>NW_026294413.1:92170315-92770315 GCF_007827085.1 Peromyscus californicus insignis
GTGTTGCAAGCAGTGGAACTGGAAAGGGATGAATGCCCCATCCATTTGGAGCCCAGAAGATCAATCACATGAGTGCTGTGGGATGTCTTTTTGTATACTGTGAATATGTGTTTCTCTGATTGGTTATAATAACCAATAATGCTGCATTGGCCTATGGCATAATGGGATGGAGCCTGGTGGGAAAATCCAAGAGAGATAGGGAAAGGAGAAAGCAGAGGCAGGAGAGACATTAGCCAACTGCCCCAGGAGCAACATGTAATAAATAGGAAGCAGGTAAAGCCAAGGAATACATGGTGATACATAGATTGATAGTTATGGGTTGAGTTAAGTTATAAGAGCTAGGTAATAAGAAGCCTGAGCCATAGGCCTTATAATTTATAATTAATATCAAGCCTCTGAGTGATTACGTTATAAGGGGCTCAGTGGGACTGGAGAAACTTCCAGTAACATATTTGTTTCAGATGCTGGATATTGGGCTGTAGGGACTTAATAAGTAAAGCTGGATTTTGGTAATGTTCCCATCTGAATATTTCTGTGCTCATTCTTCCCTTGTGGTATAAGAAAATATGTAATGTTTTTGGTTTGTTTTTACCAGACCCAATTAAGAGACTTTTTTTCTAAGGGACCTTGGACTTGCAAAATGTTTTAAGTTTTAAAAGCAAGGGCTTTGGGAATATTGGGGGATACTAGTACACACAATTGTCTGTACAAGTCTATTGAGTTCAACCCCTAGAAATCACCTAAAATCCAGAACAGTGGCACACATCTGTGATTCCTTCACTCATGGCAGAGTAATGTGGGGATGAGACTGGAAATTGCCTGGAAGCTGGAAGGCCAGCTGGACTAGAGTACACAGTACATCCTAGAAACAAGAGAGACCTGCCTCAACATGGTAGAAGGGGAGAGCCAACTCCTGAACGATGTCCTCTGACATGCACAGTGTCCTGGTTAGGGTTCTGTTGTTTTCAGTGAATAACCATGACTAAAAACAAGTTGAGAAAGAACGCATTTTTCTGACTTTTGCTATCATATCACTGTTTCATCACTGAAGGAAATCAGGACCAGAACTCAAACAGGACAGGATCCTGGAGGCAGGAGCTGATGCAGACCCCATGTATTTTTATGGGCATTTCCTTCTTTAGGTTGGGAAAAATTTCTTCTATGGTTTTGTTGAATATATTTTCTGTGCCTTTGAATTGGTATTCTTCTCCTTCTTCTATTCCTTTTATTGTTTGGTCTTTTCATGGTGTCCTAAATTTCCTGGACATTTTGGGGTCATGACTTTGTTGGCTTTAGTGTTTTCTTTGACTGATGAATCTATTTCCTCTACCTTATCTTCAATGCCAGAGATCGGCTCTTCCATCTCTTGCGTTCTGTTGGTTATACTTGCATCTGTAGTTCTTGTTCCTTTACTCAGATTTTCCACTTCCAGCATTACCTCAGTTTGTGTCTTCTTTAATGTCTCCATTTTTGAAATCTTTAACTGTTTCCCCCACTTGTTTAATTGCTTTCTCTTGGCTTTCAAGGGACTTACTGATTTCTTCCCACTATTGGTTTGACTTTTCCTTGATTTCTTTAAGGAAATTTTTCATTTCCTCTTTTAAGATCTCTAACATATTCCTAAAGTCATTTTTATGGTAGATATCTTCTGTTTCTTCTGTGTTGGGATGTTCAGGTCTTGCTGATGTAGGTTCTGGATATGGAGCCATATTGGTTTTTATGTTGTTGACTGTATTTTTGCACTGGCGTCTACCCATTTCTTTCTCCACTTGGTGCAAGTGGTGTCTGTGTCTGAGGGAGCCTCTCTTGGTCTGATTGATACTCTTGATCTAGTGGGGGCTCTTGGTCTGATCGATGCTGATGGAATTTTTGTCTCAAGGAGCAGCTCTTAGTCCAACTGGGGCTAGTGGGCTCTGTCTCAGGGAATAACTGCAGTCTTAGCATGTGGTAGATGGTGGCATTCTGACCTGTCTGCAGGAGTTCTGCCTGCCAACTGGCCTCTTAGTCCAGTCGGGTGCTGGAAGGCTCTGTCTCAGGGAAAAGGTGCAGCCTAGGGGCTGAAGTGTTTGGGTATGAGGATAAAGACTCACCTCTTAGTCCAGTCAGTTGCTGGCAGGCTCTGTCTCAGGGAACAGGTGCAGTCTCCGAGGGTGGGTGGGATTTGGGGGAGGTGGGGCTTGGGTTACAGGGTCAGATGGGGGATGGTGGTAGACTGACCTGTGTGCAGGAGGTCTGTCTGCCAACTGGACTGAAACCAGAACTACAATGGGTGGTAGTGTAGAGGTGCAGGGTTCTGCCCTTGGGCCCAAAGCCTAGGGGCTGGGGTGTTCGGGTATGAAGATAAAGACTCACCTCTTAGTCCAGCCGGGTGCTGGCAGACTCTGGATTCCTGGACTTTCCATTCATAGCCAAATATTGTTGGATTAGCTAGAGCACAGCCTGTAAGCCATTCTAACAAATATTCTTTCCATAGAGAGGATCATTTTATAACTTCTGTTACTCTAGAGAGCCCTGACAAATACACCAAGCATGTAGAGAAGACATTCTAGAGTAGTTTTGTGTCTCAGCTATGTCATAAATTCCCAGTGGCCACCTTCCCTTAACCATTCTTCAGGTGATGCTTTGTTGGCCTTCTTAGATCTTGTAACATCTCAGCAACAAGAATAAAATAGCAAATGTCCCAAATCTCTCAAATGGAATGCAGAGTAATATAATTAAAAGAGGGCCTCAGATGGAAAGATTCTAGGGTAAATGAGAAATAGAAAGCCTTAGGAATAGAAAGTATTAGTTTTTGTGGACCATGACCATGTACCTACACTCGTATTAAGATCAGAGGACAATTTCTCAGAAGTTTGTTCTCTCCTTCAATCATGTGAGTCCTAGAGAAGTAACTCAGGTCTGTAGGCCTAGCAGAAGTTACCTTTGCCCACTGAGCCGTCTCTCCAGCTGATCATGTCATCCATGGAATTCATAAGCTTTGTATTTGTATTGATGCTCTGTGTGTTTATGGTCTTTATTCATAAAGAGTAGATTCTTTCGACCCTTGTTTGACACCACCAGTTTGTTGTCCCACAGGATTACTTCCTCCACACATTAACTCTCTGATTCACTGTCAGTCTCAGAAGGCAGATCTGGTCCAGGGGAACTTCATGAAAATAAAGCACTCATCTGGAAGAAACCCTTCCTCAGGACACAATGAGATCAGCTGTGGTTAAAGAGCACCATCCACCATCCCTCTCCTTTCCTAGCCTTGTACAGAAATGCTCCTCATGACTGGCATATCTGTTTTGCTGCAGGCTCCATCCACTCTGGCTGGTGTGAAGCTTCCTCCCAACACTGCTTAGCTGGACCATCAAGAGGGAGTCCTATCCACACCTCCAGCACCAGGAGTGTTTTCTCAATTCTGCATTTCATCAGATGGCCCTAATCTTCATTGTCATCCAGGATGAGATGTGAGAGATCTGCTCCAACCCTGACAATAAGTGATGCTGGAGCAGGATCCTGAACCCACCAACGCCTTGCATGGATACCTGGTATCCTAAGACAATTAGCATCCCTACATCAGGTGTTTGTCCCTTCTGGTCTCCTGAAATTTCTCTTTGCTTGTGAGTGATTCAGTCAAACTAATATAACACACATGGCTAGAAGGACAAAAGTCAAGTGCAGGGTCTGGAGAGATGGCTGCTGCATTTTGAGTAGTTTCTCTCCCAAAGGACCAACAGAGCAGCTAAAAAGCCACTTTAACGCCAGGTTCAGGTGGAATCTGATGCCTTCTTCTGGCCTCTGGTGGAATTGCATGCATGTGGTGTGCAGCCCTGCTGCAGGCAAAATGTCCATACATATAAATAAAAGAAATAAATCTTTAAGAAATTGAACCTATTCGTAGTTGAGGCCAAAAAAGTCCTAACATATCTTGGAATTCATTCTGTCTACAGTCTGGTTTTCCACGGATGCTATATTTTAAGGAAACCAGGGGCAGATAGCTCTGGTTTTTCTATTTTTTTATTTTAAATGTTTTATTATTCTTTGTTGGTTTCACATGATGCATCCCAATCCAACTTTTCCCCTTATCCTTTCCATCACATCTGAGCTCTGTCCTAAGCAAAATAAAATTTAAAGGAAAACTGAAAACCCAAATTTACAAACAAACAAACAAAAGTCTTGGCAAGGAAGTTTAGTGTGGCCCAGTGAGTCACACAGTATACTCTTTAGTCCATACATCTTTTCTTGTAAGTGTTCCTGGCCTCTCTGGCTTCTCTACACTATAGATGATGGACCTTCACTTGTACTCTTCTTGGATATCCTATTGATGCCTTGTGTCATAAAGATCCTGCAGCTTTAGATCTTCAGAACTGGGCCCTTTACCTGCTCCAGCAGTCCAGGGATAAAGATGACGTTAGGGTTGGATAATTCATAGCCATGGTTCTGGCTGGGGGTTCCTGGGATGGTCAGGCTGCCAGCTTTCCTTCATCTTCTCCACCCAGGCAAGCTCTCCAGCACTGCCCCACCGAGGTCACCTCATGCAATGGGCAGAATGGAGAGAGGCCCTTTGTCCTGTTCTCATGCACTCAAATCTGACTTTCCCACACTCAGAGTAAAGGGACAGCTCTAGTGCTTTGCTGAGGTGATGTACCAGGCCCACAAACCCAGTTCCTACAGTTGGTGAGAGGCTGACCCAGCTCTTCTGTTCTCATGCCCAAAGTCCCACTCTCCCACCAGTTGCAGGTGGCATTTGATCAGGTGAGGCAGGGATCTTTCCCTTACCCTGGCCAACACAAGGCAGAAGTGGGTAGACTCAGTTCTTCTGCTCTCACAGTCTCAGGGCCAGCTCACTGACACCACAACCAACAGGGTCAGCTCTACTGTGCTGCTCAGTCCAAGTGCAGAACCTACTCTCTCCAGTCCTGCAGTGAATGAGGGGCAAGTTCAGATGTCACTAGTACTAAGGCCAGCGAAGTATGGGGTTAACTCTTTGAGTTTCTATCCTGTCTTCAGTAGTAAAAGGAGCCACTGACATCAACATAGACAAAGTCTGTGGCAGGGCAATGGACCAGACATGGCCTTTGACAGCAGCCTAGGCCTGGAGGACACCAGGGTCCCTGGTGGCAGCACAGGCCAGTCAGATCTGTATGGCTCCTGCAGGAACACACAACTTAGACACTATCATGGTCCTAGGTGACAGCCCAGACCCCTACCTACCTCTGTGTGACCCTTGGTGGTCATACAGGCTGTGGATATGAACAATGATCCTGGCTGTGTTTGAAGCATGGACCCAGACATGTTCCAAATTTGTAGCCCAGGAACTGGATATCACCATGGCTCTGGTTGGCAATGAAGGTCACACAAATTGGCAGGGACCCACTAACACCATGACCCATGGTGGTAGCCCAAATTCCAAGAATCTTTGAAGACAACAGATGCCTGAGATATCAACACAGACCCTGGCTGCATCAGGGCCATAAACCCAGACATGACCCTCAGTGATAGCTCCAGCCCTGATGTCATTATGGTCCTAGGGGGCAGCACAGGCTTCTAAGACACATATGTCCCCTTTGGGGCATATCCCTTTGACACTAACATGGTCACAGGTGGTGTCCAAGACTGCAGGTGGCTGCCAGGCCCTCAGTGGTAGAGGATGATGCATGGGTATCAACGCAGACTCCCACAGCTGTGTCAGGGCCATGGACAGGACATGACCCTTAGCAGCAGACCAGGCAGGGACATCATCATGGCTCCAGGTGGCAAGCAGGCCATGGATTTCTTTCATACTCCTTTAGTAAATGTTCTCATTTCCTGAGAGGCTTTACAGCAATACTGTTGTATTTCTCATGAATGTGGTGCACATGATCACATCGTGCAGTGGATATACAGAATGCTATAGTTAGAGATAGCTAAATATATGTCCACAAGGATGAAGTATGGATACTTTTTCCATCATGCAATGGGAATCCACGGAGTTGACAACACCATCCACATCCAAAGCTCTGTGTAGCCCTGGCTGCCTGGGAACCTACTCTGTAGCCCAAGCTGGGCACACAAGAGTTCTGGTGTTACAGGAGGTTCTGGGGTACTGGAGTGAGACAACACACCTGACCAAAGAAATAGGTTCTAAGACACAAAAGTTCAAAATCACTTTATTATTAATAAAAACACAGTAATATTACTCAATAGGGGCTTAAAGGGAAAAGTCAATATAAACAGTGAACAGCCTTATCAAAATACCCAAAAAACTACAAGATCAAAAGAAAGAAAAAATAAATATCAAAATCTCAATCTATAACAAGAAATCCCAAAGCAAACAAAACCCAACCAAAAACCAAAAACAAAAACAATTAAGGCCAGCAGCATTCTCTTGCTGCACTTTTAGCAGCACAGACCTACAGCCTGTGACTGGCCTTGGAAACATGGTAGGAAGGCAGTCAGCGAATGTGAAAGCCTTTTTCAAAGCTACTGTAGCCATGCCTCCTGCAGGCTTTGTAGGCCAAGCCCTTACTCAGACTAAGAATGAGAGATTTTCTAGAGCATTCTTTGTGTCCCTCTGGGAAGCTTTTGATAAATTATCACCCACTGCTGATCCTGTAATGTCTTGGTCACTATTTGATTCTTTCAGCATACAGACACTTGTGCACTTATTAGAGACTCCACAAATATGTGGGCAGCATCTGCATACCAAAAAACATCAAAGATGACTCAGATGTCTTCTATAAATCCTTTTTCAGGACCAGGCAATTCAGTTGAGGCTGAGAAATGGAGACATACCCACTGATTTTAAATATGCAGGAAAAAGTGACTAACCCGGGGAATGAGGGACAGTGAAGATCTCTGTGGTGCATTGTCTTCAGGAACACTTGTGCAGGACATGGAGTCAGCTTCAACACTGGCCTGGAGAATGAAAATTATGGTTTTTGGTGTAGTCTGTCAGGAACAGCTTGACATCAACAGTCTTCCATGACAGATTTCCCTCCACCTAGAGAGGGCTGAGTGCTCAGTCAGCTTACCAAAGCCATCGACATTAAACTGTCAGAAAATGCATGGCCTTGATTAGATACCAGGTGAATGTGAGCAGCCTGGGAAATTGAATGTAGACCATCTAGGAGATCCTACAAAGTAAAAGCAGTGAAGGATCTGATTATTCCTTCAGTATACAAACCTGCCTAGGTTCAACTCCTCAACCCCTAAATCTTCTTTTAACAGAAAAATCTTTTCACAGGAAACAGATGCACACTGCAGAGAACCTGTAATCTGCAGGAGTGTGCTGCATGCAGATCTGTCCAAAGGTAGGAACTTCTCTTTAAAGGTGATGTTCTGGAAGGAAAATAAAGTGGCAGGAGCACACACTGTCCTCCACAACTAACCCTCCTCCTGTTAGGTTGAGGACTGCCATAAGGAGATTTGTGGGGAGACACAGGGGACAAGGTACTGAGAAGATACCAGAGAGCTCAGAAAGGAATAAGGGATACACACTCCCCAGAAACACAAAGGATCAATCAAACATAGTGTTTTCTGGAGAAGTTCTCATTGACTGAGCCAGCACAATACCCTTAGGTGTTCTTTCCCTGGCTCTGGCTGAGAGCCATCCAGATTGGAATAATCCCCCAAAAGGACAGAAATCCAGGTACAGGTGACCTACATGGTTCTAACTGCTCCACCAGGCTTGTGCTCCTACCTTATCTCAGAGACGTTGAAGTGATGTTGCATCTTTTCTGCCATGTCCTTTTGCTGGGTTACCAGCTCCTCCTGCTTCAACAGGTCCTTTAGTCTTTCATCCAGGCTCTCTTGCCTCTGTTTATTAGAAGACTGTGTTCTCAGTGGAGGGTCTCTCACTCACATGCAAACAAACTCATGAACACACACAAGTACATGTGTGCACACATACAAGCACACTTTAATGCAGTAACATGTTTAATTTCCCAGCTAATGTTAATATAAGGAACAATCACCAGGGATACTATTGAGAAGAATATTTACTTTTGTAGGATGAGAGAAGAATACAGTGGCCATGAGAAACAGGCAACTCAATCATTGAAGTGCCTATCCTGTGATCCTAATGCACAGACATGTGGACCTCTGGGGTACTGGTTGGTTAGCCAACCCTGCTTAGGAAGTTCTCCAGGCTGTGCAGTATAGGAATGTTCCCCAGCAGAGGACAACTGGACCAGCTCACTGGTCTTATTCACTAATTCCCAGTTGGCCCCAAGGTGAGCAACTTCCCCAAAAGAAGCTCCCTCTACCACAGGCTGCCTCATGTCAGAGCAAATGAGCTCAGGAAACTAGAAAACCCAAGAGCCCAGGAACCTAGAAAATTGCCACAACAAGGAGTCAAAATCAACAATTCCTCCTGGTAAGGCGATTGTGTCAAGGATTTCTTTGAGCAACAAAAGGCTGACTATATCAGGGCCAAATGATTGCATGTATTATTTTGTGCTGAACAATAATTCATGGAAGGGTTCAATCACATTGTACTTTTTCACTCAGCGAATGATGGACATCTAGATAGTTTCTACTTTTAGGCTACTCTGAGGAATGCTACTACAACACTAATGTCCCCTAGCTTCTCCTTGGACACCTACTTCGTATTCTGGAATCACTGGTTCACCTGTGAACTTCAGTTTAACTTTCTGAAGAAGAGTCTGTGGCTTCTCACTGTGCTATATTATGTTATACCACCAGCAATGTCTGAGAGTCCTCATTGCTCCCAACCCTCCATGAGGCTGATTTTAACTCAAAATGAAGAACTTTGAAGAAAAGCAGTTACTGAGTGCTACAGCATGTGGTGAGTGCTTTAGACCATCACGAGCCTAGGGTGTGCACAGAGACAGCCCCATTCTCACACCACAGCATGGCTAGGGAATTATTCCCTCTACAATTACCTGAAAACCATTGACTTAGAGTAGTTTTGTGTCCTTTTTGTCCTAGAGAGCAAAGTGGACATGTGGAAAGATGGGCAGCAGCATACAATATTAGATGGATGAAAAGTGAGTGTGCACAGTACTTTTTCAACAAAGTTGGACTCTATTATCATTAAAGATGCTTCATACACAAAAAAGTGAACATATTGATGCATCCAAACACATACTTGCACATATAAGCATCCATACACACAAACATACACACATCAGCACTTAAAGCTATACATACAGGAACCATGGACACAGACAACCACACATGAGCACACATACACACACACACACACAAAGTGACACTATCATGCATACAGCATGATACACAGAGGCAGCAGATACACACAGAGACACAAAAAACACACATATAGGTCCACACACACAAACAGAGATGTACAGAAATGCATCACAGAGCATACACACAGCACAAGCACACACACACAGCACACACACACACACACACACACACACACACACACACACACACACACACACACACACACTTCTGATCCCAGAATGTCCAGGTAGAAAAGGCTGCCTTTAAGAAAGTCTTCTGCAGGGGGAGGAAGTGGGTCCACTCTGCTGTCTACAAGGCTCTTAGACTCAGCCAGGCTCTGCTACCCTGGCCTGCACTTACTTTTACTTTCATGAGCTTTATCTATCCCAAGACTCACTGATCACACGGCTTCCAAGTTGATCCATCGCAGTCTCTTCACTAAACCTCCCCTGGCTCCTCCACAGAAGACCCTGCCTAGTTCAAGAGAAAGAAAGTGACCCATGGTCAAAACCCAGGAAGTTTGTAACAGGTTGCAGTGCATGTGATATGAAAATAGCCCCAAAGTCAGTCAGAAAGAGGCCAGTGAAGTGACCTACATAGCTTTTCAAGAATGCAGCACTCTACACAGCTATGAGAGGGAAATGTTCTAAGATACAGCCATGCACATGATGTAGTCAAAACACAATGTCAACAAGAAGATGCACTGTGGGATTCTGTGTTGTGAAGTCAATGAGACAAACCAGGCATTTCCTGTGGTTTTAGCTCTGTGCCTACTGTTTATTTTTAAAACATCTGTATTGTTTGATTTTTGTTATTTATTAGAAACCACATTAACATCAAAACAATAAAAGTAAATGAAGAAAAAGAAAGCTACTACATCCTTCCTTTTTCTGAGCAATTGAAACTTGTAGGAATTGGATGAGAATAAACAAGACAGAAGGTCTACCTTGGAGGACAGGAGATCCCAAGATTGCTGGACAGCCAGATTAGCCCAAAGAGAAAATATCAGGTTCAGAGAAAGACCTGAGCTCCAGGGAATAAGGGAGTGAGCAACAGATGACAACACGGGATTTTATTATGTAGTCTCTGAACACACCCACCAATGTACACATTTACACACATCTGCATAGATCATACACAGACCACAGAAATCAGAAGTGAGAAGAAAAAAGTGAAGAGGACGTCATGCTGAATAAACAGCTGAATTTAGACTATGCACATCAGGTGTTTCAACTGAGACCCACAATACGGCAATCCATCCCTTTGGGCCTAAAACTTCCTAGGGGAAAACACAAGTTAGTCAGACTATGTTGATGAGATTGGAGAACATGTTCTCTTGAAGCTTCAAATCTGTCACACCAACCCTCAGCCTATCAAAGTCCACCCACATCTATGGTCATCCAGGCAGCTCCAGACTGGAAGCTCCAGGATGCTCCCGCAGAACTGTCCAGAACCATGCCCAGAAAAAGGACTGACAAGGTGGTACTCAGGCTTCTGTCACTATGACCAAGAGCTTGGCAAAAGGAAGAGAACACATTGGGATGAAGGAAGAAAAGAGAAGACCACATGCCACCCAAAACGTTGACAATGAGAACCCCTCACTTGGCACTGGCACTGGGCTCTAGTCCTTGAAGGCTGCTTCCTCCCTGTGATCTCATATGACCCTTGCAAAGCAAATGAGCCACAGGCCACTGACATCATCAATGAAAGCTTTGTGCTGTTCCCTAAGTAGCTCCCTGCATAATAGCCTGTAGCTAGAGTTTTTCTCTCTTGGTCCCACCAAGCCCCGCAATCCCATAGCCCACTTATAAAATAAACATACAGATGCTTATATTATTTAAACTGCTTGGCCATTAGCTCAAGTCTACCATTGTCTAGCTCTTACTCTTATATGCAGCCCATTTCTGTTAATCTATGTCACTACGTGTTCAATGGCTTTACTTGCTGCCTTTACATGCTGCTACCTGGATGGCAGGCTGGTGGCTCCTCCTCTGCACCTTCCTGTTCTCTCAATTCTCCTCTCTGCTAGTCCCGCCTATACTTCCTGTCTGGCTACTGGCCAATCACTGTTTTATTTATCAATCAATCATCCACAGCACTTCCCCTTTTTCTTTTTTTTTCAAAAAGGAAGGTTTTAACTTTAACATACTAAAATTACGTATAACAAAACAATTATCAAGCAAGAATTACAGTTACAATATTAAAGAACATATCTATCTAATATTTGTGAGTCTAAGGTTTTATATTTACCTTATCTGTTATCATAACTAAGGAAAATTGTAACTATCTAGCTTCAACTACATCAAAGGGCCCAGAAGGATATAATATTATCTGAGAAAGAGAAGAAGGACACAAGTAACTTTGGGAGTCTTGCAGGGTAGACAGAGACACCTGGAAGCATGGACAGTCACCTAATGTTCCTTTGTAAAGTTGAGGCATCTGTCTTCAGCCCACACGCCTAGAGTCTCCCAATCATTTCTCTCTGTGTCCTGTAGAATGTCTGGCAGTTTCCTCTGGTAAGCAGGAACCTGAAGGACCATTTCACCAAGCAAAGTTCAGTGGCCACCTTCCTATGGGTCCTGCATGTCCACTTGATCAAGCATTCTAGACAAGAACAGTTTCTTGCCCAAATGACTTTTTTTTTTTTTTTTTTTTTTGCCAACGAGAAGATAAACTCCCTATGGAGTGGTTTTGAGCTTTCAGACACAATCATCCGCTGGTCAAGTACAAAGACTCACAACAAACTAACAGGACCTAGCATCTCCCACAAGCCAACACTTGTCAAGGCATCTTGAAATGCATGTTGAGAGCTCACACACTACTGTCCCTGTCCTCAGACTCTGGTTCAGGCCACAGGTTCTGCTTTTCATTTATAGGAAACAGAACAGCCTGTGTCCCCATCGCACTCCTACCCAGGGTCCAAGTTCTGCATCTTGAATGCACTCAGGAAGTTTAGTTTAGGCACCAGGACACCCTGGATGTACAGTCTCCTGTTCCTCAGGAAACCTGGGCTTGATACTGTGGTATTAAGATGATTAGCAGAGAACTGGGCATAATGACTACCTGTTTTTCAAATCCTTGTTTGTGTAATTGGCGAGGATTTCACACAGCTCATTTCTTTCACAGGTCATATTATTTAGCCAGACGGTGAGTTTCTCTATTTTTTTCATCTGGTGCTCCTGCTCAGTGAAGGTGGAGAGTTGGGATGGTGCCTCCTCTGTAGTCCCTGCAGGTAGATAAAGAAAAGTGAACTTGTATACTTGAATGGCTTAAGGTTAATAGAGTCCATGATGAGTTCCAAAGAGCCCGAGGAAGAAGAAATGCTAGGGACCCAGTGAAACTCCCAAAGAGCAGGGCAGCTATCCTCAAACTGGTGCCCATGATCTATGTCTCTGTCCTCAACCAGCAAGGCTAGGCTTGTGCCTCACTCCCTAGTACAGTCCCCTGGCCCTGGAAGACATAATGTATCCCAGCCATGTAGAGTTGGAGGACAGTGTCAGCTCATATCTGATGTGATGTAGGTAAGTCTCGATGTCCCTAAAGCTTATCAGCACCAAGTTCTGATCACACGTGTCCAGGACCAAAGCATCTGAATGTCTGAGGCCCTGGTAGAGAGCCAAGGGAATTTCCCTCCCTTCTTATTAGCATCAGATTCCCATGGAAACAGTAGGAATCCACTGGAATGAAGTACAGCAACACCCTACCCAGAGAGGGAACAGCTCATTTGTCAATCAGTTCCTCCTGTCCCTTTGCCTGTCTGAATGAAATGAAGGAGTTCCCAGAAAAGCAGCTGCAGCCTGAACAATTCATGGCTCTCCTAAACTCACCATCAGAGACTCTTGACTCTGGGTCTGCTATTAAGAAGCCCAGAGAAACAGGATAGGCCCATTGCTTCCCAGAAGCTCCCAGATGCTGAGCCCCAGCTCAAGTTCACCTCCTCCAGGAAGCTCGCTATCCCCTGCTCAGGATTCATTTTCTTCACCAAACCATTTATTTCTCCAGGTTTGAGACTAAGACCAAAGGCCAGCTTCCTTTGCCTCTCTCTGGTCACTCCATGTTCTCTATTCTCTCTCCCAAGCAGCCTGCTCAGTCTTACCAACATGTCTAAGGGCACTGAACAAATACCCTACAGGCATTTGGTGTTGCCACAACACTGGTAACATCACAGAGAATACCAAGGGCTCTCCAGGATACAACAGAATTTCCAGAGAAGGGACTACTAGAGTCATCTCCATGAGGCGTCACCTATCTACTAACTAGCTCTTCAGAAATGCACAAAAAGCCATGTTGCCCTTCTCAGGAGTCTTTCCAGAAACAGAAAGAAAGACCTCCAACACCTCCTCTTTACAAAGCCAGGGATCTCTCTCTCTCTGCTTCATTAGAATATTTTTACTACTTCAAGTATGGGAAGTTGAAGTCTCTATTCCAAACACATCCGATGAAACGGTTTATCACTTCTTCAGATCTCTAATGAATAACATGAGAAATAAAGGTTGCTAGGGTATTAGGTCAGGATAGTGGGGAGTAAAGATCGGTCCCCTGATGTGAACAAGCAAATTGTTGAGAATACCCAAGAGTGTTATAATATGTGGGTGTGTTGGAGGTTTTGGGTGCCCTGTCAGAACAAAGGTAAATCCCCTAGTTAATGAGGAAAATTACCCCAAATCATCAGCAGAATACATTCCAGCCCTCATGATGTTAGCAAATGTGTGATCAACTAGTGACATGTCAGGCTGGAGATGATAAGGACTGGGGCCCTGAGACACAGGAGCAAACATTCCCACAAGTGTAAGGCTCCATTCCTGCCTGAGTGCTTGTGGAATTTGAAGAGAGACAAATGGCTAGTGAGAGGCTCCACACAGACATGCAAAGGCATGTACAGAAAATCAAATGTGTCATAGTCATGGGGATAGTATGTAGTGTGTCACTGTGGTGGTGCTTCACCTAGAGCTACACAAGAGCCAAATTCCTTGCCTGGAGACACCTGTGACAATGCACACGCCCTTAGGAAAGGTGACACAGACAGCTTAAATAACAACATCCATCGGTGCATGAGAGAGGCAGGTAAAGGGCACAAGAGGACAGATTAAAGGGGTCCTTTACTATAGAATTTCCCAGAGGCCCACTTCACACTTTTGAATTTACCCCAGTCTTAAAATGAAGAACCGGCACCGTGTTTGGTCTGGATTGAAAATTCACCAAAAGCCTAGACTGTGGCTTCAGACGTGTACTTAGTGGATCCCAGAACAAATAAGTGATGTGAGAAAACTGTGTCCTTTCAGATGTTATATCACACTGACAAGTCATGCTAGACAAGGTGAGCTATCTCAGTAATACCCAATTCTAGAAGTCAAAGCACAGCGCCTGCCCTACACACTGCTTCATCTCAGTTAATCCTGACACACTGAAGGATGCTCAGAAAGAGACTGACAGATGAGACTTTGCCCAAGCAGGTTCTGAAAGCCCAGACTTGAGTCTCCCCTCTGTGGATGTCAGTTCTCCCATCTCTCTATAGGTAGGTGGATGTCTCAGAAGTCAGCTGGTTTCCTCTGTCTCCCTAAACAATGTGACACAGTGGACAGCCTCTTAAGGGCTTACTCACAGTTTCAGAGGATGCACATTGGCTCCAAGCCCTCAGCCATTTGCTTTCAGAGCCTGGAGAAAATTGCTACTGTCCCCAAGCACTCAGGCAGTAAAGGGATGCCCAAGTCACTTGCTCTATGCTTCAGAGTCTCATGTTAATGGAGAAGCCATGCAGGGGCAGAACATAGTCACCAGATTCACATAGCCATCCTCACTGACATTCCAGGACATTCAGAAATACCAGGAAGGGGACAGGCTCATTCCAGGTCCACTGAATCTAACAGTTCTCAGGCTGAACTGATCTATGTGCCACCCACAACAGGGAACTCAAAACTTTAGGGATCCCTGGAAGACAGTAGCACTTGGTGGATCCTGCCCTGCTAGTGGTTATAATGTAAAGTATCAGAACCTATGGCTTTGCCAGGGTACTCCCCTTTTCCTATCATTACTGGCACACAATGAAAGGACTTCAGTGAGTGTGATCACAGTTATGGTACAGAAATCTCATTAATTCTTCTGTGCCTCCTTTCCCACTCAGGGTGAAAGCCTGAGGGTACCCAGCAAAGCAGCTTCAGCCTTGTCAATTCCTGACTCTGCCAAACTAATCATCATGGATCCTTCATCTGGGTCTGCTCTTTAGGAACCCAGAGAAGGATAGGCCTATTGCCTCCCAGAAGTTCCCAGTTCCTGAGTCTTAGCCCTGGAAGGCTCAAGCCCAAAAATATCCAGAAAACTCCCCAGCCCCTTCCCAGAACTCACTGAGTCTTCCTCAGGACATCTTATTCCTCCATGTTTTCCAGGGAGATCTAGAACCAGCTTCCTTCTGCCTCACTCTGGTCTCAAGCAGAATGGACTCCTCCATTTCTCTAGAACATAAGCTCTGGCATGCAGTTAGTGATTCAGGCTTGTATTTGGGACCTGGTCTCTGTAGTAAGGGGTAGGACTTCTGATAGGAACCTCTCCACCAAAACACTGGAAGGATGCTCAAAGGTGCTATCAGTCAACAGCCCCTCCCCATGTTACCCTGCAGCCTCCAGAAGGGACTTTAAGAAGTCAAATTTACCAACTTTTCCTTTGTGGCTTGGGCTTATAATCACTCATCATTTTACTGATTATTTCACTTCTGACATAAACCATATTGAATCATTCTTCCTACAATGGAAATTTCACTTTGGACATAGAATCCTCTTCATGGAGTGTCAATGTTCTTTGCAGTAAGTTGAGGTTTATGTTTTCCCCTTCTGGCTTGCTGTGATGGCTAATTTTGGCTGTTTACTTGACACAGAGTTGAAGATTTGACTCCATCAAACTGGCTTGCAGGCATGTTTCTTTGGAATTTTCTTGTTGCTAACTGATGAAGGATGGCTCAGCCCTCTGTGGGCAGTGCCATTCCTAGGCAGGTGATCCTGGGCCTCAGAGGAAAGCTAGCCGAGCAGAGCAGTAAACAGCATTTTGTGTGGTTTCAAGCACCTGCTTTGGGATCTTGCCTTGGCTTCCCTTGATGATGGACTGCAATCTGTGAGATGAATAAACCCTTCACTTTCCCAGATTGGCTTTTTGGACTTTTATCACAACAATAGTAAGTTAACTAGAACACTTGCCATATTTTCAGGGCATGCTCTCACAGCCCATTGTTCTTCCAGCCTGTAGCCTCTTTTTTCACCATTCACAAAGTTTCTGGACACTGAAATCTATTGCAATATCAACTCTACCAATCACACCCACTGCTCACATTTCTCTCTTAAAGTATTTTTTTCCATCTCATATGTCATGCTCCTCTCCAATATATCATGCTTCCCTACTTTACCCTTCTAAAATTATCTCTGGATATTCCTGCCTGTTCCACTTTAAAAATTATCCTTTGCCCAATAATAGAACATTTATGGACACATTATTAAGTTCCATAGAAAGGGGTGATACATTGTATTTAATAGCATGCTTTTAAAGTGTGATCATATAAAATGTCTTGTCATACATTTTAAAGCCTTTTGTGAGTGGAACTGTTTCCCTGATTTCTTTGTTAGTATGTTTGTGACTGGTATACAGGAAGGCCACTGATTTGTGTGTGTTAATTTTACAATCTTTTACTTTTATGAATCTATTTGTCAGGTTTAAGGGAGTTCTGATAAATTTTAAGTTTTAATTGTTTAGAATCATATCATATGCAAATAAGGACATTTTGACTTCTCACTTTTCCATTTCTATCCCCTTTATCTCCTTCAGTTGTCTTATTGCTCTTGCTAAGAGTTCAAGTACTGCATTGAATAGGAGTGGAAGGAGTGAATATTTTTTTTGTTCCTTCTTTTTTTGGAATTGCTTTGAGTTTTCCTGTATTTAGCATGATGTTGCTGTGGGCTTGTTATACAATGACTTTATTATGTTGAAACATATCCTCTATATCCCTAAATACTCCAGGACGTTTATCATTGACGAAAGTTTGATTTTACAAAGCCTTTTTTCATATACTCAGAGGGTCATATTGTTTTTTTCCTTTATTCATTTTATGTGGTGTAATAAATACATTGATTTGTGTATGTTGAATTACCCTTACATGTTTGAGGTGAAGACAACTTGACCACGGTAGATATTTTTTTTGATGTGATCCTGAACTTGATTTGCAAATATTTTATTGAAAATTTGTATTCATATGTTCATCAGGATAATAGGCCTATAATTCTATCTATCTATTCATCTGTCTATTCTCTATGTATCCATCCATCCATCCATCCATCCATCCATCCTTCTTTCTATCTATTTACCGACCTGTCTTCATCTCTCAACACCAGGGTATCTCTGGCTTAAAAAAGAATTTGGAAGAGCTCCTGCTTTACTACTCTTTACCTGCTGAGCCAGTTCACAAGCCCCTGACTTGCATTTGTGTCTTATTTTAATTTTTGTTTTTCCCCCTTCTTAATATTTATTTCATTTTTTATGTATATGAGTATTGTTCCTGCAGGTATGTTTGAGTACCACATTACGTGTGCTGCCATTATCCCCTCTGTGTGTCGTTGCATTTGCTGCAACCATGGCTGATTTGACTGCTCTCCACTAGACCAAGCAGCAAATGCTGCATTCTTATGAAATCTTTAGTGCTCCACATGGGTGTCAGGACTCTCTCGTGCTCCTTAAAAATGAATGGATCTGCCTTAAAAACAAACAAAGTGAAAACTCATAAGGAAGGTCTATGGTTTAATAATTAATCTGTGAAGCAGAGGGCCCAGAATAGGAGCTTGGATCTCAGCCTGCCACCTAGCTGCTGTGAACCCACTTTCTAGCTTGTGAAACCTCAGTAAGACCCCCACTCTTTTCTCTATAGACAAAGAGAAGCTTAAACCAGGATATCTTAGTGTAGATAAAACTCAGGCCAGTTGCAGGTTCCCAGATGGTGGTATCAACTACAAAGTCAGGATGTTCGGCCACCTGGACTAATTGGATATAAAATATCCCAATTCCAGAGACAGCTCATAAAACTCCTGACATAGTTGCTAAAAGGATGAGAGATCAAAGACTGGGGAAAAAGGAACTGATTCTAACTGGGGGGAGGTAGGTGGGTTGAGGGGGAATGAATTATGTGGTCTTTGCCTTTAAGAGCTAGCCTTACAAAAAAAGGGGAGCACCTCTCAGCTTCACAGCTAGGAGTGAGTGTTTGGGATGAGTTCCCTGCTGTGCTGCTTTAACAGAAATAACCTTTGCTTTTGCATTCTGGACATCCTCATTCTTCAGTGGTCTCTTTGGGGACACGATCACAACATTCTTCAGTGGTCTCTTTGGGGACCAAGAGCATAACATTTGGTCAGGGTGACCAGGAAACCCAGAGACCCCACTGGGACCCTCAAGGGTCCAGAGGTCCATTGACATGACAAGAGCACTCTCTGTCTTGTCTGTGTCTCCGTCTTGTTACTTTCGTTTTGTACTGGTCGACCGATTTGTACTTTGCAGGTTCTCACTGGGGCAGACGTGTCTAGACAGTGAACATGGAGTGAAAAAGAGACGTCTCGTTCCCCAATTTGGACAAGGGACCCCCTGTTCCCGAGCCATTTGGGGCCACCTCAGAGGTGACCATTTGGTTTTAGCAGCCTCCTCTGGAAAGTGACCAGGAGCCTCTCCTGTTCATTAGATGACCCATTAGGAGTGGTTTTGGGCATCTTCCCCTACCACAGGAGGAAGTGCCAGCTTGTACTTGGAACTGGGAAATTGTTAGAGTCATTTTGTGTTTTATTGTGGTCATTGTTACTTTACTCTCTCTCTCTCTCTCTTTCAGCTACTATCTTTGACTTTCTTCTTCCTCTATGGGGAATACCCCGACTTTACCCCTAGACTTAACCCTTGCTCACTGGCAGGATTTCCAGGAGACTGCAAGCAACAACAGCGTGATTGTTAAGAAGAAGAGATGGGTCATTTTCTGTTCAGCTGAGTGTTCTGTTTACCCAACTTTCAACATTGGGTGGCCAGAAGGGGGAACATTTGATGCTGCTACCATCCACTGAGTAGAGATTGTTTTTCGCCCTAACCCTGGCCACCCTGACCAAGTCTCCTATACAGTTACTTGGAGGGGCCTGATAGATAGGGAAGGTGGACCCCTTCCCTGAGTAAAGCTATTTCTGCCCCCACAGCACGTTCAAGGCACTCAGGTCTTGGCAGTCAAGCCCAGGAGTTCCTCAGTGAATCAGGAAGAAGGGACGAAGAAGCCTGCTGCTGTGCTCCAGGGAGGATCTCCTGAAGCAGAACTTTTTCCGCCCCCCCTGATCTCCTCAACTTCCCCAAACACACCCCACAGCGCCTCCTGTGGAGCAGGCCCCAGAGCCGCAGCTGTCAAGAGTGGAGGGAGGGGGGCAGCTCTGTCTACCACAGGAGGAGGGGGCAGGAGCCCCTTCCATGTCAGCCCCTCAACCAGACTCCACATCAGCTCTTCTCCTCAGGCCTGCTGGCCCTCCAGATGATTTGGGAACCAACCCTTCCAATATTGGCCGTTCGCCACTAGTGACCTGTATAATTGGAAGGCCCAAAATATGCTGTTTTCTAGGGACCCCCAAGACTTAACTAACCTATTAGAGACAGTTTTATTCACTCACCATCCCACGTGGGATGATGTATATCAATTATTGGGAGGCCTCTTCACCACTGAGGAAAGGAACCAGATCCTGGAGAATGCTTGGAAGTTAGTTCCAGGACGCATGGGCGTCCCCTCTAACAGATCCTGCTTTAGCTGTGGTGCTTTTCCATCCACCCACCCCAACTGGGACTATAATATGGCAGAAGGTAAGGAGAATCTCCGTGTCTACCACCAGGCTCTGTTAGCGGGTCTCAAGGCTCCTCCATGCAAACCTACTAATACGGCAAAAATTGATGACATAAGACAGTGAAATGAAGAAAGTTCAGCCGCATACTTAGAGAGGTTGATGGGGGCTTTTAAACAGTACTCCCCCTATAAGCCGGGATCTGAGGAAACACAACAGGCAGTTATCCTAGTGTATGTTAATCAGGCAGCACCAGATATTAAGAGAAAGCTACAGTCATTAGAAAGACTAGGAGAAAGAAGCCTAAGGGACCTAGTGGCAGTGGCAAAAAGTTTATAATAAAAGAGAAATGGAGGACCAAAAGGAAGAGAGAAGGGAAAGAGAACATCGAGAAAGAAAAAAGAAGAGAGACAGAAGGCAAGAGAGGAACCTAACCAAGATATTGGATAGGCAACAGGCACAGATGGAGAGAGTGCTCCTAGCCACCAAGGTAGGAAACTGTGGAAAAGATAAGAAACCTCAGTCTAAACTACGGAGGAACCAGTATGCATATTGGAAGGAAGGACATTGGGCTAAAAAGTACCCCAAGAACAGGAATAAGAGAGGCAGGTCAGTGGGGCCAGGGAAGCATACTCCTGTCCTCGCCACCCTGGAAGAAGACAGTGACTAGGGGAGATGGGGCCCAGCTCCCTTCCCCAAGCCTAGGGTAACCCTGAGAGTGGAGGGGAAACCTATCCAATTCATAGTGGATACGGGGGCAGAAAGCTCAGTACTTCTGACACCTGAGGGCCCCCTGTCAGGGAAAAGACCTGGGTGCAGGGTGCAATGGGCACCAAACCTTATAAATGGACTACCCAAAGAATGGTGGACTTGGGAGTGGGACAGGTAACCCACTTGTTCCTGGTTATTCCTGAATGTCCATACCCCTTGCTGGGGCGTGATTTGTTCACCAAAACGAGAGCACAGATCCATTTCACAGATGCAGGCACCCACATCGAACAACCAGATGGAAAAGACATTGGAGTGTTTTTAACAATGCCCTTGGAGGAGGAATACTGCCTCCATAGGCGAAAGTCCACCCTCAGGTCAATATGGACATCTGGCTCCAAGAGTTTCCAACAGTCTGGGCCGAGACACGGGGAATGGAGCTGAACAAACATCAGCCTCCAATATACGTGGAACTGAACCCTAATGCAGACCCAGTAAAATTCCGCCAGTATCCCATGACCTGAGAGGCCAAGAAGGGAATACCCCCCACATAAGGCGACTTCCGTAAGAGGGGGTCTTACAGCCTGTCCAGTCTGCATGGAACATACCCCTCCTACAAGTTAAGAAACCACAAACAAATGACAACCACCCAGTCCAAGATCTCTGGGAAGTCAACAAAAGGGTAATAGATATTCACCCCACAGTACCTAACCCGTATACCCTGCTAAGTATTCTCCTACCAGACAAGGAATGGTATACTGTTCTGGATTTAAAGGATGCTTTCCTTGGTCTTCCACTCACCCCGAGCAGCCTGGGCTACTTTTCCTTCGAGTGGCATGATCCAGATATTGGAATAAGCAGGCAACTGACATGGACGAGGCTGCCACAAGGATTCAAGAACTCGCCCACCATATTTGATGAAGCCCTCCATGAAGACCTAAGTGAGTATCACTCCCAGCACCCCCATGTCTCTCTCTTACAATATGTAGATGATATACTAATAGCCACTAAGTCAGAAGAGGAATGCCTCAGGAGAACAAAGGGCCTTCTAAGAACACAAGGGACACTAGGCTATCGAGTCTCCACGAAAAAGGCCCAGATTTGCAAGAAACAGGTAACCTACCTTGGGTATGTACGAAAACGAGGAAAAAGATGGCTGTCAGAGGCCAGAAAAGAAACGGTGTTAAAGATACCCATACCTAAAACATTCAGACAAGTCAGAGATTTCCTGGGCTCTGCAGGGTTCTGGATTCCGGGGTACACTGAAATTGCTCGCCCCCTTTATGAGGCCACAAAGGAACAGATTCTAACTTGGAATAAGGAGAGGCAAACTGTCTTTGACACCATCAAGCAAAAATTGGTAGAAGCTCCAGCCGTAGGCCTCCCAGACATCAACAAGCCCTTCCTCCTTTCTATAGATGAAAGGAAAGGGGTGGAAAAAGGGGTGGGTGCTGACTCAGAATGTCAGGCCATGCAGGAGATCTGTTACCTATCTATCAAAGAAACTGGACTCTGTAGCTGCGGGGTGGCCCCATGCTTGTGCATCATCACAGCCGTGGCTTTGCTGGTCAAAGATGCTGATAAACTAACCCTGGGACAGAATCTCGTGGTTGTTACCCCCCCATGCCTTAGAGTTAGTTCTAAAGCAACCCCCCAATAGATGGCTGAGCAATGCCAGAGTGACTCATTACCAAGCCCTGCTTTTAAATCCAAGCAGAATAACATTCTAGCCACCGACCACTCTAAACCCAGACCTAGAGACCCCTCTCCATGACTGTGCTGAGATTCTAGCCCAGGTACACTGTATTCGACCTGATCTCCACGACACACCGCTGACAGACGCAGAAGAGACTTGGTTTACGGATGGGAGCAGCATTGAACGAAATGGACATAGGTAAGCTGGGGCTGCAGTGACCACCACCTGTAAGAATGTTTGGGCAGAAGCTCTACCAGCTGGCACCTCAGCCCAGAAAGCTGAGCTGAGAGCACTCACTTAAAGCCCTACGCCTGGGCAAAGACAAAATGATTAACATTTATATGGATAGTAGGTGTGCATTTGCTACGCTACATATCCATGGGGCAATATACATGGAGAGGGGGCTGCTCACTGCCGAAGGAAAGGCTATTAAAAATAAACAAGAGATATTGGACTTGCTAAAAGCACTATGTCTCCCAAAGAAACTTGCAGTAACACACTGTCCAGGCCACCAGAGGGGGATAAATGCCGTGTCAAAGGGGAACAACCTGGCAGACCAGACAGCAAAGAAAGCAGCCTTATTAGAGATCACAGTGGCTCTACCTGTTATGGCAGATCCAGGCCCCTACGGCTTACCCCCCACACCACACTATAATTCAGAGGAGGAAGCCTAGGCTTCTCAGGTAGAGAGAGTATATAAAAACGATGGATGGTGGTTGCTACTCACAGGAAAAGTGCTTCTCCCGAGCCTACTCAAGAAAATGTATGCTCCAGAGTATCCATCAGACTTCTCACTTAGGGACCCAGAAGCTGAGAGAATTGATCTCTGGGTCCCCCTTAAAAATTCGTCAAGCCAATCAACTTATTGACAAAATTATAACAGAATGTAAGGCTTGCCAATTGGTAAACTCCTACAAGATAAAAGGAAAAAAAGGAGCTTGGAAGAGAGGGACTCGCCCAGGTACATACTGGGAGGTGGACTTCACAGAAATTAAGCCAGGTAAATATGGATATAGATACCTGCTGGTTTTTGTAGACACCTTTGCGGGATGGACTGAAGCATACCCAACCAGACACGAGAAGGCTCACGTGGTGGTCAAAAAGATACTGAAAGAAATCCTACCCAGGTTTGGTTTCCCCCACCTGATTGGGTCAGACAATGGCCCGGCCTTCATCTCACAAGTAAGCCAGGGATAGCTACCGCATTAGGGGCCGAGTGGAAATTACTGCGCATATTGGCCCCAAAGTTCTGGACAAGTCGAGAGGATGAACCAGACCCTAAAAGAGACCCTTTCTAAATTAGCCTTAGAGACTGGCAGTGACTGGGTGGCTCTCCTCCCCTGTGCCTTGTTCCGGGTAAGGAATTCCACTTACCAGCTAGAATTAACCACTTTTGAGATCATGTACAGCCAGCCACCCCCTCTTATACCTAGTCTACAAACAGAACTGGTGGTGCAGATGGAGGATGCAGATCTCATTAAGAGTCTGAATTTCTGTCCCAAGAACAAGCAGACATATGGCCCCAATTGCGGGCCATCTATTCATCCTCCTCTTCTCCTAAGCCCCATAGCTACCCAGCCCGGGGACTGGGTCCTGATCTGCAGACACCAGTCCAGGACCTTGGAACCAAGATGGAAGGGGCCCCACGTTGTCATCCTGACCATCCCCACCATTCTCAAGGTGGACAGCATTGCAGTCTGGATCCACCACTCCCATGCTCGACCATCAGGCTTGCTTGCCTCTTCAACAGGACACCGGGATGAGACCTGGGAGGCATCAAGACACCCCTCCAACCTGCTGAAGCTGAAGCTCCACCAAAAGTGAAGCCCATCCTGCTCCTGCTGGTCCTGCTCATGAGAGCCCTCCAGGGGGCGGGCCACTCCAGCAACCCTCACATGCCGTGGAACCAGACTTGGCTGGTAGTTAACACAGAAACCGGTGTCATTGCCAACTCCAGCTCCTCAGCCAGAGAACCCAAGGACACCTGGTTCCTGGACTTGTATGTTGACCTCTATGATCTGGTAAGAGAGGCATGGGATCCAACAGTGCCGCGGGCAAACAAAGGCCTCCCTAACACTCCAACAGGTAGAGGGTCAGGGTTTATGCGTGGGACGGATCACACTAGAATATCAAATTCACTGCAATTATGCTCAGCCACTTGGAAATAAGATTGGCTACTTGTTGCCCTTAGAGGATACTTGGTGGGCATGTTCTTCCGGACTGACTCTATGTGCACATATTGCGGTCCTCAATAAAACCTGGGGGTTTTGTTATTAGTCAGACTTGTGCCCCTGTCCATACATTATATCAAATTATATCATACATAATTTGATTGAGCCTGTCAATCTTGGCCACTATAAGAGAGAGCCAGTTACAGCCCTTACCTTATCAGTGCTGTTGGGAGCTAGCCTGGCAGTGCTGGGGACCAGGGTGGCATCCCTAATAACTAACAGCAGCATTATTCGAGCCTCCGTCTCTCCATCAACCCCAGCGTCCACCCCCCAGCTGCATCTTACATTTTGTTAGCTACATCAGTCTCCCGGAACTGCTCCTTCACCATGGTGCCAGCTGCCGGGTGCCCTTCTCGAGGCTCCAACTACAGAAGCAACTGTCGCTGCAGCTTCCCGGGCACTGCTGGATTTAGAGCTCAGAGAGCAGCAGCAGTCCCTCGGCCACTGTAGAGCGCTGCACATGCCACTTCCTCTTCCGCTGTGGGAGTCTAGAAAGGCTTCTCACCTGCTGCTTTGCGACCTCCTGCTACACTGCCACCTACTGGCACCTGCATAGAATGCACCAGGGCGTGCTAATCAAAAAAGAAAAAAAAAAATCCCTTTCTGGTGGGTTTCTCAAAACCAGAGTGAAATGCTGTACTTTCTTATCTTAAGGCCAATAAACAAACGAATGAATGAATGAATGAATGAATGAATGCCTATTTTAATGACCCAATGATTGACATTAGGACTGCTTGCAGCGGTAGGATTGAGGGACATGTAATATACTGGACCATGAGCACCTCACCAGTGTTTACAACATTGAAGAGTATGTCTGTCCTCACCCCAACAGCCATTACTTGGCTGTAAATCCTCAGGGGAGACTTCACGAAGTCCTCCCTCACATGAGAAGATATTGACAGTGGCGGTCCTGTGTGGATCTGTTGTATGTTTGCTTGTTTCTTGAATTAGCTACATTGTTTCTAGTATCAGCTTAATGATCATAGGAAAGGAGAAGCAACTCCCCCTTTAAAACTCAGATTTTTAATTCTGTGTGGCACAGCATCTGGGTACAACTGACAAGAGACAGGCTCCTTGTCCTTGGGATCATCAAGCCCCAATGGCTATGAAGTTGCACTAAAAACCACCTGCTTTTAGTGGTGCCACGAATAGCTGCCTGGCTGTTCCTACTGGTTCTAGTGTTGGGATAATGTCTCCTGGTTTGGTTTTGAACTTCCTGGAGTAGCTTGAGACTCATCTGACCATCTTCCCTTGCACATGGTGAACACCTGGGTATGACCAGGTTTGGCCTGGCCAACATGAAGGAGAGTGGGTTGATGCTGGCCTCCGTTGAGAAGATAACTGACCATTTCTTTGATGCTGCTTACTTTGGGCAAGAAAGACTGAGTATGTGGTAGGTTTGCAGTGTAGACGACCTATGGCTTAAAGGATGATTGGATTATTTGTCTTCAGAGCCCAGCTAAGGCACCCTGCCCTCCCTCTTCCCATTCTGTGAGCTCATTTCAGTGCAGACAGTTCTTCAGTTCCAAAAAGAAAATATGGACCCTGAGCCAGTGGAGACCTTTCAGTCCTTGAAGCTGTACTTGGCCACATAGACTAACAGCCTACATGTTGTCCAGGATTGACGAAGGTAGACAGTGGAAGAGCCTCCAAGTATAGCAGTAGGGGTATCTGTGGTCCTGCTTCCTAGTGAGGCACTGAACGTCATTTTAAGAGCCATGTAGGACAGAAAATGGAGAGACAAAGGGGGAAGATGGAGAGAGAGAGAAGGTAATGGGAAATGCAGGCCTTGTGATGGACGCCTTTTATCCCAGGACTCAGGAGGCAGAGGCATGCAGATTTCTGTGAGCTCAGGGCAGCCTCTTCTATATAGCAACTTCCAGGTCAGACAAGTCTACCCAGTGAGACCCTGGCTTCAAAACTACACCAAAGTGAAGTTTAAGAAAAGTGAGGAAGGTTAGAATGAGAGAAGCCCATGCACAAGCCACAGTATACTGTCAGACACCAGGACTGAATCCTAGCATCCACCAACTACACCTTTGCAGCCTGGGTACAGCATCTGTCTGCCACCCTACTTGGAAATGTTCCACCCCTAAAGAAAGAAAATAGAAAGACAGAAAGACAGGAAGAAAGAAAAAAGTGAAAGAGAGAAAGAAAAAAGGAAGGAAGGAAGGAAAGAAGAAGAAAGAAGAAAGAAAGAAAGAAAGAAAGAAAGAAAGAAAGAAAGAAAGAAAGAAAGAAAGAAAGAAAGAAAGAAAGAAAGAAAGAAAGAAAGAAAGAAAGACATCCAGGAGTGGAGAACATCCTTCTGGAAGTCAGTGGCAGCCTGCCTTTCAGTGTTCTGATAAGGATATTGCTGCCCCTGGCCCTGTACTTCCAGCCCCATTGGCATCTTTTCTTCTGGGCACTAAGATAAGGAATGGAGGTGGCTAATTCACCATCTCCTGATCATGTGCAGGGTTCCTGCTGCCTAAGCAGTCTCTCAAAGGCTGTCTATCTCCTGATCTTTACTCCTGTTGCAGAGAACTGGCTTGAGGTAAATTGGCTTCTGGTGATCTGCTGGTCTGAGGCAGGCACTGTCATTCCAGAGACAGTGTTCCTTGGCCATCCCCTGTAGCTAGAGTTTTCCTGCCTGGCCCACAGTCAGGACATATCTCTCTCACCTGCCAGTCCCACAGCCACTCAGACCCAACCAAGTAAACACAGAGACTTATATTGGTTACAAACTGTATGGCCGTGGCAGGCTTCTTGCTAACTGTTCTTACAGCTTAAATTAATCCATTTCCATTAATCTATACCTTGCCACATGGCTCGTGGCTTACCGGCATCTTCACATGCTGCTTGTCATTGTGGCAGCTGGCAGTGTCTCTCTCACTCAGCCTTCCACTTCCCAGCTTTATTCTCCTCCTTGTCCTGCCTATATTTCCTGCCTGGCCACTGGCCAATCAGTGATTTATTTGCCAACCAATCAGAGCAACACATTTGCCATACAGAACACCCCACAGCAATCCCCCTAGGGTATATACATGGGAAGGAAAATGAGCCAGGTTCAGCCAGGTGTTATGTGGTAGAGCTGGACCTCAGACCCCAAGTCTGCAATCCTGGTTCAGTCATGTTCCCTCCACTCTGTGAATCCAGCTCTCTGACTTCTGTTCAGGATGGTTGCAGGCATTTCCAAGTGCATCATCATCATAAATCCAATGAATATAGGAACTGGGCTCTTCAAGCTGTTGCATAAGGTTAACATACACCCAAAACCACACAGAAGGGCCCTTGATATTTCACACAGGTGAATTCTACATTATTTTTGTCACATATTTTATGGCAGGAAGTCACCATTCCTGAACATGGCTCCTTGTCCTGTCAAATGCTGAATGGAAGAACTTCGTAACCCTTGGACAGATGCATGCTTGACCTTAAATGGTGCACAGGGTCAGACAAAGACCATGGCCTCCGCAGCAGCTCCTTGGAACGTTAACTAGGAGTCTGCTTGTAACCATACTTGCAGGGGCTCAGGATGGTGGTTCAGCCTGGTCAGTGTCCATTCCACCTCACTCTGTCTCTGCAGAGGATGCTAACATGAGCCTGCTCCTCCCTCTGTCTAGGTCCACAGAGGCCAGGTCACAGTCCTGGTTTCCCACTCCTCATGGTTGATTTGCCACTGATGAACTGAAGTAAACACATTACTGTTATTTATTTGTTCTGTCTGAGAGACAGTGTTTGTTGTTATTTTACTTTGAAACCAGAAGCTATAGAACCAAGAATCCCAGCTTCAAAGCTTTCCTGGAAAAGCACCTAGGATGTGAGGTCCAGGGTGGGATGGCTAGTCCCTGGCTAGGCTATGTCTATTTGAATTTAACTGCCTTAAAAGCATAGGAAACAGAAACTTGTAGTTTCCTAGTAATGTGAGTCCCTTTTGAAGGGCTCTGTAGCCTGTGGCTCCCAGTTGAAGACTGTACACCATCATTACCAGTCTTGAGGAAGAAGAGGAGTGGTTCCTCTAAAGTCTCTTATGGTCAGAGGTCTTGGGCAGGACCTCTTACTTACAGCGACACATTGCCTTTCTACACCCAGTCTTATAACAAATCTGGACATTGGGCAGTATACCGAGGTACTCATCAGGAATGTAAGTGTCTGAACTCCATCCTAATTTGAACTCTGAATGAAAGGAGTTGGGGTATCATCTGTGGTTCATTAGTAGTTAATTGCTCATGTTGATGAATTGAGGTATACTGAGGAAGGAATGAGACATTCTTGGGCAGTGTTTGCATAGTATAGCTAAGTTCCCAACTTGGGATGTACTATGGCCATTCCAATGAAGCTAAGAGAACTCTGGTTTTGGAAGGAGGAGTTGCTGAATGGATTCTGCTTTGTTCCAAGAGAGGCTCCTGGAAAGTGAACCTGGGCTTCTGGTCAGTTCAGGGAGAATGAATTAGCAAGGTGACAAAAGCTGTTCCCCATGACATCAGCAGTCCCTTCTCTGGAAATTCCATTGTATCCTGGAGAGCTCTTGGCATCCCCTGTGATCTCACAGTGTTGTAGCACTCCCGCTGTCTTAGAGCATTCCTTCAGTGCCTATAGGGTACATCATTAGACATGCTGTCAAGACTGAGGAGTCTGCTTTGGAGACAGAATAGAGAATGCCCAGAGAGCAGAGAGAGGGAGAAGGAAGCTGGCCTTCAGTCTCAGAGTAAAACAGGAACAAAAAAATGGTTCTGGAGAAGGCACAATGAGTGCTGGGCAGGAGATGGAGAGCTTCCTGGAGGAGGTGGGCTTGAGCTGGGCCTTTCAGTAATGGGGCAGAGGAGCTGGAGCACAACCCCTGAGTGCTTGTGCATTGTGCCATTTTTCTCCTGGCTGCTGAAACCACAGGCAGGTTTCAGGACTTGGACTGTGTTACATCCTGTGCCTCTGTGAATAATCCTGAAGAGGTGGTCTTTGTTCCCCTGAAGCATGTGTAGGGACACAGAGGAAACCCCTGACTGTTTACATAGCCACATCTGTACAGAGTGACTGGAGAGCTGAGGTCTACAGAGGAGGGATCTCAGCCTGGCCCAAAATGTTTGGGTTGTCACTTGGTTCCAGACATGATCTTTGTGTTTGGGCCTCAGGGCGGTCTGTCCGTCTACTATGCCTTGTCACTATGCAAATTCACTTGTGTTCATCTACCCACAGAGACTGCAATGGAGCCATCATCCTACCCAACCCTGCACACCAAGAAACAGGTGAAGAAGGAAATGGAGAGGCTGCTCATAGTGGTCTATGCTAGAAGCATTTGGCTCCGATTCTTGTGTTGGGGGCCAGGTTTTCGGACAGAAATGAGGGGAAGAAGAGAGGAAGTGTCACTATATATTGTCCTGGATCCAGCTCTATAAAGCACCCTCTCTGGCAAAATTGTAATGTGGCCTTTATGAAAAGTTCAAAGGTAAGAGGCTTCAGGTTTCTTGATTAGGGGGATTAGCCCTTGATTAGGGGGATTCTTCAGCAAAGTGGCCACCTGATCCCGGCTCCAGGTCAGATGAGGGACAATAGAGAGACCTCAAACAATTAGGCAGGGATTCTAGGCAGGTCTTCTGGGCTCCAGGACCCTCACCTTGATGTTAAATTAAGGGGAATTGGAGCTTGAATTCACTTCCTTCCACATTTTAGTGTGCCTTATTTTTGGTGCTGAGAATGGAAACAGGCCCTTCCATGATCTCTATCAGAGAGCCACACCTCCAATCTGATTTGACAGTTATTTTATGTTCCTTTTTGAAAATTTCTTTACTCTTTCTTATTTTTACAAATTTTTATTCTGTATATGAGCACATGGGGAGATCAGAAAGACAACTTTGTTCAGTCTCATTTTTTTTCACTCCACGTTTAAGAAAATTCTGGGGATTGAACTTAGGTGTCCAGGTTTGTACAACAAGTCATGAACAAACAAGTCCTGCTGAGCCATTTCATAAGCACATGACTTTCATTTGAATATTATTTTAATTTTTGTTTTTTCACTTTTTAATATTTATTTCATTTTTATGTATATGGGTGTTTTCCTGCAGGTATGTGTGAGCACTGCATGTGTTCCTGGTGCCTGAGGAGGCTGGAAGAGTGTGTTTGAACCTCAGTATGGTGGCTGGGACTTAAACCCTCATCTTCCACAATAGCAGACAGTTCTCTTAACTGCTGATCCAACTCCCAAACTCACTTTTTCTTTATTTGTTTGTTTTTGGAGATAGTGTCTTACTATGTAGCTGTGGCTGTCCTAGAACTCGGTCTATAGACCAAGCAAGCCTCAAACTCACAGACATCTACTTGCTTCTGCCTTCTGAGTGCTGGGATCAAAGGCATGGGACACCATGTCCTCCTTCTGACTCGAATGCTTACTGTACAGTGGGTCCTGTGCCAGCATTGAGCATGAGCACTAGACAACAAATCACACCTCACACTGCTTCCATCTCCCTGGGAGACAGACAGCAAGCAAAATGAAACACACCCAGCTTAGAAGGAGGCTCCAGTGTCAGAAGGGCTAAAGATGCCCAGATCAGCTGCAGCCCACAATGATACCAGTGCTGGGATACTTCAGCATTGTCATAGTCATGGTCATGGGGCTCAAGACAATTTTAGAATGGGAGAAGGTAAAGGGATGAGGTAAGAACTGAACAAGAATTTATACAGAGCAGTGATGACCAGAATGTGTTTTCCTAAAGCATGCATACAGACTTCCAAGGCTAGATGACTAGAACTTGAGACTTGGATATTCTGGTCTAGACACATTTCTGATGTTCCACTGGATTTAGTGTCAAACTTGAAAATTCATATGTCTACCAGGTAGTATTTTAAAGATGTCTGAATGAGTTGTAAGACAGTGAAGGAGATCTGGGTAATTTTGTTGTTCTTTAAACTGTGTGTGTGTGTGTGTGTGTGTGTGTGTGTGTGTGTGTGTGTGTGTGTGTGTGTGTGTGTGTGTGTGTTATGTGTGTGGTATGTGTTTGTGTGTTATGTGTGTGGTATGTGTTTGTGTGTGATATGTGTGCATATGTGTTTTTGTGAGAGTGAGCATGGGTGTTGTCGTCAGTGGATGGCCTCAGGTGTTGCTTCTTACCTTCTACCAAGAGATTGCGCCTCTTTGGATTGTACTTTTAGTCTGTATAGGGAGAGGTGTTTGCATGCCATTGCTTGCATGTGGAGATCAGAGGAGAACTTTGGGAGTCTATCCAATCCTTCCAACTTTACACGAGTTCCAAGGAATAAACTTTGGTCATCAGGATTGATGGCAAGTTCTTTTACCGGCTGAACCATCTAAGTGGGTTCTCTTTATTGTGTTTGCCACTGTGAGTGCCTGGAAAACTGGGCTGTGTTTCTATTGCTTCTCTTGTCTCTGTCTCCCAGATCACCATAGGAACACGAGGATTAGAGATACAACAGCTTCCACACTCAGGTTTACATGGGTTCTGGGTTTCAAATGTATGATTCACACTTGTGTGGAAAGCACTTTACCCAGTGAGCCATTTTCCCAGCCTGGCTTGTTTTCTCCTCTGCTCCTCCTCCTCCTCCTCCTCCTCCTCCTCCTCCTCCTCCTCCTCCTCTTGTACAGTTTTGCAAGACACAGTTTCTCTGTGTTGCCCTGGCTGTGCTGGAAATTGCTCTATAGATCAGGCTGGCCTCCAATTCACAGAGATCTTCCTGCCTCTGCCTCCTGAGTACTGGGATCAAAAGTGTGCACTACCACTACACAGATAAACAAAACAAACCAAATTTATTTTTTTGTTTAAAAATTTGTTTATTTTTATGTGTATTGGCATTCTACCTGCATATATATATATATATATATGTGTGTGTGTGTGTGTGTGTGTGTGTGTGTGTGTGTGTGTGTGTGTGTGTGTGTTTGTGAGTGTGTGTGTGAAGGTGTCAGATATCCGGGAACTGGAATTAAAGACAGTTTGAGCTCCAATGTGGGAGATGGAGATTGAAGTAAATATGCTATCAAGGTATCTCTTTCATTGCTCTCCCACTCCATCCCTGTTCCAACTTGACCATCCTGTTTCCCTATGTTCTCATCTCCCATACCCTATCCTTTACCTTCCTCTCCCCCCACTCCGAAACCCCAGTTTACTCATTAAGATATCCTCTGTTTCCCCTTCCCAAGGTGATCCATACATTCCTCTTAGGATCTCCCTGTTTTCTAGCTTCTCTGGAGCTGTGGGTTGTAGTCTGGTTATCCTTTGCTTTACATCTAGTGTCCACTTATGAGTGAGTACATACCATGTTTGTCTTTCTGAGTCTAGGTTATCTCACTCAGGATGATATTTTCTAGTTTTATCCACAGCCGTGTGGCAAAACACAAATGAATAGAAATAGGTTCATTTAAGTCGAAAGAGCTAACTAGCAAGAAGCCTGAGCCATAGATCAAAGAGTTTGTAATTAATATTAAGCCTTGGACAGGTTATTTGTGAACAGGTGGGCAGGAGAGAATAGTCTCTCTACAGCAGAACTATAGTTCTGGTTTTCCTAATTTCTTTTTTATTTTAAACATTTTATTGATTCTCTGTTGGCTTCACATCATTCATCCCAATCCCACTTTCCCCCCAACTCATTCCCTCACACCTGAGCTCTGCCCTTGAAACCTCCCCCACAAAAAAAAAACAAAATTTAAAAGAAAAACTGAAAACACAAAATTAGAAAGAAACAAAAATCTTGGAGAGGACGCTGTAGTGTGATCCAGTGAGTCCCTTTAGTCCATAGATGTTTTCTTGTGAGTGTTCCAGGCCTCTCTGGCTTCTCTACACTATAGATGGTGGACCTGAACTTGTTGGATACCCTATTGATGCCTTGTGTCATAGAGATCCTGCAGCTTTGGATAGGCACATCTGGGCCTTTCAAATGCTCCAGCGGTTCATAGATGAAGAGGATATTAGGGTGGGATAACTCCTAGCCCTGGTTCTGGCCTGGATGGTAGCAGTTTGGTTAGCCCACCACCTTTCCTCACCTCACCACCCAGGCAAGATTTCCAGCACTGTCCCAGTTAGCTCACCCATGCAGCCAGCAGAATGGAGAGAGGTCAGTTTTCCTGCTCTCATGCCCTCGCTTCTGACTTACTCACCCTGGACCACAAGACACAACTCTGCTGTTTTGTCCAGGTGAGGTGCCGAGCCCACAATCCCAATTGCTGCAGTTGGTGAGAGGCTGCCCCAGCTCTCCTGTTCTTATTCCCCAGAGGCCAACTCTCCCATCAGCTGCAGGTAGCATGTGCTTAGGTGGGGCAGACATCTTTCTCTCACTCTGAACAACACAAGGTGGAAGAAGGAGGTGGACTCAGTTCTTTTCCTCTCACAACCTCAGGGACAGATCACCTGGACCACCACTAACAAGGTACTCTCTAATGTGCTGCTCGGTCCAGGTACAGGACCCACTCACCCGACTGCTACAGTTGATGAGGGGCAGGTCCAACTCCCTCAGTGCTGCAGCCTGTGAAGGGTGAGGTTAATTCTGGGTTAACCTACCCTGTCTTTGGAGGTAACAGGAGCAACTGACATCCACATAGACAAGGCTGTTGTAGTTCAACGGATACAGACAGGTCCTTCAAAAGCAACCTAGACCTGGAGGACACCAGGGCCCCTAGTGGCAGCATTGGCCACTCAGGTCTGTATGGCCCCAGCAGAAGCACAGCCCTTAGACACTAACATGGACCTAGATGGAAGCCTAGACACCTACCTATTTCTTTGCTGACAACACAGGCCATGGACATGAACACAGATCCTGACTGTCTTTGCAACATCGACCCAGACATGGTCCTAGACTGCAGCCCAGGCCTGGATGTGACCATGGGCCTGATTGGCAGTGTAGATCACTCAGATTGGATTAGACCCAGCAACACCATGTGCATAGGTAGTGGCCCAGATTCCAGGCATCTGCACTGTCTTTGAAGGCCACCAGAGCCTGAGACATCAACACAGACCCTGGCTGCTCCAGGGCCATGGACCCAGACACACCCCTCAGCAACAGCCCTGGCCCAGATGTCATTATGGTTCCTAGGTGGCAGCACAGGCTTCTAAGACACACATGCTCTTTTCGGGGGGCATATACTTTTGACAACAACATCATCACAGGTGGTGGCCCAGACTGCAGGTGGCTGCAAGGCCCTCACTGGTAAGAGGAGATATGGATATCAACACAGACCCCCACAACTTCCTCAGGGCCATGGACAGGACATGGCCCTTGGCAGCAGCCCAGGAAGGGACATTTGTCATGGCCCCAGGTGGCAAGCATGCCATGGATTTATTTAACGCTCCCTTAATCAATGTTTTCATTTCCTGAGAGGCTTTAGAGCAATACTGTTATGTTTCTCATTAATTGGGTGCTCATGATCATTTCAGAAAATGTGTATACAGAATAGTATCTTTTAGGGAGAGCTAAATATATGGACACAGAGATACAGTATCAATACTTTCCCAACATATAATGGCTATCCACATCCTAAGCCCTGTGTAGACCTGATGACTAGGAACTCAATATATAGCCCAATCTGGGCCCATAAGAGTTTTGGTGTTACAGGACTTTCTGGGTTACTGGAGTGACACATCACACCTGACCAAAGAAATTGGTTCTAAGACAGAAGAGTTCAAAATCACTTTATTATTGACAAAAATACAGTACTATTACTCAATAGGGGCTTAAAGAAATCAGTCAACATAAACAGTGAATAGCCTTAGCAAAATACCCAAACAACAACAAAAACAAATGAAAGAACAAATAAATAGCAAAAGCTCAATCTATAACAAAAAAAAAAACCAAAGCAAACAAAACCCAACCAAAAACCAAACAAAAAAATTAAGGTCAGCAGCATTCTCTTGCTGCACATTCAGCAGCACAGACCTACAGCCTGTGGCTGGCCTTGGAAACATGGGAGGAAGGCAGTCAGCGATTGTAAAAAGCCTTTTCAAAACTAGTATAGCCACGCCTCCTTCAGGATTTGTAGGCCAAGTCCTCATAGGGACTAACAATGAGACATTTTCTAGAGCATTCTTTGTGTTCCTTGGGAAGCTTTTGATAAATTATCACCCACTGCTGATCCTGTAATGTTCTGGTCACCATTTGATTCTTTCAGACACTTCTGTGCTTACTGGAGACCCAACAAATCCATGGGGAGCCCAAATCTGAGTGCCCATGAACATCAAAGATGACTCAGATGTCTTCTGTAAATCCTTTCTCAGGACCAGTCACTTCAGGCCAGGCTGTGAAACTGAAGACTAACCACTCATTTTACATATGGAGGAAAAATGTCTACAGGGGGAATGATGGACTGTAGAGATCTCTTTGGTGCATTATCTTCAGCAACACTGGTGCATGACATTGAGTCAGCTTCAACACTCAACTGGAGAATGAAATATGATGCTTTTGGGTGTGGTCTGTCAGGAACAGCTTGACATCAACACAATCATCCATGACACATTTCACACCACATAGGTAGGACTGAGAACACAGTTAGCTTGCCAAAGCCATCGAAATTAAACTGTCAGGAAATGTCTTGTTCACTCCATCTCTTCCCTCCATGTTGTAGTACCCCTCACAGGGGCCACTTGCTGTTGAATGTCAGGATTCTCAGTAATTCATGCCTCAGGTTTCTGTGTCTCAAGCTCATTTTTGATGCTTTCTTTTCTTTATCTGTACTGAGTCAACAGACCCCCGGATCTGATGGGGGCTGGATCACCTGGAAGACAGCTGGTATTTTCCTCACTGGTGAGTTCACAGCTCTAAAGGAGTGTCTTCTGAGGAGGAGGCCTTGATCTCAGAGTATATAATATCATAGTTTCAAGGTATCTGTGGCTTCTTTGGCCTCCTCAGTTCTCCCAAGATCTGCTATATGAGAAGGAAAGGCAATCAGAACCAGAAGCAGCCTGGCTGGGCCACAGGCCAGAACAAAATCAAGGCCTATTCACACTGGAAGCCAAGGTCAAGAGCCCCCAGTCTCCCACCAATGCCATGTTTGCTGGAGATGGGATGTAATGGTGGCTCACTTGCCTGTGAGACTTAGTGCTCCTGCTGCAGCAGCTCTGTCTGCAGGAGGCTCTCATCCTTGGCTGTGGACTGTTCCAACTCAGACTGAAGATTTTCTGACCTAGAGGAGGAAGGCAGTTAGGGAACAGTCCTGGTGGGGACCTATCATGTCAGCTGTTGAGCCTGAACCAGCTCTAGTCAGCTGGACAATCCAGCATGACCTTTCAGCGGAGGTTGTTCCCTGCATTCCCCAAGGGAGAAAGGTCAGAGTGCAACTGAGACTAGATTTTATTCTCAGCTTTTAAAATCTACTAGAAGATGAACTGAGAACAACAATGTGCAGGGCAAGAAAATTGACACGTTTCTCTGGAAAAAAATAATAGTGTAGCAATGTCTGAGTAACAGTTCAGAGCAGATATACATGGCCTTGATTAGATACCAGGTGAATGTGAGCAACCTGGGAAATTGAATGTAGACCCTCTAGGAGAGCCTACAAAAGAAAAGCAGTGAAGGATCTGATTATTGCTAAAGAACAGAAACCTGTCTTGGCTCAAATCCTCAACTCCTAAATCTTCTAACACAAAAATCTTTTCACAGGAAACAGATTCACACTGCAGAGAACCTGTAATCTGCAGGAGTGTGCTGCATGCAGATCTGTGCAAAGGTATGAACTTTTCTCTAAAGGTGATGTTCTGGAAGGAAAATAAAGGGGGAGGAGCACACACTGTCCTCCATCACTAACCCTCCTCCTGCTAGGCTTAGGACTAACATAGGGAGATTTGTGGGGAGACACAGGGGACACAGAAGATTCCAGAGGGCTCAGATGGCAATAAGGGGTACACAACCCCAGAAACACTAAGGATCAACATAGTGTTTCCTCTAGAAGTTCTTGTTGACCGGGCCAGTACAATGTCTTGAGATGTTCTTTCCCTGGCTATGGCAGGGAGCTATTCAGATGGTGGGAATCCCAAAAGGACAGAGATCCAGGGACAGGTGACCTACATGGTTCTAACCACTCCTCCCAGCTTGGACCCACCTCATCTCAGAGATACTGAAGTGATGTTGCAGCTTTTCTGCCAAGTTCCCTTGCTGGGTGACCAGCTCCTTCTGCTTCAGCAGGTCCTTCAATCTTTCATCTGGGTTCTCTTGCTCCTGTTCATTAAAAGATTGTGTTCTCAGTGGAGGCTTGCTCACTCACATGCACACACATAAATTCATGAACACACACAAGTACATGTGTGCACACATGCAAGCACACTGTAATGCAGTAACATGTTTAGCTTCACAGTTCATGCTAACATAAGGAGCAACCACCAGGAATACTAACGAAAAGAAGATAAACCTGTTGGATGAGAGAAGAACACAGAGGGCATGAGAGATAGGCAGTTCAGTCACTGAAGTGTCTATCCTGTGACCTTGTGCACAGACAGGTGGCCCTCTGGGGTCCTCGCTCCTAAACTAACTCTGCTTAAGAAGTTCCCCAGGCTGTGCAATATAGGAATGTTCCCCAGCAAAGGACTACTGGATGGTTGTGGACTACCCCACTGGTCTTGTTCACTGTTTCCCAGTTTCCCCCAAAGTGAGCAACTTCCTTCAAAAGGGACTCCCTTTCCCACAGGTTGCCTCACTTTGGACCCAAAGCAAAGAGCTCAGGAAACTAGAAAATCTCCATAACCAGGATCCAAAAGAAACAGTTCCTTCCTGTGAGGTGATTGTGCCAGGGATGTGTTTGAGTAACAAAAGGCTGAATAAGTCAGTGCCAAGTGATTCTGTGTGTCATTACATGCTGAACAATATTCCATGGAAGAGCCTGACCACAGTGTACTTTTTCACTCAGTGAATGATAGGCATCAGGAGGCTGCTCCGAGGAGTGCTGATAAAACCTTGATGTCAGCTGGGCGGTGGTGGCGCACGCCTTTAATCCCAGCACTCGGGAGGCAGAGCCAGGCGGATCTCTGTGAGTTCGAGGCCAGCCTGGGCTACCAAGTGAGTTCTAGGAAAGGCTCAAAGCTACACAGAAAAACCCTATCTCGAAAAACCAAAAAAAAAAAAAAAAAACCTTGATGTCTCCTAAGTATGTGGGGACTATGTGGACACCTACTTCATGTTCTGGAATCACTGGGTCACCTGGGGATTGCAGTTTAACTTTCTGAAGACTTGTGTGTAGCTTCTCACTGTGCTACACCATTTTACACTACCAGCAATGTCTGAGGGTCCTCATTTCTCCAAACCCTCCATGAGGCTGATTTTAACTCAGAGTAAATAGCTTTGGAGAAAAGCAGTTACTGAATGCTACAGACACAGCACATGGGGAGTAATTTAGACCCTCAGGAGCCTAAATGGGGTGCACTGAGACAGCCCCATTCTCACACCACAGCATGGCTAGGGGACTTCTGCTGGACTGAGACGCAGCTGGAAGCACACTGGACGTCAGAATCTCTCAAGGACTAACATGCAGGCCAAGCTCCAAGGCCAAGGTTAACTGAGCCAAGGTTAGACAAAGGGGGAAAGCAAGTGGTAGCAGGCAATGTGGATGAGGACAAAACAGGATACAGAGAAGACACAGCAAGACACCTGACCATTGAGTGTGCAGTCACCATTCACCCAGAGCAGAGAAGGACACAAACCCTCAGCCAGGCTATCCAGCCTCTCAAACACCTTGATTTGCCACAGTGACCTCCTCCTAAACTTCATGTACCACATTCCTTTGATTTGCTCCAAGGATTTCTAGGCAATAAATATTTTTGTCTCAACAAATACCTGAAAACCATTGAGTTACAGTAGTTTTTGTGTCCTTGTTCTAATGAGCTAGGAGGACATGCAGAAAGATGGGCAGCAGCATACAATATTTGATGGATGCCAAGTGAGGGGGCAAGGTACTTTTTCAACAAAGTTGGTTCCATCATCATTAAAGATGAGTAAGTGAACATATAAATATGCAGAAACACACACAAACAAGAGAGGTTTATAGGTGCAAGCACACACTTGCACCTATAACACCTGTACACACAAACACACACAAATACTTACCCCTATACAGGGAACATGGACACACACATATACACTCACTCACACATGGTCACATACACACACAAAGGAACACTACCGTGTAAGCTATAGACAGTATACACATACAAACACACACACACTCACTCACACATGGTCACATACACACATAAAGGAATGCTACTGTGTAAGCAATAGACAGTATACACATACAAAAACACACACAGAGGTTCATACACACATACAACCATACACATAGATGCACAGAAAAGCACAACACACCGAACAACAGCCACCCTGCACTTGTGCGTGTGTGCAGGCACACACACACACACACACACACACACACACACACACACACACATACACACACACACACACACTCAAATACTTCCTGAACCTAGAATGGTCAGTGAGAGGACTGCTGCCTTGCATCACCTTTTCTGATGCATGTGGAGGTCGTGGGTCCTCTATGCTGTCTACAAGGCTCTTAGACTCACCAAGGCTCTGCTACTCCGCCCTGCACTTACTATTCCTTGAACGAACTTTATCCATCACAAAACACCCTGACCCCACAGGTTCCAAGTTCACCCACCACAGTCTCTTCACTAAACTTATCCTGGCTCCTCCACAGATGACCTTGATAGCCCAAGAGAAAGAAAGTGACCCATGGTCAACACCCAGGAAGTTTTCAACAGATGACAGTGCATATGATATGAATTCAGCCCAATGTCAGTCAGAAGGAGGAGATCAGTGACACCACCTGCAGTGCTTTTCAGGAATGCAGCACTCTGCACAACTATGAGAGGGAATCTGTTCTGAGACACAGCCAGGCACATGATATAGTCAGCAACACAAAGTCAGCAAGGAGATGCACTGTGGGATTCTCTGTTGAGAAGCCAGAGACAAACCAGACATTTCCTGTGGTGTTAGCTCTGTGCAGTGAATGGAAAGAAGCCTAATGTTTATTTTTAAAACAGCTGTATTGTTTGATTTTTGTTATTTATAACATCAAAACAATAAAAGTAAATAAACAAAAGAGAAAAAATACCTCCTTCCTCTTTCTGAGCAATTGAAACTTGTAACAATTGAATGAGACAAAACAAGACAGAAGGTCTAACTTCTGTGCTGATCCAAAGAGTGCTGGCCAGCCAGATTAGCCCAAACAGAAAATTTCTGGTTCAGTGAAAGACCTGGGCTCAAGGGAATAAGGGAGTGAGCAACGGATGACAACACGGATTTCATTATGTAGTCTCTGAACACACCCACCAATGTACACATTTACACACATCTGCATAGGTCACACAGAGACCACAGAAATCAGAAGTGAGCAGAAAACAATAAAGAGGATATCATGCAGAATGAACAGTTGAATTTAAAATACGCACATCAGGTGTTTCAGCTGAGCCCCCACTACACTGCTATCCATCCCTTGGGGCCTAAACATTCCTGGGAAAGCCCACAAGTTGGTGAACCCATCTTGAGGTGATAGCAGAACATGTTCTCATGTAGCCTCAAATCTGTCACCCCAACCATCAGTCTGTCAAAGGCCTCCCACATCTATGATCATCCAGTCATCTCCAGACTGGAAGCTCCAGGATGGGAGAACTCACCAGCACCATGTCCAGAAAAAGGGCTGACAAGGTGGTACTCAGGCTTCTGTCACTTTGAACCAAGAGCTTGGCAAAAGGAAGAGAACACACTGGGATGCAGGAAGAAAGGAGAAGACCACATGCCACCCAAAATGTTGACAATGAAAACCACTCACTTGGCACTGGGGCTCTAGTACATGAAGGCTGCTTCCTCCCTGTGATCTCACATGACCCTTGTAAAGCAAATGAGCCACAGGCCACTGACATCATCAATGAAAGTTTTGTGCTGCTCCCGAAGTAGCTCCCTGCATAGCAGACCTCTGATCATAATGACATGTAGGTGTGTAATATGTGACTGACACAGCCCTCTCACTGTACTGCGGCTTCTAGCAGAGCAGGAGGGTTGGCTTGACAATTATCCAGATTCTCGCAAGAGGCTAACTCTCCAGAAAGACTTGACAATGATCACAAAAATTAACCATTGGATGGTATGTAGGTGGGAGTCTGGATGGATGGGTGGATGGTTATTTGGGTGTCTCTATGTTTATGGTTGGAAGGTGGGCACCTGCCCCCGCTGCCTCAGCCTACCTGCTGCTGCTCTGCAGAACAGTCACTGATCATCTCATGGGCCTCCATCAAGAGTCTCTTCAGCTCCTCACAGGACTCTTGCAGTTCAATCTGCTCCTTCCACAGCAGGCTGTTCTTCAGGCTCAACACATGTATGTTCTCCTTCAGTTGAGTCCAATCTTGAAGGACCTGGCCGTGGAGATAACTGAACAACAGCCAAAACACGGTGAGCCCCAGCCAGCCTCCATTTACCATTTCTTCCACCAAGTACCACCAGTGCTGTAAAGTCCCAGACCACAGACAGACCAAGAATGGAGCTCTCAGTAGCCAAGCCAGCATCACTTAGATGCAGGCCAATCCAGAGAGTAGCCAAATTCCAGAAAGATTCAAACTACTTCTGAAAACCCTGATGTCAAAAGGGATCCTGTCTCCCTGAGAACAGGGTGGAACCACACCTGTGCTTAACTGTTCATGGTTTTGGGAAAGCAGGAGCAGGTAGAGGGATAACACTCTCAAAAGGAGGGAAAAAACCCCAACCAGAATCAATTCTGTCTATGGCTACCATGGAAACCAGCTCTGTGAAGCCCTGGTCTGAGCTCCAGAGGTACTAGGATACCTGACACTCCTTTCATGGTACAAAACATTTTTCTATCAAGGGTCTCCCGAGGATGGCAGCACAATGCTTGTAGGGGCTCAGTGTCTTTTCACACTTAGCAAAATTGAGTCCAAGGGCACAAGGCCAAGGATCACAGGTCAGGCTGCTTGCTAAGAGGAAAACAGGCAAGAATCAGAGCCCTCATTTTGGGTGAAAGAGAGAGATGGCAGAATCAGTCCCTCCCAAGATAAATCAGGCACATACCTGTAGGATACATTCTCCTCAATCAGCTGTTTGACCTTGTTCACACCATCACTCATCTCCATGGGCAATTTCTGCAAGTCCGACATCACCTGCTTATGCTCCTTTTTCAGCATCACAAAAGAATTCAGCCTGTGGTAGGGCATGGCCCGAGGAGAAAAGGACCCCATGAACACAAGCCACAAGGATCATATGGAATCAGTTTATATTCTAGACTCCTCAGCCCCATAGATGCCACAGCATGGCACATATACACTGGGACCTCCTGGTGCTTACTAAACTTCCTGTCATGTCCCCAGGACAGAAGAAGAAGGTTGTTCAAGAGAGTTATCCAGGATGTATGAGCACCCTCAGTGAACTTGGAGCTGTATATTATCTACCTAAGAAGTTCCCAGGTGTTGGTGCCACATATCTGGTGCAACCAGAAACCTATGGTGACATTTTTTCTGTCTTTACAACAGGAATTCTTTTTTTTTTTTTTTTTTTGGTTTTTCGAGACAGGGTTTCTCTGTGTAGCTTTGCGCCTCTCCTGGAACTCACTTGGTAGCCCAGGCTGGCCTCGAACTCACAGAGATCCGCCTGGCTCTGCCTCCCGAGTGCTGGGATTAAAGGCGTGCGCCACCACCGCCCAGCTACAACAGGAATTCTTATGCTTGGCTGCTCCTCCTTATACACAGAGGATCAGAGCATACATTGAGCATTTTAGGGAGGAGTTCCAACTTCAGGAAGGCTTTATAAACTCCACAGGGGATTCCAAAGTTCCACCAATGTGGGAACAGTGGCCAAGACGTGAGCTTCTCAAATTGGAGCTCTCTGGCATCATCACTGGCATCCCCTGGAAAATGTGAAAATGGCAAATCCTCAGGCCCTGCCACAGACCCTAGACTCCCAGGAGAACACACACACACACACACACACACACACACACACACACACACACACACTCCCGTGCACACACACACACACCACATATACTCAGAATGCACACGTAATACAGAGAGTTTGCACTGTCTCAGAGGATTAGGAGAAGCGAAGAAAAGCTTCAGGCTATTACTTCGTACACACACAAACACACCACATACAGTCAGGTTGCCCATGAAATGCAGGTTGGTGGAAATGCCTCAGAGTACAAGGAGGAGGACAAGGGAGAAGTGGTAATAAGCATCAGGCCTTCCAGCCACAAACTGAGATAGATGAAAGGGACCAGGCCACTCCAGATCAGCCAGGAGCCTTTGCCACACTACCATCTGCTGGTCAAGGACAAAGACTCACCACAAACTCACAGAACCTAGCATCTCCCACAAGCCAACACCTGCCGAGGCCTCTTGAAATGCATGTTGAGAGCTCACACACTAATGTCCCTATCCCCAGACTGTAATTCAGGCCACAGGCTCTGCTTTTCATTTGGATGAATAAGAATAGCTTGTGTCCCCATCGAAATTCTGTGCAATCGAGAAAATTAGTTTAGGTACCAGGAAACCCTGGAGATTCAGCCTCCAGTTCCTCAGGAAAGCTTAGCTACACACTGTGGGGTCAAGATGGTCAGCAGAGAACTGCACATAATGACTACCTGTTCTGCAAATCCTTGTCTGTATAAATGGCCAGGATTCCATGCAGTTCAATTAGCTCCTATGTTATACCCTGTAGGTGAAGGGTGAGTTTCTCCAACTTTGTCATCTGCTGCTCCTGCTCAGTGGAGGTGGAGGTTTGGGTTGGTGTCTTCCCAGTAGTCCCTGCAGGAAGATAAAGCAAAGTGACATGTACACTTGAATGGCATAGGGCCAGGAGAATCCATGCTAGTCCAAAGAGGAAGCCCCAGGAAGAAGAAATGCTAGGGACCCACTGAGGGCCCTAAAGAGTAGGGCAGCTATCCTCAAATTGGTTCCATGAGTTATGTATCTGTCCTCAACAACCATGGCTAGGCATTTGTCTCCCTCTCTAATGCAGTCCCCCAGCACTGGAAGGCATAAGATAGCCCAGCCATGTAGATTTGGAGGACAGTGTCACCTCATATCTGATGTGGTGCAGGCAGTCCTATTGTCCCTAGAGCATAGCAGTACTAAGTCCTCATCAAATGATTCCAAGACCAACGCATCTGAATGTCTGAGACTTTGTTGGATGGTCATGGGAGTTTCCCTCCCTTCTTACTGGCATTAGATTCCCATGGAAACTGAGGGAATGCACTAGGATGCAGTGCAGCAACACCCTACCCAGAGAAGAACACCTAATTAGTTACCACTTTGCTCCTGCTGGCCTTCCTTTCCACTCAGAATGAGATTAAGGATCTCACAGAAAAGCCACTTCAGGTTTGAAAATTCATGGCTCTCCCAAACTAACCATCAGACATTTTTTACTCTAGGTCTGCTCTTAGGGAACCAAGAGAAGCAGGATAAGTCCATTGCTTGCCAGAAATTCACAGATGCTGAGCCCCACTACTGGGAGGCCCAGCTCAAGCTTCACTTCCTCCAGATGGCTCCCCACCTAGGACTCACTGTGCCCTCCCCAGAACCATTTATTTCTCCATGTTTTACAGTGAGACTGAAGCCAGCTTCCTTCCACCTCTCTCTGGTCTCCCCATGTTCTCCATTCTCTGTCCAAAGTAACCTTCTCAGTCTTGCCAACATGTCTATGGGCAGTGAAGGAATACCCCACAGTCACCTGGTGTTCCCACAGCACTGAAGACATTAAGAGAATGCCAAGAACTCCCCAGATTATAATAGCTCATCATGAGAAGGAATTATTGGGTTCACCAGCAGTAGCCCTCACCTACCTACAAATTACATCTTCTGCAATTCACTGGAAGCCATACTGCCCTTCCCAGGAGCCTTCCCAAAAACACAAGGGAAGATCTTCATCACCTCCTCATTACAAATCCAGGGATCTCTTTTTGCTTCATTGCAATATTTTCACTACATCATGGACAGGAAGTGGAAGACTCACTTCCAAACATCCCAGGAAATGGGTCATCCAAATCGTGAAACCTCTAGTCAATAACACAAGAAAAAAAGCTTTCTAGGTAACTAAGTAAGGATAGTGAGGAGGAAAGTTCAGTCCCCTGAAAGCAACAAGCACATTGTTGAGGATGCACAAGGCTGTTAGTGTGGTGGGAGATTGTGGGTGTCTTGTCAGAACAAAGATACGTCCCATAGTTGATGAAAATTACCTCTGAACTTCAGCAGAATTCATTCCAGCCATCGTAGATACCAAAAGTGTGTTAACTAGTGACATGTCAGGCTGGAGATACTAAGAACCAGAGTTCCCCAGCGGAGCCCTCAGACACAAGAGAAACAACTCCCATGAAGAATGATGGGCCATTCCTGCACTAAAGTTTGAAGAAAGATGAATGGCTATTGAGAGGCCACACACAGATATGCAATGGCATTTACCGAAAATCAAATGTGTCATAGTCACAGGGATAGTAGGTAGTGTGTCACTGCTGTGGTACTTCACCTAGAGCTACATGAAAGCCAAGTTCCTTGATCTGGAGCCTCCTGTGACAATGCTCATGCTTTTAGGAAAGGGGACACAGCTGACTTTAATTACAACATCCACCTGAGCATGAGACAGGCTGGCAAATGGCACAAGAGGACAGATTATTAGGGGTCCTTTACCATAGACCTTTCCCAGAGCCACACTTCACACTTTTGAATTTACTGATAGTCCTAAAATGAAGAGCTAGCACCATGTTCAGCCTGGATTGACAATTCACCAGAAGTCTAGACTGTGGCTTCAGAAGTGTACTTGGTGGACCCCAGAAGAAAAGAGTGCTGTGGGGTAAACTATGTCCATTCAGATGTTATATCATACTGACAACCATGTTAGACAAGGTTAAGTAATCACCAATTCTAGAAGTCCATGGACACCACCTGCTCTAGACCTGACCTCATCTCAGTCAATCCTGACACACTAAAGGATTATCAGGAAGTAACTCACAGAGGAGTCTTTGCCCTAGCTGGTTCTGAAAGATGACTTGAGTCTCTCCCTCTGTGGATGTCAGTTCTCACATCTTTCTATAGGGAGATGGGTGTCTCAGAAGTTACCTGGCTTCCCTGACTCCCTGCACAGGGTGACCTAAGATACACAAGCTACAGAGCCCTCGGCCTTGTCCTTTCCTGGATATAATCCTGGAGATAATTGCTACTCTCACAAGCACTCAAGTAGTATAGGGATGCCCAAATCACTTGCATGATGCTTCAGAATCTCATGTTAATGGAGAAGCCATGTGGCAGAACATAATCACCAGATTCACAAAGCCATCTTCACTGGCAGCCCAGGACACCTAGATCCTGTAAGAAGGGGACAGTGTCATTCCAAATCCACTGAATCTAACAGTTCTCAGGCTGAACTGGAGACCTGTGTCCCACCCACAGCTGGGAAATCATAATCTTAGGGTGCCAGTGAAAGACAGCAGCACCTGGTACCTCAGTCATGCTAGAGTCTACAATGTAAAGTAAGACAAGCTCAGGCATTGTCAGGGCACTCTCCTGTCCCTGTTATTGCTGGCACACACCCTAAGGACTCCAGTGGGGGTGAAGTGCAATGAAATCTAAACATTCCTCTGTGCCTCCTTCCCCACTCAGAGTGAGAGCAGAGGGTCCACAGCACAAAGGCTACAGTCTTGTCAGTTCCTGACTATGTCATATTAACCATCATGAACCCTTGGTCTGGGTCTGCTGGTTAGGAAACCAGAGAAGCTGGATAGGCCTATTGCTTCTCAGAAGCTGCCAGTTCCTGACTGACCCTGGAAGGCTCAAGCCCATCACATCCAGAAAGCTCCCCAGACCCTTTCTTGAACTCACTGCATCTTCCCCAGGACCATTGATTTCTCCGTTCTTTCCAGTGAGACCTAGGGTAAGCTTCCTTCTGCCTTGCTCTGGTATCTCCACAAAATCCATTCTCTCTCCCAAGTAGATGCCTAAGTCTTTACAAAATGTCTATAGGCAAACTGTATAGGCATTGAACGAACATCCTAAAGGCACTTGGTGTTGCTACAACACTATTGACATCACAGGGGATTCCAAGAGCTCTGCTCTCCAGGATACAATAGAATTCCCAAGGAAGGTACTTCTGACGTCACAAGGAGCAGCCTTTGCCTCCTTGCTAATATATTCTCCCTGAACTGATCAGAAGCTGAGACTTTTTGCCAGGAGTCTCTCCTGTGACACAGGTTAAGCCATTCAGTACCTCTTTCTTCTAAAGCTGGGAATTTTTCTCTGCTTCCTTAGAATCTTTTCACTACTTTACCCATGGAGAGTTGAACACTCACTTTATAAGCACTGCCCAAGAATAGACCTTCCTCTCTTTAAAAACCATACTCAATAATATGAGAAATAAAGTATGCCAAGGAATTAGATCATGATGATGTGAAGGAGCAGGGTTGAGTTCTATGAAGTGAGCAAGAACCTGAGGAATGCTAAGGTTAAGAGAAGATGGCCATGGAGAATTTGTAAGTAAGCTGAGACTGTTATGAGACCCAAACTCTTAAGAATGTCCTCTCTACGTGCCTGGTGTATTATCAGGCCTCTAGAATAACAGAAGTTATAAAAATGATTCTCTATATTAAAAGGGGATTTGTTAGAATGTCTTACAGGCTGTGCTCTAGCTAATCCAATAATGGCTGGAAATGAATGGGAAGTCCAAGAATCTAGTAGTTTCTCAGTTCTTAGACTGAGTGTCTCAGCTGTCTGCAATATTATGCTGTAATCTTAAAGAAGTAGGCTCTAATATCAGTGAAGGAATGGATGTGCTAACAAGGAGAGAGCAAGCAGGGAAAGAGTAAAAGCTTCCTTTTTCCATGTACTTATATAGGCTTCCAGCAGAAGGAATGGTTCAGATTACATCTGGATTAAAGATCTGAATTAAAGGTGTGACTTCATTACTCAAAGTTCCACAATAAAGTAGTTCAAATTAAGCAGAAATAGACCACAGGTGTTCCCTCTATTTTGGGGTTATATTATTCCCAGATGCCATCATGTTGACATCTAAAAATAGCCATCAAAGTCTTAATCCTATCTACTAATATTCTTGAGCAAATGGCTCCATCAGAGATGTAAAGGAAGGAGTGTCAATAATCAACAGGAACATGGGAACCAGCTGTAGATGTCATGGTCATGATGACTCTCAGTGGCTGTGTTATGGCCATGCATGGCTGAAATAGGATGAAATACCAGTCTGTGGTTTCTTGAGTAAGAGGGGAGAAGCTGGAAACCCAGTACTTTAAGAATCTGGTCTTTTTCTATAATTGAAGATTTGAAATTCGAATAATTATGTTTGATAGTAACTCTGGTTTAAAAAAAGTGTCTATAGGTAAAAAATGGGGGCTCTTTTAAGAAAAACAAAAAAGGCCTAAAATAACAGCACATTGGATCTGTCATAAAGAGGAGGGTGTCTCAGACCATGTGAATTTTAACTTGAACACCTCCAGACCATGCATTGCTTACTCCATACATCCTGTGATGGGAAAAAACTCCTTCCTAAAACAGGAAGGACTGGGATGACTACTGTGTGGTCTTCATTGTCATCAACAGCTAGATGCCTCCTATTGCTTTCAAAGCAAAAAGGGTCCATTTAGATTTGAAATTTCTCTAGAGTCATACAAATTGGATTTCAGGCAACAGCACTAGGATACAAATCCTACTCCAGAGTTGACACCACCATGATGAGCATGGGCACTACAGTGTGTGTCACCAAGAATACTGGCATTCGACCATGTGCCTGGTGCTGCTTCAGAAAACTGCAACACGTATAATTCTGAAAATGAGATGCAGCCTTCTCCCAAATCAAGCAGAATTGCTGTGGGATGTTCTGTATGGCAAATGTGTTGCTGATTGGTCAATAAATAAAACACTGATTGGCCATTGGCTAGGCAGGAATTATAGGTGGGACAAGGAGGATAATAAAGCTAGGAAGTGGAGGGCTCAGTCAGAGAGACACTGCCAGCTGCCAGGATGACAAACAGCATGTGAAGATGCTGGTAAGCCACGAGCCATGTGGCAAGGTGTAGATTAATGGAAATGGATTAATTTAAGCTGTAAGAACAGTTAGCAAGAAGCCTGCCACGGCCATACAGTTTGTAAGCAATATAAGTCTCTGTGTTTATTTGGTCGGGTCTGAGCGACTGTGGGACTGGCAGGTGAGAGAGATTTGTCCTGACTGTGGGCCAGGCAGGAAAACTCTAGCTACACAGAATTGACTCCTCCGATTCTTTAGAATATAATCTCTGGCATGCAGATGTCTGACTCAAGCTTGCATTAGGGTCTAGCCTCTAGTAAGGGGCAGGGCCTCTTGGGAACTTTTCCACCACAACACTTCAAGGAAGGTCAAAGCTGCTAGCAGCCAACAGCTAATCCAAATGTCCCCGCTACAGTATCAAGCACCATGGCTAGGCATTTGTCTCCCTCCCTAATGCAGTCCCCTGACTCTGGAAGGCATAAGTTATCCCAGCCATGAAGATTTGGAGGACAGTGTCACCTCATATCTGATGTGATGCAGGTAAGTCCTGTTGTGCCTAGAACTTAGCAGCACCAAATCCTGATCACACTTCCCCAGTACCAAAGCATCTCAATGTCTGAGGTTGTGGTAGATGGCCAGGGAAGTTTCCCTCCCTTCTTATTGGCGTCAGATTCCCATGGAAACTGTAGGAATCCACTAGGATGAAGTGCAGCAACACCCTACCCAGAGAGGGACAGCTCATTAGTCCATCTGTTTCTCCTGCCCCTCTTTGCCAGTCTGAATGAAATGAAGGAGTTCCCAGAAAGGCAGTTGCAGCCTGAATAATTCATGGCTCTCCTAAACTGAGCATCAGAGACTCTTGAATCTAGGTCTGTTCTTAAGAAGCCTGGAGAAGCAGAATAGCCCCATTGTTTCCCAGAAGGTCCCAGGTGCTGAGGCCCATACTGGAAGGCCCAGCTTAACTTCACCTCCTCCATGAAGCTCCCAATCCCCTGCTCAGGACTCACTCTGCCTTCCCTAAAACCATTTATTTCTCCAGGCTCTACACTAAGACCAAAGGCAAGCTTCCTTCTGCCTCTCTCTTGTCTCTCCATGTTCTCTATTCTCTCTCCCAAGCAGCCAGTTCAATCTTGCCAGCATGTCTGTGGACACTGAATGAATACCCCACAGACATGTGGTGTTGCCACAACACTGATAACATCACAGAGAATATCAAGGACTCTACATGATACAACGGAATTTCCAGAGAAGGGACTGCTAGGGTCACCTCCACAACCCTGACCTACCTACTAACTAGCTCTTCTGCAATGCACAAAAAGCCATGTTGCCCTTCTCAGGAGCCTTTCCAGAAATATAAGGAAGGAACTTCAGTACCTCCTCTTTACAAAGCCAGTGATCTCTCTCTCTCTGCTTTATTAGAATATTTTTACTACTTCATGTATGGGAATTTGAAGTCTCTATTCCAAACATATCTGGCGAAATGGCTCGTCACTTCTTCAGATCTCTAATTAATAAAATGAGAAAGTTTGCTAGGTTATTAGGTCAGGATGGTGGGGAGGAAAGATCAGTCCCCTGATGTAAACAAGCACATTATAGAAAATCCCCAAGGCTGTTACAGTATGTGGGTGTGGTGGGAGATTTTGGGTGTCCTGTCAGAACAAGGATAAGTCCCATAATCTATGAGGAAAATTACCCCGAATCATCAGCAAAATACATTCTAGCCCTCATAAAATACCAAAAGGTGATCAACTTGTGACATGTCTGCCTGGGGATACTAAGAACCAGAGTTCCCCAGGGGAGCCCTCAGACATAAGAGCAAACAGTCCCACAAGTGTAAGGCTCCATTCCTGCACTGGGGTTTGAGGAAAGGTGAATGGCGAGTGAGAGGCCACACACAGATATGCAAAGAAAGGCATTTACATAAAATCAAATGTGTCATAGTCATGGGGATAGTATGTAGTGTGTCACTATGGTGGTGCTAAACCTAGAGCTACAACAAGGCCAAATTCTTTGATTGGAGACTCCTGTGACAAGCCTTAGGAAAGGTGACACATCCAGCTTAAATTACAATATCCATCAGAGCATGAGAGAAGTAAGAAAAGGATACAAGAGGACAGATTTATTAGGGGTCTTTACCACAGACCTTTCCCAGAGCCACACTTCACACTTTTCAATTTACTGACAGTCCTGAAATGAAGAACTGGCATCATGTTTGGTCTGGATTGAAAATTCACCAGAAGTCTAGACTGTGGCTTCAGAAGTGTACTTGGGGATCCCAGAACAAATAAGTGATGTGGAGTAAACTATGTCCATTCAGATGTTATATCACACTGACAAGTCATGCTAGACAAGGTGAGCTATCTCAGTAATACCCAATTCTAGAAGTCAAAGCACAGCACCTGCCCTGCACACTACCTCATCTCAGTTAATCCTTACACACTGAAGGATACACAGAAAGTGACTGACAGATGAGTCTTTGCCCAGGCAGGTTATGAAAGCCCAGACTTGAGTCTCCCCCTCTGTGGATGTCAGTTTCCCATCTCTCTACAGGGAGGTTAATGTCTTAGAAGTCAGTGGGTCTCCTCTGTCTCCCTGCACAAGGGAACCCAGTGGACAGCCTCTTAAGGCTTAGTCACACTGGAGAGGATGCACCTTGGCTGCAGAGCCCTCAGCCATGTGCTTTCAGATGCATGGAGAAAATTGCTACTGTTATAATCACTTGGGTAGTCTAGGGAGGCCCAAGTCCCTTGCTCTAGACTTCAGAGTCTCATGTTAATGGAAAAGCCATGCAGGGACAAAACATAGTTGTCAGATTCACAAAGCCATCTTCACTGACACTCCAGGACACCCACAGCTGGTAGGAAGGGGACAGTTTCAGTCCAGGTCCACTGAATCTAACAGCTCTCAGGCTGAACTGGAGACCTGTGTGCCATCAACAGCTGGTAATTCAGAAACCTCAGGGGTCACTGGAAGACAGCAGCACTTGGGGGCTCCTGCCCTGCTAGTGGCCATGATATCATGTATGAGAACCTCGGGGTTTTCCAGGGTACTCTCCTTTCCCTGTTATCACTGGCACATAAATAAAGGACTCCAGTGGCAGTGAAATCCAGTCATGGTACAGAAATCTCATTAATTTCTCTGTGCCTCCATCCCAGATGTTCCCAGTTCTTTAGTCCTAGCCATGGAAAGCTGAAGCCCACCACATCCAGAAAGCTCCTCAGCCCCTTCCCAAAACTCACTGTCTCTTCCCCAGTACCATTTTTTCCCATATTTTCCAGGGAGACCTTGGACCAGATTCCTTCTGCCTCACTCTGTTCTCTCCATGCAGTCCATTCCCTCTCCCAAACAGACCTCTACGTCCAGACAGCATGTCTAGAGGCCAAACTTGTGGTCACTGAACAAATGTCCTCAAGGCAGTCAGTGTTGCTACAACACTAGTGACATCACTGGGGATTCCAAGAGCTGTCCAGGATACAATAGAATGCCCAGCAAAGGGTCTGCTGATGTCATGGGGCACAGCCGTTGCCTCCTTGCTAACTAGTTCTTCATGAACTGAGCAGAAGCTGTGGTTTCCTTTTCAGGAGTCTCTCCTGTGACACAGGGGAAGTCATTCAGCACCTCCTCCTTCCAAAGCTAGAGATTTCTCTCTGCTTCATAAGAATTTTTTTCAGTAATTCACCCATGTGGAGTTGAACACTCTCTTTATAAACACTGCCTAAAATTGGCACTTACCCTCCTCATGACCATAGCCAATAATATGAAAAATAAAGCATGCCAAGGAATTCGGTCATGATCATCGAGGAAGAGGGTTGAGTTCTCTGAAGTGAGCAAGAACCTGGGGAAGGCTATGGTTTAGGTGACTATTGGGAATTTGTAAGTGAGCTGAGACTGTTATGAGACCCTAACTGCTCTAGAATGTCCTCTCTACATGCCTGGTGTCTTAAGCAGCATTCTCTAGAAGTAATGCAATAATTCTCTATGGAAAGGGTATTTGTTAGAATGGCTTACAGGCCATGCTCTATCTAATACAACAATATCTGGTTGTGAATGGAAAGTCCAATAATCCAGTAGATGCCCACTCCTCAAGACTGGATGTCTCAGCTGGTTTGCAGTATATGCTGGAATCTTAAAGAAGCAGGCTTTAATGCCAGTCAAGAAATGGTTGTGCTAACAAGTTAAGAGCAAGCAGTGATATGTAGTATGAATCTTAAAAGATCTTATTAATATAAACAAATCTGGAGCCAGGTATTGGGGGCGACCACTGGAAGATCAGAGAAGCAGAACAAGACACAGCCACCTCACCTTGCCAGTTCCTCAGCTGATCCTGTTTCCTCAGACTGGATGCCTCTCAGCCCTCATCCAGAATGAATCTCAGCTGAATGGTGCTGCTCAAAGAAAAAAAAGAAAGAAAAAGAGAAAAAGAGAATATAGGTATGAGGTATATCATTGAATCTACTCTGAGGAAAAGGAGGAAGAAATAATAGGATAAATCGGTAGATCATTGAATCTACTCTAAAAAGAAAAAGGGGAAGATATAAAAATGACAAAAAAGTAGATTACTGAATCTATTAGGAAAAGAAAAAAGAGAGAATATGAATGTGATAAGATAAAAAGGTAAATTTTTGAATCCACTTTTAAAAAGGAACTACTTGTTTTAAATAGGATAAGTAATGAAATTTTTTTGGTCTGAGTTTATCAAATGTTACTGGACTGGACATTGTTAATATATATTAACAGAGTTCTTTGTCTGAATTTGTCAAATATTGGTGAACTAGATATTGTTAATGTAATTCTTGACTTTATATATTGTATATACTTATTGGATACTTTTTCATGTATTAATTATAACCTTTTTTAATTTTAGGCAAAAAAGGGGAAATGTGGTGGTATTGTGTTCCCCAAAATATTGTGCACCCTAATTAACTTCTCTAGGGTTAAAAAACAGAACAGCCACTAGATTCAGAGGCTAGAAAATGGTGGCACTCACACCTTTAATCCTAGCATTCCAAAGGCAGAAATCCCTCTGGATCTCTGTGAGTTGAAGGCCACACTAGAAACAGACAGGCATGATTACTCACGCCTTTAATCCCAGGAAGTGAGCCTTTAATCCCAGAAAGCAGAAAGGTATATAAGATGTGAGGACCAGGAACTTGACCTAGTTAAGCTTTTAGGATTTCGAGAATCAGTTCAGCTGAGATCCATTTGGATGAGGACTCAAAGGCTTTCCAGCTTGAGGAAACAGAATCAGCTGAGGAAATGGCGAGGTGAGGAAGCTGTGGCTTATTCTGATTCTCTGATCTTCCAGCATTTACCCAAATAACCAGCCCAGATTTGTTTTTACTAATAAGAACTTTGAAGATTCATGCTACAGAGAAAGAGTAAGAGCTTCATTCTTCCAAGTCCTTCCAACAAAAGGAGTGGTCCAGATTATATCTGGATTAAAGATCTGAATTAAAGCTGTGACTTCATGCCTCAAAGATCCAAACTAGAATTAGATCTTCATACTTCAAAATAAGCAGACCTCTCCCACCGGTGTGCCCTCTATTTTTTGTTGTTTGTTAATCCAGAAACAGTCACATTGACAACCAAGAATAGTCATCACAGTCTTATTCCCCTCTTCACTAATATTCATGACAAAAAGGCTCACTTAGTGAGTGAAAGGAAGGAGTGATAATAATCAAAAATCACATCTGAGTCACCTGTAGATCTCATAGTCATGATGACTTTTAGTGGCCTTTTTTTGGTCTGGCTATAATAGGATGAAATACCAGTCTTAGGAGAGGATTAGCTGGAAACACAGATACAAAATTATCGGGTCTCTTTCTATAAGTGTAGATTTGAAATTCAAATAATTATGCTATAGCTGGTAGTAGCTGTGATGAAAAAGGGTCCAAGAGACAGAAAATGGGTTCTCTTTAAGAAAAGAGAAGAATAACAGACTGTACCTGTTCGAGAGCAGAGTGTCAGGAAGAGCCACATGAATTTGCACTTGAACTCCTCCAGAACACATCTTGCTTACTCCATGCATTCTCAGAAAGGAAAAACTCCAGTTTAAAAGGATGACCCAGGAAAGCCTTCTGTGGGGTCTTCATTGTAAACAGGAGCTAGAAGCCTCCAGCTGCTTTAAGAACAAAAATGATTTATTAAAATTTGAAGTTTCTTTGATGGTCAAAGAGGCAGGATTGGAGACAGCAGCAATAGGAAACAAATCATACTCCAGAATTAAATCATGTTACAGAGCTCACCACTGGCATTATCATGATGAGTGTGGGCACTGCAGTGTGTGTCACCAAGAGTAATGACCATAGACAATGTGCCTGGTGCAGCTTTAGAAGCTTTCAACCTCCATGGCTCTGAAAATGGGATGCAGCCTTCCCCAAATCATCAAGCACAATGGACTCCTCCATTTCTATAGAACATAAGCTCTGGCATTCAGTTGGTGATTCAGGCTTGTATTTGGGACCTAGCTTCTGTAGTAAAGGGTAGGGTTTCTGATAAGAACTCCTCCATGAAAACACTGGAAGGATGGTCAAAGGTCCTGTCAGCCAACAGCCCCTCCCCATGTCTACCCTGCAGCCTCCAAATTTACCAACTTTTCCTTTGTGACTTGGGCTTATTGTCACTCATTATTTGACTTATTGTTTCATTTTTGACATAAATCCTTTTAAATTATCCTTCCTACAGTTGAAATTTCACTATGGACTTAGAATCCTTTTCATGGAGGGTCAATGCTCTTTGCAGTAAGCGAGGTTTATGTTTACCCCTTCGGACTTGCTGTAATGGCTAATCTTGGCTGTCTACTTGACACATAGTTGAGGATTTGACTCCATCAAACTGGCTTGCAGGCATGCTTCTTTGGCATTTCTTGTTGCTAACCAATGGAGGATGGCTCAGCCCTCTGTGGGTAGTGCCATTCCTAGGCAGGTGAACCTTAACCTCAGAGGAAAGCTAGCTGAGCAGAGCAGTAAACAGCATTCTCTGTGGTTTCAAGACTTGCCTTTGGATCTTGCCTTGTCTTCCCTTGATGATGGACTGCAACCTGTGAGGTGAATAAACCCTTCACTTTCCCAGATTGGCTCTTTGGACTTTTATTACAACAATAGAAAGCTAACTAGAACACTTGCCCTATTCTCAGGGCATGCTCTCATAGCCCGTCCTTCTCCTCTTTTTTCAACAATTGCAAACTTTCTGGACGATGCAATCTGTTGCAATACCTACTCTATCAATCACACCCACTGCTTACATATCTCCATAAAGTGGTTTTTTATTTTTTTTTATCTCATATGTCATGTTTCTCTCTAATATGACATGCTTCCCTACTTTACCCTTTTAAAATTGTCTCTGGATATTCCTGCGTGTTCCACTTTAAAAATTATCCTTTGTCCAATAATAGAACATGTATGGTCACATTATGAAGTTCCACAGAAATGGGTGATGTATTGTATTCATATTTTCTAAATCAGTATCTATTGCATTAGTATTATTAATTTAGCAAAATTGACCTTTTATATTACCTACTTATCCACAAAACCTTTAAAACTTCCATTCATTTAAGTCTTTAGCATCTTTCAGAACATCAGCTTTGAAGGTCTTGCATGTATTTAGGATTGCTCTTGGGTACTTAATAGCATTTTTATTAATAGCATGCTTTTAAAATGTGCTTATATAAAATGTCTTGTTAGGCAGTTTAAGCCTTTTGTGAGTGGAACTGTTTACCTGAATTCTTTGTCAGTATGTTTGTGATTGGTGTATGGGAAGGCCACTGACTTTGGTGTGTTAATTTTACAATCTTTCACTTTTATGAATCTATTTGTCAGGCTTAAGGGACTTCTGATAAATTACTAGTTTTATTTTTTTAGAATCATATCATCTGCAAATAAGGTCATTTTGACTTCTCCCTTTCCATTTGTATCCCCTTTATCTCCTCCACTTGTCTTATTGCTCCTGCTAAGAATTCAAGTTCTATATTGAATAGGAGTGGAAGGAGTGAACATCCTTTTCTTCTTCCTCCTTTTGGAATTGCTCTGCATTTTTCTCTATTTAGTATGATGATACTGTGGGCTTGTTGTACAATGACTTTATTATGTTGAATTATATCCTCTATATCCCTAGATTCTCCAGGACTTTTATCATTGATGAAAGCTGGGTTTTACAAAGGCTTTTTTTCATATATTCAGAGGGTCATATTGTTTTTGTCCTTTATTCATTTTATGTGGTGTAGTAAATATGTTGATTTGTGCATGTTGAATTATCCTTGCATGTTTGAGGTGAAGACAACTTGACCACGGTGGATGGTTTTTTTAATGTAATCCTGAACTTTATTTGCAAGTATTACATTGAGAATTTGTGTTTATATGTTCATCAGCATAATGGGCCTGTAATTGTATCTATCCATCTATCTACTATCTATCTATTCATCCATCCATCCACCCAACCTTCAACCCACCCACCCACCCACCCACCCATCCATCCATCCATCCATCTATCTACCTGTCATCATCTCTCAATACCAGGTTATCCCTGGCTCAAAAAAGAATTTGGAAGAGCTGCTGATTTACTACTTTTTACATGCTGAGCCATTTCCTAAGGCCCTGACTTGCATTTTTATCTTATTTTAATTTTTCCCCCTTTTAAATGTTTATTTCATTTTTTATGTATACGGGTAATTTTCCTGCGGGTATGTTTGAGCACTGCATGTGTTCCTGGTGCCTGAGGAGGCTGAAAGAGTGTGTTTGAGCCTCTGTATGGTTGCTGGGAACTGAACCCTCATCCTCCACAATAGCAGCCAGTGCTCTTAACTGCTGATACAACTCTCAAACCCACTTTTTCTTTCTTTGTTTGTTTTTGGAGATTATGTCTTCCTATGAGGCTCTGGCTATCCTGGACTCAGTAGACAAACAGGCCTCAAACTCACAGACATCTACTTGCCTCTGCCTTCTGAGTGCAGGATCAAAGGCATGGGCCACCATGTCCTCCTTGTGACCTGCATGTTTAAAGTGCTTACTATACAGTGGGTCCTGTGCTAGCATTGAGGATGAGCACTAGACAACAAATCAAACCACACACTGCTTCCACCTCCCTGGGAGACAGACAGCAAGCAAAATGAAACACACCCAGGTTAGATGGAGGCTCCAGTGTCAGAAGGGCTGAACATGGTCAGATCAGTTGCAGCCCACAATGACACCAGTGCTGGGAGACTTTGGCATTATTACAGTTATGGTCATGGGGCTCAAGACTATTCTACACCCTCCACAGATCACCTCGTGACCTCTGGTCCAGGCTGCCATATCATCCAGACAGCAGACAAGTGGCAGCCCGAACCATTGTGCGAAGATGTGAGGTGGGGATGCCTCCACAGACCTGTGAGCTTTTGGCCTGCATTTGGTGTGCAGCACAGCCTCAGTTTCTCAGGCTCCCAGTCCAGTCAGCACCAATAGCCTAGGGATCTGGAATTGCCCATGTTTCTAGAAAGACCTAATTCATGCATGCCACAGCCAAGCTCATCCTCCTTGGATTTTTCTTGTTTCAAATCTACCTCTTTCTTCTGCTCCATTTCAGTGAACTTACCCCCCTGGGCGCCCCCAACCTGCTGTTCTTCCGTGGTGCCCCTTCAGCAACCAGATGCATGGCCTCCCATAAAAATAAGTCTTTGCCTTGGGCCAGGGCCGAACATCTCATCAAATGCTAGACCAACTAGACCCAACGATTAGAGGCTATGATTGCATCCTACTGACTACCACAGCAGACAGCAGGGATGACATGCAAGGTGCTGCCCCCTGCTAAATCTCTCTTGACCTGCATGTCCTGGCCTAACTTTGGTTTCCAGCTGCCTTCCTGTCTGTCCCATCTGCCCATGATCAAGACGCTGCCCAGAGATGCAGAATTTATGGGACCAAGACAGCTCTTGCAGAGCTCAGGCTCCTCAACAGTGTTGATTCCTCCAGCCTGGACCCAGGTGTCAGCCACCCCATCTTCACCCACCTCTCCATCTCCAAGGACTGAGGCAAGGGAGCACCCTCTATAGGATGGGAGAGATGTTGCAGGCAGCACTGTGTCCATAGTGGTTTAAGTTCATCTCTAACTAGGACCTTTGAGATCATTCACCATGACTACTTTAAGTACTTTTAACAAGTATATACACTTCCATGTGTTTATTTTAGGAGTAATCTGTCTTATTTTTTTGTTTTATAACCGTTTTAGGCTATATTATTTAGGCAAGTTTTGCATTTGTTTTAAACTTTGGGTAGCATATAAAATGAGCAAATGTGGTATTTGATGCCAAAATAGGATCCTGAATTCTGATGTTGACTGACTTGTGAATACTAACAAAAATCTAGAGACATTATGTAAAAGCAGAGGAGACTGCTTATCTACCAAATAGCATTGAGTCAGTTTGTAAAACTCCCACTTGATTTTACTGTTGTGCATGCTTGTGTGTGATTGATTTCCCTGTATATATGTCTGTGCACCCTGTGCAAGCCTAGTATTCACTGAGGACAGAAGAAAGAACTGGATCCCCTAGGACTGGAGTTTTAGACAGATATGAGCCCCCAGCTGGGTGTCAGGAACCGAATTCAAGGAATGTTAAATACTAAGTGATCTCTCTAAGACCCGAGAACACACCTCTTCAATTTAGCAGGTAGAATGGGTTTTTGGGTAACCTATGTGAGTCAGCCTTGTGGAAATTTTATCAACTGTTTTGTGACATAAATGGATGGGTAGCATCATTTCAGAGCTTTGAATGAATTCTTGAGGCTTTGTTCACAATATTCCTACTCAAAGTAGACAATGTTGCTGGAGCAGGCCATTAGTCTACATCTCACAGGTTTAACAGTCATGGAAAAGGAGGGAGAAGCCAGAAGGCATCTGCAGAATCCATACTTGCAGCTCAGCAGCTGGTGGCACACTTTGTTCATGCATTTTGAGTTCACCTTCACTCTTGTTATCCCAGGATCCCAATGGGCAATTGTGAAAGGCTATGGGAAAGGGTAAATGGACTGCAGAAGGGAGAGGTTCCTTTCCTTCTAAAAGCCCTTCATTGTCACATTCTCTCAATCTGGCTGTTAAACAACCAGGTCATGTAGACTAGAGAGGACACATTTTGACCTTTTCTGTATACATATTCCATCATGCTGGAAATGAATGTGTTAGGTAACAAAGTGTAGATTTTTTTAGAGCCAGTTGATCATATCTGCTTTTGAGATTTATGAAACCATGGGTCTCTTACTCAAGTAGAAATGAAGCAGAGGTTAAAAAATGTTTGTGGTCTCTAATGATAAAATTGAAAGGAATATACAAATATTTGTGGACTAAAATCAAGACCATGGCATTGACAAGTGATAAAATGAATGAAAATGTAACATTCCTTTTTTTATGAAAAATAACACATCTCAAATTGTTCTTAAAGGCTCAAGAGAGAGTAAGTACTGACTCCAGGAACCAGAGTTCACACTGGAGAACTCTGGTCACAGAAACACTTCAACTGTTGCTTCTGACTCTGTTTCCACTTCCACATCTGTTGCTGTTGCTCCTGCTTCTGCTGTTTCTGATCTCTTGCTTCTGCTTCCTCTCCAGAGGCTCCAGCCTCTGCTGCAGCTGCTTCTGCTGCATGCGTTTACAGCTGTTGTTACTGCTGCTGTAGCACAAGGTAAATGAACCCACTGTACAAAGACACAGTGTGAATACTCACAGCTAGGATTCTGTTATTAAGGAGACAGGAGAAAAGAATAAGTAAGACTCTGACATGTGTTGAAAATAGATAATCATGTTTGACTTACAAACAAATTCTCTTTTGGGCTAACATTCATGATGAACATATTTTATTGTGATGGGTTATACTCAAGGCCATAGGCAGGCATTTCTCAGTATCACAATCATTTACATAGTTGGATCCCATTTCTACTTACATGGAAAGCATTGTTATACAAATCCAATCATCACAGCTGGCAAATGTGAGTGAAGCCCATTGCCTTGTCCTGTGGTTAGAGGAATTCATCCACACAGAAGTCAGACTGCTGTTCCTCACCAAGAACACACTTGCCTCCAGTTCCACTCACAGTACCTGCCAGTGTCTCCTGACACAGATAGATCTGGCTCCTGTTTCATCTCTGACTTGAACTTGGATTTCTCTGTCCCTGTCCCTGCAGGGAAGTGACACTGAACACTCCAGCATCTTCCTGTTCTTGAATCTTTTTTGTCTGGCTTTTCTTTTCTTTTTTTTTAAGTCTTTTTCTAAAGACAATTTTTTTTATTCCTTTTACATGCCAACCATAGATCCCTGTATCATCCTTCCTTCTGTTTCTCCCCCAGTTTTCCCTCGAGCCACCCTCCCCATTCCCTCCTCCAAAAGTGTCAGGGCTACTCTCATGTGGAGTAAGCAGAACCTGGCACATTCAGTTGAGGCAGTACTAAGCCCACCCCCATGCAGCAAGGCTGAACAAGGCTTTTCTTATATTTCCTTCCATTTTCCTTATATGCCATGTTCGCAACTTCTCCCAATTGGTCCTACTCGTTTAAGTTCCTTCCATCTTCCCCTACAGTCCAGAAAAATTGCTTTTTCTCCTCTAACTACTATACGTCTATCTGTGTGCCTGTCTCATTTATTGAAAATTATGTATACTGCAATTCCAGTAGGTGTTGGTCTACTTACCACTGTAACCTCATTGGTTAGGTAATGGCCTAGCATGCAGTAAGTGACTACTCACAGTCTATTTATTGAATGAGGAAATGAAGTTTACCTCAAGTGTTGTCTTATAGATTAGACTAATTGTCACTTTAAAAGTGTGATATAGATCAATTCTCAGAATCTTTTTTACAAATCATAATCATTAAAAACTCTGACAAACTTTTTTAAATATTCAATATACATAAACTTTTAATAATAAAAAAATGAAAGCAAAACATATAATCAAAGCAATTAATTATGTTAATTTTGTAGAAACAAGTCAATATCAGCATACAATATCATTTTACAGTAATATTTATACACTCATAAGGTATAATGTGTCATATTATGTTAGAATAGTAATTGCCAAATTTCTGTTATTGATATAATTGACTATAATGTTGTGATTTAAACATGTGAGTAATTGCTATGCTATGTAATAATGAACACACTATTTAATCTTAACCAATTATAAGTCACCAGAAAGGTATGACATGTGTGGGGGACACATTACATTTCCATTAGGCAACACTATTCTGTCATTCTCCAGGGACTGAAATATGAGTAGAGAGGAAATGACAAAGTTTTTGTGGAAGAGAATGTCCCAAAGACTCTTGTCATGGCCCCCAGGACTTCCTTATTCCTCAGGCTGTAGATGATAGGGTTGAGGATAGGGGTGAGTATAGTGTAGAAGACAGTCAGAATCTTATCTTCTGTTGAGGAACGGAGACTCCTGGGATGAAGGTAAGTGTAGACAAAAGATGCATAGTAAAATGTCACCACAGTTAAGTGAGTTGAACATGTGGAGAAGGCCTTTTTCTTTCCTTGAGCACATATGGAAGACAGCAAAAAGGACCCATCCACAGGAAGCTGTGATGCCAAGGAAAGCAAGCAGAAGAAACAGGCTTGTACTCACAAATACCATGTACTCATAAACCCAAGTGTCCATACAGGCCAGGGGCAACATGGCAGGGACATCCCAGAAAAAATGGTTAATGGACCTAGAGTGGCAGTAAGGAATGTGAAGGAGATAGACTGTGTGTGATAAGGAGTTAATGGAGCCCAGTGTCCAAGATCCTATGATCGTCTCCAGACACATCATTTTGCTCATGGGAATAGGATAATGAAGAGGGTGGCAGATGGCCACGAAATGGTCATAGGCCATGGAGGCCAGGAACAAGCCCTCAGAACCTGCCATGTTCAGAAAGAAAAAGGATTGCACTCTACAGCCAGTAAGGTAATGCTTTTCTGGCCAGAGAGGAAGTTGAATGCCAGCTCGGGAACAGTGGTAGAGATATGCATCAGGTCCATGAGAGAGAGCTGACTGAGCAGAAAGTACATGGGGGTGTGGAGTTTGGGATCCACATGAATGAGGTGGATCATTGCTGAGGTGCCAAGCAAGGCCACAGAGAATATGGAGATGAACAGCAGCAAAAGCAGTAGGCCTTTGCGATTTTGTGGTAATAATCCTAACAAAATGAAATCACGTGAGCTCTGATTCTGTTTCTCATTGAAAATGTATTGCTTTCTCTTTCTTGAAAAGTGACCTGAAAGTAAAATGCACTTATATAAAGTAGAACAGGAAAATAAAGAGGAACTGGCTTGGAATGAATGCTTGCCCTGAGTTGTTCTTACAACCAGCACCATCCTTCTGTTGAATTTATTTTGAAATCTGAACTGAATGTTTCTTCCCCCTTGCCTCTGGCCAAGTTCTCAGTTCAGAGGTACCTGTATGGTCATTTTATTTTATTTTTTAATAAATATTTTTGTTTTATAATTAATTTAATTTTACATATCAGCCACAGATTCCCCTGTCCTCCCTTCTCCAAACACCCAGGCTTCCCCCAAGCTAATCCACCCCCTATTACCACCTCCTCCAAGGCAAGTTCTCCCCTGGGAAGTCAGCCTAGCCTGGTAGATTCAGTTGAGGCAGGTCCAGGCCCCTCCTCCCTGCACCAAGGCTGAGCAAAGTTTCACAGCATAGTCCCCAGGTTCCAAAAAGCCAGCTCATGCACTGAGGACAGGTCCTGGTCCCACTGCCTGGAGGCCTCCTAAACAGTTCGAGCTCATCACCTGTCTCACTTATCCAGAGGGCCTGGTCCAGTTCCATGGGAGCTCCTCAGCTGTTGGTTCACAGTTCATGTGTTTCCGCTTGTTTAGCTATTTGGCCCTGTGCTTTTTCCATCATGGTCTTGATATCTCTTGCTCATATAATCCCTCTCTCTCATGCCGTTGGACTCCTGGAGCTCCACCTGGGGCTTGCCTGTGGATCTCTGCATCTGCTTCCACCAGTCACTGGATGAGAGTTCTATCATGACAGTTAGGGTATTTGGCCAAAAAATCTGACAATCTTTTAAAGCCTTCATACTGACAAGTTTCCATGTAAAAGGGAAGTACCAACTTCGTAGTTATCAGTATTTCCTCTTCTGTCAGTATTTATGATAGTATTAACTATGAATAAGTAGAACAAAAAACACCCCACAAAAAGTTATTTAATTGTTACTAGCATAATAAGTATGAATAGTAAATGTAGTAAAAGCTATTGTGGAAATGGGAAATCTGTTGTCAAGAAGTTCCTGTTGTCACGATAATAAAACACCATGACAAAAATTCAAGATAGATCATTGAAGAGACTTCATTTTCTCCAACAAGACAATATATGAAGTTATTGCTGTGTGTGGTAAGGGAGAGCTGTGTTGGTCAAGCACAGGTCTAACACAGAATCCTGCCTAATTTGTATAGTGTTCTGGGAATATTGATAGTTAGAGCTTTGCCAATTCAACCAGTGAGAAGGCTGACATTTGGGATGAATAGAGTTTAAACCTCACCCACTATAGGCAGCCAAGAAAATAAGGAGATGACCCTTGCATCTTGTACTCAAAATAAATCATTCTAAACATCATTTTACTGTTGCTGCTCTATATTATACATTATCATATGTTTTTAAATAAGATTTTGCTCATTAAGGCCCTCCTGGCTACCATCCCCACCAGGGTCCCTTCTGTCTTCTCTACCTCCTCCTCCTCTTCCAATCTTCCTGCCTTTTCAGTCATCTTGGCTATGCCTGGGATCCCAGGGTGTATGCGTTGTGCACCACTGGAATTCTGGAGACCCAGGCCCATAGATTCCAGCCCATGGCCCCTGTTTTCTGGGGCCTATCAGTACACTAAAACGCCACCCATTTCAACCTTCAGCACCAAGGTCTCTGATAGCCCTGGTGCCATCCCACAGAGCTGGGCAAGGTGAGGCAGGTAGGTCAGACAGTATAGAGACTCATCACCAGGAACTGCTAGGCATTTGGCCTCAGACCCTGGCCCAGGTCATAACCAAGATGAAGGCTATGCTTCAAGGCAGTGGGTGCTCTGAGCCCAGGCAAGTGGCAGCAGCTTGATAAGGAGGCTGGGGACACCAAAGAGTAGCTGCTGCTCCAGGTGCACCCTCCTAAGGGGCAGGATGAATTCCAGGACTTGCTTACTTCACTGGAGCAGATACAGCCTCAACTGCTGCCCATTCTCTGCCTGAAGGGCATCTTCAGACTGCCACAGCACACTGAGGGCATGGGTGAGTAGTAGTTCCTTGGGGCTCCCCTGGACTGCCACCCACCTCTTCTCTCTGCAGCTCACTCAGTGTGTCTAGATCTGGTAGTGGCCACTACTCTACCTGAATGTCCAGGGTGACACCTTGTCTCTTAGCCCACAGGGAAGGGACCTGTGGCTGGACGTGAATTTATACCTACTGCCTCTCTTGTGATTCTCTCAAGCAACAATAGCATGATAACAATAGCAGAAGCCTTTCCTTCCCTGTCCTGGTTTTCCTCAGTGGGACATGATGTCCTGTGTCATGTGGAGGTGGTGGAACACCTTGCAAAGATGTGGTTCGTCCTCTTTTCAAACTCCTCACCAGAAGTTGGAATCAGTAAAAAGAGTTTCTACACTGGGGGTACAAAGCCTAAGTTTTGATCCTGCCTATCCATTTAAGTATCACGAGTGTCTATTCTCTCTGTGCTTTATTCCTTCTTGCTTCCTGGAGGTCAGTATCTTTTCTGGTCCAGATTACCTGTGAATTATGCACAATGCCATACTCATTTTGCTTTAGGAAGTAATAGCCGAGTTTAGGAAGGTACATGGTAGCATGTCAAAATCCTATAATGGTTGGTGAGGCTCAGTTCCCTCCCTGAGGGCTGAGTTCCCACTGGAAGAGAGATGGTGACTGATTCCTGTGAGTGCTGTCCTTTGGAACTGTGTTCTTGATGTGGAAGTGACTGATTCATGAGTGTGTATTCAGTGAGGGGTTCTTCTGGGTGTAGATGTAACCAACCTTCATATTAAATAAGAAACACAGAACCAATGCAAAGAAGAAAGCCAAGAGGTCAGAGCCAAGAGCTAAAACCTTACCCTTCCTCCAGCAGTGGTCCTACCTCTCTGAACCAGAGCTACCCATGTGTTAAAGTCTTTGTATAGAGTTCCTGTCCTGCCTTCTCATTGGTTGTAAACCCGACCACATGACCGCCTCATCACGGCCTGTCTGTATAGGCCTCCAGGTTTTCCATGATTGGTATTGAGATTAAAGGCATGTGTATCCAATAATGGATGTATCCCTGAACACACAGAGACTTACCCAGCTCTGCCTACCAAGTGCTGGGATTACAAGCGTCCGCCACCACTGACCTGCTTTCCTATGGCTTGCTAATAGCTCTAACACCCGGGCAACTTTATTTATTAACATACAAATAACATTTTAATACAAATAAAATATCACCATATCTGGGAGTTTGTTCCTGATGATAGGCTTGTCCTGAGTGAGCTGAGAGTGGAAGGCATAGAGCAGAGGAAGGAGGAGAGCTCGCACTCATGGTGTGTATCCTTGCAGAAACTTTACCTTACCACGGCGAAATGCCATTATTTGTATGTGCTCTATCTATTATTTATATTCTAACAAAATAGTCAACTATGGCTGCTGTGATTAAATTGCTCAAGAAGGATTTAATGCCAAGATTTGAATTATCGTGTGTTGCATATTTAATACATGCAACCATTGAAAGAGCATGTGAGTGAGTCTTCTGTGGGTCCTGACTACTTGAGTGTGAATTAATCCACATAACAAAATCAGTAGCCATAAGCTGGTAAAGGAAAGAGAATGCAGGGAGCTGGAAAAAAAGTATAAAAAGCAAAAACAAAAGCAAAAAAAAAACAAAATCCTTTAGCAATTTGTGGGCTAGAGTTTAAGAAGACCTGTTTCTGTGACCATTAAAAGTCCCAATGATGAATGACATTATTTTACAAGTTGTTCCTGGTTGCAGCACCTACCTCCATGGTCCATCTCCACCCTCCTTTCTTTAGGTGGAAGAAATTCACATACAGAGAGGCTAAAATGGCAACCACATAACAGAGCATTTCATGAGTGTCCCTGCTGAGTCCTCCTTGAACTTCTGGCTTTTGCACTCTGTTCCTCAGACCTGCACTCTGTCCCTGTAACTATGGTTATTGCAGTTCCTGGGCCGAGACCTTAGCCTCCTTCTATAGCCCTTTGAAGTTGCTCAGAAGGGGCTGTCACATGTTCTAGAAGGAGAAGGACAAACTCAAAATGACTTTTCCCTTATAAGTAGTTCTATTTATTTCTGAAGAAGGAAGTTTGTCAAAGATCTGTTTCCAGAAATCTTGCTGAAGAAGCACAGAATTAGAGGGCAACCAAGAGTTCTTCACAGGCATGTGTGTGCATCAGCCCTAGGGTTAATCTCTGGCCTAAGGTAATTAGTGGACACATTGCCACACATTACTAACACTCGGCATACCTGGCAGCTGAGGTACTTCCCTGATCTGACCTTTAATGAGCTTCTCCTGACCTCCAAAGAAGGACATAGAATAAGGTTGAGATTCATCTCTAGGACTGTGATTTCAGATCCATTTCCCCATATCCCCAAATTTTAAGAGTCAGGAAACCCGTAGAACAATACATTACATTGAAGTTAATGTTGTATTATTTTATAGATGAAAAGAATTTAGGCCGGGCAAGGTGGCACATGCCTTTATTCCAGCACTCGGGAGGCAGAGGCAGACTGATCTCTGTGAGTTTGAGGCCAGCCTGGTCTCCAAAGTGAGATCCTAGAAAGGCGCAAAGCTACACAGAGAAACCCTGTCTCAGAAAAAAAAAAAAAAACAAACAAAAAAACAACAAAAAAAAGAATTTAGAACAGCACTTGAGAGGGAAGACACTACCAAGAGCCATTGGTTGACAAGGTGATGATGTTTGAGTCAATGGGTGTCTCTTTATAAATCTGTGATAGGGAAACACATTTTGGGTACAGGAAGAAACAAGACCTCCTGCTTTTGGACAGATACGCTGCTGTTGAGCATGTCATGAATTACTTTCCCATTTCCCTGACTTGTGCAAACCCGTGTCACAGAGTGGTTTCTTAGCATCTTCTTTATATTAATTTCCCAAGCACAGCAGGACAAGAATTGATTTTAGCCCACAGGTCCAGGTAATAGTCCATTTTGGGGGATATCAAGGCAGGAACTGTGTCAATCACATCCACAGTCAAGAGCAGAGAGATACAAATGCAGCCAAGCTGCCTCCTTGCCTCTGCATATGCTCCAGCTTTTTCACTGTTACACAGTTTAGGTCCCAGCAATGAAGTGGTTCTGCATACTTTAGGGTGAGATCTCCATCTGATTAACAATCTATAATCTCCAACAGATGTGCTCAAAGTCAACTTAATCTAAACCATTCCTCATTGAGGCTCTCTCTTCCCAGGAGACTCTAGTTTGTGTAAATATAAGAGTAATTAAAAATTAACACTCTCACTGCCCCAGCATCATTGTTATGCTTCATGGTTATAGGAAACATGAAAGAAAAAATTTTGAATGAGGGAGCAACATTGAACAATCTCAGTAGACGTTTCAGCCATTTGGTGCCTTCCTACAAACCCAAATAACTCTGATTTCGATTTCTCTTGCTTGTTTTGTAGCCATTTTCTGTCAAGCCCTAGTTATTTACCCAGCTAGTCAAGAGACCTGATACTAGAAGAACTAAAGATTATACCACAGTGCTTCCCAGGTAAAAATCATTTGACCTGTTACTAAGTCTTGTGGAAGAAAGACATCAAATGAAAAATCACTGTTCCTGGTTATAGACTAGCTACTGTAGATATCCAGGGTGTTCAGGATCTTCCTGCCTCCTCCAGACTAATCAGAGCTTTCCCAAATCCTGTATTGAGGTGGAATTGTCCCCTGTGTAGACAAAGATGATAGTGCTGGTCAGAGGAGCAGAGTTATTACGCCAGTGGGTCAGAACAAGGTAAAATGTGCAAGGAGTCAGGTCCCTGCTGAGCAGAATGTCAGCTACTGTTTTCTCATGTCCAGAAAGGAAGAGTTAGGGCTCCTTCTATCAGGAAAAGTTTTCTTACAATTTTTTCTTAAAATCTCAATGATGGAATGTTTACCTGGTGTCTCCTGAAATGAAGTAGCCTCAGTGAGAGCTCTGCAAAATCCTTTGATATAGGCTTCCCAAAGTAAGGTCTGGTGTAGTGTTCATGACTGTGAGTAGTAGTCAGATTGAATAAAGTAGTGCACTCACTCTACCAATACCCTTGCTTGGGTATTGATCGTTTCATCTATCTCTTGATTAGTATCTGCTAATATTTTGCTGTAATAGTATTTTTACTGATCATAGATGCCATATTTGACACCTCTCTTTATATTCCAGTAACCATTCCTGGGATTGGTTATAAAAACTTACAAATGAACCTTATCATGGCAAAACAACATCTTAGTGCTTCCAATTATAGGTGTGCCTTTTATTCCTCTTATCAAAATATATCTTTCATTGAGAAGGTTAGTGTGAACATGTAATATAGTCAAGAAATAAATCATTATTCTTGATTCAGTGATGTAAGTGTCCTTGTTTTCACCCCAAAATCTCAGTGATCAGAAAGCATTTTGATGTCTCTTGCTCCAAGTTAAAGATAGGTTTACTCTCCATCCCACATTCATGGGTTTGTTGTCTACATTCAGTTGTTTCATTATTAGGTGGTCTCGGGGATGCTATCCTGGTCAGATCAAAAGCCATCTAGGACTTCATGAATTTCCCACAAAAATATAAACATATCCTTGACTCAAGATTAGATTATCAGGCTCTCTCCATAGATTAGTTTGTTTATCTTTTGACTTAACATTTTCTTTAGTCTATGTATACTTTAAGGCAAAATGTTTAAGGGAAGCAGAAAACAATTATACTTGAAAGTGGAAAAATTAATGGTTAACTTGGCTAAATGTAGTATTGTGTGTAGTTTTACCTAAGTTCAGAAATATTGCCCTTTTATTTTTGAAACTTGCCAATTTAATTATTAGACAGCATTTTACAACAGTTGGATCTTATGGCTAGTAAGGGATTTTAGTAACATGGTTAATATTCCATAAAGTGTAAAATTCTTGAAGGTATTGGCTAGTATAAGCAGGACCATTACCAATTTTAAGTTGTAAAAGGAGTCCTAGCATGGACACCCATAAGAGCTATTTGACAAAGTCAAGTTTTAGATAAGATACAATTGTATTTTTGTGGAAATGCCAGTGACCTGTGCTAAACACAGGTTGTGCTCTGCAACTGATTAGCTAGAGAGAGGCTTCATGCATGCCTGTAGTGAGCCAATTATGAGTATAGACATCTCGACACTTGACAGCTAAGAAAGAATAATTGTAGATGAAAACCACCAAATATACTAAGAGACACTGCCAGCCACCACCATGACAAGCAGCATGTGAAGATGCCGGTAAGTCACGAGCCACATGGCGAGGTATAGATTTATAGAAATGGATTAGTTTAAGATATAAGAACAGTTAGCAAGAAGCCTGGCATGGCCATACATTTTGTAAGCAATATAAGTCTCTGTGTGTTTACTTGGTTGGGTCTGAGCGGCTGTGGGACTGGCGGGTGATAGAGATTTGTCCTGACTGTGGGCCAGGCAGGAAAACTCTAGCTACAAACTGATGGAATATAGTAAGTTTTTAGCTTTGAGCTGTACAGTCAGGGGAAGGTACCATCCATTTTGAGGAGTGTGAAGAATTTGTGTATAAAATATATGCTCCTTGTCTTTTTGAAGAACAATCTGTAAATTCACTAAGAGCAAACTCTACAGGATTTTTAGATGTAATTTTGGGTCATACCCATTGAGCATTTTCAGAAACTCTTAAAAGCTGATGTACTGGGTAGTGATTATCTATAGATCCCATGTAACATGCTAACGCAATCTGCCATGGTCATCAATTTAAATCAAATAAGCTGCATATTATCTACTGGCTGTAATTTCGGTTTTTGCTCCATACCAGGAAGTTGTTTAAAAAGTGTCCGTTCCATTATCATTAAGTCTATCATTTCTTGATAGTAAGGAGATGCAGGTACTTGTGGAGAATCATACCTCACATCAATGTCTATAATACTGTTACCTTCGGGATATATACTTGAACAGGATGAACACTCACTTTCTTTCCCACATGGAAGTACTGAGGCATTTCCAAAAAATCAGAGAGCAATCTCTGGCTATGGAACAAAAGGGTACTGAAGCATTTCTCTTCAGTCCCAGGAAAGATTCCTAGAATGGGAAACCTGACTTGGGAAGAGTTATGAGGAGATCTGGTTAGCAGGGAGGCAATGTCAGTTCCCCATGACATCAGGGGTGTCTCATGCCTGGACATTCTATTGTATCCTGGAGACTTTAGAATGTTATCTGATGTCACCTGTGTTGTAGCAACACCAACTGCCTTTGGACAGTTGGTTCAGTGCCCTTACAGTTCAGCCATGAACATGTTGGGAAGACTCAGGACTCTATTGGGTCAAGAGAAAGGAGAGGGAAGAGAAACCAGAGAGAGGCAGACACAAGCTGGCCTTCAGCCATTCCAATGTGAACGATCAAGAAAGAAATGGTCCAGAAGATGGTACAGTAAGTTGTGGGCAAGAAATTGGGATGTTCCTGCAGGACATGGGCTTGAGCTGAATCTTCCAGTAATGGGACACAGGAGGTAGGAGTCTCTGGGAACCAACTGGACTTTCCTGCTTGTCATGGCTCCTGAAATTCAAGGATTCCAGAAGAGTAATTTGGCTGTCCCAGAAATCAGGAGCGAGTAAGGCCAAAGATGTTGTGCTGGGAGATCTTGCCTTTCAATCCTATAGGAGGGTAGGGGTTGAGAGGGGACAAAAAGGCCAGCATTAGGGTAGGAAGTTCAAGTGAACTGTGCCTAGCAAAAAGCAGGTCATCAATATACTTCAACCTCAGTGTCTTCATTTATCTACAGCCAACCAGCTCTATGCACCCTCCTTTGTCACTGAGGCGTCTTGGTCAGGATGGTGACCATATTCTGCCGTTGTGTAGCTTCTCCATTTTAGCCATGTGCTTATACTGACCTGTCAGGATATTATTGCATCTTTAAAGACCTGAAGGCTTGTGGACTGTGTCAATTTTATCTTGCATTTGAACCCTGCAGCCAAGTTAAATGCAGAGTGCAGAGCTGTTAATAAGCCTGAGGAGGCTCTCTCCTTAGTTACCTAAAACATGTGCTAAAAGAGCAGAGGAAATCAGCTGGCTGAGACACCTATCTCCCATCACAGAGATGGGAGACCTAAGATGCCCAACGGGGGCATCTCAGTCCAGGGCAAAATTCTTTGGGGTGTCACTGAATTGCTTGCTTACATCCTTTCTCAAACACCTTCTCAGGTCTCAGGGTGACCTGTTCATTCTCTATGTCTTGTCACAATGCACGTTCACTTGTGTTCATTCCAAGGAGCCACCACCCACACCAACCAGCCTCACAAAGAAGCAAGTGAAGCAGAAGGTGGAGAGCCTGACCACTCAGCTCCAGGTGATGACCGCCCAACGGAATGATCTGAGAGATTGCCTCATCTTAGTAACCGAAGGATCCTTGGACAACAGGTATTTACTGTTTCAAATTCCATGGTGACTTTCTCGGTTCCACAATTTCACCCTAAACTAATGCACTGTGCATTAGTTTATTTTGTCTAAGAAACAGGCTTTTGGGAGGTTGGTGTCCCTTTGCCCAACACCATTTCTCTAAATGCTTCCCTGAAGCAAAACCTGACATAATGGGCAGGAGTGAGATGGGGACATAAACTGTACTGCTTCCTTCAAATGAAAATCAGAGCCTGTGACCTGAATCACATAACTCAGGATTTGAGGCAGTAGTGTGTGAATTCCCAGCATACATTTGGAGAGATCCTGTCAAGTGGTGGCTAGTGTGAGAATGCTGTTATTTTTTTTTTACTTGCCTGGAAAGACATTGTGTGCTGGATGCTTCTAGTAGCAGCTGGAGAGTTTTTGTACCACATCTTAATATGTGGCAGCAAGGCCTGGTACTGATGTCTGCTGCGCTTGGTCCTCTCTAAGATGACACAATTGCATGCATTAATTTGTCATCTCAATGAGAGCATTTTATCACCTTTCCCTCTTTCAGTTTCTCCCTCTGACTCTCTCTCTCTCTCTCTCTCTCTCTCTCTCTCTCTCTCTCTCTCTCTCTCTCCTCCATCTTTCTGTATCTATATGTTTGTGTGTTTGTGCATATGTGTCCCTCTTCACCCTGCAATCAAGAGTCTATGGTTGGGCATGAAGTGTTGCTTGTCTCGGTATCTAGGTGTTGTCTACTTGGTGTACTGGGAGCCCCGTTTTGAGTAGCATAGCCCTTTGTCAGTGTGTTCACCTTGGTGTCAACTGGGAATGCCCTGGGGGAATTTATGAAGCTGTCATAATATTGAGTCCCATCCTCTGAAATTCCCATGGTGTGATTTTAGCCTCCATGGCAATGTAAGCACCCTGGAATGAGAATCTCTTATTTGAAGACAGCAGAAACATCACAGTTTCTGGTGGGCCCAGACCTGTGATAAACTCGTGGGAACTCCATAACAAGCTGGGCATGACTCCTGAGGGAGCATATTCAGCCCCAGTTGTATCCGTCTTAACATCCTGACTCTGCTGGCCTGGGACCAGAAGAGCAAGTGTAATAAGCAGCCAGAGGTCCCAGTACATAGGAGCCATTAAGTGGCATCTTATTAATTCCAGTAATATAGAACATACACTGAATTCATGTGAACCTTGAGGCCTGTATTCATGGAATTCTTTGCTTCTGGGTCCAGGCCCTAGCACAGGCCAAATCCTTTCTGGGAAAAGCTCAAGATGGAACATCAGCAGGTCATGTCAGCCCTGCAGAAGTTTGAGAATGAGAATTTAGAGGCCTCACAGAAGCTCAGTGAGCTGACCAAAAGGAAAGTCTTCTTTTGGTAAGTGCTTATCTTGGCAGGGACCCCAACTGTTGTACAATAGCCAACTCCAATTTTCTTTGTGTTTGAACTGCAGGGTCTGCAGATGTGCTTCTAGATTTTCTGCTTCTTAGCCAGCAGCATTGACAAGCAGCCTTTGGACTTATGCCTCTTTACTTAGGTTTGCTAAGGTTTAAAGAGACTAGTAGCTCTTCCAAGCACCATATTGTCATTCAGTAGCTCCAGATCAGTGGTTATTAGCCTTCCTAATGCTGTGATACTTTAATACATTGATTCATTGTTTTTGATGACCCCAAAACATAAAATTATTTTGTAGCATTGTCTTAAGTTTATTTTGCCACTGTTAATAATTTTAATGTAAATGTCTACATAGGCCATCTAATATGTGTCCCTTTTGAAAGGCTCCTTAGATCCCAAAGGGTTCACAACCCACATACTGAGAACCACTGGTTAGATGAGCAATTGTCCTCAGGAGAAGGTTGTCAGGCAGGAGCTGACTGATACGGGATCTATGCACCCTTTGGGTCTCCTACTTCCCCAAGTGTACTTGCACATTACCTGCTGGTGTTTCCTCATGACAGTGGACTGATTAGGACAGGTGGAGTACTCCTCTTATTTATGGAAGTGCATGAATTTCTGTTATTTGGGGGGGGGGGTTCAAAAATAGTTTGATTCTTGCAGGAAATAACTGTTCTCTGCTTTTGGCCTTGAGTGCAACTGTCATTACTGTTAAAGGTTCTTGCTTCCATCTTCCTGTGAACCTGGGATAGGGTTGGGTTGTTGAGGCATGGCGTTGTGGGTGACCAGAGGTGGCTGACATGGTCTTACTATTTGGAGTGTGTTTCCAGTGATCTGCAGAGCCGCCTCCTGATGGAGCAGAGTCAGCTCAAAAAGAAATTGGATATGCTGAGGCAAGAGAAGGAGAACATACTGGAGGATTGGGTCATGGTGAAGCACCACTTGGGTGACTTGCAAGTGCTCAGTAAGGATCAAGAAGAGATCAGTGACCTCCACAACCAGCAACAGCAGGTAGGGACAGGCAGCTGGGTCACAGTTAGGTCCAGCATCATTTACTTATGTAACCTTACCAAATCTACCCATCAAGACACCTGTGCTCTATCTCATCACTTTCCTCATCCATACACCCATCCATCCACCCACTTCATGACATAAAATTGTTCATTCTGTGTCTGTGCATTAGTATTTCTGAGAAGTGAGTCTCCTTTGAGAATCTTGGTCATTGGCATGCAATCCCTGATACTCTTCTTGAACCTGTAGTCAATGGGGAGAAACAGGTCAATCACTCATCACACAGCTACATGTCATTATGATGGGAGGATTGCTACACACAGAATTGAGTTCAAGAGTAAAAATTTCTCTAACAATCTCCACTAGTTCAAGAGTATGCCCCCATAGGCGATTTTAGTTCCCAGGAATGGAAAGCTGAGTTTGGGGACTTTGCTTAAAGGCTGGTGTGCTTATTTTAAAGATAACTGCTCCTCTATCACTTTGTTGTTTTCGTTTCACCCCTTTCTCTGTCTCTCTCTGTCTCTCCGTGGTGTGTGTGTGTGTGTGTGTGTGTGTGTGTGTGTGTGTGTGTGTGTGTAATAGAGGCATGTGGGAGTGCAGTGCATATTTCATGTGGATGACAGCTAGAGGAGACCACAGGGTTTCTCTCTTGGTCAGTCTCTGTCTTATGAACTTCAAGCAGGCTTTCTCATGTGCCCATGAGCTTGAAATTTCGTGAGATTGACTGACCAATAAGCTCTTGGAATTCTGTGTGTGTGCTTGCACATGTGTGAGAATGTATTGACTATACTATACTCAACCCTCCAATAAGGACACAATCTTGTAATGAACAGGAGCAGCAAAGAATGGAAGAGAGACTCCAGAGCTTGCTGAAGCAGAAGGAGCTGGTCACACAGCAAAAACACCTGGCAATAAAGCTGCAGCATCATTTGACTGTCTCCCAGATGAGGTAGGAACCCAGGCTGAAGTTGGAGTATGGAGCTAATTGGGTCCCCTGTACCAAGGCTCTCTGTCCTTTGTGGGCTTTTGCTTATCAGCAAGACTCCCTGCTCCAAGCATGGGTAGACCAACTCGGAACTCAGAGTATTATGCTGGTCCCAACAACAAGAACTCCTGTTCAACAAACAATATGTTTGATACTCCCTGGGTCTGTACACTTGTGTCTACTCCATTCTGATCTCTCTGGTATGTTCTCAGCTGGCTTTCCTTGAACTCACAGAGCTCTGACTGCTTTTGCCTCCCAAGTGATTGGATTTAAAGGTGTGCCTCACCATATCTGACTGAAATTACATTTTTATTCAGGATTAGCACCTGTGGGATGAGATTTGCACCCTTGTCATTATTTGATGTCACACTGGCTGTCTTCATTGTTTAAGCATTTCCCATGTAAAGTGTCCTGGGGATATAATACGTTTAGTCATTGGCAGGATGAACCCAGGTAGATGTCTCTGAACCTTCACCGAGTGTTGTTGAACAGACTCCTCTAGAGTGCCAGGATGTAGATTCCCAGCTGTAGGCCTAAGGATAACACAGCTCTTCTTGTTTATTGCCAGACACCATGCAGTGACAATGTTCTCAGACACATGGCTCAAGAAATACTGCTCTAGCATGAGAGGCTCCATCTTGTGTATTACCTGGGTGCAAAGTTTTATTAAGTCTATGTATATAAAGTGAGGTGGTCTTTTGAAAATTATTTTTTATTCATTTTACATTCCAACCACAGATCCCCCTTTCTTCCCTCCTCCCACTCCCCACTCACCTTCTTCCCTGACCCTTCATATCCTCCTCCAACAGGGTAAGTTCTCCCATGGTAGGACAGTTAAGCCTGATACATTCTGTTGAGGCAGGAGCAAGCCCCTGCCCACTTTATCAAGCAAGAGCATGGTGTCCGACCATAGGTAATGGGATCCAGAAAGACAGCTCATGCACCAGGAATAGATCCTGATCACACTGCCAGGGGCCCCTCAAACACAACCAGCTCCACAACAGTCCCCCATATGCAGAAGTTCACAACTGTCAGTCTAAATATCCTGAGTTCTTTTGAGCTTGGTTCAGTTGTTTCTATAGATATCCTCATCATGATATTTACCACCCTTACTCATATAATCCCTCTAAAAAAGAAAAGAAGGAACACAGCTTGGAATTTTAAGTTTTTCTCTATCAAACCTGTGACAGCATTGTACAAGATGGAGAGGAAAATAAAATCATATCAATTAAAATCAGGAATAAGGACAGGTGTATGTCATTGTTCATGTCTTTAACACAAGCACTTTGGGAGCACAGGCAGGAAATCTCAGGCCTCTTGCAGTCATCCTAGAATATCTATCTAATCAGCAAGAGATGCATATTTTAACACTGCCTAGAAAGAAATAAACAGAAATTGGACAAGAAAAAATGAGGTAATTGATGAGAAACTCCTCATGAACAGTCTGTGTATCTCCATTGTGCTATTATATATGACTTTAATATGCTACTCCTTTTATTTAAATGATGTCTCTATACTGTAGGAAAAAGTCCAGGTCTTTCTCATTAGAGCACAGTACATATAGTATTCATATCAACATCTGATACTTGTTAAGGGCAGAAAATAATTCAAGGTTCAACTATTCTGTGACACTTATTCCTTAGGTGTACATACAATGACTGCTGCCAAAGATCAGTGTTGACTGTCTAGCACAATTGAGTTTTGTGATATCACTGAATGACAGGTGATGTGGTTGATCCCCACCAGGACTCTGCCCTTACTAACTTCCTCCTCTAGGTCAGAAAGTCTCCAACATGAGCTGGAACAATCCACAGCTCAGGATGAGAGCCTCCTGCCGACAGAGCTGCTGCAGCAGGACCACTAAGTGTCATAAGCAAGTGAGCCATCATGACATCCCATCCCCAGGAACACGGCATTTGTGGGGTGGAGTTCTTCCTTGATTCTGGTTTCCTATGTGTGAATAGGCCCTGAATTTATCTAGCTAGTGACCTAGCAAGGCTGTTTTTAGATCTGATTGCCTTTTCTTCTCTCACAGCACCCTTTATGAGAACTGAGGAGGCTGAAGGAATCCATAGTCAACTAGAAACCCTGACATTTTCCACTCTATGATCAAGGCCTCCTCAGAACAAGACATGTACTACTAGTTGTGAAATCACCAGTGAGGCAAATATCATCTGCCCTGAAGATCATCCATCCATAATCTGATCCATGTGTCTATTGACTCACTAGTTATGGAATAAAGAAACCATCAAGAAGATGCTTGAGATTCAAAAGAATAAACACCAAGAGTTATGCAGAAAAAGCTGACATCTACCAGCAAGTGTTCCCAGTGAGGGCCACAAAAACATGGAGACAGAATATGTTTCCACTCATAGTTACTCTGAAAGTTTATTGCTACAAACTTTTGGTAGCTGACTGAGTGTTGAGCCCTTCATATGTGGAGGGAGATATGTCAACAGAGACTGTGTTGATGTCATGCTGCTATCCAGACAGACCACACAAAGGAAACATCATATTCTCACTCCAGTCCAGTGTGGGAACTACGCAATTTCATGCACAGGTGATGGTGAAGTGAATTGTTCTGAGAGATGGTTTAGGAAGGATGTCACCATGAGCTGTTATGTCTTTTGGTAGCAAATGCTCCCCCTGTCATTTTTTGCTCTTGAATGGGCACACAGACACATGTTGGCAGACAGAATCATATAATGGCCAACATGGCATAAGATCAACTTTGGCAAGGACTTAATCTAGAAGCCCCAAAGTGGCATGACTACACTTGTCTTGATGAGGGTATATCAATTCAGGGTTGTCTTCCAACTTCCATCCAAAGCCAGCCACAGACTGCAGGATATCTGCATGAAGCGAAAGCTTCTTATGTAAGTAGTTTTGGTTTGTTTTGGGGTTTGCATGAATTTGGATTTTGTTTTTCTTTGTTTTGTTTTGCTGTTTTTTTTATTTTTTGGTGCTTTGTTCTTTCTTTGATTTTATATTTTGCTAAAGCTATACATTGGATATACTAAACACCCCTTTAAGGCCCTATTCAGTCAAATTTCTGTAATTTCACAAATAAAAAAAAATTTCCAACTCTTCATTCTTCCTTTAAATTTTTATTGACTTTACTTACCAACAACAGATCCAACACTCATCGCTCCTCCCTCTCCTGCCTACCACATTTCCCCCACCCCTCCTGCCCTCCTCCAACAGGGTAAGTTCTCCCATAGGGGACAGATAAACCTAGTACATTCTCTTAATTCTGAAAGTAGCTTTGTAGTCAGGTGTGGTAACATTAGAACTCAACAGACAGAGGTGGATCTCTGCAAGTTCCAGGAAGCTTAGGCTACATTGTGAGTTCTCAGCTAGACAGGGTTACAAACCAAGATGGTATCTTGGGTGTGAATCTCATGGCCTACTCCATGAATATCCACTTCATGATGGAAAAATATCCATATAAAACTAGACTTCACATGTCTAGCTACTTCAAAAAACGGAGAATAGATACACACATGTTCATGACGTGATCATTCATATCAGATTTTTCAGAAATACACCTATGTTTTCTAATGCATCTCAGGAAGTGAGAACATTCATTACTGGAGTATAGAAGAAATGAGGAAACCTATAGATATCTGCCTTCCTTTTCCTGAAATACAGCACCAGTGACAGTGCAATGCAGGGGTAGTAACCTTCTAAGACATATTGAGATGTGGTCTTTTTAATGTGCTCTTGCCTTGACCATTCATTTTGCATGGAAATTTTTGAGATTCATTTACTTGTATTTATGTATATGGGTATTTTGTCTGTTTTCTATGCACCACAAGCAATCAGTTTGCACTGAAGCCAGAAAGGGCAATGGATTCCACACAGAACTGGAGTCACATAAGATTATTAGCTGATTTCTGGGTCCTCTGGGAGAGCTACACATCCTCTTAAAGGATGAGTGATCTCTCCAGGCCCTGCACTTGACTTTTGTCCTTCTAGCCTCTCTAGTGCATTAGTTGGACTGGATTACACCTAACCAAAGAGAGATATTTCTGGAGAACTGTAGGGACAGGACCATGAGGTAGGCATGGGAGATTACTTGGGATCCAGGCATTCAAGCAGAGTGCTCCTGGGTTCAGGATCATCGCTCAGCATCTCTTAAGTCAGAGTTGGAGCAGTTATGTCACCTTTCATTTAGATGACAATGCAGAGTAGGCCCGTCAGATGAAATGCAGGCTTTTAAGACCCGCCTGGGGATGGAGATGGGGTAAGATATACCTGTGATGCACCGGCTAAGCAGTGTTAAGTGGAAACTTCACATTTGTCTGGGTGGATAGTATCTGCAGCAAAAGCCACATGCCTCTGGCAGAGAGTGTATCTCTGCAAGGCTTGAAAGGGAGAGGGATGGTTGATGCTACACTTTCACCACAGCAGAAGTCATGGTGTATTGAGGAAAGGTTTCTTTCAGATGTGGGCTTTATTCTTCTGAAGTTCTCCTGGAATGGATCTGACCTGAGACTCACAGTAAGTCAGAGAGTTAATGTGTGAAGCAATTATCCTTGTAAATTCAAGTCTGTGTCTCTCAAACCATAGCTTTTAAGATCTCTAAAGCCACAGAAGCAGGTGGTTCACTTCAGTTCCTTCCTTTCATTGGTCACTTTCTCATTCTTCACTGACTCTGACATAATACCTGTAGACACACTGGAACCAGCTGAGATTTCATTCATCCTACACTACCAATCACTGAACTGCAGCATATGTTTCCCTGTCCATCTTTCCATTATTGGGAAGGAGCCTATGTTCAGTCATGCCTTACCTCCATGTGAATCCTCAGCATAGCTTTGGTTCTTTTGATAAATGCTACAGATAGATTAACACGGTTTCTTCTCCTTGCATTTGTGGAGGGAGAAAACAGTTTACTATCAACCTTTCTCAGACTAAACTGTGTAGAGTGTGTAATGTGTACTGGGGCACTTCTTCTATCTCAGATAAGCATGCCTAGTCTTCAAAGCATTCTGTCAGCTACTCACATGGTCATTCTTATGAGGGCTAAATTGACAGTTAAAGCTCATTTTGATGTCTGCCCTGTAGTAGCTGTAGCAGATGAATAGAGTTAAAAGCCAGGAATACAACTTGGAGACAGAATACCTCCCTAGCACGTGCAATATGTTAGGTTCAAAATTAGTACATTATTTATGACGGGGATGGAAAATTCACCCTGTTGTATCCTATGAAGTGAAATACATCAAACTGTTAGTTATCGTAGAAGATTTAAAATTCTCCCAACTCTGATTCTTCCCCTTCATTAACTGTGACAAACATTCATTTTGAGGGTAAATATTTCCAAATTGGGATAGATATACACAGAGACCATATACAGAGATATGTAGCTTATTAAAATCTGTGGCTTTGATGATGGACTGGAAAATGTCTAAGCAGGTAAAGGTAATGCAGACAAGCCTGGAGACATGCATTTATATCCCTGGGACCCACCTTATTGATAGAAAGAATAAAAAAATCTGCCAGAAATTGTTCTCTGAGTTGCATGTATTTGGGGGTGCCAAGTCTTGACCCACTGAAACTAAGACAACTGTCTTCCCATTTCTCATTTATGCTAGAATATCTCCATCTGATGCACTCATATCAATATATTACTATGTGTTCCATTTGAGTGAATTTGGACTTTTTCTTATTTTGGCAACAGGAACCATAGAAATAAATAAGCCAATATTAAATCTTTATGAGAAAAACAGATTAAGAGTATGTTGTCATCTTGAATTTGTAGATTTTCTAAGACCTATGTTACTCCTCAAATGCCCCAACACATCTTCTATAGATGCCTGGCTAACAATTATTTATTGTCTCTTTCTTATTCTCTCCAAGAGCCCTTATGTTGTGGTGAATGTCAAGACATTCTCTATGGCTTGCCCATGCCTCATTGGTGCTGATGAACTCTTCTAATGAGGATGATATGTTCTGTATGAATCAAATTTGGTCCAGGTCACCACCTCTGCCTTCTGTTGTCATCCACACTCCTCTTAGCTGTGAGCTGTCTATACTCCACCCAGAGTCAAGGAATCCACAGAATTAGCACTCCTGAGTATGACCCTGGGATGAACATGGTGAGAGTAGAGAACTCATGGCTGCAACTTGTCCATTGACCCACAACCATGCTCTGGCACATGTGTGCAAACACATATATAAATATACAGATGTGTAAATGTATTAAAGTTTTGAGAACAGAATTCCATACCTGGCAACTCTCAACCTAGTCTTGTCAAGTGACACAGACATTTATGGGGAAATGATGAAGGAAAACCGTGTTTCCCTCCAGATTTTTAAACAAATGTTGGATGAAAGAAGATGAGGCTGCCAGAATGATGCTAGGGAGTGGCCCTTAAAGGCTTTGGATGTTCTGGAAGGTTTATTTCACATACAACAAGGATGAAGACTTGGATCTCTGCATGACAATAAGCACACACACACACACACACACACACACACACACACACACACACACACACACACACACATCTCTAATGTTTTCTAAATGGATAAAGACCCTCAGTGAGGAAACATTGACAATGTTGCGACAGTAGAGGGGAGGCAATGTCCTTCCTCCTTCCTTCCCTACTGTCTCTGTCACATTCCACTACCATTTAGCATTTACTGCCTTCTATTTATATTATTGTTAGCCATTAACAATCTCTTTTTCTTCTCTTAATATTTTCATTCAGCTGACAATTATGGAGGTTATAAGTGTCAGGAGGCACAAAGGGTAACACTGAAGGGAACATCCAATAAAGATGAGCTACCAGGCATGGTGGTGTGGTGACATGCCACTGATCTCAGCACCAGACAAGTAGTAACAGAACAATCAGGAGTCTGAGGCAAGCTTGGGCTACAAGAGACCCTCCCTAAGGCAATCCCTAAGACAATAAAATAAATAAAAATGAAGAACAGCCTGTCTTCACAGTGGAGAGAGAGCTGACAGAGCAATATGTGGAAACATGGCCTGACTTGGCCCTGTGTGCTGTCTGGTTCTGTCTCCCAGAACATGTAGCAGTTGGGGAGCTGAAGCCTCTTATTTGATAGACCAGCCTAGAGATCCTGCAGCAGGCAGAACCCTCCCTAGCCACCCAGCAGATCTAAGGCCTTGGAGACAATTGCTGGGCCTTTGGACATGAAAGCATTAGGTATAAGTCAGGGATGCTCTCCAAGCTTACATATTTTCATAAGCATCATGGATACTTCCTACAGGAGATCCAAGTGGGCCTGGCTCACTGGAGTCTTACTGATAAAGTGAACAGTGTGCAGAGAAGGCTTATTATATTATTGGCCTGGCCAAAGTGTCTAGGCCAAAGCTCAGGAATCTGCATGTCAACAAGTCCATCATTGGCAGTAGTTATCAACCTTCTGAATGCTGTGACAGTCTTGGGTAGACATCATTCCAGGGAGAGAGAAGCCTCCTGCATGAATAAAGGAAGCTTAGAAAACAGGTTCAGTTCACAATCCTTGAAACCAGAGAAATCAATTGCCATGGGATGACAGCACTGTTTTCCCAAGCAATTGCTACTAGATTGTTGTTGGAAAGCTCCCAGGGTCACTCATGTCTGTGTGTGTGTGCCTGCTCTGAGACCTCTTGCTTCTCCTCATAGGGATAACCTGAAACAGTCAGAATTTCCCACAAACATTATGAGCTTCTTTTTCTTTCTGATCAGTAGAGAGGAGTGCCAGGACCAAGACTTGTTATGTACAGAACTCTGGAGAAGCTCACTTGTAGAAACCAACCCTGGCCCTGAAACCAGAGCCAGTGAAAGAATCACTTTAGTCCTGAAACCAGAACCAAGGAAACACACCCTGACCCTGAAACCACAGCCAAAGAAACACACTTTGTCCCTGTAACCAGAGCCAGTCAAAGAAATACACCCTGGCCCTGAAATTAGAGCCAAAAGTCTAAAAAGGGTCAGTGAAAGAAACACACTTTGGCCCTGCAACCAGAGCCAACTCTGTCCTTGACCAACTAAAGCAACCAATTGCTGAGCAGGAAAACCAACCAATCCCTGAGTAGAAATATCTTCTCCCTGAAAAAAACTCCATCCCTAAGCACCTCTGTCTGTTCATTTATCAGCTGTTCTTCTCCAACCTTGCAGAGGCAGCTCTTCTCTTGGATTCCTCCTTCAAAAATAAATCTCTTACTTAAAAGATTTTTAGGTGAAGATCTTTCAATTGCTGGGAAGGTCCTTTGGGAGCAGAGCAGTGCAGAAGAAGAAACAGATACTTCTGCTGGGAAGCTCCCTTGGTAGTGGGCAGAATTAACAACTTTATGTCAGAGCCTGAGCATATTGCTACATTTCTGGGAGGGGTTCTTCTTTTGCAGAGCAAACCAGAAGAAGTAACATCTTGAGCTAGACATGAAAACAAAAGGATATCTCTGCTTGGACATTTCCATAGGGGTGTAGATGTAACCAAACATCTTATTAAATAAGAAACAGAGAGTCAATACAGAGATAAAAGCCAAGAGGTCAGAGCAATAGCTAAGAGCTAAAAAACTTACCCTTCACTATCACGGTGGTCCTACCTCTCCGAAAGAGACCCACTTCCTATGGCTGTCTTTTTTTTTATAGAGTTTCTGTTCTGCCTCCTCATTGGTTGTAAAACCAAACACATGACCTCCTAGTCACTGCCTGCCTGTACAGACCTCCAGGTGTTCTATGGTTGGTATTGAGATTAAAGGCATGTGTCTCCAATGCTGACTGTATCCTTGAACACACAGAGATCTACCTAGCTCTGCCTACCAAGTTCTGGGATTAAAGGCATGCACCACAACCGCCCAGCTTCTGCGATGGCTTGCTATTAGTTCTGACCCCCAGGCAACTTTATTTATTAGCATACAAATAAAATGACATTTCAGTACAAAAAAAATATCACCATATAGGGGAGCAGAGCAGCAGAAGAAAAGGATACCTCTGCTGGAAAGCTCTCTTGAGGGGGAAGGGGCAGAGCAGAACTCATCTGTAATGACTCTCTTTCAGAGGGAAGTAACATTGCTACATCCTATCTGGAGACCATCTCCCACTGCATCCCAGCTTCAATTATACCTTGACTTTCCAACAAGTCAGTATACTTTCTCCTCACAGCTGTAGGTATCCAGGATTCCTCCCGTCACAGCTGTAAGTATAGCCTTACTACAAGTCAGGATACCATTTCCTCCAGAGCTGTAACAATTGCTGGTATGGCCTGACTTCCTGACAAGTCAGGATACCACTCCTTCCAGAGCTATAACACTTGCAGGCATAGCCCGAGTACCCTACAAGTCAGGATACCTTTCCCTCCAGAGCTATAAAAATTGCACCACCTTCAATAGTAATCATATTACCTGCCTGGAGGCCAGGTTGCTTTAAGTAATAAAAAGGAAAGTAACCAGATCTCTGGAATGCTCAAAGTAAGAGGAAGTGTGTTTTATGGCAGCTGAACATAGATTAGAGAGTACCAGGGAGTGGGGAAGTACCGGGTAGCTCCCAAAAAATCCAAGGCATCTTTCTCCTACAGGATTTGTGTTCAGGATTATCATTCTATTTTATGCATAAGACACCTGAGTCATCCAGGGATGCCTAGTGACTTATGCTAAGGATGAGCTCTATCTCACATTGGGAACAGAGATATTGTGGTGGTTTAAATAAGAATGGTCCCTATAGGCTCCCATCTGAATGCTTAGTCAACAGGGAGTGGCATCATTTGAGAAGGATTAGGATGTGTGACATTTTTGGAGGAAGTGTGTCACTAGGGGTTGGGCTTTGAGGTTTCAGAAGCCAGGTGTGGCCCATTTCTCTTTTGGCAGATCAGGACGTAGCTCTCAGCTACTGCTGCAGCATCATTGGTGCCACCATGATGGTAACAGAATAAATCTCTGAATCTGTAAGCAATCCCACAATTAAATCCTTTCTTTTATCAGAGTTGCCTTGGTCATGGTGTCTCTTCACAGCAAGAGTACAGGGACTTAGACCTTTAGCAGAATATTCTAGCCATATTTCTGTTCTTGGGTTTGTAGGGAAGAGGATTGCAGCTGCTATCTTGCACACCAGTAATGGCAGACCTCAGTCCAGCATAATTATTGGTGCTATGGCAAGCTCCCACATGCCACCACTTTCAGGGGCATCAGAGAGTGTTTGTAAACCTCCCTTTGGCTGCTTTATAAAACTGGAGAAGTAGTTCATTCTTCAGAAACAGGTTATTTTTGTGGAGGTGCCAGGGCATTGGGAAATAAAGAAGATTATACCTGGCATCGTTAGGACCACTTCTAGTACTTAGATGCTGTGCTGGAGAAGACACAGTCTTGCCTGATGCCCATTCTCTACCTGAAAGGCATCACGAGCCTCAGGAGTGCACAGAGGGCACAGGTGAGCAGCAGTCCCAGCAGCCCCTGCAGCCTTCCTGCCTATCATCGCTTTTCAGCTCACTGAGGGGGCAGGATCTGGTTGAACCCAGTGCTCCATCTGTGTCTAGCTGGTGACACTTTCTCTCTTATCCTTCTGCTATGAAAATGAGAGGCTCCTGTAAAGGGCACCTTGGCTGCAGGTCAGTTTGGTGTGAGATAGTTAGCAGGGAGGTGAGGACTGTAAGGTGTGACATTAGCAATTACTTCCCCAGACAGTCTCTGGTATCTTGGAGAGCTCTGGCATCATATCTGATATTACCAGTGTTGTGGAGATACCAATGACCTTTGGGGCATTTGTCCAGTGCCTATGTGTTTCAATCAAAGACATGTTGCAAAGACTGAGCACGCTACTAGAGAGAGAGAATGGAAAACACAGAGATACCAAAGAGACACCAAAGGGAGGTGGGCTTTGGTCTCAGTGTAAAACAGCAAGAAATCAATGTTCCAAGGGAAGGCACTGTGATTCCTCGACAGGGGGTTGGGAGCTTCCTGGAGGAGTTGGACTTGACATGGACCTCCCAGGAGGAGGGCTCAGCAGCTCCTCTGGGAAGCAATGGGCCTATCCCTCTTTAGGTTGCTAAAGAGTGGACCCAGATTCAAGGATTTCTGATGTTTAGTTTGTCAGAGCCAGGAGCTTACAGACTGCTCTGCTGGAGGTCTTCTGCTTTCCCTCTGAGTGAGGAAGGAATCAGGGGAGCTATTTTAGTACCATGACTGCTCTTCATCCCTACTCCATTCCTTTAGGAATTGTTGCACTAAAAACAGGGAGAGGAAACTGCCCTGGCAAAGCCTGAGGTTCTCATACTTTATGTCACAACCACTAGCAGGGCAGGAGTCACCAAGCATTGCTGTCTGCCAAGGTGTCCTAAGGTGTCTGAGATCCCAGCTGCATGGGTGACACGCATATCTAGAGTGTAGCCTGAGAGCATTTAGAGGTAGTGTATTAGGACAGAGACAGTCCATTTCCTGACAGCACAGGGTGAGGATGTGTTGGTGAATCTGATGACTAAGTTTTGTCCTGCAGGACATTTCTATCAATATGAAGGTCTGAAGCATCCAGGAAGTAACTTGGGCACAACCCCATTCCCTAAGTGCTTGTGGTTAGTACCAGTTTTCCTCTGGCTCTGACAAAAGAGGACTGAAGACTCTGACGCCAAGTTGCATTCTGTGCAACTGTGAATCAGCCCAAGGAGATTGTCTCCTGCAGGGAGGCAGAAGAAGCAGCTGACCTCTGAGACACACCCTACCTATGAAGGGGTGGGTGAATTGATAGGCACGAAGTGGCGTGAGACTCCACTAGGCTTTCAGATCCTGCTAGGGCAGAGTCTCATCTGCCAGTCACTTCCTGAATGTGTATGCTTCTGTGTGTCAGTTTTGCCTGAGATGAAGCAGTGTGAAGGGCAGGTCCTGTCCCTTGGCTTCTGGAATCAGGTATTCCTGAGATAGCTAATCTTGGCTACTATCATGGCTTGTCAGTGTAATACACCATCTAAAAGGACACAGTACACCTCATGTCACTCATTTGTTCTGGGGTCAAACAAGTACCCTTTCTAACCTCATTTCCTAGAAACTTTTATTTCTCATCTAATTGATTAGAGATCTTAGGAAGGGAAGAGCCATTCCCTGGGCTGTTTTTGAAAAGTGAGTCTTGAACTCTCTACAGTTAAGTAATGAAAAGATTCTAATGAGGCAGAGAGAGACCTCTGGTTTTGTAAGGAGGAGGTGCAGAATGGCATCCCCTCTGTCCATGGGAATGCTCCTGGAAAGGGCAACTATTGGTTAATTAGGGAAGAGGTCAGTGGCACGTAGGTGAAGTCTGTTGGCAGTGACCCTAACAGTACCTTCCCTGAACATTCTATTCTACCCTGGAGAGCCCTGAGCATCCTCTTTGATGTCACCACTGTTGAAGCAACACCAACTGCCATTTAGGGCATTTGTACAGTGCCTCTGGGATTCACAAAGACATGTTTATGAGACTGAGAAAACTACTTGGGAGAGAATGGACAGCCTAGAGAAGAGAGAGAGAGGCAGAAGGAAGCTGGCCAACTGTCTCAGGGTAAAACATCAAGAAATAATTGTTCCAGGGGAAGGTTCAATGAGTCTTGTGCAGGGAGGGTATGTGGAGTTTCCTGGAGGAGGAAGGCCTTGAGCTGGGCCTTCAAGGAATGGGGCTCAGCAGCTGGGAGACTTTGGAAAACAATGGGGCTATGCTGCTTCTCTAGGTTCCTAAATAGCAGACACAGAGAAGGATTTCTGGGGTTAGTTTGGCAGAGTTCTAGAAATTATCAAGTCTGCAGATACTGTGCTGGGGGAGCTCCTTAATTTCATTCAGAGTGGAAACAGGGCAGCAAGAGGCACAGGATGATAGATGAGGAATCCCTGCCAGGATAGAGTGTTACTGAACTTCACCCTCAGCAGATTCCTTTATGTTCCATGGATATCTAATTATAATAACAGGTATATTAACTCCCTTGGGCATTCACCAAGGTTCCAGCCATTCAGTTCCTCTTGGTACTAGACACAGATGGTCAAGGCTTGGTGATGCTAAGCACTATGGACTCCAGAACTTTCCTGTACCACATCAGATATGAGCTGAGGTTGTACTTCAAACCAGCATGGCTTCCAGGGCCCATGGGACTGCAGTGGGTGTTGAGGCACATATCTAGCCATTGTGGTTTGGGGCCCCAGATGTGGCTTATGTGCCCCAGCTTGAAGATAGCTGCCCTGTTCTTTCAGAGCTACTAAGGTTCCAAGCTCTTCTTCCCCAGGCCTCAACTTGGGACTTTTTGTAATTATTACAGCTTTAGGGGGAATGGCTTCCCCAACAGAAGTGTTACAGCTCTCCCCCAGCAGGCAAGGTTTCCCCAGTGCAAATTTAACAGCTCTGCTCTGGTAGGGGGAGGTTTCTCAATGCAAGTGTTACAGCTCTACTCTGATAGGTATCCTGGAAATCAGGAGACAAGAAATTCCACAAAGTCACACCAAACAACATAACTCACACAAGGTACTTATTGAGATGGAAACCCCAAGAAGGTGGCTCCCCTGCTTTGGTGAAAAGCCACAGGGAACTGAGCAGAAGGCAGTCTATACAAGGGGTTTCTTGGGGGTGTGAAGCTTTCCAGTTTGACCTGGGATTGATGAGACTTTTGTGAACTGATTTGGGGGCAAGCTCAGAGATTGATAGGATTCTTTTTCCTGGCCCAGGTCATGGGCTTGGAATCAAGTCAGGGTCAAAATGTTCTTTCCTTGGCCCTGGTCTCAGAGCCTTCATGGTCAAGTCTTTCCTTGACCCTTTTACCCTACAGTTAGCATTATCTCTTCTGGCCCTATGATATTCAATATTGTAAATACATTTTTTTAATCTACCTCCATGAATGACTGGGAAGGCATCATTTCAACTCTCCACTCACTGAGCAGGATCTGGACATGAACAAGGTGGAGAAAATGACCATTCAGCTATAGATGATGACCTGTTAGAGGAATGAACTGCACTGAATCTTGGACCATTATACTAATAATGATTTGAACAGCAGGTAGTCATTATGCCTAGTTCTCTGTTGACTGACTTGAAACCATTATGTCAAGCCCAGCTTTCCTCATGGACAGGAGGATGACTTCTTTTGTGTCCTCATGCACAAACTAACTTTCCTGAGTGCATCTGAGAGGCAGAACTTGATGCCTGGGTGGGAGTGAGATGGGGACACAGGCTGGTCTGCTTCATGAAGAGCAGAGCCTGTGGCCTGAATCACAGTCTGGGTATAGGGTCAGTATTGTGTGATTGCTCATCATGTATTTCAATATGTCTTGACAGGTGTTGGCTTGCGGGAAGTGCAGGGTGTTGTGAGTGTATGTTGAGTTTTTGTACTTGACCAGCAGGTAATTGTGTGCTGATGGCTCTTGGTAGAGTGTCTCATAGTAGGTATAGTGGGTGTTAGGATAATAAAGGGGGAATTATAGGAGAGAGTGAAAAAGAAAAAGGACACATCAGAGGGTAACAACATCAAAGCCATACTGTGGATGCAATGAGGATGAATGTGATTTGTATTATGTGTATTTAGACACAATGGTGATATCCAAGCTGTGGTTCTGTCTAGGTAAGTGTGCCCCTCAGCTTATGAGTCAGTGAGAAAGCAGTAGGCTGAGATGTCCTGGAAGACAGACAGTCTTGCAACAGGACAGTTTTTAAAAGAATTGGTAATTTAGTTCTCAGTTTGGACAGTGGTTAAGAGGACTAAGGAGCTTGTGTCAAGGTTTACTGTTTATGTACAAGAATGTTGGTAGTCTGTTGAGGATTCCCTTTGCTTCAGTGTCAGGAATGATGAACTACTTTTATGTACACCAGTGTGTGGTTGTGTGTCAGTGTGTGGGTGTGTGGAGATGAGAGGACCAATTCAGGGAGTTGCTTCTCTCCTTCTACCATTTATGTTCTGGATTTTGAACTTAGGGCATCATGTTGGGAGGCAGGCCTGTTTAGCCAATTGTCTCTACATGTATTTCTTTTTTAATTACAAGCTTCATGAAAATTGGTAGAGCCTACAATTTTGAAGCCTATGGGGAAACTTCTAACACCTGAAACAGTGTGAAATTATGCCAAACATATAGGGTTATGATTTGGTTCAGTCATTAGAAAACTTGCCACTTGTTTGTAAGGAAGCAAGCTTGAGTATCAGGAAGCAACATAAGACCTGATATTCATGCCAGGGTGTGTCTGTGTCTGAAGGAGCCTACTGAGAGACTGGAGATGAAGACAGGAAATCCCTGGAAGTTCCCCAGAGAGCTAGCCTGGGGGTCACATACAAGAACAAGCTGTAAATCTAACACAACCAGCACATAGAGGCACAAACACATACACACACACACACACATGTACATACACACACATACACACATACAACATTAGACATCACTGAACTCATGGATTTGGGGTGAGTGTAGCTGGAGTTTTCCTGCCAGGTCCACAGTCAGGACAAATCTCTGTCACCTGCCAGTCCCGCAGCTGCTCAGACCCAACCAAGTAAACACAGAGACTTATATTGCTTACAAATTGTATGGCCATACCAGGCTTCTTGCTAACTGTTCTTATGTCTTAAATTAATCCATTTCTATAAATCTATACCTTGCCACGTAGTTCGTGGCTTACCGGCATCTTCACATGCTGTTTGTCATGGTGGCTTCTGGCAGTGTCTCTCACTCAGCCTTCTACTTCCCAGCTTTATTCTCCTCCTTGTCCCGCCTATACTTCCTCCTGCCTGACTACTGGCCAATCAGTGTTTTATTTACTAACCAATCAGAGCAACACATTTGCCATACAGAACATCCCACAGCAGGTGAGTTAGCTGCTGACAAGACTGGGAGCAAAGGAAAGGCTAGGTTCAAGGCTCTCTTGGGGTTTCATTCAACAGTGACCCTTTGGACATGATTCTGAAGAGTAAGTTCAAAGCCCAGTGTACCAGATCCTCTGCAGTAGTGAATTCCAAAGTGGAAGATAAAATGAAGCCTTCCTCTTGGAGTTTGCTAACAACAGCTCCTGGAAACTGGATCTCTTAACTGTACTCACGAAGGCCTGGTACTGAAGAAAATTACTGTCCTCTTGTAAATTTTGGGACAGGTTTTGAGTTATAAGGACTCAGCATTACACAAAAATGCTTGTTGAACACAAAAACAGCCAGGTGGTGGTTTCAGCATTTATTTGTCAATGGATTATTTAAAAAGCAGTTTGAAAATACAAAAAATTGTGGTGACTTCTGGGAGTGCTAGAGAGGGATGCTTGGAGGCAGAAATCAATTTCATGGTCTACCAAACGTACCTCTTAGGAGAGAACATCAGTCTCAATGAAATGCCAACACACTGTCACCACTGAGACAAGGCTGTGTTGCTTTAAGGGCAAGGAGGACAAATGAAATAGGAATACTAACTACATGATTGCATTTTTACTATGTTAATTCTTCCTATCCATGAGCATTGGAGATCTTTCCATTTTCTGACATCTTCAATTTCTTTTTTCAGGGACTTAAAGTTCTTGTCATATAGGTCCTTCACTTGCTTGTTTAGTGTTACCCCAAGGTATTTTATGTCATTTGTGGCTATTGTAAAGGGTGATGTATCTCTGATATCCTTCTCAGCCTGTTTGTCAATTGTATATAGGAGGGCTACTGAGTTTTTTGAGTTGATCTTGTATCCTGCTATGTTCCTGAAGGTGTTTATAAGCTGAATAAGTTCCTTGGTTGAATCTTTGTTGTCACTCAAGTATACTATCATGTCATCTGCAAATAGGGAAACCTTGATTTCTTCCTTTCCAATTTGAATGCCCTTAATCTCCTTATGTTGTCTTATTGCTCTGGATAGAACTTCAAGTACTATAGTGAATAAGTATGGGGAGAGCAGACAGCCTTGCCTCGTTCCTGATTTTAGTGGAATCGCTTTGAGTTTCTCTCCATTTAATTTGATGTTGGCTGTTGGCTTGCTGTAAATTGCCTTCATTATGTTCAGGTATGTTCCCTGTATTCCTGATCACTCCAAGACCTTTATCATGAAAGGGTGTTAGATTTTGTCAAATGCCTTTTCGGCATCTAGTGAGATGATCATGTGGTTTTTTTTCTTTGAGTTTGTTTATATGGTGTATTACATTGACGGACTTGAGTATGTTGAACCACCCTTGCATCCCTGGGATGAAGCCTACTTGATCATGGTGGATAATTGTTTTGATGTGTTCTTGGAGTCTGTTTGCCAGTATTTTATTGAGTATTTTTGCATCAGTGTTCATGAGAGAGATCGGTCTGTAGTTCTCTTTCTTTGTTGTATCCTTGTTTGGTTTAGGAATCAGGGTAATTGTAGCCTCATAGAAGGAGTTTGGTAATGTTCCTTCTGTTTCTATTGTGTGGAACAATTTAAAGAGTATTGGTATTAGCTCTTCTTTGAAGATCTGGTAGAATTCTGTGCTGAAACCATCTGGTCCTGGGCTTTTTTTGGTTGGGAGACTTTTAATGACTGTTTCTATTTCCTTAGGGGCTATTGGACTATTTAAATAGTTTATCTGGTCTTGAATTAACTTAGGTATGTGGTACCTATCCAGAAAATGATCCATTTCTTCTATATTTTACAGTTTTGTGGAGTAGAGGTTTCTGAAGTATGACCTGGTGTTTCTCTGAATTTCCTCAATGTCTGTTGTTATGTCCCACTATTCATTTCTGAAAATGTTAATTTGGATACTCTCTCTCTCTCTCTCTCTGCGTTTTCGTTAGTTTGGATAAAGGCTTGTCTATCTTGTTGGTTTTCTCAAAGAACCAACTCTTCGTTTCATTAATTCTTTGTATTGTTGTCTTTGTTTCTATTTTATTGATTTCAGCTCTCAATTTGCTTATTTCCTGGCATCTATTCTTCCTTGGAGACTTTGCTTCTTCTTGTTCTAGAGCTTTCAGTTGTGCTGTTATGTCACTAGTGTGAGATTTCTCCAACTTCTTTATGTGGGCAGTTAGTGCTATGTATTTCCCTCTTAGCACTGCTTTCATAGTGTCCCATAAGTTTGGGTATGTGGTGTCTTCATTTTCCTTGATCTCTAGGAAGTCTTTAATTTCTTTCTTTATTTCCTCCTTAACCCATTGGTGATTCAGTTGAGCATTATTCAGTTTCCATGAGATTGTAGGCTTTCTGTAGTTTTTGTTGTTATTGAAATCTAACTTTAAACCATGGTGGTCTGATAGAACACAGGAGGTTATTCCAATTGTTTTGTATCTGTTGAGATTTGCTTTGTGGCCAAATATGTGATCAGTTTTAGAGAAGGTTCCATGAGGTGCTGAGAAGAAGGTATACTCTTTTTTGTTAGGATGGAATGTTCTGTAGATATCAATTAAGTCCATTTGAGTCATAACATCAGTTAAGTCCTTTGTTTCTCTGTTAAGTTTCGATTTAGGATATCTGTCCAGTGGTGAAAGTGGGGTGTTGAAGTCTCCCACTGTTAATGTTTGCGGTTTTACATGTGGCTTAAGCTTCAGTAATGTTTCTTTTACATATGTGGGTGAGCTTGTGTTTGGGGCATAAAGGTTCAGAATTGAAACTTCATCTTGGAGGGACTTTCCTGTGATGAGTATGTAATGCCCTTCTTGATCTCTTTTGATTGATTTTAGTTTGAAATCTATTTGGCTGGATATTAGGATGGCCACACCGACTTGTTTCTTAAGACTGTTTGATTGGAAAATCTTTTCCCAGCCTTTTATTCTGAGGTAGTGTCTATCTTTGAATTTGAGGTGTGTTTATTGTGTGCAGGAGAAAGATAGGTCCTGCTTTCATATCCATTCTGTAAGCCTGTGTCTTTTATAGGTGAATTAAGTCCATTGATATTAAGGGATATTAATGACCAGTGATTGTTCATTCCTGTTATTTTTTAGTGGTAGTGTACTTCTCTTCTTTGGGCTTTACTGCTGTGGCATTATCTATTGTCTGTGTTTTCAAGGGTGTATCTGACTTCCTTAGGTTGGAATTTTTCATCTAGTGCTTTCTGTAGGACTGGGTTTGTGGATGAGTATTGTTTAAATCTGGCTTTGTCTTGGAATGACTTGTTCACTCTGTCTATGATGATTCAAAGTTTTCCTGGGTATATTAGTCTAGGCTGGCATCCATGGTCTCTTAGTGTCTTCATTACAGCTGTTCAGGTCCTTCTGGCTTTCAAAGTTTCCATTGAGAAATTGGGTGTTATTCTGATGGGTTTGCCTTTATAAGTCACTTGTCCTTTTTCCTTTGCTGCTCTTAATATACTTTCTTTATTCTGTGTGTTTAGTTGTTTAATTATTATGTGGCGAGGGGAATTTTTTGGGGGGTTTAGTCTGTTTGGTGTTCTATAGGCTTCTTGTATCTTCGTAGGCATTTCCTTCTTTAAGTTGGGAAAGTTTTCTTCTATGATCCTGTTGAATATATTTTCTATGCCTTTGAGTTGGTATTCTTCCTCTATCCCTATTATTCTTAGGTTTGGTCTTTTCATGGTGTCCCCAATTTCTTGGACATTTTGGGTCATGACTTTGTTGTTTTTAGTGTTTTCTTTGACTGAGGAATCTATTTCTTCTACCGTATCTTCAACGCTAGAGATCCTCTCTTCCATCTCTTGCATTCTGTTGGTTATACTTGCATCTGAAGTTCCCGATCTTTTACTCAGATTTTCTATTTCCAGCATTCCCTCTGTTTGTGTCTTCTTCATTTTTTCTATTTCCCTTTTCAGGTCTTGAACTGTTTCCTTCATCTCTTTCATTGCTTTTTGATGATTTTCTTTCAGGGATTTATTGTTTTCTTCTGCTTTATTTGTCCTTTCCTCTAGTATTTTATAGCGTTCTTCCCATTTTTTGTTTGTCTTTTCTCAATTTCATTTGTGATTTCTTCTATATAAGCCTCTACCTTCTTCATGGTTTTATTCATAAGGTTGCTTTCTTCTGCTTTTTCCATTTTGTGATGTTCAGGTATAGCTGAGGAGGGCTAAGTTCTGGTGATGCTGTACTGCTCTTCATTTTGTTGTATGTACTTCTGCCTTGATGTCTGCCCATCTCCTTGTGGATTCATTCTTGGTCTTATCAGTGCTCTTCGTCCAGACAGAGCTGAGAGATTCAGGAAGCCTCTCTCTCTTGCCAAGATGGGAGCTCCAGGGATGGATGGGAACTTTTGTCCAGATGGGAGGTCTGGGGCAGTATGGGAGCTGGGGGCTGGTCTCTAAGTCTCAGGAAGTGGCTGTGGTCTTGGGCAGATGGGCGTGGGGGCATGGCGTGGAGTTTGCAGAGTCTGCCAGGGGTCTTCGCAGTGGGGGTGTAGGGGATCCTGCCTGATGGCCAGAACCTGGGGCCCAGTTGGGCAGGTCTTCCCCGGAATGGCTGGTGCCCAGGGATGGGATCTAGGGGCAGACCTCTTTGGGTCTGACCCCAGGTACTCACCTCTTGTCCAGATGGGAGGTCCCTTTAAAAAACTTTATCAGTCATTTGGTTTACATATTTTGGGAACTATTTGTTTAGTTCCATTGCTGTGGATATTGCTCTGTATACTATGAGTGTGTTGCTCTGATTGGTTAATAAGTAAAGTGCTGATCGGCCAGGCAAGAAGTATAGGTGGGACAAGTAGAGAAGAGAATTGTGGGAAGGGTCAGGAGTCACCAGCCAGACACAGAGGACAAAAAATGTAAAGATACTGGTAAGGCACGAGCCACGTGGGAAGGTATAGATTTATAAAAATGGGTTAATTTTAGTGTAAGATCTAGCTAGCAAAAAGCCTGAGCCATTAGGCCAAACAGTCTTAGTGGCTGCAAGAGCCTGGTGGACACAGGAAAACTCCTGGCTACATTTCGTGCCCCATTTTTTAAATTGGGTTGCCTATTTTTGTTTTTGTCATTGTTTTTATTTATTTATTTATTTATTATTTATTCATTTATTTATAGACAGTTTCTCTGTGCAACAGCCCTGGCTATCCTGGAACTTGTTTTGTACACCAGGCTGACCTTGAACTCACTGAGATCTACCTGCCTCTGCCTCCCATGTGCTAGGATTCAAGCCGTGCACCTCCATGGTCCAGCTGGGTTGCTCTTTTGCTTGATGTTTGTTTTTCTAGTTAGTTAGTTAGTTGGTTAGTTAGTTAGTTTTAATATTCTAGGCAGCAGGCTTCTGTCAACTGTATAGCTAGTAAAGATTTTTTCCCATTCTGTAGCCTGCCTCTTTCTCCAATGATGGTGTCCTTTGCTGTACAGAAGCTTTTCTGTTTCATATGGTCAGTGATGGAATCCTTTCCTAATATGAGACAGTGGGTTTGAATGCAACACTTAAAAAATTCTTGCACTTCATTTACACTATAATCATATTCCCATTAAAGCATATAGTGCTAGTAGGTAGACTATGCATTACTCTCAAACACAGTACATCCCTTCCTTTATTCTCTTGCCTTAAACGTGCACATCACTTGGTACATTTATTACTATATTTGCAATCCAAATCAATCATATCTTAACTTTCCTTCATAAACCATTGCATGTTTATTTCTTACTAGTATTTTACCTAAAATTTATCTAGAAATATTTTATAAGACATACACTGTTTACATATTAACTATAGAAATTTGTTTTGTTTGTTTTTTGAGGCAGGGTTTTTCTGTAGCTTTGGCTGTCCTAGAACTTGCTCTACAGACTGTGCTGGCCTCAAACTCATGGAGATCCACCTGCCTCTGCCTCCCAAGTGCTGGGATTAATGGCATGGGCCACCACCTCCTGGTATAAAACTTTTTTAAAGGACTAGAGATATAGCTCAGAATTTTTTCCTTTTTTTTAAACTTACTGTTTTTCTTATTAAAGTTCTATTCGATTGGTGGTGGCACACGCTTTAATCCCAGCATTCAGGAGGCAGAGCCAGGCAGATCTCTGTGAGTTTGAGGCCAGCTTGGTCCACAGAGAAAGATCCAGAACAGGCATCAAAACTACACAGAGAAACCCTGTCTCAATAAAACACACACACAAAAAAACAAATGTTTTATTCATTTTACATACCAACCACTGATCCTCTTCTCTTCTCTCCTCCCCTCCCCCCAGCCTCCCCAGCAACACACCACCCCATTCCCTCTTCCAAAATGGTAAGGCCTCACATGGGAAGTCAGCAAAGCCTGATACATTCAGTTAAGGCGGTTCCAGGCCCCTCCCCCTGCATCAAGACTGTGCAAGGTGTCTCACCATAGGTAACGGGCTCCAAAAGCCAGCTCATGCACCAAGGATGGATCCTGATCCTATTGCCAGGGGGCCCCTTAAGCAGACCAAGCTACACAGCTGTCTTGCTTATGCAGAGGGCCTAGTCTAGTCCCATGGAGGCTTCACAGCTTTTGGTCTAAAGTTCATGAGTTCCCACTAGTTTGGTTTGGTTGGCTCTGTAGTTTTCCCCATCATGATCTTGATGCCCCTTGCTCAGAGAATCCCTTCCCTCTCTTCAACTGGACTCCTGGAGCTCAACCTGGTGCTGGACTGTGGATCTCTGCAAATGCTTCCATCAGTTACTGGATTAAGGCTCTATGATGGCAGTTGGGGTGTTTGCCAATCTGATTACCTGGGTAAGCCAGCTCAGGCACCCTCTCTACTATTGCTAGTAGTCTAAGCTGGGGTCATCCTTGTGGATTCCTGGGAACTTCCCTAGCACCCAATTTCTCCCTGTGCCCATGATGTCTCCCTCTATCATGGTATCTCTTTCATTGCTCTCCCACTCCATCCATGTTCCAGCTTGACGATCCTGTTTCCCTATGTTCTCATCTCCCATCCCCTATCCTTTACCATCTCCCCAACCCCAGTTTACTCATCGAGATACCCTCTGTTTCCCCTTCCCAAGGTGATCCATGCATTCCTCTGAGGGTCTCCCTGTTTCCTAGCTTCTCTGGAGCTGTGGGTTGTAGTCTGGTTATCCTTTGCTTTACATCTAGTATCCACTTATAAGTGAGTATATACCATGTTTGTCTTTCTGAGTTTAGGTTATCTCACTCAGGGGGGTATTTTCTAGTTCGATCCATAGCCATGTGGCAAAACACAGATGAATAGAAATAGGTTCATTTAAGTCGAAGGAGCTAACTAGCAAGAAGCCTGAGCCATAGATCAAACAGTTTGAATTAATATTAAGCCTTGGACAGGTTATTTGTGAACAGGTGTGCAAGAGTGAATAGTCCCTCTACAGCAGAACTATAGTTCTGGTTTTCCTAATTTCTTTTTTATTTTAAATGTTTTATTGATTGTCTGTTGGCTTCACATCATGCATCCCAATCCCACTTTCCCCCCAACTCATTCCCTCACACCTGAGCTCTGCCCTTGAAACCTCCCCCACAAAACAAAACAAAATTTAAAAGAAAACCCAAAATGAGAAACAAACAAAAATCTTGGAGAGGAGGCTGTAGTGTGATCCAGTGAGTCCCTTTAGTCCATAGATCTTTTCTTGTAAGTGTTCCAGGCCTCTCTGGCTTCTCTACACTACAGATGGTGGACCTTAACTTGTTGGATATCCTATTGATGAGGCCTTGTGTCATAGAGATTCTGCAGCTTTGAATAGGCATGTCCCGGCCTTTTGAATGCTCCACAGTTCATAGATGAAGATGATGCTAGGGTAGGAGAACTCAGCCCTGGTTCTGGTCTGGATGGTAACAGTTTGTTTAGCCCACCACCTTTCCTCACCTTACCACCCAGGAAAGCTCTCCAGCACTGTCCCAGCTAGCTCACCCATTCAGCAGGCAGAACGGAGAGAGGCCAGTTTTCCTACTCTCACGCCCTCGTTTCTGACTTAATCACCCTTGGACCACAAGAGACATCTCTGCTGTTTTGTCCAGGTGAGGTGCTGAGCCCACAATCCCAATTGCTGCAGTTGGTGAGAGGCTGCCCCAGCTCTCCTGTTCTTATTCCCCAGAGGCCAACTCTCCCACCAGCTGCAGGTACCATGTGAGTAGGTGGGGCAGACATCTCTCTCTCACCCTGAACAACACAAGGTGGAAGAAGGAGGTGGACTCAGTTCTTTGTTCACACAACCTCAGGGACAGCTCACTGGACCACCACTAACAAGGTACTCTCTAATGTACTGCTCGGTCCAGGTACAGGACCCACTCACCCGACTGCTACAGTTGGTGAGGAGCAGGTACAGATCCCCCAGTGCTGCAGCCTGGAAGGGTGAAGTTAATCTGTGTTAACCTACCCTGTCTTTGGAGGTAACAGGAGCCAATGACATCAACATAGACAAGGCTGTTGCAGGGCAAGGGATACAGACATGTCCTTTAAAAGCAACCTAGACCTGGAGGACACCAGGGCCCCTAGTGGCAGCATTGGCCACTCAGATCTGTATGGCCCCAGCAGAAGGACAGCCCTTGGGCACTAACATGGACCTAGATGGAAGCCTAGACCTCTACCTCCCTCTGTGTGGTCTTTGTTGTCAACACAGGCCATGGACATGAATACAGATACTGGGTGTCTTTGAAACATCGACCCAGACATGGTCCTAGACAGAAGCCCAGACCTGGATGTGACCATGGGCCTGGTTGGCAGTGTAGGTCACTCAGATTGGATTGGACCCAGCAGCACCATGTGCACAGGTAGTGGCCCAGATTCCAGGCATCTGCACTGTCTTTGATGGCCACAGGAGCCTGAGACATCAAACAGACCCTGGCTGCTCCAGGGCCATGGACCCAGACACACCCCTCAGCAACAGCCCTGGCCCAGATGTCATTATGGTTCTACGTGGCAGCACAGGCTTCTAAGACACACATGCTCTTTTGGGGGGCATATCATTTTGACAACAACATGGTCATAGGTGGTGGCCCAGACTGCAGGTGGCTGCAAGGCCCTCACTGGTAAAATGAGATATGGATATCAACACAGACCCCCACAGCTTCCTCAGGGCCAAAGACAGGACATGGCCCTTGGCAGCAGCCCAGGAAAGGACATTTTCATAGCCCCAGGTGGCAAGCATGCCATGGATTTATTTAATGCTCCCTTAATCAATGTTTTCATTTCCTGAGAGGCTTTAGAGCAATATTGTTATGTTTCTCATTAATTGGGTGCTCATTATCTTTTCAGGAAATGTGTATACAGAATAGTATCTTTTAGGGAGAGCTAAATATATGGACACAAAGATACAGTATCAATAGTTTTCCCAACATACAATGGATATCCACATCCTAAGTTATGTGTAGACCTGGCTGACTGGGAACTCAATATATAGCAAAAGCAAGGCCCGTAAGAGTGTTCTGATGTTACAGGAGTTTCTGGGGTACTGGAGTGAGACAACACACCTGACCAAAGAAATTGGTTCTAAGACAGAAGAGTTCAACATCACTTTATTGTTAATAAAAATACAGTTATTTTACTAAATAAGGGCTTAAATAGATCAGTCAACATAAACAGTGAATATCCTTATCAAAATACCCAAAAAAACAACAAGAACAAATGAAAGAACAAATAAATAGCAAAAGCTCAATCTATAACAAAGAAAACCCAAAACCTAAGCAAACAAAACCCAACCAAAAACCAAACAAAAAAATTAAGGTCAGCAGCATTCTCTTGCTGCACATTTAGCAGCACAGACCTACAGCCTGTGGCTGGGCTTGGAAACATGGGAGGATGGCAGTCAGCAATTGTGAAAAGCCTTTTCAAAGCTAGTATAGCCACGCCTCCTTCAGGCTTTGTAGGCCAAGTCCTCACAGGGACTAACAATGAGACATTTCCTGGAGCAAACTTTGTGCCCCTTGGGAAGCTTTTGATAAATTATCACCCACTGCCGATCCTGTAATGTTCAGGTCACCATTTGATTCTTTCAGACACTTCTGTGCTTACTGGAGACCCAACAAATCCATGGGCAGCATCTGAGTGCCCAAGAACATCAAAGATGACTCAGGTGTCTTCTGTAAATCCTTTCTCAGGACCAGTCACTTCAGGCCAGGCTGTGAAACTGAAGACTAACCACTCATTTTACATAAGAAGGAAAAATGACTAATACGAGGAATGATGGACTGTGGAGATCTCTTTGGTGCATTATCTTCAGCAACACTGGTACATAACATTGTGTCAGCTTCAACACTCAACTGGAGAATAAAATATGATGCTTTTGGGTGTGGTCTTTTTAGAGGAGCTTGACATCAACACAATCATCCATGACACATTTCACACCGCATAGGGAGGGCTGAGAACTCAGTCAGCTTGCCAAAGCCATCGACATTAAACTGACAGAAATAGTCTTGCTGACCAACATCTCTACCCTCCATGTTGTAGTACCCCTCACAGTGGCCACTTGCCATTGAATGTCAGGGTTCTCAGTAATTCTTACCTCAGATTTTCTGTGTCTCAATCTCATTTTCGGTTACTTTCTTTTCTTTGGGAAGACTAAGTCAGCAGACCAATATATCTGATTGGGGCTGGATCACCTGGAAGACAGCTGGTATTTTCATCACTGGTGAGTTCACAGCTCTAAAGGAGTGTCTTCTGAGGAGGAGGCCTTGATCTCAGAGTATAGAATGTCATGGGTTTTAGGCATCTGTAGATTCTTTGGCCTCCTCAGTTCTCCCAGGATCTGCTATATGAGAAGGAAAGGCAATCAGACCCAGAAAAAAATCAAGGCCTATTCACACTGGAAGCCAAAGTCAAGAGCCCCCAATCTCCCACCAACACCATGTTTTCTGGGGATGGGATGCAATGGTGGCTCACTTGTCTGTGAGACTTATTGCTCCTGCTGCAGCAGATCTGTCTGCAGGAGGCTCTCATCCTGGGCTGTGGCCTTTCCAAACTCAGACTGGAGATTTTCTGACCTAGAGGAGGAAGGCAGTTAGGGAACAGGCTTGGTGGGGACCTACCATGTCAGCTGTTGAGCCTGAACCAGCTCTAATCAGCTGGACAATCCAGCATGACTTTTCAGCTTAGGTCATTCCCTGCACTCCCCAAGGGAGAAGGATCAGAGTGCACCTGGCCCTTGATTGTTTCCTCAGATTTTAAAATCTGCTAGAAGATGAGCTGAGAAATATATTGTATGGGTAAGAAAATTCAGCACGTTTCTCCAGTTGTCTAGATATATTACATTGAGAAAAAAAATGTAGTAATGACTGTGTAACAGTTCAGGGCAGATATACACAGCCCTGATTAGATACAGGTGAATATGAGCAACCTTGGAAATTGAATGTAGACCCTCTAGGAGAGCCTACAAAAGAAAAGCAGTGAAGGATCTGATTATTGGTAAAGAACAGAATCCTCCCTCAGTTCAATCCTCAACTCCTAAATGTTCTTATAACAGAATAATCTTTTCACAGGAAACAGATTCACACTGCAGAGAACCTGTAATCAGCAAGAGTGTGCTGCATGCAGATCTGTGCAAAGGTAGGAAATTCTCCCTAAAGGTGATGTTCTGGAAGGAAAATAAAGTGGTAGAGGCACACACTGTCCTCCACAACTATCCCTCCTCCTGCTAGGCTGAGGACAGTATAGGGAGATTTGTGGGGAGACACAGGGGAAAGTGAGAAGATTCCAGAGAACTCAGATGGGTATAAGGGGTACACAAACCCAGAAACACTAAAGATCAAACATAATGTTTCCTGGAGAGGTTCTTGTTGACCAGGCCAGTACAATATCCTGAGATGTTCTTTCCCTTGCTGTGGCTGGGAGCTATTCAGATGGTGGGAATCCCAAAAGGACAGAGACCAGGGATAGGTGACCTACATGGTTCTAACCACTTCTCCCAGCCAGTAGTAGGCAATGTGGATGAGCTCTCACCTCATCTCAGAGACATTGAAGTGATGTTGCAGCTTTTCTGCCAAGTCCTCTTGCTGGGTGACCAGCTACTTCTGCTTCAGCAGATCCTTCAGTCTCTCATCCAGGCTCTCTTGCTCCTGTTCATTAGAAGATTGTGTTCTCAGTGGAGACTTGCTCACTCACATGCACACACAGAAATTCATGAACACACACAAATACATGTGTGCACACATACAATCACACTGTAATGCAGTAACATGTTTAGCTCCACAGTTCATGCTAACATAAGGAGCAACCACCAGGGATACTAACGAAAAGAAGATAAACCTGTTGGATGAGAGAAGAACACAGAGGGTATGAGAGATAGGGAGTTCAGTCACTGAAGTGTCTATCCTTCGACCTTGTGCACAGACAGGTGGCCCTCTGGAGTCCTGGACAAAGTCTGCTTAAGAAGTTCCCCAGGCTGTGCAATATAGGAATGTTCCCCAGCAAAGGACTACTGGATGGTTGTGGACTACCCCACTGGTCTTGTTCACTGTTTCCCAGTTCCCCCAAAGTGAGCAACTTCCTTCAAAAGGGGCTCCCTTTACCACAGGTTGCCTCACTTTGGACTCAAAGCAAAGAGCTCAGAAAACTAGAAAATCTCCATAACCAGGATCCAAAAAAACAGTTCCTTCCTGTGAGGTGTTTGTGCCAGGGAATTATTTGAGTTTCAAATGACTGACTAGGTCAGTACCAAATGATTTTATGTATTACTTTATGCTGAACAATATTCCATGAAAGAGCCTGACCACAGTGTGCTTTTCCACTCAGTGAATGATGGGCATCAGGAGGCTGCTCCCAGGAGTGCTGATAAAACCTTGATGTCCCCTAGCTATGTGGGGACTATGTGGACACCTACTTTATGTTCTGGAATCACTGGGTCACCTGGGGATTGCAATTCAACTTTCCGAAGACTTGTGTGTAGCTTCTCACTGTGCTACACCATTTTACACTACCAGCAATGTCTGAGGGTCCTCATTTCTCCAAAACCTCCGTGAGGCTGATTTTAACTCAGAGTAAACAACTTTGGAGAAAAGAAGTTACTGAGTGCTACAGACACAGCACATGTGGAGTAATTTAGACCCTCAGGAGCCTAAATGGGGTGTACTGAGACAGCCCCATTCTCACACCACAGCATGGCTAGGGGACTTCTGCTGGACTGAGATGCAGCTGGAAGCACACTGCAAGTCAGAATCTCTTAAGCACTAACATGCAGGCCAAGCTCCAAGGCCAAGGTTAACGGAGCCAAGGTTAGACAAAAGGGGAAAGCAAGTGGTAGCAGGCAATGTGGATGAGGACAAAACAGGATACAGAGAAGACACAGCAAGCCACCTGACCATTGAGTGTGCAGTCACCATTCACCCAGAGCAGAGGAGGACACAAACCCTCAGCCAGGCTATCCTACCTCTCAGACACCTTGATTTGCCACAGTGACCTCCTCCTAAACTTCATGTACCACATTCCTTTGGTTTGCTCCAAGGATTTCTGGGCAGATAAATATTTTTGTCTCTACAAATACCTGAAAACCATTGAGATACAGTAGTTTTTGTCCCTTTTTTCTAGTGAACAAGGTGGACATGCGGAAAGATTGGCAGCAGCATATATTATTTGATGGATTCCAAGTGAGGGGGCACAGTACTTTTTCAACAAAGTTGGTTCCATCATCATTAAAGATGAGCAAGTGAATATATAAATATGTAGAAATAAAAACAAATAAGAGAATTTAAAATCCACAGTACAAACACACACCTGGACCTATAAGCACCTGTACTCACAAACACACACAAATACTTATCCCTATACATACAGGAAGCATGGACACACACACATATACACTCATCCACACATGGTCACATACACACACAAAGGAACACTACTGTGTAAGCAATAGACAGTATTCACACAAACACACACACAGAGGAGAAGTTCATACACACATACATACAGAGATGCACAGAAAAGCACAACACACACACACACACACACACACACACACACACACACACACACACACACAAATGCTTCCTGAACCTAGAATGGTCAGTGAGAGGACTGCTGCCTTGCATCACCTTTTCTGATGCATGTGGAGGTAGTGGGTTCTCTATGCTGTCTATAAGGCTCTTAGACTCAGCAATGCACTGCTACCTCGGCCTGCACTTACTTTTCCTTGAGCGAATTTTATCCATCACAAAACTCACTGACCCCACAGGTTCCAAGTTCACCTATCACAGTCTCTTCATTAAACTTACCCTGGCTCCTCCACAGATGACCTTGATAGCCCAAGAAAAATAAAGTGACCCACGGTCAACACCCAGGAAATTTCAACAGATGACAGTGCATATGATATGAATTCAGCCCAATGTCAGTCAGGAGGAGGCCAGTGATATCACCTGCAGTGCTTTTCAGGAATGCAGCACTCTGCACAACTATGTGAGGGAATCTGTTCTGAGACACAGCCGTGCACATGATATAGTCAGCAACACAATGTCAGCAAGGAGATGCACTGTGGGATTCTCTGTTGAGAAGCCAGGGACAAACCAGACATTTCCTGTGGTGTTAGCTCTGTGCACTGAAAGGAAAGAAGCCTACTGTTTATTTTTAAAATAGCTGTATTGTTTGATTTTTGTTATTTATTAGAGAACACATTAGCATCAAAACATTAAAGTAAACAGACAAAAGAGAAAGCAAATGTGTCCTTCCTCTTTCTGAGCAATTTAAATGTGTAACATTGGATTAGACAAAACAAGGCAGAAAGGCTACCTTGGAGGACAGGAGATCCAAAGAGTGCTGGCCAGCTAGATTAGCCCAAAGAGAATATTTCAGGGCCAGTGAAAGACCTGGGCTCAAGGGAATAAGGGAGTGAGCAACAGATGACAACACGGATTTCATTATGTAGCCTCAGAACACACACACCAAAGTACATATTTACACATGCCTGCATAGATCACACACAGACCACAGAAATCAGAGTGAGCAGAAAACAATAAAGAGTACATCATGCTGTATGAACAGTTGAATAAAATATGCACATCAGGTATTTCAACTGACACCCACTACACGGCTATCCATCCCTTGGGGCCTAAAAATTCCTAGGAGAGCACACAAGTTATTCAGACTCTGTTGAGGTGATAGGAGAACATGTACTCATATAGCCTCAAATCAGTCACTCTAACAATCAGCTTGTCAAAATCCTCCCACATCTATGGGCATCCAGTCAGCTCCAGACTGGAAGCTCCAGGATGGGAGAACTGTCCAGCACCACACACAGAAAAATGACTGAAAAGGTGGTACTCAGGCTTCTGTCACTATGAACCAAGAGCTTGGCAAGAGGAAGAGAGCACACTGGGATGCAGGAAGAAAGGAGAAGACCACATGCCACCCAAAATGTTGACAATGAGAACCACTCACTTGGCACTGGGGCTGGACTCTAGTCCTTGAAGGCTGCTTCCTACCTGTGATCTCACATGACCCATGCAAAGCAAATGAGCCACAGGCCACTGACATCATCAATGAAAGCTTTGTGCTGTTCACTAAGTAGCTCCCTGCATAGCAGCCCTCTGATCATAATGACATGTGGGTGTGTGATATGTGGCTGACCCAGCTCTCTCAATGTACTGCAGTTTCTAGGAGAGCAGGAAGGTTTGCTTGACAATTATCCAGATTCTCGCAAGAGGCTAACTCTCCAGAAAGACTCGGGAATGATCATAGAAATCAACAATTAGATGGTATGTAGGTGGGAGTCTGGATGGAAGGGTGGATGGTTATATGGGTGTCTCTATGTTTATGGTTGAACAAGTGGGCAGCCTGCCCCTGCTGTCTCAGCCTACCTGCTGAGGGTCACAGATCATCTCATGGGCCTCCATCAGGAGCCTCTTCAGCTCCTCACAGGACTCTTGCAGTTCAGTCTGCTCCTTCCACAGCAGTCTGTTCTTGAATCTCAACACATGTACATTCTCCTTCAGATGAGTCCAATCTTGGAGGATCTGGCCATGGAGGTAACTGAAAATCCACCAAAGCATGGTGTGTCCCAGCCAGCCTCCATTTGCCCTTCCTACGTCCAAGTACCACCAGTGCTGAAAAGTCCCAGATGCCCGGAGAGCCCACAAATGAAGATCTCAGTAGCCAAGCCAGCATCACTTAGATGCAGGCCAAATCCAGAGAATAACCAAATTCCAGAAAGATTCAAACTACTTCTGAAAACCCTGATGCCAAAAGGGATCCTGTGCCTCTGAGAACAGCGTGCAGTCTACACCTGTTCTTAACTGTTCATGATATTGGGAAAGCAGCAGCAGGTAGAGTGAAAACAGTCTCAAAAGGAGGGAAAAAGCCCCAAACAGAATCAGTTCTGTCTATGGCTACCATGGAATACAGCTCTGTGAAGCCCTAGTCAGAGCTCCAGAGGTACTAGGATACCTGACACTCTCTTCATGGTGCAAACCATTTTTCTATTAAGGGTATCCCAAGGATGACAGGACATCTCTTGGAGGGACTCAGTGTCTTTTCACACTTAGCAAAATTGAGTCCAAGAGGCACAAGGCCAAGGACCACATGTCAGACTGCTTGTTAAGAGGTACACAGGCAAGAACCAGGGCCCTCACTTTGGGTGAAAGAGAAAGATGGTAGAATCAGTCCCTCCCAAGATAAATCCAGCACATATCTGTAGGATACATTCTACTCAATCAGCTCTTTGACCTTGTTCACACCATCACTGATCTCCATGGGCAATTTCTGCAAGTCCGACATCACCTGCTTATGCTCCGTTTTTAGCATCCCAAAAGAATTCAGCCTGTAGTAGGGCATGGCCCCAGGAGAAAAGGACCCCATGAACACAGGCCACAAGGATCCTATGGAATCAGGCTATGTTCTGGACACCTCAGCCCCATGGATGCCACAGCCTGGCACTTATACACTGGGACCTCCTGGTGCTTATTAAACTTCCTATCATGTCCTTAGGACAGAAGAAGAACGTTGTTCAAGAGAGTTATCCAGGGCTGCATGAGCACCCTCAGTGGACTTGGAGCTATAGATTATCTACCTGAGAAGTTCCCAGGAGTCTGTGCCACATATCTGGTGCCACCGGAAACCTATAGTGACATTTTTCCTGTTTTTACCACAGGGATTCTCATGTATGGCTGTCTATTGCTACACAGAGGACCAGAGCACACATTGAGTATTTATAGGGAGGAGTCCCAGCTTCAGGAAGGCTTTATAAACTCCACAAGAGATTCCAAAGTTTCACCAAAGTGAGAACAGTGGCCACGATGAAGCTCCCTGGTGTTATCACTGGCATCCCATGGAAAATGTGAAAATGGCAAATCCTCAGGCCCTGCCACAGAACCTAGACTCCAAGGAGTACACACACACACCCTCGTGCCCTCTAACACACACATTAACACACACACAAACACAACACGCACACACACACACACACACACACGCACACAAAACACACACACATGCACACATACACACACAGACACACACACGCACACACACACACACACACACACACACGCACACACACACCACATATGCTCAGAATGCACATGTGATACAGAGAGTTTGCACTGTCTCAGAGTATAAGGAGGAGCCAAGAAAAGCTTCAGGCTATTACATCCCCCCTACACAAACACACCACATACAGTCAGGATGCCCATGAAATGCAGGTAGGTGGAATTGCCTCAAAGTATAAGGAGGAGGACAAGGGAGAACCACTGATAAACATCAAACCTTCCAGCCACAAACTGAGATGGATGAATGGGACCAGGCCCCTCCAGCTCTGACAGGAGCCTTCAGCACATAATCATCTGTTGTTCAACTACAAAGACTCACCACAAACTCATAAAACCTAGCATCTCCCAGAAGCCAACACCTGCCAAGGCCTCTTGAAATGCATGCTGAGAACTCACAAACTAATGTCCCTATCCCCAGACTGTGATTCAGGCCACAGGGTCTGCTATTCATTTGGATGAATAAGAATAGCCTGTGTCTCCATCTCACACCTACCCAGGTTCCAAATTCTGTGCACTCAGGAAAATTAGTTTAGGCACGAGGACACCCTGGAGGTTTAGCCTCCAGCTCCTCAGGAAAGCTTAGCTACACACTGTGGGGTCAAGATGGTCAGCAGAGAAGTGTACATAATGACTACCTGTTCTGCAAATCCTTGTCGGTATAACTGGCCAGGAATCCATACAGTTCAATTAGCTCGTATGTTATACTCTGTAGGTGAAGGGTGAGTTTCTCCAACTTTGTCATCTGCTGCTCCTGCTCAGTGGAGGTGGAGGTTTGGGTTGGTGCTTTCCCAGTAGTCCCTGCAGGTAGATAAAGCAAAGTGAACTTGTATACTTGAATGGCATAGGGCCAGGAGAATCCATGCTAGTCCCAAGAGGAAGCTCCAGGAAGAGGAAATGCTAGGGACCCACTGAGAGCCCCAAAGAGTAGGTCAATTATCCTCAAATTAATACTTTTGAGCTATGTATCTGTCCTCAACCACCATGGCTAGGCATGTGCCTCCCTCTTTAATGCATTCCCCAGGCCTGGAAGGCATAAGATAGCCCAGCCATGTAGATTTGGAGGACAGTGTCACCTCATATCTGATGTGGTGCAAGCAAGTCTTATTGTCCCTAGAGCATAGCAGTACTAAGTCCTCAACACATGTATCCAGGACTAAAGTATCTGAAAGTCTGAGACTTTGATGGATGGTCAAGGGAGATTCCCTCCCTTCTTATTAGCATCAGATTCCCATGGAAACTGAGGGAATCCACTAGGATGAAGTGCAGGAACACCCTACCCAGAGAAGGACACCTAATTAGTTACCACTTTGCTCATGCTGGCCTTCCTTTCCACTCAGAATGAGATTAAGGATCTCACAGAAAAGCCACTTCAGGTTTGAATATTCATGGCTCTCCCAAACTAACCATCAGAAATTGTTGACTCTGGGTCTGCTCTTAGGGAACCCAGAGAAGCAGGATAAATCCATTGCTTACCAGAAATTCACAGATACTGAGCCCCACTACTGGAAGGCCCTGCTCAAGCTGCACGTCCTCCAGAAAGCTCCCACCCCGTCCTAGGACTCACTGTTCCCTCCCCAGAACCATTTATTTCTCAATGTTTTACACTGAAACTGAAGCCCAGCTTCCTTCTGTCTCTCTCTGGTCTCCCCATGTTCTCCATTCTCTCTCCCAAGCAGCCTTCTCAGTCTTGCTGACATGTCTATGGGCAGTGAAAGAATACCCCACAGTCACCTGGTGTTTCCACAACACTGGTGTTATCAAGAGAATGCCACGGGCGCTCCAGAATACAATAGCTTGTCATGAGAAGGAACTATTGGGTTCATGAGCAGTACCCCTCACCTACCTACAAACTACATCTTCTGCAATTTACTGGAAGCCATACTGCCCTTTCCAGGAGCCTTCCCAAAAATGTAAGGGAAGACCTTCATCACCTGCTCATTACAAACCCAGGGATCTCTTTTTGCTTCATTAGAATATATTCACCATTTCATGTACAGAAAGTTGAAGACTCACTTCCAAACACATCCCAGGAAATGGCTCATCCAACTCATGAAACCTCTAGTCAATAACACAAGAAAAAAAGTATCTAGGCCACTAAATAAGGATGGTGGGGAGGAAAGTTCAGTCTCCTGAAAGCAACAACCACCTTGTGGAGGATGCACAAGGCTGTTAGTGGGATGGGAGATTGTGGGTGTCATGTCAGAACAAAGATAACTTCCATAATTGATGAAAATTACCCCTCACCTTCAGTAGAATTCATTACAGCCATCATAGATACCGAAAGTGTGATTAACTAGTGACATGTCAGGCTGGAGATATAAGAACCAGAGTTCCCCAGGGGAGCCCTCAGACACAAGAGCAAAAATTCCCATGAAGAATGATGGGCCATTCCTGCATTAAAGTTTGAAGAAAGATGAATGGCTATTGAGAGGCCACACAGACATGCAATAGTATTTACAGAAAATCAAATGTGTCATAGTCATGGGGATAGTATGTAGTGTGTCACTGCTGTGGTACTTCACCTAGAGTTACATGAAAGCCAAATTCCTTGATCTGGAGCCACCTGTGACAATGCACATGCCCTTAGGAAAGGTGACACAGCCAGATTAAATTACAATATGCATCGGAGCATGAGAGAGGCAGGCAAAGGGCTCAAGAGGACAGATTATTTTTGGTCCTTCACCATAGACCTTTCCCAGAGCCACATTTCACACATTTGAATTTACTGACAGTCCTAAAATGAAGAGCTAGCACCATGTTCAGCCTGGATTGAAAATTCACCAGAAGTCTAGACTGTGGCTTCGGAAGTGTACCTGGTGGACCCCAGAAGAAATGAGTGATGTGGGGTAAACTATGTCCATTCAGATGTTATATCATACTGACAAACATTTTAGGCAAGGTTAGGTATCTCAGTAATCACCAATTCTAGAAATCAATGGACACCACCTGCCCTACACACTACCTCCTCTCAGTCAATCCTGACACACTAAAGGGTGATCAGGAAGTGACTGACAGATGAAACTTTGCCCTAGCTGGTTCTGAAAGACTAGACTTGAGTCTCTCCCTCTGTGGATTTCAGTTCTCGCATCTTTCTATAGGGAGATGGGTGTCTCAGAAGTTACCTGGCTTCCCCTGTCTTCCAGCAAAGGGTGACCTAGGGGACAGCCTCCTAAGGCTTATTCACAGCTACAGAAGATACACAAGCTTCAGAGCCATCAGTCATGTCCTTTCCTGGACATAATCCTGGAGATAATTGCTACTCTCACAAGCACTCAAGTAGTATAGGGATGCCCAAATCACTTGGACAATGCTTCAGAGTATCATGTTAATGGAGAAGCCATGCAGCAGTAGAATATAGTCAATAGATTCACAAAGCCATCTTCACTGGCATCCCAGGACACCTAGATCCTGTAAGAAGGGGACAGTCTCAGTCCAGGTCCACTGAATCTAACAGTTCTCAGGCTGAACTGGAGACCTGCGTCCCACCCACAGCTGGGAAGTCATAATCTTAGGGGGTCAGTGAAAGACAGCAGCACTTGGTGCCTCAGCCCTGCTAGTGTCTACGATGTAAAGTAAGACAAGCTCAGGCTTTGCCAGGGCACTCTCCTGTCCCTGTTTTGCTGGCACACACCCTAAGGACTCCAGTGGGAGTGAAGTGCAATGATGGTACTGAAATCTAAACATTCCTCTGTGCCTCCTTCCCCACTCAGAGTGACAGCAGAGGGTCCCCAGGACAAAGGCTACAGCCTTGTCAATTCCTGACTATGTCATATTAACCATCATGAACCCTTGATCTGGATCTGCTTTTTAGGAACCCAGAGATGCAGGATAGGTCTATTGCTTCTCAGAAGCTGCCAGTTCCTGATTGATCCTGGAAGGCTCAAGCCCATCACATCCAGAAAGCTCCCCAGAACCTTCCCTGAACTCACTGCATCTTCCCCAGGACCACTGATTTCTCCATTATTTCCAGTGAGACCTAGGGTCAGCTTCCTTCTGCCTTGCTCTGCTATCTCCACAAAGTCCATTCTCTCTCCCAAGTAGATGCCTAAGTCTTTACAAAATGTCTATAGGCAAACTGTATAGGCATTGAACGGACATCCTAAAGGCACCCGGTGTTGCTACAACACTATTGACATCACAGGGGATTCCAAGAGCTCTGCTCTCCAGGATACAATAGAATTTCCAGAGAAGGGACTCCTGAGGTCACACGGAACAGCCTTTGCCTCCTTGCTAATAAATTCTCCCTGAACTGACAAGAAACTGAGATTTTTTTCCAGGAGTCTTTCCTGTGACACAGGTGAAGCCATTCAGTACCTCCTCTTTCTAATGCTAGGAAATTGTTTCTATTTCCTTAGAGTCTTTTCACTACTTTACCCATGGAGAGCTGAACACTCACTTTATAAGCACTACCCAAGAATGGCCCTTCCTCTCCTTAACATCCATACTCAATAATAGGAGAAATAAAGCATGCCAAGGAATTAGATCATGACGATGTGGAGGAGGAGCATGGAGTTCTATGAACTGAGCAAACACCTGAGGAATGCTGAGGTTAAGGGAAGATGGCCATTGAGAATTTGTAAGTGAGCTGAGACTCTTATGAGACCCAAACTGCTCTAGAATGTCCTCTCTACGTGCCTGGTGTATTATCAGGCCTCTAGAGTAACATAAGTTATAAAAATAAATGTTTATTTTAAAAGGGGATTTGTTAGAATGACTTACAGCCTGTACTCTAGCTAATCCAACAATGGCTGGAAATGAATGGAAGTTCAAGTATCCAGTAGTTTCTTCGGCCTAAACACTGGCTGTCTCTGATATTATGCTGTAACCTTAAAGTAATAGACTCTAATGTCAGTGAAAGAATGGATGTGCTAACAAGGTGAGAGCAAGCAGAGAAAGAGTAAAAGCTTCCTTCTTCCATGTCCTTCTATACGCTTCCAGCAGAAGGAATGGTTCAGATTACATCTAGATTAAAGATCTGAATTAAAGGTGTGACTTCATTCCTCAAAGTTCCACAATAAAGTAGTTCTTCCTACTTTAACTAAGCAGAAATAGACCACAGGTGTTCCCTCCATCTTGGGGTTATATTATTCCTAGATGTCATCATGTTGACTTCTAAAAATAGCCATCAAAGTCTTAATCCTATCTACTAACATTCCTGAGCAAATGGCTCCATCTGAGGTTGAAAGGAAGGAGTGTCAATAATCAACAGGAACATGGGAATCAGCTGGAGATCTCATGGTCATGATGACTTTCAGTGGCTGCTTTATGTCTATGCATGGCTGAAAAAGGATGAAATACCAGTCTGTGGTTTTTTGAGTAAGAGGAGAGCAGCTAGAAACCCTGTACTTAAAGATTCTGGTCTTTCTGTATAATTGAAGATTTGGAATTCAAATAATTTGTTTGATAGTAACTGTGGTTAAGAAAAAAAGTGTCCATAGGTAAAACAAAGGGGTGCTCTTTAAATAAAAAGAGAAAGGCCTAAAACAACAGCTCATTGGACCTGTAATAAAGAGTATGGTGTCTCGGGTCATGTGAATTTTGACTTGAACACTTCCAGACCTTGTATTGCTTACTCCATACATCCTGTGATGTGAGGGAAAAAAACTCCTTCCTAAAACAGAAAGGACTGGGATGACTACTGTGTGGTCTTCACTGTCAACAACAGCTAGATGCCTTCTATTGCTTTCAAAGCAAAAAGGATTCACTTAGATTTGAAATTTCCCTGGGGTCATACAAGTGGGATTTCAGACAACAGCACCAATATACGAATTCTATTCCTGAGATGACACCTGTAGTCGGTAGCTGTTCCAGCTTTGATCTGGAAGTACCACCCTCACTGAGGATTCGGTAACTGTCACACCTACAAGGTGGAGCTGAGAGAGGACCCCTGAAGACCGAGATCCAGCTGGGCTGGCTCTCTTGGTTCCTGGACCCTGAATGCTGGAGGTAGACCGAGCAGAGTTCTCCCAAGAACACCGCCAGACTATGCTTTACCTTTCCCAGACCCTGTAACCTATCCCTTCACTTGTAAGTTACCCCACAAAATAAACCTCCCTTTTAACTACGTGGACTTGCCTTAATATTTTAACCAATAGACACCATTGACACCACCATGAGGAGCATGGGCACTGCAGTGTGTGTCACCAAGAATACTGGCACTGGACAATGTCCTGGTACAGCTTCAGAAACTTGCAACATGTATGGCTCTGAAAATGGGATGGAGCCTTCCCCAAACCATCAAGCAGAATGGACTCCTCCGTTTCTTTAGAATATAATGTCTGGCATGCAGATGCCTGACTCAGGCTTGTATTGGGACCTAGCCTCTGTAGTAAGGGGCAGGACCTCTGATGGGAACTTTTCCACCACAACACTTCAAGGAAAGTCATAGCTGCTGGCAGCCAACAACTACTCCAAATGTCCCTGCTACAGTATCAAGCACCATGGCTAGGCATGTGTCTCCCTCCCTAATGCAATCCCCTGACTCTGGAAGGCATAAGCTAGCACAGCCATGTAGATTTGAAGGACAGTGTCAGCTCATATCTGATGTGATGCAGGTAAGTCCTGTTGTGCCTAGAACTTAGCAGCACCAAGTTCTGATCACACTTCCCCAGGACCAAAGCATCTGAATGTCTGAGGTTGTGGTGGATGGCCAGGGGAGTTTCCCTCCCTTCTTATTGGCATCAGATTCCCATGGAAACTGTAGGAATCCACTAAGATGAATTACAGGAACACCCTACCCAGAGAGGGACAGATCATTAGTCCATCCGTTCCTCCTGCCCCTCTTTGCCAGTCTGAATGAAATGAAGGAGTTCCCAGAAAGGCAGCTGCAGCCTGAATAATTCATGGCTCTCCTAAACTCACCATCAGAGACTCTTGAATCTAGGTCTGTTCTTAAGAAGCCTGGAGAAGCAGGATAGGCCCATTGTTTGCAGAAGCTCCCAGATGCTGAGCCCCATACTGGAAGGCCCAGCTTAACTTCACCTCCTCCATGAAGGTCCCAATCCCCTGCTCAGGACTCACTGTGCCTTCTCCAAAACCATTTATTTCTCCAGACTTTACACTAAGTCCAAAGGCCAGCTTCCTTCTGCCCTCCTCTGGTCACTCCATGTTCTCTATTCTCTCTCCCAAGCAGCTAGCTCAGTCTTGCTAACATGTCTGTGGGCACTGAACGAATACCCGACAGGCATGAGGTGTTGCCACAACACTGGTAACGTCACAGAGAATATCAAGGTCTCTACAGGATAAGATAGAATTTATAGAGAAAGGACTACTAGGGTCACCTCCAGCAGCCCTCCACTACCTACTAACTAGCTCTTCTGCAAAGCACAAAAAGCCATGTTGCCCTTCTCAGGAGCCTTTCCAGAAACATAAGGAAAGAACTTCAGTACCTCCTATTTACAAAGCCAGTGATCATTCTCTCTCTGCTTCATCAGAATATTTTTACTACTTCAAGTATGGGAATTTGAAGTCTCTCTTCCAAATAAATCTGCCGAAATGGTTCATCACTTCTTCAGATCTCTAATAAATAACATGAGAAATAAAGGTTGCTAGGGTATTAGGTCAGGATGGTGGGGAGGAGAGATCAGTCCCCTGATGTAAACAAGCACATTGTGGAGAACACCCAATCCTGTTACAATATGCAGATGTGGTGGGAGATTGTGGGTGTCCTGTCAGAACAAAGATAAGTCCCATAAAAAATGAGGAAAATTACCCCGAATCATCAGCAGAATACATTCTAGCCCTCATGAAATACCAAAATGTTATCAACTTGTGACATGTCTGCCTGGCGATACTAAGAACCAGAGTTCTCCAGGGAGCCCTCAGATGTAAGAGCAAACACTCTCACAAGCGTAAGGCTCCATTCCTGCACTGGGGTTTGAGGAAAGGTGAATGGCTAGTGAGAGGCTCCACACAGATATACAAAGGCATTTACAGAAAATCAAATGTGTCATAGTCATGGGGATAATATGTAGTGTGTCACTGCAGTGGTGCTACCCCTAGAGCTACACAAAAGCCAAATTCTTTGATTGGAGCCTCCTGTGACAATGCGCATGCCCTTAGGAAAGGTGACACAGCCAGCTTAAATTACAACATCCATGGGAGCATGAGAGAGGCAGGCAAAGGGCAAAAGAGGACAGATTATTAGGGGTCCTTCGTCATAGACCTTTCCCAGAGCCACACTTCACACTTTTCATTTTACTGACAGTCCTGAAATGAAGAACTAGCACCCTGTTTGGTCTGGATTGAACATTCACCAGAAGTCTAGACTGTGTCTTCAAAAGCATACTTGGTGGATCCCAGAAGAAATGAGTGATGTGAGGCAAACTATGTCTTTTCAGATGTTATATCACACTGACAAGTCATGCTAGACAAGGTGAGCTATCTCAGTAATACCCAATTCTAGAAGTCAAAGCACAGCACCTGCCCTGCACACTACCTCATCTCAGTTAATCCTTACACACTGAAGGATACACAGAAAGTGACTGACAGATGAGTCTTTGCCCAGGCAGGTTCTGAAAGCTCAGACTTGAGTCTCCCCTCTGTGGATGTCAGTTTCCCATCTCTCTATAGGGAGGTCAATGTCTTAGAAGTTAGTTGGTCTCTTCTGTCTCCCTGCACAAGGGGACCCAGTGGACAGCCTCTTAAGGCTTACTCACACTGTAGAGGATGCACCTTGGCTGCAGAGCCCTCAGCCATGTGCTTTCAGATGCATGGAGAAAATTGCTACTGTTATAATCACTTTGGTAATGTTGGGAGGCCCAAGTACCTTGGTCTATGCTTCAGAGTCTCATGTCAATGGAAAAGCCATGCAGGGACAAAACATAGTTGTCAGATTCACAAAGCCATCTTCACTGACACTCCAGGACACCCACAGCTGGCAGAAAGGGGACAGTCTCAGTCCAGGTCCACTGAATCTAACAGCTTTCTGGCTGACCTGGAGACCTGTGTGCCATCAACAGCTCGTAATTCAGAAACCTCAGGGGTCACTGGAAGACAGCAGCACTTGGGGGCTCCTGCCCTGCTAGTGGCTATGATATCATGTATGAGAACCTCAGGATTTTCCAGGGTACTCTCCTTTCCCTGTTATCACTGGCACATAAATAAATGACTCCAGTGGCAGTGAAATCCAGTCATGGTACAGAAATATCATTAATTTCTCTGTGCCTCCATCCCAGAAGTTCCCAGTTCTTTAGTCCTAGCCATGGAAAGCTGAAGCCCACCACATCCAGAAAGCTCCCCAGCCCCTGCCAAAACTCACTGTGTCTTCCCCAGAACCATTTTTCCCATGTTTTCCAGGGAGACCTAGGAGCAGCTTCCTTGTGCCTCACTCTGGTCTCTCCAGGCAGTCCATTCCCTCTCCTAAACAGACCTCTGAGTCTGGACAGCATGTCTAGAGGCCAAGCTTGTGGTCACTGAACAAATGTCCTCAAGGCAGTCAGTGTTGCTACAACAGTAGTGACATCACTGGGGATTCCAAGAGCTGTCCAGGATACAATAGAATGCCCAGCCAAGGGTCTGCTGATGTCATGGGGCAAAGCCTTTGCCTCTTTGCTAATTAGTTCTCCATGAACTGGCCAGAAGCTGTGGTTTCCTTTTCAGGAGTCTCTCCTGTGACACAGGGGAAGTCATTCAGCACCTCCTCCTTCCAAAGCTAGAGATTTCTCTCTGCTTCATAAGAATTTTTTTCAGTAATTCATCCATGGGGAGTTGAACACTCACTTTATAAACACTGCCTAAAATTGCCTCTTACCCTCCTCACATCCATACCCAATAATATGCAAAAGCATGCCAAGGAATTCGGTCATAATCACTGAGGAGGAGGGTTGAGTTCTCTGAAATAAGCAAGCACCTGGCTAAGGCTACGGTTAAGGGAAGGTTAAGGTTAAGGGAAGTTTAGGATTTTACTCCATCAAACTGGCTTGCAAGCATGCTTTTTTGGCATTTTCTTGTTGCTAACTGATGGAGGATGGCTCAGCCCTCTGTGGGTGCGCAAGTTATCCTGGGCCTCAGAGAAAAGCTACCTAAGCAGAACAGTAAACAGCATTCTCTGTGGTTTCAAGACCCTGCCTTGGGATCTTGCCTTGGCTTCCCTTGATGATGGACTGCCAACTGTGAGGTGAATAAACCCTTCACTTTCCCAATTTGGCTCTTTGGACTTTTATTACAATAGAAAGCTAACTAGAACACTTGCCATATTCTCAGGGCATGCTCTCATAGCCCGTCCTTCTCCTTCCAGACTGTAGCCACTTTTTTCAACAATTACAAACTTCTGGATGCTGCAATCTGTTGCAGTATCTACTCTAACAATCACACCCACTGCTTAAATATTTCCATTAAAGTGTTTTTTTTATTTTTTATCTCATATGTCATGTTTCTCTCTAATATGACATGCTTCCCTACTTTACCCTTTTCAAATTATCTCTGGATGTTCCTGCCTGTTCCACTTTAAAAATTGTCCAATAATAGAACATTTATGGTCACGTTATGAAGTTCCACAGAAATGGGTGATGTATTGTATTCACATTTTCTAATTCAGCATCTATTGCATTAGTATTATTAATTTAGTAAAATTGACTATTTATATTACCTACTTATCCACAAAACTTTTAAAACTTCCATTCATTTAAGTCTTTAGCGTCTTTCAGAACATCAACTTTGAAGGTCTTGCATGTATTTAGGATTGCTCTTGGGTACTTCATAGCATTTTTATTAATAGCATGCTTTTAATGTGTGCTTATATAAAATGTCTTGTCATACTTTTTAAGTCTTTTGTGAGTGGAACTGTTTCCCTGATTTCTTTGTCAGTAGGTTTGTGATTGGTATACAGGAAGGCAACTGACTTTTGTGTGTTCATTTTGCAGTCTTTCACTTTTATGAATCTATTTGTCAGGCTTAAGGGACTTCTGATAAATTATTAGTTTTATTTGTTTAGAATCATATCATCTGCAAATAAGGTCATTTTGACTTCTCCCTTTCCATTTGTATCCCCTTTATCTCCTTCACTTGTCTTATTGCTCCTGCTAAGAATTCAAGTTTTATAATGAATAGGAGTGGAAGGAGTGAACATCCTTTTCTTCTTCCTCCCTTTTGGAATTGCTCTGCATTTTTCTCTATTTAGTATGATGATGCTGTGGGCTTGTTGTACAATTACTTTATTATGTTGACTTACATCCTCTATATCCCTAGATTCTCCAGGACTTTTATCATTGATGAAAGCTGGGTTTTACATAGGCTTTTTTCATATATTCAGAGGGTCATATTGTTTTTGTCCTTTACTCATTTTATGTGGTGTAATAAATATGTTGATTTGTGTATGTTGAATTACCCTTGCATGTTTGAGGTGAAGACAACTTGACCACGGTGGATAATTTTTTTAAATGTAATCCTGATCTTTATTTGCAAGTATTTTATTGAGAATTTGTGTTTATATGTTCATTAGGATAATAGGCCTATAATTCTATCTATCTATCCATCTGTCTACTATCTATCTATCCATCCATTGAGGATGAGCACTAGACAACAAATCAAACCTCACACTGCTTCCACCTCCCTGGGAGACAGCAAGCAAAATGAAACACACCCAGGTAAGATGGAGGTTCCAGTGTCAGAAGGGCTGAAGATGGTCAGATCAGCTGCAGTCCACAATGACACCAGTGCTGGAAGGCTTTGGCATTATTACAGTTATGGTCATGGGGCTCAAGACTATTCTACACCCTCCACAGATCACCTCCTGCCCTCTGGTCCAGGCTGCCATATCATCCAGACAGCAGACAAGTGGCAGCCCCAACCATTGTGGGAAGTTGTGGGGTGGGGGCGCCTCCACAGACCTGTGAGCTTTTGTCCTGCATTTGGTGTGCAGCACAGCCTCAGTTTCTTAGGCTCCCAGTCCAACCAGCACCAACAGCCTAGGGATCTGGAATGGCCCATGTTTCTAGAGAGACCTACTTCATGCATGCCACCGTCAAGCTCATCCTCCTTAAATTTATCCTGTTTCAAATCTACCTCTTCCTTCTGCTCCATTTCAGTGAACTTAACCCCCTGGGCGTCCCCATCCTGCTGTGCCTCGGTGGTACCCCTTCAGCAACCAGATGTGTGGCCTCCCATGACTATAAGTCTTTGCCTTGGGCCAGGGCGGAGCATCTCATCAAATGCCTCCCCAACTAGACCCAACGATTAGAGGCTATGGTTGCATCCTACTGACTACCACAGCAGGCAGCAGGGATGTCATGCAAAGTGCTGCCCCCTGCTAAATCTCTCTTGACCTGCATGTCCTGGCCTAACTTTGGTTTCCAGCTGCCTTCCTGTCTGTCCCATCTGCCCATGATCAAGGCGCTGCCCAGTGATGCAGAATTTATGGGACCAAGACAGCTCTTGCAGCGCTCAGGCTCCTCAACAGCGTTGATTCCTCCAGCCTGGACCCAGGTCTCAGCCACCCCATCTTCACCCACCTCTCCATCTCCAAGGCCTGAGGCAAGGGGGCGCCCTCTATAGGATGGGAGAGATGCTGCAGGCAGCACTGAGCCAGGATGGCTCTAAGAAGGCCAACTTTGCGCAGGCCTTGGCCTCAAACACTCTTGGGAGAGGCCCACTCCTTCCCTTTTGGTTTTCTCCTTCAGTATTATTATTATTATCATCATGATCATCATGATTAATATCAGCAGCAGCAGCAGCAACAGTAGTAATTACAAAGTTTTGTTATTGTACTCGTAAAAACCAACAAACCTTTTGTATGGATGAACAAAATTTCCAGAACAGGGCAGCTGTGATGCAGGAAGAAGAAAACAGACCAAACACTTGCTCAGGTCTCAGATGAGATTGAAGCAATGTTAGAAAAATCAGCCAAACACCAGCAGCTACCAAGCACGTTCCCGGTTTTGCTGTTGTGATGGTTTGTGTTTCCCTTTTGTTTTTCCTTTTTTAGTCAGAGTTTTTCTGTGTAGGCCTGAGTATCACCAACATGGCTCTGAAGACCAAGATTGTCTTGAATACACAGACATCTGCCTGTCTGCCTCCCAAGTGCTAGGAATGAAGGCTTGTGTCACCATCCCGGTATTGAAAGGAAATCATGCAATCTAGAATCTCTGGAAGTAGTTTGAGGAGCATTTTGAGTTTTTCTTAGAATGTAGAATGGTTATAGCCCATCAGAAATTAAAGAGAAAAAAGAACGACCACATACTTTGTAGTTTGGCTCACATGTGGCATGCTTTTCTACTTCCAGCTTTATAAACCAGCAAAAAAAAAAATGGTTGCTGAATCGACCAGATCTACTGTGACATTGAGTATAAAGACATGTAGCAATAATGGGGAAATCATCTCAGTGCCTTCATAGGGTCGGAACTTGCCTTAAATCTTCCTCAACCAGAAAAGATTTCATTAGTGCTTGATATAATTGGAATGCCAAAGGGCTTCACTTGTACAAATGGAAAATAATTTTTACCATTTTTTATATAACTCTGCATGTTATGAAGAGGCCATCTCTTAGTGCTGAAATGGTCTGTAGTACATGAATATGTCTTGTTGAATGACAGTCCAAAGTTGTAGTGTCATCTTTCAATGTAAAATGATAGCTTTGTCTCTAAGGCTTTACTGGATGGTGGATGAATGAGCAGTCACTTAGTGTGTATGTAGGTACAGTTGGAGCACCCTATGTGGAGTCTGCACTACTTTGAATGAAGTAGGATTTGAATGTAACAAGGTAAGTCAGTTAAAGTTAACATATTTTGTGGAATCAGTTGACTACAAATTGTGACTCTACTCAAGGTATTGTTAATATTTGGTGGTTTTCCCCCACTGAAATTTTCTTTTTAAAAGTTATCCAAATGATAAATCAGCATACCAAAATATCACTAATTGAAATGTAAATAGTAAATATATATGTAAATCTAGTAAACCAAAATGGCAGTGGTTTACACACTTCGTAAACATATCATGACACTGATATAAAAGTAACCATATTTCTGCAGTTCAACACATTTAAGCCCAGACCAATACAAGATTTGGAGTTGCAAGGTTTACCTGGTATAGGCAGTGTGCAAAGTGTAAACTGATGGACCAAGACAGACACTGTCAGTTCTTCTCCACTGAACTCTAACAAGGCATCAAATGTTTGTCTTCATTAAGGATTACAGCAAGACAGGCCAAGTTGACAGCGACACAGGAAGATTGTAAGCATGGTTCCTAGCTCTGGGAAAAGAGAAAGTTCACTTGTATTGGTGGAACAGCTGGTCCTGGAATTTCTCTGTCAACCGTATTCTGCTTATAGAAATCACGACTTTATCTGTTCAAGAAATTATGTCTAGATATAGATTTCTTTCTTTTTGAAATATCCTTTTGTTATATAGCCCTAAGTAGTCTGGAATTTGGTATGTAGAATAGACTGTCCTTGAACTCTCAAATTGCCACCTGCCTCTGCCTTGCTAGTGCTAACATTAAAGGCATGGACCTCCACACAGGAGTTGAGGAAAATATTTCTTGATTGACTTCATTGTTTGTGTTTTCAAACTGGTGTCTGGAATGGTGAAGTAACTAGAGGTCTGTACTGTGGTCTCTTCTGTCTAAATAATAGAGGGAGATGCAAAAAGTGTTTTAAATATAGGGGTTTCCTTTTTATTGTCTTATGATAAACTGCATAATGAAGAGGAAATAATGACTCAGAGAACTATAAAAATGTATCTATGGTTGACAAATCTCCCATCAAATTCATGTGTCCATAGTGTTTTAAGTTCATCTCTAACTAGGACCTTTGAGATCATTCACCATGACCACTTTAAGCACTTTTAACAAGTATATACACTTCCATGTGTTTATTTTAGGAGTAATCTGTCTTATTTTTTTATTTTATAACCATTTTAGGCTATATTATTTAGGCAAGTTTTGTATTTGTTTTAAACTTTAGGTAGCATATAAAATGAGCAAATGTGGTATTTGATGCCAAAATAGGATCCTGAATTCTGGCGTTGACTGAGTTGTGAATACTAACAAAAATCTAGAGACATTATGTAAAAGAAAATGAGACTGCTCATCTAACAAGTAGCATTGAATCAGTTTGTAAAACTCCCACTTGATTTTACTGTGGTGCATGCTTGTGTGTGAATGATTTCCCTGTATATATGTCTGTGCACCCTGTGCAAGCCTAGTATTCACTGAGGACAGAAGAAAGAACTGGATCTAGGACTGAGTTTTAGACAGATATGAGCCCCCTGCTGGGTGTCAGGAACCGAATTCAAGGAATCTTAAATCCCAAGTGATCTCTCTAAGACCCGAGAACACACCTCTTCAATTTAGCAGGTAGAATGGGTTTTTGGGTAACCTATGTGAGTCAGCCTTGTGGAAATTTTATCAACTGTTTTGTGATATAAATGGATGGGTAGCACCATTTCAGAGCTTTGAATGAATTCTTGAGGCTTTATTTACAATATTCCTACTCAAAGTAGACGATGTTGCTGGAGCAGGCCATTAGTCTACATCTCACAGGTTGAACAGTCACGGAAAAGGAGGGAGAAGCCAGAAGGCATCTGCAGAATCCATACTTGCAGTTCAGCAGCTGGTGGCACACTTTGTTCATGCATTTTGAGTTCACCTTCACTCTTGCTATCCCAGGATCCCAATGGGCAGTTGTTAAAGGCTATGGGAAAGGGTAAATGGAGTGCAGAAGAGAGAAGTTCCTTTCCTTCTAGAAACCCTTCATTGTCACATTCTCTCAATCTGGCTGTTAAACAACCAGGTCATGCAGACTAGAGAGGACACATTTTGACCTTTTCTGTATACGTCTTCCCATCATGCTGGAAATGAATGTGTTAGATAACAAAGTGCAGATTTTTTTAGAGCCAGTTGGTCATACCTGCTTTTTTAGATTTATGAAACCATGGGTCTTTTACTCAAGTAGAAATGAAGCAGAGGTTAAAAAATGTTAGTGATCTTTAATAATAAAATTGAAAGGAATACACAGATGTTTGTGGACTAAAATCAAGACCATGGCATTGACAAGTTATAAAATGAATGAAAGTGTAACATTCCCTTTTATGAAAAATAACACATCTCAAATTGTCCTTAAAGGCTCAAGAAGACAGTAAGTACAGACTCCAGGTAACAGAGGTCACACTAGAGAACTCTGGTCACAGAAACACTTCAACTGTTGCTTCTGACTCTGTTTCCACTTCCACATCTGTTGCTGTTGCTCCTGCTTCTGCTGTTTCTGCTTCTCTTGCTTCTGCTTCCTCTCCAGAGGCTCCAGCCTCTGCTGAAGCTGCTTCTGCTGCATGTGTTTACAACTGTTGTTACTGCTGCTGTATCACAAGGTAAATGAACCCACTCTACAAAGACACAGTGGGCATACTCACAGCTAGCATTCTGTTATTAAGGAGAAAGGAGAAAAGAATAAGTAAGACTGTGACATGTGTTGAAAATAGATAATCATGTTTAACTTACAAAACAAATTCTCTTTTGGGCTAACATTCATGATGAATATATTTTATTGTGATGGGTTTATACTCAAGGCCATAGGCAGACATTTCTCAGTATCACAATCATTTACCTAGTTGGATCCCATTTCTACTTACATGGAAAGCAGTGTTATACATATACAATTATCACAGCTGGCAAATGTGAGGGAAGCCCATTTCCTTGGCCTGTGGTTAGAGGAATTCATCCACACAGAAGTCAGACTGCTGTTCCTCACCAAGAACCCACTTGCCTCCAGTTCCATTCACAGTACCTGCCAGTGTCTCCTGACACAGATAGATCTGGCTCCTGTTTCATCTCTGACTTGAACTTGGATTTTTCTGTCCCTGTCCCTGCAGGAAAGTGAAACTAAACACCAGCATCTTCCTGTTCTTGAATCTTTTTTGTCTGGCTTTTCTTCTCTTTTTTTTAAGTCTTTTTCAAAGACATTTTTTTTAATTCATTTTGCATGCCAAACATAGATCCCTGTCTCATCCCTCATTCTGCTTCTTCCCCAGGTTTTCCCTCAACCCACCCTCCCCATTCCCTCCTCCAAAAGTGTAAAGGCTCCTCCCATGGGGAGTCAGCAGAGCCTGGCACATTCAGTTGAGGCAGTACTGAGCCCCTCCCCAATGCATCAAGACTGAACAAGGCTTTTCTTATATTTCCTTCGATTTTCCTTATATGCCATGCTCTCAGCTTCTCCCACTTGGTCATGCTCATTTAAGTTCCTTCCATCTTCCCCTACAGTCCAGAAAAATTGCTTTTTGTCCTCTAACTACTATACGTCTATCTGTGTGCCTGTCTCATTTATTGTAATTTATGTATACTTCAACTCCAGTAGGTGTTTGTCTACTTACCACTGTAACCTCATTGGTTAGGTAATGGGCTAGCATGCAGTAAGTGACTACTCACAGTCTATTTATTGAATGAGTAAATGAAGTTTACCCCAAGTGTTGTTTTAAAGATTAGACTAATTGTCACTTTAAAAGTTTGATATAGATCAATTCTCAGAATCTTTTTTACAAATCATAATCATTAAAAACTCTGACAATCTTTTTTAAATATTCAATATACGTAAAATTTTAATAATGAAAAGAATGAAAGCAAAACATATAATCAAAGCAATTTATTATGTTAATTTTGTAGAAACAAATCAATATCAGCATACAATATTATTTTACAGTAATATTTATACACTCAAAAGGTATAATGTGTCATATTATGTTAGAATAGTAATTGCCCAATTTCTGTTATTGATATAATTGACTATAACGTTATGAATTAAACATGTGAATAATTGTACTAGTGTGCAATAATGAACATACTGTTTAATCTTAACCAGTAATAAGTCACCAGAAAGGTATGACATGTGTGGGGGACACATTGCATTTCCAAAAGGCAACACTACTCTGTCATTCTCCAGGGACTGAAATATGAGCAGAGAGGAAATGACAAAGTTTTTGTGGAAGAGAATGTCCCATAGACTCTTGTCATGGCCCCCAGGACCTCCTTATTCCTCAGGCTGTAGATGATAGGGTTGAGCATAGAGGTGAGGATAGTGTAGAAGACAGCCAGAATCTTATCTTCTGTGGAGGAACGGAGACTCCTGGGACAAAGGTAAGTATAGACCAAAGGTGCATAGTAAAATGTCACCACAGTTAAGTGAGTTGAACATGTGGTGAAGGCCTTTTTCTTTCCTTGAGCGCATATGGAAGACAGCAAAAAGGACCCATCCACAGGAAGCTGTGATGCCAAGGAAAGGAAGTAGAAGAAACAGGCTTGTACTCACAAATACCATGTACTCATAAACCCAAGTGTCCATACAGGCCAGGGGCAACATGGCAGGGACATCCCAGAAGAAATGGTTAATGGACCTAGAATGGCAGTAAGGAATGTGAAGGAGATAGACTGTGTGTGATAAGGAGTTAATAGAGCCCAGTGTCCAAGATCCTATGATCGTCTCCAGACACATCATTTTGCTCATGGGAATAGGATAATGAAGAGGGTGGCAGATGGCCACAAAATAGTCATAGGCCATGGTGGCCAGGAACAAGCCCTCAGAACCTGCCATGTTCAGAAAGAAAAAGGATTGCACTCCACAGCCAGTAAGGTAATGCTTTTCTGGCCAGAGAGGAAGTTGAATGCCAGCTCGGAAACAGTGGTAGAGATATGCATCAGGTCCATGAGAGAGAGCTGACTGAGCAGAAAGTACATGGGGGTGTGGAGTTTGGGATCCACATGAATGAGGTGGATCATTGCTGAGTTGCCAAGCAAGGCCACAGAGAATATGGAGATGATGAGCAGGAAAAGCAGTAGGCCTGTGTGAATTTGTGGTAATAATCCTAACAAAATGAAATCACGTGAGCTCTGATTCCATTTCTCCATGAAAATGTATTGCTTTCTCTTTCTTCAAAAGTGACCTGAAAGTAAAATGCACTTATATAAAGTAGAACAGGAGAATAAAGAGGAACTGGCTTGGAATGAATGCTTGCCCTGAGTTGTTCTTACAACCAGCACCATCCTTCTGTTGAATTTATTTTGAAATCTGAACTGAATGTTTCTTCCCCCTTGCCTCTGGCCAAGTTCTCAGTTCAGAGATACCTGTATGGTCATTTTATTTTATTTTTAATAAATATTTTTGTTTCATAATTAATTTAATTTTACATATCAGCCACGAATTCCTCTGTCCTCCCTTCTCCAAACACCCAGGCTTCCCCCAAGCTAATCCACCCCCTATTACCACCTCCTCCAAGGCAAGTTCTCTCCTGGGAAGTCAGCCTAGCCTGGTAGATTCAGTTGAGGCAGGTCCAGGCCCCTTCTCCCTGCACCAAGGCTGAGCAAAGTGTCACAGCATAGGCCCCAGGTTCCAAAAAGCCAGCTCATGCACCAAGGATAGGTCCTGGTCCCACTGCCTGGGGGCCTTCTGAACAGTTCAAGCTCATCACCTGTCTCACTTATCCAGAGAGCCTGGTCCAGTTCCATGGGAGCTCCTCAGCTGTTGGTTCACAGTTCATGTGTTTCTGCTAGTTTGACTATTTGGCCCTGTGCTTTTTCCATCATGGTCTTGATATCTCTTGCTCATAGAATCCCTACTCCCTCTTGCCTGTTGGACTCCTGGAGCTCCACCTGGGGCTTGGCTGTGGATCTCTGCATCTGCTTCCACCAGTCACTGGATGAGAGTTCTATCATGACAGTAAGGGTATTTGGCCAAAAAAATCTGACAATCTTTTAAAGCCTTCATAATGACAAGTTTCCATGCAAAAGGGAAGTACCAACTTCGTAGTTATCAGTATTTCCTCTTCTGTCAGTATTTTTAATAGTATTAACTATGAATAAGTAGAACAAAAAACACCCCACAAAAAGTTATTTAATTATTACTAGCATAAGTATAAATAGTAAATGTAGTAAAAGCTATTGTGGAAATGGGAAATCTGTTGTCAAGAAGTTCCTGTTGTCACGATAATAAAACAACATGACAAAAATTCAAGATAGATCATTGAAGAGACTTCATTTTCTCCAACAAGACAATATATGAAGTTATTGCTGTGTGTGGTAAGGGAGAGCTGTGTTGGTCAAGCACAGGTCTAACACAGAATCCTGCCTAATTTGTATAGTGTTCTGGGAATATTGATAGTTAGAGCTGTGCCAATTCAGCCAGTGAGTAGGCTGACATTTGGGATGAATAGAGTTTAAACCTCACCCACTATAGGCAGCCAAGAAAATAAGGAGATGACCCTTGCATCTTACACTCAAAATAAATCATTCTAAACATCATTTTACTGTTGCTGCTCTATATTATACATTATCACATGTTTTTAAATAAGATTTTGCTCATTAAGGCCCACCTGGCTACCATCCCCACCAGGGTCCCTTCTGTCTTCTCTACCTCCTCCTCCTCTTCCAATCTTCCTGCCTTTTCAGTCATCTTGGCTATGCCTGGGATCCCAGGGTGTATGTGTTGAGCACCACTGGAATTCTGGAGACCAAGGCCCATAGACTCCAGCCCATGGCACCTGTTGTCTGGGGTCTATCAGTACACTAAAAAGCCACCCATTTCAGCCCACAGCACCAATGTCTCTGATAGCCCTGCTGCCATCCCACAGAGCTGGACAAGGTGAGGCAGGTAGGTCAGACAGTATAGAGACTCAGCACCAGGAAATGCTAGGCATTTGGCCTCAGACCCTGGCCCAGGTTATAACCAAGATGAAGGCCATGCTTCAAGGCAGTGGGTGCTCTGAGCCCAGGCAACAGGCAGCAGCTTGATAAGGAGGCTGGGGACACCAAAGAGTAGCTGCTGCTCCAGGTGCACCCTCCTAAGAGGCAGGATGAATTCCAGGACTTGCTTACTTCACTGAAGCAGACAGATACAGCCTCAACTGCTGCCCATTCTCTGCCTGAAGGGCATCTTAAGACTGCCACAGCACACCGAGGGCATGGGTGAGTAGTAGTTCCTTGGGGCTCCCCTGGACTGCCACCCACCTCTTCTCTCTGCAGCTCACTCAGTGTGTCTAGATCTGGTAGTGGCCACTACTCTACCTGAATGTCCAGGGTGACACCTTGTCTCGTAGCCCTCGGGGAAGGGACCTGTGGCTGGACATGAATTTATACCTACTGCCTCTGTTCTGATTCTCTCAAGCAACAATAGCATGATAACAATAGCAGAAGCCTTTCCTTCCCTGTCCTGGTTGTCCTCCATGGGACATGATGTCCTGTGTCATGTGGAGGTGGTAGAACACCTTGGAAAGATATGGTTCGTCCTCTTTTCAAACTCCTCACCAGAAGTTTAAAGCAGTAAGAAGAGATTCTACATGAAGGGTACAAAGCCTAAGTTTTGATCCTGCCTATCCATTTAAGTATCACGAGTGTCTATTCTCTCTGTGCTTTATTCCATCTTGCTTCCTGGAGGTCAGTATCCTTTCTGGTCCAGATTACCTGTGAATTATGCACAATGCCATACTCATTTTCCTTTAGGAAGTTATGGCCCAGTTTAGGAAGTTACATGGTAGCATGTGAAAATCCTATAATGGTTGGTGAGGCTCAGTTCCCTCCCTGAGGGCTGTGTTCCCACTGGAAGAGAGATGGTGACTGATTCCTGTGAGTGCTGTCCTATGGAACTGTGTTCTTGATGTGGAAGTGACTGTTTCATGAGTGTGTATTCAGTGAGGGGTTCTTCTGGCTGTAGATGTAACCAAACTTCTTATTAAATAAGAAACACAGAACCAATGCAAAGAAGAAAGCCAAGAGGTCAGAGCTAAGAGCTAAAACCTTACCCTTCCTCCTGTGGTGGTCCTACCTCTCCGAACCAGAGCTACCCCTGTGTTAAAGTCTTTATATAGAGTTCCTGTCATGCCTTCTCAGTGGTTGTAAACCCAACCACATGACCGCCTTGTCACGGCCTGTCTGTATAGGCCTCCAGGTTTTCCATGATTGGTATTGAGATTAAAGGCATGTGTATCCAATAATGGCTGTATCCCCGAACACACAGAGACTTACCCAGCTCTGCCTACCAAGTGCTGGGATTACAAGCGTACGCCACCACTGCCCTGCTTTCCTATGGCTTGCTAATAGTTCTGACCCCCAGGCAACTTTATTTATTAACATACAAATAACATTTTAATACAAATAAAATATCACCATATTTACCCTTTTCTATTTTAATAAAAAGAAAAGAAAAAGGTTATAACTAACAAAAGAAAAACAATATACAAATGTACAATAACTATATACAATATATACAAGTAATAGATACCTAGACAATGTCTAGTCCATTTGTATTTGACAAATTCAGAGAAAATAATTTCATTATCTATCCTATTTTGGTAAGTCCAAAATGTATCTAATTCACTTCCTACCCTAATTAATCTTCAACTATAACTAACTAACCTTCAACTATAACTAACTAAACTTCAACTCCCTAAGAGACCCAAGAAGGAAATAATATTAGCTAACAAAATTAAAAACAGGAAGTGCATGCAAGCAACTTCCAAAAAATTTGTGAGTTGACAGAAACAGCCAGCTGTGTGGACAGTCACCTGAGGTTTCTCCGCAGTGCTTGGGCATCATCTTCAGCCTATAGGCTTAGCATATCTGACAGACTCATTTGTAACGTAGGATGTACACAAGGTCAATAGTTCAACCTCACATTGAGTGAGAGCAGGCCATGTACCAGAAACACCTGAATTCCACTAGTGTCATGTCATGATTCAGGATTTTAAATTCTGGAAATTGTTGATGGTTTTTTAATTCAGCTGTCCATTCTTCTTGGCTGTGTATATATGGCTTCATCTCAGCATCCCGTTCTTCTCCACATCCCTCTATCAAATGCCAGTCTACTCTTGAGAGGCGTGAGCTTAGTTACTCTTTAAGAATAACTGTTTCAGCTGCTGTTCCATTGCACATCAGAAGCCATCGGCCCACTGCCTGTTCAACTGCCTTCGAAGAAAAGGGCACTGTACCTTTTCTGAATTGCGAAGGCCACTTCAGGGAGGGTGCCATATTGTCCTGGCCTCAGAAGATGTCTTTTGATAAAGCCATAACCACACTTGTTTTGGCAAGAATCAGTAGTCCTTTGTTTCATATCCTGTCTGTCCATTTTGTCCTGTTGATTCGAGGGTACTTTGTAGTCCAGTGGCTAACTTTGGCCACAATGAAAGTTAACTCCATATGCAGTTTCTTCAATGCCCATATTTTCTCTGAAGTAGATTGGTACTGCCAGGACCAGACATGTCTTATAGTCATAACAAAAAAGAAAAATTTTCTAAGTTATTAAAACATTTTAAATGCCATATTCTGTAGATCTCTGAAGGGTTTGAAGATAACCTGTCTATCTAAAATATATCTACTCAATCTTGAAAACATACCTAATATAACTACAAGTTCTATTATAATGTCTAACTACTAACTTTCATTTCTTTATATCCTAATAGTTGGTAATAACATTCAAGGATCAGAAAATTGCATTACATTATTAGATGAACGGTACAATTAGAAATATACATATAACATTTTCTAACAATATCAATTTCAATATGTATAATTTGTATACAATATAAAACAATCTAATCCAATGTAAAGTATTTACATTTTTCTTTTCTTTTCTTTCTTTCTTTTTTTCTTACCTCTCTTTTCTTTCTTTTTTTTTAATAAGAACTTTAAATCTAATCTCCTTTGCTTAGCCCTTTCCTCACCCTTGACAACAACTTGTAACCAACCCCCCTAATCAATGAAAATTATCCCAGACCCAAAACCCATTAAAAGACCAAAAAAAAACAACCGACCCACACCACCTCTTTGGGAATGTGGGCGTTGTATTCTTGAAATTGCTTCCTGCTGGGTATGGGCGAAGGTATCTTTATCCTGAAAGAAAAATTTTAGGTTAATTGTCAAATTCTAGGAAAGGTAAATATATCCTTCGTTATCCAGTCTGTGTATAATGCCAAAGTTCAGGGTTTACTTCAAATCCTTATTCAAGTAGTCTTTGAGACTGGATCATCTCAGCTAGCTCTCTCAAAATTGCTCTGAGTACTTTGTAGTTCAAAGCTGATCTGTAGATGATGTTTGTCAGCTTAGTGATGTTATTATTGTCCATGTGGAATTGTTGTTGTTGTGGGGCCCCATCTTCTTCCTGGAGACTTCAGTTGATGTTAGGCCTGACCGTGATTTCCTGCAAAAAACTGATAAGAGACTCAAACACAAAGACTATATATGCGGCTTTTTAGAATTAGTTAGTACTCTATATGACCATTTATATCTTAACAAAGTTTAAAATGTATATATATATATATATATATATATACATTAATCTTGTAAATTTTGATATAAGATTCATACTTTAATAAAAGTTTAAAGAATCAGAATAGAATCAAAGAGTTGAGATTAGTAATATAATAGTCCCTTAATTTGGCTTTTCCCCTGTCCCATAGCAGAAGATGGCTCTTTTTTTCTGCCATGATACAAGGAGTTTGCATTTTCCTTTTAACAACATACTTGAGTTTAAAGAAGGGGAGAGCTGTTCTCCAACTCCAAAGTCAGCTTTAAATTTTAATTGAACTGGGACTATTAGAAGTTAAATAGTGTTAAATCTTTAAAGAAAAGCAGAAACAAACATTTAGGAAGACATAAAATTTTTTTAGATAACATACCCATACGCCATTTCACTCTGTTTCTTAGGATAGACGATTTGTCCCTTTTCTTCAGTTGTCTCATTTGTCCAGTGTTCTTCAAATTCCTTAACCTTCATTTTCCTAAAAATCAAAAACAAAAACCTTTCCCCAAGGTTTTTTTGGGATGTTCCTTTTTGGCAAGTTATTATCTCATTAAATGAAAAGGCATGTGTTACTAGTGTAAGTTAGTTTAAATTAGATATTCATGATAGTTAATGAACTATCACCTCTTCTAATTAAGAGGTCTCTCTTGTTCAAATCGAACCTTTATCAATTTTGATGGTACCCACAACTTATCTTCTCCTGTAGAAATAAAAGCAAAACCTCGTCCCCAATGTAACACATATCCTGGTTTCCATTCTGTGGTCAGCACATCCTTAAAGTATATAGGTTGATTTAATTCTGTAGTTTTTTCTATTATCCAATGTCTCTCTGCAGCTGTTGTTCCTTTCTCATTGGCATTGAGAAAATTCAAAGTTAATAGAGCATTATGTAGTCTATTTCTGGGGGTTTTTCTTACTCCTTTTTGTTTATTTAGCATATCCTTTAGAGTTCTGTTTGATCTTTCTATAACTGCTTGACCTATAGGATTATGTGGTATACCTATAATATGGTTTATATTATAATAAGCAAAAAACTGTTTCATTTTAACAGAGACATATGATGGAGCATTATCAGTTTTGATTTGTGCAGGTATACCCATAATGGTCATAACTTCTAGCAAATGAATGATTACAGAATCAGCTTTTTCAGAACTCAAAGCAGTTGCCCATTGAAATCCTGAATAAGTATCGATAGTGTGGTATACATATCTCAATTTTCCAAATTCTGCAAAGTGAAACACGTCCATCTGCCAGATTTCATTCCTCTGAGTACCCTTTGGGTTACATCCTACTGGTAATGGTGTTTGATTGTAGAAGGAACAAGTAGGACATTTCTTTACTATTTCTTTGACTTGTTGCCAGGTTATGGAAAAATCCTTTTTTAAACCTTTACTATTTACATGATGTTTTTTATGAAATTCTGAAGCCTCCAGCACATTTCCTATCAATAATTTATCAATCTCATCATTGCCTTGTGCTAGAGGACCTGGCAGACCAGTATGGGATCGGATGTGAGTTATATATGAAGGATGACTCCTTTTTCTGATTGTATCTTGTAATTGAATAAATAGTGAAGTTAATTCTGAAGCATCGTGGATAAATTCTGCAGTCTCAATATGTAATACTACTCTTTCAGCATACTGAGAGTCAGTTACTACATTGAGAGGTTCTGAAAAATCCATTAATACCAACAGAATAGCATACAATTCTGATTTTTGAACTGAATTATAAGGACTTTGAACCACTTTACTTAAGTTTTCTGATTTGTCACCTGCCTTTCCTTGTTTGTTGGCATCTGTATTAAATGTACGAACTCCAGATATGGGTTTTTTCCTCACAATTCGAGGCAAGATCCAACCAGCTCTCTTTATAAGATCAATTCTATTGCTTTTGGGATATTTGCTGTTAATTTCTCCCAAAAAATTACTACAAGCTTTTTGCCAAGCTTCATTTTCTATCCATAATTTTTCAATGTCCTCCTTAGTTAAAGGTACGACATTTTCTGTTGGGTCTATTCCTGCTAATTGACGAAGTATCAATTTTCCTTTCCAAATCAAGTCAGAGATTTTTTCCACATAAATTTTTAATTTTTTATTTGGTTTATTTGGTAAAAATATCCATTCCAATATAATATCTTCCCTTTGCATTAATATTCCTGTTGGAGAATGCCTAGAAGGTAAAATAACCAAAATGCAATCCAGCTTTGGATCAATACGATCTACGTGCCCTTCATGTACTTTCTTTTCTACCAAGGCCAATTCTTTCTCAGCTTCAGGTGATAATTCTCTTGGACTATTCAAGTCCTTATCACCTTCTAAGGTTTTAAACAAATTATTCAGTTCATCATTTTTTACCCCAACAATAGTTCTTAGATGAGAAATGTCTCCAAATAATCTTTGAAAGTCATTAAGAGTCTGTAGTCGATCTCTCCTAATTTGCACCTTTTGAAGTTTAATTTTTTGAAGTTCTATTTTATTTATTTATTTATTTTTATTTTTTTGGTTTTTCAAGACAGGGTTTCTCTGTGTAGCTTTGTGCCTTTCCTGGAACTCACTTGGTAGTCCAGGCTGGCCTCGAACTCACAGAGATCCGCCTGGCTCTGCCTCCCGAGTGCTGGGATTAAAGGCGTGTGCCACCACCGCCCGGCTGAAGTTCTATTTTATATCCTAAATAATTAATAGAATCTCCTCTTTGTATCTTTTCAGGAGCAATTTGTAATCCCCAGCAAGGCAAATTTTCTTTACTTCTTCAAACATTCTTTCTAAAGTATCTGCATTTGAGTCAGCTAATAAAATATCATCCATATAATGATAAATTATAGATTTAGGAAATTTTTTACGTACCACTTCTAATGGCTGTTTTACAAAATATTGGCACAGAGTTGGGCTATTCAACATTCCCTGTGGGAGGACCCTCCATTGAAATTGTTTAACCGGTTGAGAATTATTATAAGTAGGCACTGTGAAAGCAAATCTTTCTCTGTCTTTTTCTTGTAAGGGTATTGAAAAGAAACAGTCTTTTAAATCAATAACTATGAGAGGCCATCCTTTTGGTAACAGAGTAGGCAAAGGAATTCCACATTGTAAAGAGCCCATTGGCTGAATTACTTTGTTAATTGCTCTAAGGTCTGTTACCATTCTCCATTTACCAGATTTCTTTTTAATAACAAATACAGGAGAATTCCAAGGGCTGGTTGATTCTTCAATATGATGAGTATTTAACTGTTCTTCCACCAGCTCTTGTAAAGCCTGGAGTTTCTCTGTTGTTAAAGGCCATTGCTGAACCCATACAGGCTTGTCTGTTGACCATTTTAAAGGTAGAGCTGTTGGTGTTTTTGGAAAATTATCAGGTGTTGTGCCCTGTTCTTGTATGACATGGATGGCTGGTGAGCACTCATTAGAATAATATCTTTTAATATTTCTCTCAGAAACACGTACTAATTTATGATTTGTTTCTGAGATTGGAGGGATATTAATCTGAGTATTCCATTGTTGTAACAAGTCTCGACCCCACAGGTTCATAGCTATGTTAGCCATATATGGTTTTAATTTTCCTTTCTGTCCTTCTGGACCTATACATTCAAGCCATCTTGCACTTTGTTTCACTCTAGATAATGTCCCAATTCCTAACAGTTGAACGTTTACCTCCTGAAGAGGCCAAGTTGGATGCCAAAATTCTGGTGCAATTATGGTAATGTCAGCACCTGTGTCTACCAGACCAGACAACAAAACACCATTTATCTTTATTGTTAGTTTTGATCTTTGTTCATTAATAGAAGTTTGCCAAAAAATTTTCTTTATGTTTTTTCCTGAATTTCCTATTTTCTCTGTTTCATCATCTCGACTAACATGATTTATTCCAATAGACATTTGGTTATTTAGTTGCTTTGAGTAGGGGTTTCCTCTACAACTGCAGGAAAGGTTTGAACTGGATTTACTGTGGGGGCCTGCCTGAGGCCCCTCTGGGAGTTTCCCGAAGCTCGAGGCAGAGGATTACCCTGTCTGTCCCTTGTTGATCTACATTCGTTGGTCCAGTGGTTTCCCTTACCACACCTTCTGCATACTCCAGAAGGAAGGGGCATTCTGTTGCCAGTGTTCCTTGAAGAAACATTATTTCTAGGAATGACCTGTTTACAATCTCTTTTCAAATGTCCTTGCTTTCCACATCCAAAACATCTAACATAGCTCAAACCTTTTGAAATTGCTTTTCCTACCCACATATCATCATGGTCATAAGCCTCAACATTAACTGTATCTCTAATCCAATCTTCCAAAGGTGCAGCTCTTGCCTTTAACGGCCTGATTATTCTTTTGCATGCTGCATTTGCATTCTCAAAGGCTAAAGATTCAATTATTATCTGACTATCCTCTGAATTCGGGACCATTTTTTGTACTGCTGAAGTCAATCTTTGTAAGAAATCTGTGAAAGATTCTTTTGGGCCCTGTATAACCTTTGTAAATGACTCAGGTTTTTTTCCTGGTTCTTCAACTCTGTCCCATGCATTCAAAGCTGCCGTTCGACATAGAACTAGGGTTTGGACATCATATGAACATTGTGTTTGTACTGAAGCATATTGGCCTTCTCCAATAAGCTGATCTTGGCAGACTTGTATTCTGCTATCCCTCCATTGTTTTTCTATATTTTTAGCCTCATTATTGAACCACATTTTCCCCTGGAGATTTTGTCTGGGTTCAAGAACAGCCTGTGCCAATTCCCGCCAGTCCTTTGGTAGAATCCTATTACAAGTTGACCAGGTGTTTAACATTTGCTTTACATATGGGGAGTGCATGCCATAAGATGCTATTGCCTCCTTTAATCTTCGTAAGTCTAACATTTTAACTGGAACCCAAGTATTTTGTTCATTCTCTTCATCAGGTAGCTGCTGTATGGCTACCAGATAAATTAAGGGTGATTGTGTGAAAACTGGCTTTCTTTCTGTAACCTTATGATCCAATTTTGAAACAACTTCACTATTTATTTCTTCTGTCTGAATTTGAATTTCTCTATAATTCATTTTTACCGGTTTAACAGGTTTTTCTAACACTGTTATCCTGGCACTTAAGTTGACTATCATTTTAAATAGTAAAATGAGCATAAGAAAAGTAATAAACTGAATAATTTGATCAATATTAATCTTTTCATATAGTTGTTGCATTGTCAGAGTGCCTAAAATTTCAAACAAATTCCAATTTTCTTCCAATGTACACATAAAGCCCATTTTTTTTAATGTAGAAAAAAATTCTCTTTTAAATAGATATGTTAATTGACTTACCAAGTCTGGGTAGAACAGTAGAATCCCAGGGAAATTCAAAACAGCCACCTGGTGTTCCAGGTGTGAATCCAATGAGAGAGAGAGAGAGAGAGAGAGAGAGAGAGAGAGAGAGAGAGAAAGCATAGCAGCTTGAGCTGAGTCAAGCCTTGGCTTTACAGGCAGGGGTCCTATTCAGCAGGGCAGGCCTGAGTTGTTTGTAGCAGTTGCAAGTAGCTCCAGCTGCCGGTCAGTCAGGCCTGGGCCCGAGCTTGGCAGCAGGGCTGTCCAGGCCGGAAACCGGACCTGCCACCAAGCCAAGCCAAGCGGGTTTTAATGGATTCCTGTCACGTTGGGTGCCAAATGTAGATGTAATCAACCTTCTTATTAAATAAGAAACACAGAACCAATGCAAAGAAGAAAGCCAAGAGGTCAGAGCTAAGAGCTAAAACCTTAACCTTCCTCCTGCAGTGGTCCTACCTCTCCGAACCAGAGCTACCCCTGTGTTAAAGTCTTTATATAGAGTTCCTGTCCTGCCTTCTCAGTAGTTGTAAACACAAGCACATGACCGCCTCGTCATGGCCTCTCTGTATAGGCCTCCAGGTTTTCCATGATTGGTATTGAGATTAAAGGCATGTGTATCCAATAATGGCTGTATCCCTGAACACACAGAGACTTACCCAGCTCTATCTACCAAGTGCTGGGATTACAAGCATATGCCACCACTGCCCTGCTTTCCTATGGCTTGCTAATAGCTCTGACCCCCGGGCAACTTTATTTATTAACATACAAATAACATTTTAATACAAATAAAATATCACCGTATCTGGGAGTTTGTTCCTGATGATAGGCTTGTCCTGAGTGAGCTGAGAGTGGAAGGCATAGAGCAGAGGAAGGAGGAGAGCTCGCACTCATGGTGTGTATCCTTGCAGGAAATTTACCTTATCACGTCGAAATGCCATTATTTGTATGTGCTCTATCTCTTATTTATATTCTAACCAAATAGTCAACTATGGCTGCTGTGGTTAAATTGCTCAAGAAGGATTTAATGCCAAGATTTGAATTATCGTGTGTTGCATATTTAATACATGCAACCATTGAAAGAGCATGTGAGTGAGTCTTCTGTGGGTCCTGCCTACTTAAGTGTGAATTAATCCACATAACAAAATCAATAGCCATAAGCTGGTAAAGGAAAGAGAATGCAGGGAGCTGGAAAAAAAGAATAAAAAGTAAAAACAAAAGCAACACAAAAACAAAATCCTTTAGCAATTTGTGGGCTATAGTTTAAGAAGACCTGTTTCTGTGTCCATTAAAAGTCCCAATGATGAATGACATTATTTTACAAGTTGTTCCTGGTTGCAGCACCTACCTCCATGGTCCATCTCCACCCTCCTTTCTTTAGGTGGAAGAAATTCACATACAGAGAGGCTAAAATGGCAACCACATAACAGAGCATTTCATGAGTGTCCCTGCTGTCTCCTCCTTGAACTTCTGGCTTTTGCACTCTGTTCCTCAGACCTGCACTCTGTCCCTGTAACTATGGTTATTGCAGTTCCTGGGCCGAGACCTTAGCCTCCTTCTATAGCCCTTTGAAGTTGCACAGAAAGGGCTGTCCCATGTTCTAGAAGGAGAAGGACAAACTCAAAATGACTTTTCCCTTATAAGTAGTTCTATGTATTTCTGAAGAAGGAAGTTTGTCAAAGATCTGTTTCCAGAAATCTTGCTGAAGAAGCACAGAATTAGAGGGCAACCAAGAGTTCTTCACAGTCATGTGTGTGCATCAGCCCTAGGGTTAATCTCTGGCCAAAGGTAATTAGTGGACACATTGCCACACATTACTAACACTCGGCATACCTGGCAGCTGAGGTACTTCCCTGATCTGACCTTTAAGGAGCTTCTCCTGACCTCCAAAGAAGGACATAGAATAAGGTTGAGATTCATCTCTATGACTGTGATTTCAGATCCATTTCCCCATATCCAAATTTTAATAGTCAGGAAACACGTAGAACAATACATTACATTGAAGTTAATGTTGTATTATTTTATAGATGAAAAGAATTTAGGCCAGGCAGTGGTGGCACATGCCTTTAATCCCAGCACTCGGGAGGCAGAGGCAGGCTGATCTCTGTGAGTTTGAGGCCAGCCTGTTCTCCAAAGCGAGATCCTAGAAAGGCGCAAAGCTACACAGAGAAACCCTGTCTCAGAAAAAAAAAAACCATAAAACAAAAAAAAAAGAATTAGACCAGCACTTGAGAGGGAAGACACTACCAAGAGCCATTGGTTGACAAGGTGATGATGTTTGAGTCAATGGGTGTCTCTTTATAAATCTGTGATAGGGAAACATATTTTGGGTACAGGAAAAAACAAGACCTTCTGCTTTTGGACAGATACGCTGCTGTTGAGCATGTCATGAATTACTTTCCCATTTCCCTGACTTGTGCAAACCCCTGTGTCACAGAGTGGTTTCTTAGCATCTTCTTTATATTAATTTCTCAAGCACAGCAGGACAAGAATTGATTTTAGCCCACAGGTCCAGGTATAGTCCATTTTGGGGCATATCAAGGCAGGAACTGTGTCAATCACATCCACAGTAAAGAGCAGAGAGATACAAATGCAGCCACGCTGCCTCCTTGCCTCTGCATATGCTCCAGCTTCTTCACTGTTAAACAGTTTAGGTCCCAGCAATGAAGTGGTTCTGCATACTTAAGGGTGAGATCTCCATCTGATTAACAATCTATAATCTCCAACAGATGTGCTCAAAGTCAACTTAATCTAAACAATTCCTCATTGAGGCTCTCTCTTCCCAGGAGACTCTAGTTTGTGTAAATAAAAGAGTAATTAAAAATTAACACTCCCACTGCCCCAGCATCATTGTTATGCTTCATGGTTATAGGAAACATGAAAGAAAAAATTTTGAATGAGGTAGCAACATTGAACAATCTCAGTAGACATTTCAGCCATTCCTACAATCCCAAATATCTCTGATTTCGATTTCTCTTGCTTGTTTTGTAGCCATTTTCTGTCAAGTCCTAGTTATTTACCCAGCTAGTCAAGAGACCTGATAATAGAAGAACTAAAGATTATACCACAGTGCTTCCCAGGTAAAAATCATTTGACCTGTTACTAAGTCTTGTGGAAGAAAGACATCAAATGAAAAATCACTGTTCCTGGTTATAGACTAGCAACTGTAGATATCCAGGGTGTTCAGGATCTTCCTGCCTCCTCCAGACTAATCAGAGCTTTCCCAAATCCTGTATTGAGGTGGAATTGTCCCCTGTGTAGACAAAGATGATAGTGCTGGTTAGAGGAGCAGAGTTATTACACCAGTGGGTCAGAACAAGTTAAAATGTTCAAGGAGTCAGGTCCCTGCTGAGCAGAATGTCAGCTACTGTTTTCTCATGTCCAGAAAGGAAGAGTTAGGACTCCTTCTATCAGGAAAAGTTTTCTTACAAGTTTTTCTTAAAATCTCAATGATGGAATGTTTACCTGGTGTCTCCTGAAATGAATTAGCCTCAGTGAGAGCTCTGCAAAATCCTTTGATATAGGCTTCCCAAAGTAAGGTCTGGTGTTCATGACTGTGAGTAGTAGTCAGATTTAATAAAGTAGTGCAATCACTCTACCAATACCCTTGCTTGGGTATTGATCTTTTTATCTATCTCTTGATTAGTATCTGCTAATATTTTGCTGTAATAGTACTTTTACAGATCATATACGGCATATTTGACACCTCTCTTTATATTGCAGTAACCATTCCTGGGATTGGTTATAAAAACTTACAAATGAACCTTAGCATGGCAAAACCACATCTTAGTGCTTCCAATTATAGGTGTGCCTTTTATTCCTCTTATCAAAATATATCTTTCATTGAGAAGGTTAGTGTTAACATGTAATATAGTCAAGAAATAAAACATTATTCTTGATTCAGTGATATAAGTGTCCTTGTTTTCACCCCAAAATCTCAGTGATCAGAAAGCACCTTGATGTCTCTTGCTCCAAATTAAAGATAGGTTTACTCTCCATCCCACATTCATAGGTTTGTTGTCTACATTCAGTTGTTTCACTATTAGGTGGTCTCGGGGATGCTATCCTGGTCAGATCGAAAGCCATCTAGGACTTCATGAATTTCCCACAAAAATATAAACATATCCTTGCCTCAAGATTAGATTATCAGGCCCTCTCCATAGATTAGTTTGTTTATCTTTTGACTTAACATTTTCTTTAGTCTGTGTATAATTTAAGGCAAAATGCTTTAAGGGAAGCAGAAAACAATTATACTTGAAAGTGGAAAAATTAATGGTTAACTTGGCTAAATGTAGTATTGTGTGTAGTTTTACCTATGTTCAGAAATATTGCCCTTTTATTTTTGAAACTTGCCAATTTAATTATTAGACAGCATTTTACAACAGTTGGATCTTATGGCTAGTAAGGGATTTTAGTAACATGGTTAATATTCCATAAAGTATAAAATTCTTGAAGGTGTTGGCTAGTATAAGCAGGACCATTACCAATTTTAAGTTGTAAAAGGAGTCCTAGCATGGACACCCATAAAGAGCTATTTGACAAAGTCAAGTTTTAGATAAGACACAATTGTATTTTTGTGGAAATGCCCCGTGCTAAAAACAGGTTGTGCTCTGCAACTGATTAGCTAGAGAGAGGCTTCATGCATGCCTATAGTGATCCAATTCTGAGTATAGACATCTCGACACTTGACAGCTAAGAAAGAATAATTGTAGATGAAAACCACCAAATACACTAAGAGACACTGCCAGCCGCCACCATGACAAGCAGCATGTGAAGATGCTGGTAAGCCACGAGCCACATGGCGAGGTATAGATTTATAGAAATGGATTAGTTTAAGATATAAGAACAGTTAGCAAGAAGTCTGGCACGGCCATACAGTTTGTAAGCAATATAAGTCTCTGTGTGTTTACTTGGTTGGGTCTGAGCGGCTGTGGGACTGGCGGGTGATAGAGATTTCTCCTGACTGTGGGCCAGGCAGGAAAACTCTAGCTACAAACTGATGGAATATAGTAAGCTTTTACCTTTGCGCTGTACAGTCAGGGGAAGGTACCATCCATTTTGAGGAGTGTGAAGAATTTGTGTATAAAATATATGCTCCTTGTCTTTTTGAAGAACAATCTGTAAAATCACTAAGAGCACACGCTACAGGATTTTTAGATGTAATTTTGGGTCATACCCATTGAGCATTTTCAGAAACTCTTAAAAGCTGATGTACTGGGTAGTGATTATCTATAGAAACCGTGTAACATGCTAACGCAATCTGCCATGGTCATCAATCTAAATCAAATAAGCTGCATATTATCTACTGGCTGTAATTTCTGTTTTTTGCTCCATACCAGGAAGTTGTTTAAAAAGTGTCCTTTCCATTATCATTAAGTCTATCATTTCTTGATAATAAGGAGATGCAGGTACTTGTGGAGAATCATACCTCACATCAATGTCTATAATACTGTTACCTTCGGGATATATACTTTAATAGGAGATGACCACTCACTCTCTTTCCCTCATGGAAGTACTGAGGCATTTCCAAAAAATCAGAGAGCAATCTCTGGCTATGGAACAAAAGGGTACTGAAGCATTTCTCTTGAGTCCCAGGAGAGATTCCTAGAATGGGAAACCTGACTTGTGAAGAGTTATGAGGAGATCTGGTTAGCAGGGAGGCAATGTCAGTTCCCCATGACATCAGGGGTGTCTCATGCCTGGACATTCTATTGTATCCTGGAGACTTTAGAATGTTATCTGATGTCACCTGTGCTGTAGCAACACCAACTGCCTTTGGACAGTTGGTTCAGTGCCCTTACAGTTCAGCAATGAACATGTTGGGAAGACTTAGGACTCTATTTGGTCGAGAGAAAGGAGAGGGAAGAGAAACCAGAGAGAGGCAGACACAAGCTGGCCTTCAGCCATTCCAATGTGAACGATCAAGAAGGAAATGGTCCAGAAGATGGTACAGTAAGTTGTGGGCAGGAAATTGGGATGTTCCTGCAGGACATGGGCTTGAGCTGAATCTTCCAGTAATGGGACACAGGAGGTAGGAGTCTCTGGGAACCAACTGGACTTTCCTGCTTGTCATGGCTCCTGAAATTCAAGGATTCCAGAAGAGTAATTTGTCTGTCCCAGAAATCAGGAGCGAGTAAGACCAAAGCTGTTGTGCTGGGAGCTCTTGCCTTTCAATCCTACAGGAGGGTAGGGGTTGAGAGGGGACAAAAAGGCCAGCATTAGGGTAGGAAGTTCAAGTGAACTGTGCCCAGCAAAAAGCAGGTCATCAATATACTTCAACCTCAGTATCTTCATTTATCTACAGCCAACCAGCTCTATGCACCCTCCTTTGTCACTGAGGCATCTTGGTGAGGATGGTGACCATATTCTGCCCTTATGTAGCTTCTCCATTTTTGCCATGTGCTTAGAGTGACCTGTCAGGATATTTTTGCATCTTTAAAAACCTGAAGGCTTGTGGACTGTGTCAATTTTATCTTGCATTTGAACCCTGCAGCCAAGTTAAATGCAGAGTGCAGTGCTGTTAATAAGCCTGAGGAGGCTCTCTCCTTAGTTACCAAAAACATGTGCTAAAGGAGCAGAGGAAATCAGCTGGCTGAGACACCTATCTCCCATCACAGAGATGGGAGACCTAAGATACCCAGGGGGGTCATCTCAGTCCAGGGCAAAATTCTTTGGGGTGTCACTGAATTGCTTGCTTACATCCTTTCTCAAACACCTTCTCAGGTCTCAGGGTGACCTGTTCATTCTCTATGTCTTGTCACAATGCACGTTCACTTGTGTTCATTCATCTCCCCACAGGGGCCTCCAAGAAGCCACCACCCACTCCAACCAGCCTCACAAAGAAGCAAGTGAAGCAGAAGGTGGAGAGCCTGACCACTCAGCTCCAGGTGATGACCGCCCAACGGAATGATCTGAGAGATCGCCTCATCTTTGTAACCGAAGGATCCTTGGACAACAGGTATTTACAGTTTCAAAATCCATGGTGACTGTCTCAGTTCCACAATTTCACCCTTAGTTTATTTTGTCTAAGAAACAGGCTTCTGGGAGGTTGGGTGTCCCTTTGCCCAAAACCATTTCTCTAAATGCTTCCCTGAAGCAAAACCTGACATAATGGGCAGGAGTGAGATGGGGACATAAACTCTTCTGCTTCCTCCAAATGAAAATCAGAGCCTGTGACCTGAATCACATAACTCAGGATTTGAGGCAGTAGTGTGTGAATTCCCAGCATACATTTGGAGAGATCCTGTCAAGTGGTGGTTAGTGTGAGAATGCTGTTATTTTTTTTTACTTGCCTGGAAAGACACTGTGTGCTGGATGCTTCTAGTAGCAGCTGGAGAGTTTTTGTACCACATCTTAATATGTGGCAGCAAGACCTGGTACTGATGTCTGCTGCTCTTGGTCCTCTCTAAGATGACACAATTGAATGCATTAATTTGTCATCTCAATGAGAGCATTTTATCACCTTTCCCTCTCTCAGTTTCTCCCTCTGACTCTCTCTCTCTCTCTCTCTCTCTCTCTCTCTCTCTCTCTCTCTCTCTCTCTCTTTCTCTCTCTCTCCTCCATCTTTCTGTATCTATGTGTTTGTGTGTTTGTGCATATGTGTCCCTCTTCACCCTGCAATCAAGGGTGTATGGTTGGGCATGAAGTGTTGCTTGTCTCAGTATCTAGGCGTTGTCTACTTGGTGTACTGGGAGCCCCATTTTGAGTAGCATAGCCCTTTGTCAGTGTGTTCACCTTGGTGTCAACTGGGAATGCCCTGGGGGAATTTATGAAGCTGTCATAATATTGAGTCCCATCCTCTGAAATGCTCATGATGTGATTTTAGCCTCCATGGCAATGTAAGCACCCTGGAATGAGAATCTCTTATTTGAAGACAGCAGAAACATCACAGTTTCTGGTGGGCCCAGACCTGTGATAGACTCGTGGGAACTCCATAGCAAGCTGTGCAGGACTCCTGAGGGAGCATATTCAGTCCCAGCTGCATCCCTCTTAACACCCTGACTCTGCTGGCCTGGGACCAGAAGAGCAAGTGTAATAAGCAGCCAGAGGTCCCAGTACATAGGAGCCATTATGTGGCATCTTATTAATTCCAGTAATATAGAACATACACTGAATTCATGTGAACCTTGAGGCCTGTATTCATGGAATTCTTTGCTTCTGGGTCCAGGCCCTACCACAGGCCAAATCCTTTCTGGGAAAAGCTCAAGATGGAACATCAGCAGGTCATGTCAGCCCTGCAGAAGTTTGAGAATGAGAATTTGGAGGCCTCACAGAAGCTCAGTGAGCTGACCAAAGGGAAAGTCTTCCTTTGGTAAGTGCTTATATTGGCAGGGACCCCAACTGTTGTACAATAGCCAACTCCAATTTTCTTTGTGTTTGAACTGCAGGGTCTGCAGATGTGCTTCTAGTATTTCTGCTTCTTAGCCAGTAGCATTATCAAGCAGCCTTTGGACTTATGCCTCTTTAATTAGGTTTGCTAAGGTTTAAAGAGACTACTAGCTCTTCCAAGCACCATATTGTCATTCAGTAGCCTCCAGATCAGTGGTTATTAACCTTCCTAATGCTGTGATACTTTAATACATTGATTCATTGTTTTGATGACCCCAAACCATAAAATTATTTTGTAGAATTGTCTTAAGTTTATTTTGCCACTATTAATAATTAATGTAGACATGTAAATGTCTACATAGGCCATCTAATATGTGTCCCTTTTGAAAGGCTCCTTAGATCCCAAAGGGTTCACAACCCACATACTGAGAACCACTGGTTAGATGAGCAATTGTCTTCAGGAGAGGGCTGTCAGGCAGGAGCTGACTCATACGGGATCTGTGCACCCTTTGGGTCTCCTACTTCCCCAAGTGTACTTGCACATTACCTGCTGGTGTTTCCTCATGACAGTGGACTGATTAGGACAGGTGGAGTACTCCTCTTGTTTATGGAAGTGCATGAATTTCTGTTATTTGGGGGGGTTTTCAGAAATAGTTTGATTCTTGCAGGAAATAACTGTTCTCTGCTTTTGGCCTTGAGTGCAACTGTCATTACTGTTAAAGGTTCTTGCTTCCATCTTCCTGTGAACCTGGGATAGGGTTGGGTTGTTGAGGCATGGTGTTGTGGGTGACCAGAGGTGGCTGACATGGTCTTACTATTTGGAGTGTGTTTCCAGTGATCTGCAGAGCCGGCTCCTACTGGAGCAGAGTCAGCTCAAAAAGAAATTGGATATGCTGAGGCAAGAGAAGGAGATCATACTGGAGGATTGCGACAGGCTGAAGCACCACTTGGGTGACTTGCAAGTGCTCAGTAAGGATCAAGAAGAGATCAGTGACCTCCAGAACCAGCAACAGCAGGTAGGGACAGGCAGCTGGGTCACAGTTAGGTCCAGCATCATTTACTTATGTAACCTTACCAAATCTAGCCATCCAGACACCTGTGCTCTATCTCATCACTTTCCTCATTCATACACCCATTCATCCACCCACTTCATGACATAAAATTGTTCATTCTGTGTTTGTGCATTAGTATTTCTGAGAAGTGAGTCTCCTCTGAGAATCTTGGTCATTGGCATGCAATCCCTGATACTCTTCTTGAACCTGTAGTCAATGGGGAGAAACAGGTCAATCACTCATCACACAGCTACATGTCATTATGATGGGAGGATTGCTATACATAGAATTGAGTTCAAGAGTAAAAATTTTTCTAACAATCTCCACTAGTTCAAGATTATGCCACCATAGGCAATTTTAGTTCTCAGAAATGGAAAGCTGAGTTTGGGGACTTTGCTTAAAGGCTGGTGTGCTTCTTTTAAAGATAACAGCTCCTCTATCACTTTGTTGTTTTCGTTTCACCCCTTTCTCTGTCTCTCTCTGTCTCTCCGTGGTGTGTATGTGTGTGTGTGTGTGTGTGCGCGCGCGTGTGTGTGTGTGTAATAGAGGCATGTGGGAGTGCAGTGCATATTTCATGTGGATGACAGCTAGAGGAGACCACTGGGTTTCTCTCTTGGTCAGTCTCTGTCTTATGAACTCAAGCAGGCTTTCTCATGTGCCCATGAGCTTGAAATTTCGTGAGATTGACTGACCAATAAGCTCTTGGAATTCTGTGTGTGTGTTTGCACATGTGTGAGAATGTATTGACTATAGTATACTCAACCCTCCAATAAGGACACAATCTTGTAATGAACAGGAACAGCAAAGAATGGAAGAGAGACTCCAGAGCTTGCTGAAGCAGAAGGAGCTGGTCACACAGCAAAAACACCTGGCAATAAAGCTGCAGCATCATTTGACTGTCTCCCAGATGAGGTAGGAACCCAGGCTGAAGTTGGAGTATGGAGCTAATTGGGTCCCCTGTACCAGGGCTCTCTGTCCTTTGTGGGCTTTTGCTTATCAGCAAGACTCCCTGCTCCATGCATGAGTAGACCAACTAAGAACTCAGAGTATTATGCTGGTCCCGTCAACAAGAACTTCTGTCCAGCAAACAATATGTTTGATACTCCCTGGGTCTTGTGTCCCATTACTCCATTCTGATCTCTCTGGTATGTTCTCAGCAGGCTTTCCTTGAACTCACAGAGCTCTAACTGCTTTTGCCTCCCAAGTGATGGGATTTAAAGGTGTGCCTCACCATATCTGACTGAAATTACATTTTTATTCAGGATTAGCACCTGTGGGATGAGATTTGCACCCTTGTCACTATTTGATGTCACACTGGCTGTCTTCATTGTTTGAGCATTTCCCATGTAAAGTGTACTGGGGATATAATACGTTTAGTCATTGGCAGGATGAACCCAGGTAGATGTCTCTGAACCTTCACCGAGTGTTGTGGAACAGACTCCTCTAGAGTGCCAGGATGTAGATTCCCAGCTGTAGGCCTAAGGATAACACAGCTCTTCTTGTTTGTTGCCAGAGACAATGCAGTGACAATGTTCTCAGACACATGGCTCAAGAAATACTGCTCTAGCATGAGAGGCTCCATCTTGTGTATTACCTGGGTGCAAAGTTGTAATAAGTCTATGTATATAAAGTGAGGTGGACTTTAAAAATTTTTTTTATTCATTTTACATACCAACCACAGATCCCCCTTTCTTCCCTCCTCCCACTCCCCACTCACCTTCTTCCCTGACCCTTCTTGTCCTCCTCCAACAAGGTAAGTTCTCCCATGGTAGGACAGTTAAGCCTGATACATTCTGTTGAGGCAGGAGCAAGCCCCTTCCCACTTTATCAAGCAAGAGCAAGGTGTCCGACCATAGGTAATGGGATCCAGAAAGACAGCTCATGCACCAGGAATAGATCCTGATCACACTGCCAGGGGCCCCTCAAACACAACCAGCTCCACAACAGGCCCCCATATGCAGAAGTTCACAACTGTCAGTCTAAATTTCCTGAGTTCTTTTGAGCTTGGTTCAGTTGTTTCTGTAGATATCCCCATCATGATATTTACCACCCTTACTCATGTAATCCCTCTAAAAAAGAAAAGAAGGAACACAGCTTGGAATTTTAAGGTTTTCTCTATCAAACCTGTGACAGCATTGTACAACATGGAGAGGAAAATAAAATAATATCAATTAAAATCAGGAATAAGGACAGGTGTATGTCATTGTTCATGTCTTTTATCCAAGCACTTTGGGAGCACAGGCAGGAAATCTCTGGCCTCTTGTAGCCATCCTAGAATATCTATCTAGTCAGCCAGAGATGCATATTTTTTTTTTTTGGTTTTTCGAGACAGGGTTTCTCTGTGTAGCTTTGCGCCTGTCCTGGAACTCACTTGGTAGCCCAGGCTGGCCTCGAACTCACAGAGATCCGCCTGGCTCTGCCCGCCGAGTGCTGGGATTAAAGGCATGAGCCACCACCGCCCGGCCAGAGATGCATATTTTAACACTGCCTAGAAAGAAATAAACAGAAATTGGACAAGAAAAAATGAGGTATTTGATGAGAAACTCATCATGAACAGTCTGTGTATCTCCATTGTGCTATTATGTATGACTTTAATATGCTACTCCTTTTATTTAAATGATGTCTCTATAATGTAGGAAAAAGTCCAGGTCTTTCTCATTAGAGCACAGTACATATAGTACTCATATCAACATCTGATACTTGTTAAGGGCAGAAAATAATTCAAGGTTCAACTATTCTGTGACACTTATTCCTTAGGTGTACATACAATGACTGCTTCCAAAGATCAGTGTTGACTGTCCAGCACAATTGAGTTTTTGTGATATCACTGAATGACAGGTGATGTGGTGGATCCCCACCCGGACTCTGCCCTTACTAACTTCCTCCTCTAGGTCAGAAAATCTCCAACATGAGCTGGAACAATCCACAGATCAGGATGAGAGCTTCCTGCCGACAGAGCTGCTGCAGCAGGAGCACTAAGTGTCATAAGCAAGTGAGACATCATGACATCCCATCCCCAGCAACACGGCATTTGTGGGGTGGAGTTCTTCCTTGATTCTGGTTTCCTATGTGTGAATAGGCCCTGAATTTATCTAGCTAGTGACCTAGCAAGGCTGTTTTTAGATCTGATTGCCTTTTCTTCTCTCACAGCACCCTTTATGAGAACTGAGGAGGCTGAAGGAATCCATAGTCAACTAGAAACCCTGACATTCTCCACTCTATGATCAAGGCCTCCTCAGAACAAGACATGTACTACTAGTTGTGAAATCACCAGTGAGGGAAATATCATCTGCCCTGAAGATCATCCATCCATAAGCTGATCCATGTGTCTATTGACTCACTAGTTATGGAATAAAGAAACCATCAAGAAGATGCTTGAGATTCAAAAAAATAAACACCAAGAGTTATGCAGAAAAAGCTGACATCTACCAGCAAGTGTTCCCAGTGAGGGCCACAACAACATGGAGACAGAATATGTTTCCACTCATAGTTACTCTGAAAGTTTATTGCTACAAACTTTTGGTAGCTGACTGAGTCCTCAGCCCTTCATATGTGGAGGGAGATATGTCAACAGAGACTGTGTTGATGTCATGCTGCTATCCAGACAGACCACACAAAGGAAACATCATATTCTCACTCCAGTCCAGTGTGGGAACTACTCAATTTCATGCACAGGTGATGGTGAAGTGGATTGTTCTGAGAGATGATTTAGGAAGGATGTCACCATGAGCTGTTATGTCTTTTGGTAACAGATGCTCCCCGTGTCATTTTTTGCTCTTGAATGGGCACACAGACACATGTTGGCAGACAGAATCATATAATGGCCAACATGGCATAAGATCAACTTTGGCAAGGACTTAACCTAGAAGCCACTAAGTGGCATAACTACACTTGTCTTGAAGAGGGTATTTCAATTCAAGGTTGTCTTCCAACTTCTATCCAAAGTCAGCCAGAGACTGCAGGATATCTGCATGAAGAGAAAGCTTCTTATGTAAATAGTTTTGGTTTGTTTTGGGGTTTACATGAATTTAGGGTTTGTTGTTCTTTGTTTTGTTTTGCTGTTTTTTTTATTTTTTGGTGCTTTGTTCTTTCTTTGATTTTATATTTTGCTAAAGCTATACATTGGATATACTAAACACCCCTTTAAGGCCCTATTCTGTCAAATTTCTGTAATTTCACAAATAAAAAAAAATTCCAACTCTCCATTCTTTCCTTTAAATTTTTATTGACTTTACTTACCAACCACAGATCCAACTCTCATCGGTCCTCCCTCTCCTGCCTACCACATTTCCCCCACCCCTCCTGCCCTCCTCCAACAGGGTAAGTTCTCCCATAGGGGACAGATAAACCTGGTTCATTCTCTTCATTCCGAAAGTAGCTTTGTAGTCAGGTGTGGTAACATTAGAACTCAACAGACAGAGGTGGATCTCTGCAAGTCCCAGGAAGCTTAGGCTACATTGTGAGTTCTCAGCTAGACAGGGTTACAAACCAAGATAGTATCTTGGGTGTGAATCGCATGGCCTACTCCATGAATATCCACTTCATGATGGAAAAAGATCCATATAAAACACCTGACTTCACATGTCTAGCTACTTCAAAAAACAGAGAATAGATACATACATGTTCATGATGTGATCATTCATATCAGATTTTTCAGAAATACACCTATGTTTTCTAATGCATCTCAGGAAGTGAGAACATTCATTACAGGAGTATAGAAGAAATGAGGAAACCTATAGATATCTGCCATCCTTTTCCTGAAATACAGCACCAGTGACAGTGCAATGCAGGGGTAGTAACCTTCTAAGACATATTGAGATGTGGTCTTTTTAATGTGCTCTTGCCTTGACCATTCATTTTGCATGGAAATTTTTGAGATTCATTTACTTGTATTTATGTATATGGGTATTTTGTCTGTTTTCTATGCACCACAAGCAATCAGTTTGCACTGAAGCCAGAAAGGGCAATGGATTCTACACGGAACTGAAGTCACAGAAGTTTATTAGCTGATTTCTGGGTCCTCTGGGAGAGCTACACATCCTCTTAAAGGATGAGTGATCTCTCCAGACCCTGCACTTGATTTTTGTCCTTCTAGCCTCTCTAGTGCATTAGTTGGACTGGATTACACCTAACCGAAGAGAGATATTTCTGGAGAACTGTAGAGACAGGACAATGAGGTAGGCATGGGAGATTACTTGGGATGCCAGGCATTCAAGCAGAGTGCTCCTGGGTTCAGGATCATCGCTCAGCATCTCTTAAGTCAGAGTTGGAACAGTTATGTCACCTCTCATTTAGATGACAATGCAGAGTAGGCCCATCAGATGAAATGCCGACTTTTAAGACCCGCCTGGGGATGGAGATGGGGTAAGATATACCTGTGATACACCAGCTAAGCAGTGTTAAGTGGAAACTTCACATTTGTCTGGGTGGATGGTATCTGCAGCAAAAGCCACATGCCTCTGGCGGAGAGTGTATCTCTACAAGGCTTGAAAGGGAGAGGGATGGTTGATGCTACACTTTCACCACAGCAGAAGTCACAGTGTATTGAGGAAAGGTTTCTTTCAGATGTGGGCTTTATTCTTCTGAAGTTCTCCTGGAATGGATCTGACCTGAGACTCACAGTAAGTCAGAGAGTTAATGTGTGAAGCAATTATCCTTGTAAATTCAAGTCGGTGTCTCTCAAACCATAGCTTTTAAGATCTCTAAAGCCAGAGAAGCAGGTGGTTCACTTCAGTTCCTTCTTTTCATTGGTCACTTTCTCATTCTTCACTGACTCTGACATAATACCTGTAGACACACTGGAACCAGCTGAGACTTCATTCATCCTACACTACCAATCACTGAACTGCAGCATGTGTTTCCCTGTCTATCTTTCCATTATTGGGAAGGAGCCTGTGTCCAGTCATGCCTTACCTCCAAGTGAATCCTCAGCATAGCTTTGGTTCTTTTGATAAATGCTACAGATAGATTAACACGGTTTCTTCTCCTTGCATTTGTGGAGGGAGATAACAGTTTACTATCAACCTTTGTCAGACTAAACTGTGTAGAGTGTGTAATGTGTACTGGGGCGCTTCTTCTATCTCAGATAAGCATGCCTAGTCTTCAAAGCATTCTGTCAGCTACTCACATGGTCATTCTTATGAGGGCAAAATTAACAGTTAAAGCTCATCTTGATGTTTGCCCTGTAGTAGCTGTAGCAGATGAATGGAGTTAAAAGCCAGGAATACAACTTGGAGACAGAATACCTCCCTAGCACGTGCAATATGTTAGGTTCAAAATTAGTACATTATTTATGACGGGGATGGAAAATTCACCCTGTTGCATCCTATGAAGTGAAATACATCACACTGTTAGTTATCGTAGAAGATTTAAAATTCTCCCGACTCTGATTCTTGCCATTCATTAACTGTGACAAACATTTATTTTGAGGATAAATATTTCCAAATTAGGATAGATATACACAGAGACCATATACAGAGATATGTAGCTTATTAAAATCTGTGGCTTTGATGATGGACTGGAAAATGTCTAAGCAGGTAAAGGTAATGCAGACAAGCCTGGAGACATGCATTTATATCCCTGGGACCCACCTTATTGATAGAAAGAATAAAAAAATCTGCCAGAAATTGTTCTCTGAGTTGCATGTATTTGGGGGTGCCAAGTCTTGACCCACTGAAACTAAGACAACTGTCTTCCCATTTCTCATTTATGCTAGAATATCTCCATCTGATGCACTCATATCAATATATTACTATGTGTTCCATTTGAGTGATTTTGGACTTTTTCTTATTTTATTTTGGCAACAGGAACCATAGAAATAAATAAGCCAATATTAAATCTTGATGAGAAAAACAGATTAAGAGTATGTGGTCATCTTGAATTTGTAGATTTTCTAAGACCTTTGTTACTCCCCAAATGCCCCAACACATCTTTTATAGATGCCTGGCTAACAATTATTTATTGTCTCTTTCTTATTCTCTCCAAGAGCCCATATGTTGTGGTGAATGTCAAGACAGTCTCTATGGCTTGCCCATGCCTCATTGGTGCTGATGAACTCTTCTAATGAGGATGATATGTTCTGTATGATTCAAATTTGGTCCAGGTCGCCACCTCTGCCTTCTGTTGTCATCCACATTCCTCTTAGCTGTGAGCTGTCTATACTCCACCCAGAGTCAAGGAATCCACAGAATTAGCACTCCTGAGTATGACCCTGGGATGAACATGGTGAGAGTAGAGAACTCATGGCTGCAACTTGTCCATTGACCCACAACCGTGCTCTGGCACATGTGTGCAAACACATATATAAATATACAGATGTGTAAATGTATTAAAGTTTTGAGAACAGAATTCCATACCTGGCAACTCTCAACCTAGTCTTGTAAAGTGACACAGACAATTATGGGGAAATGATGAAGGAAAACCGTGTTTCCCTCGAGATTTTTAAACAAATGTTGGATGAAAGAAGATGAGGCTGCCAGAATGATGCTAGGGAGTGGCCCTTAAACGCTTTGGATGTTCTGGAAGGTTTATTTCACATACAACAAGGATGAAGACTTGGATCTGTGCATGACAATAAGCACACACACACACACACACACACACACACACACACACACACACACACACACACACACACATCTCTAATGTTTTCTAAATGGATAGAGACCCTCAGTGAGGAAACATTGACAATTTGACAATGTTGCGAAAGTAGAGGGGAGGCAATGTCCTTCCTCCTTCCTTCCCTACTGTCTCTGTCACATTCCACTACCATTTAGCATTTACTGCGTTCTATTTATATTATTGTTAGTGCCTCTGGGATTCACAAAGACATGTTGGTGAGACTGAGAAAGCTACTTGGGAGAGAGAATGGAAAGCCTAGGGAAGAGAGAGAGGCAGAAGGAAGCTGGCCAACTGTCTAAGGGTAAAACATCAAGAAATAAATGTTCCAGGGGAAGGTTCAATGAGTCTTGTGCAGGGAGGGAATGTGGAGTTTCCTGGAGGAGGAAGGCCTTGAGCTGGGACTTCCTGGAATGGGGCTCAGCAGCTGGGAGACTTTGGAAAACAATGGGGCTATGATACTTCTCTAGGTTCCTAAATAGCAGACACAGAGAAGGATTTCTGTGGTTAGTTTGGCAGAGATCTAGAAATTATCAAGTCTGCAGCTACTGTGCTGGGGGAGTTCCTTAATTTCATTCAGAGTGGAAACAGGGCAGCAAGAGGCACAGGATGATAGATGAGGAATCTCTGTCAGGATAGAGTGTTACTGAACTTCACCCTCAGCAGATTCCTTTATGTTCCATGGATATCTAATTATATTAACAGGTATATTAACTCCCTTGGGCATTCACCAAGGTTCCAGCCATTCAGTTCCTCTTGGTACTAGACACAGATGGTCAAGGCTTGGTGCTGCTAAGCACTATGGACTCCAGGACTTTCCTGTACCACATCAGATATGAGCTGAGGTTGTACTTCAAACCAGCATGGCTTCCAGGACCCATGGGACTGCAGTGGGTGTTGAGGCACATATCTAGCCATTGTGGTGGGGGACCCAGATGTGGCTTATGTGCCCCAGCTTGAAGATAGCTGCCCTGTTCTTTCAGAGCTACTAAGGTTCCAAGCACTTCTTCCCCAGGCCTCAACTTGGGACTTATTGTAAGTATTACACCTTTGGGGGGAATGGCTTCCCCAACAGAAGTGTTACAGCTCTGCCCCAGCAGGCAAGGTTTCCCCAGTGCAAATTTAACAGCTCTGCTCTGGTAGGGGGAGGTTTCCCAATGCAAGTGTTACAGCTCTACTCTGATAGGTATCCTGGAAATCAGGAGACCAGAAATTCCACAAAGTCACACCAAACAACATAACTCACACAATATTCTTATTGAGATGGAAACCCCAAGAAGGTGGCTCCTCTGCTTTGGTGAAAAGCCACAGGGAACTGAGCAGAAGGCAGTCTATACAAGGGGTTTCTTGGGGGTGTGAAGCTTTCCAGTTTGACCTGGGATTGATGAGACTTTTGTGAACTGATTTGGGGGCAAGCTCAGAGATTGATAGGATTCTTTTTCCTGGCCCAAGTCATGGGCTTGGAATCAAGTCAGGTTCAAAATGTTCTTTCCTTGGCCCTGGTCTCAGAGCCTTCATGGTCAAGTTCTTTCCTTGGCCCTTTTACCCTAAACTTAGCATTACCTCTTCTGGCCCTATGATATTCAATATTGTAAATACACTTTTTTAATCTACCTCCATGAATGACTGGGAAGGCATCATTTCTACTCTCCACTCACTGAGCAGGATCTGGACATGAACAAGGTGGAGAAACTGACCATTCAGCTATAGATGATGACCTGTTAGAGGAATGAACTGCACTGAATCTTGGACCATTATACTAATAATGATTTGAACAGCAGGTAGTCATTATGCCTAGTTCTCTGTTGACTGACTTGAAACCACTGTGTCAAGCCCAGCTTTCCTCATGGACAGGAGGATGACCTCTTTGGTGTCCTCATGCACAAACTAACTTTTCTGAGTGCATCTGAGAGGCAGAACTTGATGCCTGGGTGGGAGTGAGATGGGGACACAGGCTGGTCTGCTTCATGGAGAACAGAACCTGTGGCCTGAATCACAGTCTGGGTATAGGGGCAGTATTGTGTGATTGCTCATCATGTATTTCAAGATGTCTTGACAGGTGTTGGTTTGCGGGAAGTGCAGGGTGTTGTGAGTTTATGTTGAGTCTTTGTACTTGACCAGCAGGTAATTGTGTGCTGATGGCTCTTGGTAGAGTGTCTCCTAGTAGGGATGGTGGGTTTTAGGATAATAAAGGGGGAATTATAGGAGAGAGTGAAAAAGAGAAAGGACACATCAGAGGGTAACAACGTCAAAGCCATACTGTGGATGCAATGAGGATGAATGTGCTTTGTATTATGTGTAGTTAGACACAATGGTGATATCCAAGCTGTGGTTCTGTCTAGGTAAGTGTGCCCCTCAGCTGATGAGTCAGTGAGAAAGCAGTAGGCTGAGATGTCCTGGAAGACAGACAGTCTTGCAACAGGACAGTTTTAAAAGAATTGGTAATTTAGTTCTTAGTTTGGACAGTGGTTAAGAGGACTAAGGAGCTTGTGTCAAGGTTTACTGTTTATGTACAAAAATGTTGGTAGTCTGTTGAGGATTCCCTTTGCTTCAGTGTCAGGAATGATGAACTACTTTTATGAATACCAGTGTGTGGTTGTGTGTCAGTGTGTGTGTGTGTGTGTGGAGATGAGAGGACCAATTCAGGGAGTTGCTTCTCTCCTTCTACCATTTATGTGCTGGATTTTGAACTTAGGACATCATGTTGGAAGGCAGGCCTGTTTAGCCAATTGTCTCTACATTTATTTCTTTTTTAATTACAAGCTTCATGAAAATTGGTAGAGCCTACAATTTTGAAGCTTATGGGGAAACTTCTAACACCTGAAACAGTGTGAAATTATGCCAAACATATAGGGTTATGATTTGGTTCAGTCATTAGAAAACTTGCCACTTGTTTGTAAGGAAGCAAGCTTGAGTATCACGAAGCAACATAAGACCTGATATTCATGCCAGGGTGCGTCTGTGTCTGAAGGAGCCTACTGAGAGACTGGAGATGAAGACAGGAAATCCCTGGAAGTTCCCCAGAGAGCTAGCCTGGGGGTCACATACAAGAATAAGCTGTAAATCTCACACAACCAGCACGTAGAGGCACAAACACATACACAGACACACACACATGTACATACACACACATACACACATACAACATTAGACATCACTGAACTCATGCATTTGGGGTGAGTGTAGCTGGAGTTTTCCTGCCAGGCCCACAGTCAGGACAAATCTCTCTCACCTGCCAGTCCCGCAGCTGCTCAGACACAACCAAGTAAACACAGAGACTTATATTGCTTACAAATTGTATGGCCATACCAGGCTTCTTGCCAACTGTTCTTATGTCTTAAATTAATCCATTTCTATAAATCTATACCTTGCCACGTGGCTCGTGGCTTACTGGCATCTTCACAAGCTGTTTGTCATGGTGGCTGCTGGCAGTGTATCCTTGTTTGGTTTAGGAATCAGGGTAATTGTAGCCTCATAGAAGGAGTTTGGTAATGTTCCTTCTGTTTCTATTGTGTGGAACAATTTAAAGAGTATTGGTATTAACTCTTCTTTGAAGATCTGGTAGAATTCTGTTCTGAAACCATCTGTTCCTGGGCATTTTTTGCTTGGGAAACTTTTAATGACTGTTTCTATTTCCTTAGGGGCTATTGGGCTATTTAAATAGTTTATCTGGTCTTGATTTAACTTAGGTATGTGGTACCTATCCAGAAAATGATCCATTTCTTCTAGATTTTACAGTTTTGTGGAGTAGAGGTTTCTGAAGTATGACCTGGAGATTCTCTGAATTTCCTCAATGTCTGTTGTTATGTCCCACTTTTCATTTCTGATTTTGTTAATTTGGATTCTCTCTCTCTCTCTCTCTCTCTCTCTCTCTCTCTCTCTCTTTCTCTCTCTCTCTCTCTCTCTGCCTTTTGGTTAGTTTGGATAAGGGCTTGTCTATCTTGTTGATTTTCTCAAAGAACCAACTCTTTGTTTCTTTAATTCTTTGTATTGTTCTCTTTGTTTCTATTTCATTGATTTCAGCTCTCAATTACAATTTTCTGGCATCTGTTCTTTCTGGGAGACTTTGCTTCTTCTTGTTCTAGACCTTTCAGGAGTGCTGTTAAGTCACTAGTGTGAGATTTCTCCAACTTCTTTATGTGGGCATTTAGTGCTATGAATTTCCCTCTTAGCACTGCTTTCATAGTGTCCCATAAGTTTGGGTATGTGGTGTCTTCATTTTCCTTGATCTCTAGGAAGTCTTTAATTTCTTTCTTTATTTCTTCCTTAACTCATTGGTGATTTAGTTGAGCATTATTCAGTTTCCATGACATTGTAGGCTTTCTGTAGTTTTTGTTGTTATTAAAATCTAACTTTAAAACATGGTGGTCTGATAGAACACAGGAGATTATTCCAATTGTTTTGTATCTGTTGAGATTTGCTTTGTGGCCAAATATGTGATCAATTTTAGAGAAGGTTCCATGAGGAGCTGAGAAGAAGGTATATTCTTTTTTGTTAGGATGGAATGTTCTGTAGATATCAATTAAGTCCATTTGAGTCATAACATCAGTTAAGTCCTTTATTTCTCTGTTAAATTTTGATTTAGGAGATCTGTCCCGTGGTGAAAGTGGGGTGTTGAAGTCTCCCACTGTTAATGTGTGCGGTTTTATATGTGGCTTAAGCTTAATAATGTTTCTTTTACATATATGGGTGCCCTTGTGTTTGGGGCATAAATGTTCAGAATTGAAACTTCATCTTGGAGAGACTTTCCTGTGATGAGTATGTAATGCCCTTCTTGATCTCCTTTGATTGATTTTAGTTTGAAGTCTATTTGGCTGGATATTAGGATGGCTACACCCACTTGTTTCTTAAGACTGTTTGATTGGAAAGTCTTTTCCCAGCCTTTTATTCTGAGGTAGTGTCTATCTTTGAATTTGAGGTGTGTTTATTGTATGCAGGAGAAAGATGGGTCCTGCTTTCATATCCATTCTGTAAGCCTGTGTCTTTTATAGGTGAATTAAGTCCATTGATATTAAGGGATATTAATGACCAGTGATTGTTCATTCCTGTTATTTTTTAGTGGTAGTGTACTTCTCTTCTTTGGGGTTTACTGCTGTGGCATTATCTATTGTCTGTGTTTTCAAGGGTGTATATGACTTCCTTAGGTTGGAATTTTTCATCTAGTGCTTTCTGTAGGACTGGGTTTGTGGATAAGTATTGTTTAAATCTGGCTTTGTCTTGGAATGACTTGTTCACTCTGTCTATGATGATTCAAAGTTTTCCTGGGTATATTAGTCTAGGCTGGCATCCATGGTTTCTTAGTGTCTTCATTACAGCTGTTCAGGTCCTTCTGGCTTTCAAAGTTTCCATTGAGAAATTGGGTGTTATTCTGATGGGTTTGCCTTTATAAGTCACTTGTCCTTTTTCCTTTGCTGCTCTTAATATACTTTCTTTATTCTGTACATTTAGTTGTTTAATTATTATGTGGCCAGGGGAATTTTTGGGGGGCTCTAGTCTGTTTGGTGTTCTATAGGCTTCTTGTATCTTAGTAGGCATTTCCTTCTTTAAGTTGGGAAAGTTTTCTTCTATGATCCTGTTGAATATATTTTCTATGCCTTTGAGTTGGTATTCTTCCTCTATCCCTATTATTCTTAGGTTTGGTCTTTTCATGGTGTCCCCAATTTCTTGGACATTTTGGGTCATGACTTTGTTGGCTTTAGTGTTTTCTTTGACTGAGGAATCTATTTCTTCTACCGTATCTTCAACGCCAGAGATCCTCTCTTCCATCTCTTGCATTCTGTTGGTTATACTTGCATCTGAAGTTCCCGATCGTTTACTCTGATTTTCTATTTCCAGCATTCCCTCTGTTTGTGTCTTCTTCATTTTTTCTATTTCCCTTTTCAGGTCTTGAACTGTTTCCTTCATCTGTTTCATTGCTTTTTGATGATTTTCTTTCAGGGATTTTTTTTGTTTTCTTCTGCTTTATTTGTCCTTTCCTCTAGTTTTTTATAGCGTTCTCCTCATTTTTTGTTTGTCTTTTCCTCAATTTCATTTGTGATTTCTTCTATATAAGCCTCTACCTTCTTCATGGTGTTATTCATAAGGTTGCTTTCTTCTGCTTCTTCCATTTTGTGATGTTCAGGTCTAGCTGTTGGAGGAGGGCTAAGTTCTGGTGATGCTGTACTGCTCTTCATTTTGTTGTATGTACTTCTGCCTTGATGTCTGCCCATCTCCTTGTGGATTCGTTCTTGGTCTTATCAGTGTTCTTGGTCCAGACAGAGCTGACAGATTCAGGAAGCCTCTCTCTCTTGTCCAGATGGGAGCTCCAGGGCAAGGATGGGAGCTTTTGTCCAGATGGGAAGTTTGGGCCATTATGGGAGCTGGGGGCTGGTCTCTAAGTCTCAGGAAGTGGCTGTGGTCTTGGGCAGATGGGCGTGGGGGCAGGGGGTGGAGTTTGCAGGGTCTGCCAGGGGTCTTCCCAGTGGGGCTGTAGGTAATCCTGCCTGATGGCCAGAACCTGGGGCCAAGTTGGGCAGGTATTCCCCGGAATGGCTGGTGCCCAGGGATGGGATCTATGGGCAGACCTCTTTGGGTCTGACCCCAGGTACTCACCTCTTGTCCAGATGGGAGGTCCCTTTAAAAAACTTTATCAGTCATTTGGTTTACATATTTTGGGAACTATCTGTTTAGTTCCATTCCTGTGGATATTGCTCTGTATGCTATGAGTGTGTTGCTCTGATTGGTTAATAAGTAAAATGCTGATCAGCCAAGCAAGAAGTATAGGTGGGACAAGCAGAGAAGAGAATTGTGGGAAGGGTCAGGAGTCACCAGCCAGACACAGAGGACACAAAATGTAAAGATACTGGTAAGGCACGAGCCACGTGGGAAGGTATAGATTTATAGAAATGGGTTAATTTTAGTGTAAGATCTAGCTAGCAAGAAGCCTGAGACATTAGGCCAAACAGTCTGAGTGGCTGCAAGAGCCTGGTGGACACAGGAAAACTTCTGGCTATATTTTGTGCCCCATTTTTTAATTTGGGTTGCCTGTTTTTTTTTGTTGTTGTTGTTTTTATTTATTTATTTACTTATTATAGACACAGTTTCTCTGTGTAACAGCCCTGGCTATCCTGGAACTTGTTTTGTATACCAGGCTGACCTTGAACTCACTGAGATCTACCTGCCTCTGCCTCCCATGTGCTAGGATTCAAGCCGTGCACCTCCATGGTCCAGTTGGGTTGCTCTTTTGCTTGATGTTTGTTTTTCTAGTTAGTTAGTTAGTTGGTTAGTTAGTTAGTTTTAATATTCTAGGCAGCAGCGTTCTGTCAACTGTATAGCTAGTAAAGATTTTTTCCCATTCTGTAGCCTGCCTCTTTCTCCAATGATGGTGTCCTTTGCTGTACAGAAGCTTTTCAGTTTCATATGGTCAGTGATGGAATCCTTTCCTAGTATGAGACAGTGGGTTTGAGTCCAACACTTAAAAAATTCTTGCACTTCATTTACACTATAATCATATTCCCATTAAAGCATATAGTGCTAGTAGGTAGGTTATGTATTACTCTCAAACATAGTACATCCCTTCCTTTATTCTCTTGCCTTAAACGTGCACATCACTTGGTAGATTTATTACTATATTTGCAATCCAAATCAATCATATCTTAACTTTCCTTCATAAACCATTGCATGTTTATTTCTTACTAGTATTTTACATAAAATGTATCTAGAAATATTTTATAAGACATACACTCTTTACATATTAACTATAGAACTTTGTTTTGTTTGTTTTTTGAGGCAGGGTTTTTCTGTAGCTTTGGCTGTCCTGGAACTTGCTCTCCAGACTGTGCTGGCCTCAAACTCATGGAGATCCACCAGCCTCTGCCTCCCAAGTGCTGGGATTAATGGCATGGGCCACCATCCCCTGGTATAAAACTTTTTTAAAGGACTAGAGATATAGCTCAGAATTTTTTTCCTTTTTTTAAAACTTACTGTTTTTCTTATTAAATTTCTATTTGATTGGTGGTGGCACACGCCTTTATTCCCAGCATTCAGGAGGCAGAGCCAGGCAGATCTCTGTGAGTTTGAGGCCAGCTTGGTCCACAGAGAAAGATCCAGAACAGGCATCAAAACTACACAGAGAAACCCTGTCTCAAAAAAACACACACAAAAAAAAAACAAATGTTTTATTCATTTTACATACCAACCACTGATCCTCTTCTCTTCTCTCCTCCCCTCCACCCCAGCCTCACAACCAACACACCACCCCATTCCCTCTTCCAAAAAGGTAAGGCCTCACATGGGAAGTCAGCAAAGCCTGATACATTCAGTTAAGGTGGGTCCAGGCCCCTCCCCCTGCATCAAGACTGTGCAAGGTGTCTCACCATAGGTAACGGGCTCCAAAAGCCAGCTCATGCCCCAAGGATAGTTCCTGATCCTATTGCCAGGGAACCCCTTAAGCAGACCAAGCTACACAACTGTCTTGCTTATGCAGAGGGCTTAGTCTAGTCCCATGGAGGCTTCACAGCTTTTGGTCTAAAGTTCATGAGTTCCCACTAGTTTGGTTTGGTTGTCTCTGTAGTTTTCCCCATCATGATCTTGATGCCCCTTGCTCAGAGAATCCCTTTCCTCTCTTCAACTGGACTCCTGGAGCTCAACCTGGTGCTGGACTGTGGATCTCTGCAAATGCTTCCATCAGTTACTGGGTTAAGGCTCTATGATGGCAGTTAGGGTGTTTGCCAATCTGATTACCTGGGTAAGCCAGCTCAGGCACCCTCTCCACTATTGCTAGTAGTCTAAGCTGGGGTGATCCTTGTGGATTCCTGGGAACTTCCCTAGCACCCAATTTCTCCCTATGCCCATGATGTCTCCCTCTATCAAGGTATCTCTTTCATTGCTCTCCCACTCCATCCCTGTTCAAGCTTGACCATCCTGTTTCCCTATGTTCTCATCTCCCATCCCCTATCCTTTACCATCTCCCCAACCCCAGTTTACTCATCGAGATACCCTCTGTTTCCCCTTCCCAAGGTGATCCATGCATTCCTCTGAGGGTCTCCCTGTTTCCTAGCTTCTCTGGAGCTGTGGGTTGTAGTCTGGTTATCCTTTGCTTTACATCTAGTATCCACTTATAAGTGAGTATATACCATGTTTGTCTTTCTGAGTCTAAGTTATCTCACTCACGGGGGTATTTTCTAGTTCTATCCATAGCCGTATTTCAAAACACAGATGAATAGAAATAGGTTCATTTAAGTCGAAAGAGCTAACTAGCGAACTAAGCCTGAGCCATAGATCAAACAGTTTGAATTAATATTAAGCCTTGGACGGGTTATTTGTGAACAGGTGTGCAGGAGTGAATAGTCCCTCTACAGCAGAACTATAGTTCTGGTTTTCCTAATTTCTTTTTTATTTTAAATGTTTTATTGATTGTCTGTTGGCTTCACATCATGCATCCCAATCCCACTTTCCCCCCAACTCATTCCCTCACACCTGAGCTCTGCCCTTGAAACCTCCCCCACAAAACAAAACAAAATTTAAAAGAAAACCCAAAATGAGAAACTTACAAAAATCTTGGAGAGGAGGCTGTAGTGTGATCCAGTGAGTCCCTTTAGTCCATAGATCTTTTCTTGTGAGTGTTCCAGGCCTCTCTGGCTTCTCTACACTATAGATGGTGGACCTTAACTTGTTGGATATCCTATTGATGAGGCCCTGTGTCATAGAGATCCTGCAGCTTTGAATAGGCATGTCCCAGCCTTTTGAATGCTCCACAGTTCATAGATGAAGATGAAGCTAGGGTGGGATAACTCAGCCCTGGTCCTGGTCTGGATGGTAACAGTTTGGTTAGCCCACCACCTTTCCTCACCTCACCACCCAGGCAAGCTCTCCAGCACTGTCCCAGCTAGCTCACCCATTCAGCAGGCAGAATGGAGAGAGGCCAGTTTTCCTGCTCTCACGCCCTCGTTTCTGACTTACTCACCCTTGGACCACAAGAGACAGCTCTGCTGTTTTGTCCAGGTGAGGTGCTGAGCCCACAATCCCAATTGCTGCAGTTGGTGAGAGGCTGCCCCAGCTCTCCTGTTCTTATTCCCCAGAGGCCAACTCTCCCACCAGCTGCAGGTAGCATGTGCTTAGGTGGGGCAGACATCTCTCTCTCACCCTGAACAACACAAGGTGGAAGAAGGAGGTGGACTCAGTTCTTTGCTCACACAACCACAGGGACAGCTCACTGGACCACCACTAACAAGGTACTCTCTAATGTACTGCTCGGTCCAGGTACAGGACCCATTCACCCGACTGCTACAGTTGGTGAGGGGCAGGTACAGATCCCCCAGTGCTGCAGCCTGGAAGGGTGAAGTTAATTCTGTGTTAACCTACCCTGTCTTTGGAGGTAACAGGAGCCAATGACATCAACATAGACAAGGCTGTTGCAGGGCAAGGGATACAGATATCTCCTTTAAAAGCAACCTAGACCTGGAGGACACCAGGGCCCCTAGTGGCAGCACTGGCCACTCAGATCTGTATGGCCCCAGCAGAAGCACAGCCCCTGGGCACTAACATGGACCTAGATGGAAGCCTAGACCTCTACCTCCCTCTGTGTGGTCTTTGTTGTCAACACAGGCCATGGACATGAATACAGATACTGGGTGTCTTTGCAACATCGACCCAGACACAGTCCTAGACTGCAGCCCAGACCTGGATGTGACCATGGGCCTGGTTGGCAGTGTAGGTCACTCAGATTGGATTGGACCCAGCAGCACCATGTGCACAGGTAGTGGCCCAGATTCCAGGCATCTGCACTGTCTTTGAAGGCCACAGGAGCCTGAGACATCAAACAGACCCTGGCTGCTCCAGAGCCATGGACCCAGACACACCCCTCAGCAACAGCCCTGGCCCAGATGTCATTACAGTCCTAGGTGGCAGCACAGGCTTCTAAGACACACATGCTTTTTTGGGGGGGGCATATCATTTTGATAACAACATGGTCATAGGTGATGGCCCAGACTGCAGGTGGCTGCAAGGCCCTCACTGGTAAAATGAGATATGGATATCAACACAGACCCGCCACAGCTTCCTCAGGGCCATAGACAGGACATGGCCCTTGGCAGCAGCCCAGGAAAGGACATTTTCATAGCCCCAGGTGGCAAGCATGCCATGGATTTATTTAATGCTCCCTTAATCAATGTTTTCATTTCCTGAGAGGCTTTAGAGCAATACTGTTGTTTCTCATTAATTGGGTGCTCATTATCTTTTCAGGAAATGTGTATACAGAAAAATATCTTTTAGGGAGAGCTAAATATATGATAACAAAGATACAGTATCAATAGTTTTCCCAACATACAGTGGATATCCACATCCTAAGTCATGTGTAGACCTGGCTGACTGGGAACTCAATATATAGCAAAAGCAAGGCTCATAAGAGTGTTCTGATGTTACAGGAGTTTCTGGGGTACTGGAGTGAGACAACACACCTGACCAAAGAAATTGGTTCTAAGACAGAAGAGTTCAACATCACTTTATTATTAATAAAAATACAGTTATTTTACTAAATAAGGGCTTAAATAGATCAGTTAACATAAACAGTGAATATCCTTATCAAAATACCCAAAAAAGCAACAAGAACAAATAAATAGCAAAAGCTCAATCTATAACAAAGAAAACCCAAAAAACCTAAGCAAACAAAACCCAACCAAAAACCACACAAAACAATTAAGGTCAGCAGCATTCTCTTGCTGCACATTTAGCAGCACAGACCTACAGCCTGTGGCTGGCCTTGGAAACATGGGAGGATGGCAATCCGCGATTGTAAAAAGCCTTTTCAAAGCTGGTATAACCATGCCTCCTGCAGGCTTTGTAGGCCAAGTCCTCACAGGGACTAACAATGAGACATTTGCTAGAGGAAACTTTGTGTCCCTTGGGAAGCTTTTGATAAATTATCACCAACTGCTGATTCTGTAATATTCTGGTCACCATTTGATTCTTTCAGACACTTCTGTGCTTACTGGAGACCCAACAAATCCATGGGGAGCCCAAATCTGAGTGCCCAAGAACATCAAAGATGACTCAGGTGTCTTCTGTAAATCCTTTCTCAGGACCAGTCACTTCAGGCCAGGCTGTGAAACTGAAGACTAACCACTCATTTTACATAAGGAGGAAAAATGACTAATACGAGGAATGATGGACTGTAGAGATCTCTTTGGTGCATTATCTTCAGCAACACTGGTAGATAACATTGTGTCAGCTTTAACACTCAACTGGAGAATGAAATATGATGCTTTTGGGTGTGGTCTTTTTAGAGGAGCTTGACATCAACACAATCATCCATGACACATTTCACACCGCATAGGGAGGGCTGAGAACTCAGCTTGCCAAAGCCATCGACATTAAACTGAGAGAAATAGTCTTGCTGACCAACATCTCTACCCTCCATGTTGTAGTACCCCTCACAGTGTCCACTTGCCATTGAATGTCAGGGTTCTCAGTAATTCTTAGCTCAGATTTTCTGTGTCTCAAGCTCATTTTCGGTTACTTTCTTTTCTTTGGGAAGACTAAGTCAGCAGACCAATATATCTGATTGGGGCTGGATCACCTGGAAGACAGCTGGTATTTTCCTCACTGGTGAGTTCACAGCTCTAAAGGAGTGTCTTCTGAGGAGGAGGCCTTGATCTCAGAGTATAGAATGTCATGGGTTTTAGGCATCTGTAGATTCTTTGGCCTCCTCAGTTCTCCCAAGATCTGCTATATGAGAAGGAAAGGCAATCAGACCCAGAAAAAATCAAGGCCTATTCACACTGGAAGCCAAGGTCAAGAGCCCCCAGTCTCCCACCAACACCATGTTTTCTGGGGATGGGATGGAATGGTGGCTCACTTGTCTGTGAGACTTATTGCTCCTGCTGCAGCAGATCTGTCTGTAGGCGGCTCTCATCCTGGGCTGTGGCCTTTCCAAATTCAGACTGGAGATTTTCTGACCTAGAGGAGGAAGGCAGTTAGGGAACAGGCTTGGTAGGGACCTGCCATGTCAGCTGTTGAGCCTGAACCAGCTCTAGTCAGCTGGACAATCCAGCATGACCTTTCAGCTTAGGTCATTCCCTGCACTCCCCAAGGGAGAAGGATCAGAGTGCACCTGGGCCTTGATTGTTTCCTCAGATTTTAAAATCTGCTAGAAGATGAGCTGAGAAATATATTGTATGGGTAAGAAAATACAGCACGTTTCTCCAGTTGTCTAGACATATTACTTTGAGAAAAAAAATGTAGTAATGATTGAGTAACAGTTCAGGGCAGATATACACAGCCCTGATTAGATACAGGTGAATATGAGCAACCTTGGAAATTGAATGTAGACCCTCTAGGAGAGCCTACAAAAGAAAAGCAGTGAAGGATCTGATTATTGGTAAAAAACAGAATCCTCCCTCAGTTCAATCCTCAACACCTAAATCTTCTTATAACAGAAAAATCTTTTCACAGGAAACAGATTCACACTGCAGAGAACCTGTAATCAGCAGGAGTGTGCTGCATGCAGATCTGTGCAAAGGTAGGAACTTCTCTCTAAAGGTGATGTTCTGGAAGGAAAATAAAGTGGTAGAGGCACACACTGTCCTCCACAACTATCCCTCCTCCTGCTAGACTGAGGACAGCCATAGGGAGATTTGTGGGGAGACACAGGGGAAAGTGAGAAGATTCCAGAGAACTCAGATGGGTATAAAGGGTACACAAACCCAGAAACACTAAAGATCAAACATAATGTTTCCTGGAGATGTTCTTGTTGGCCGGGCCAGTACAATATCCTGAGATGTTCTTTCCCTTGCTGTGGCTGGGAGCTATTCAGATGGTGGGAATCCCAAAAGAACAGAGACCAGGGATAGGTGACTTACATGGTTCTAACCACTTCTCCAGCCAGTAGTAGGCAATGTGGATGAGCTCTCACCTCATCTCAGAGACATTGAAGTGATGTTGCAGCTTTTCTGCCAAGTCCTCTTGCTGGGTGACCAGCTACTTCTGCTTCAACAGATCCTTCAGTCTTTCATCCAGGCTCTCTTGCTCCTGTTCATTAGAAGATTGTGTTCTCAGTGGAGACTTGCTCACTCACATGCACACACAGAAATTCATGAACACACCAAAATACATGTGTGCACACATACCATCACACTGGAATGCAGTAACATGTTTAGCTCCACAGTTTATGCTAGCATAAGGAGCAACCACCAGGGATACTAACGAAAAGAAGATAAACCTGTTGGATGAGAGAAGAACACAGAGGGCATGAGAGATAGGGAGTTCAGTCACTGAAGTGTCTATCCTGCGACCTTGTGCACAGACAGGTGGCCCTCTGGAGTCCTGGACAAAGTCTGCTTAAGAAGTTCCCCAGGCTGTGCAGTATAGGAATGTTCCCCAGCAAAGGACTACTGGATGGTTGTGGACTACCCCACTGGTCTTGTTCACTGTTTCCCAGTTCCCCCAAAGTGAGCAACTTCCTTCAAAAGGGGCTCCCTTTACCACAGGTTGCCTCACTTTGGACTCAAAGCAAAGAGCTCAGAAAACTAGAAAATCTCCATAACCAGGATCCAAAAAAACAGTTCCTTCCTGTGAGGTGTTTGTGCCAGGGAATTATTTGAGTTTCAAATGACTGACTAAGTCAGTACCAAATGATTTTATGTATTACTTTATGCTGAACAATATTACATGAAAGAGCCTGACCACAGTGTGCTTTTCCACTCAGTGAATTATGGGCATCAGGAGGCTGCTCCCAGGAGTGCTGATAAAACTTTGATGTCCCCTATCTATGTGGGGACTATGTGGACACCTACTTTATGTTCTGGAATCACTGTGTCACCTGGGGATTGCAATTCAACTTTCTGAAGACTTGCGGGTAGCTTCTCACTGTGCTACACCATTTTACATTACCAGAAATGTCTGAGGGTCCTCATTTCTCCAAACCCTCCATGAGGCTGATTTTTAACTCAGAGTAAACAACTTTGGGGAAAAGCAGTTACTGAGTGCTACAGACACAGCACATGTGGAGTAATTTAGACCCTCAGGAGACTAAATGGGGTGCACTGAGACAGCCTCCTTCTCACACCACAGCATGGCTAGGGGACTTCTGCTGGACTGAGATGAAGCTGGAAGCACACTGCAAGTCAGAATCTCTTAAGGACTAACATGCAGGACAAGCTCCAAGGCCAAGGTTAACTGAGCCAAGGTTAGACAAAGGGGGAAAGCAAGTGGTAGCAGACAATGTGGATGAGGACAAAACAGGATACAGAGAAGACACAGCCAGACACCTGACCATTGAGTGTGCAGTCACCATTCACCCAGAGCAGAGAAGGACACAAACCCTCAACCAGCCTATCCTACCTCTCAGACACCTTGATTTGCCACAGTGACCTCCTCCTAAACTTCATGTACCACATTCTTTTGGTTTGCTCCAAGGATTTCTGGGCAGATAAATATTTTTGTCTCTACAAATACCTGAAAACCATTGAGGTACAGTAGTTTTTGTCCCTTTGTTCTAGTGAGCTAGGAGGACATGCAGAAAGATGGGCAGCAGCATATATTATTTGATGGATGCCAAGTGAGGGGGCACAGCACTTTTTCAACAAAGTTGGTTCCATCATCATTAAAGATGAGTAAGTGAATATATAAATATGTAGAAATAAAAACAAATAAGAGAATTTAAAATCCACAGTACAAACACACACCTGGACCTATAAGCACCTGTACTCACAAACACACACAAATACTTATCCCTATACATACAGGAAACATGGACACACACACATATACACTCATCCACACATGGTCACATACACACACAAAGGAACATTACTGTGTAAGCAATAGACAGTATTCACACAAACACACACACAGAGAAGTTCATACACACATACATACAGAGATGCACAGAAAAGCACAACACACACATACACACACACACACACACACACACACACACACACCACAAATACTTGCTGAACCTAGAGTGGTCAATGAGAAGACTGCTGCACCTGTTCTGATGTAGGGTGAGGTAGTGGGTCCTCTATGCTGTCTACAAGGCTCTTAGACTCAGCAATGCACTGCTACCTCGGCCTGCACTTACTTTTCCTTGAATGAACTTTATCCATCACAAAACCCCCTGACCCCACAGGTTCCAAGTTGACCTGTCATAGTCTTTTCACTAAACTTATCCTGGCTCCTCCACAGATGACCTAGATAGCCCAAGAAAAATAAAGTGACCCACGGTCAACACCCAGGAAATTTCAACAGATGACAGTGCATATGATATGAATTCAGCCCAATGTCAGTCAGGAGGAGGCCAGTGACATCACCTCCAGTGCTTTTCAGGAACACAGCACTCTGCACAACTATGAGAAGGAATCTGTTCTGAGACACAGCCGTGCACATGATATAGTCAGCAACACAATGTCAGCAAGGAGATGCACTGTGGGATTCTCTGTTGAGAAGCCAGAGACAAACCAGACATTTCCTGTGGTGTTAGCTCTGTGCACTGAAAGGAAAGAAGCCTACTGTTTATTTTTAAAATAGCTGTATTGTTTGATTTTTGTTATTTATTAGAGAACACATTAGCATCAAAACATTAAAGTAAACAGACAAAAGAGAAAACAAATGTGTCCTTCCTCTTTCTGAGCAATTTAAATGTGTAACATTGGATTAGACAAAACAAGGCAGAAGGTCTACCTTGGAGGACAGGAGATCCAAAGAGTGCTGGCCAGCTAGATTAGCCCAAAGAGAAAATTTCAGGGCCAGTGAAAGACCTGGGCTCAAAGGAATAAGGGAGTGAGCAACAGATGACAACACGGATTTCATTATGTAGTCTCTGAACACACACACCAAAGTACATATATTTACACATGCCTGCATAGATCACACACAGACCACAGAAATCAGAGTGAGCAGAAAACAATAAAGAGTACATCATGTTGTATGAACAGTTGAATAAAATATGCACATCAGGTGTTTCAACTGAGACCCACTACACGGCTATCCATCCCTTGGGGCCTAAAAATTCCTAGGAGAGCACACAAGTTATTCAGACTCTGTTGAGGTGATAGCAGAACATGTACTCATATAGCCTCAAATCAGTCACCCTAACAATCAGCTTGTCAAAATCCTCCCACATCTATGGGCATCCAGTCAGCTCCACACTGGAAGCTCCAGGATGGGAGAACTGTCCAGCACCACACACAGAAAAAGGACTGAAAAGGTGGTACTCAGGATTCTGTCACTATGAACCAAGAGCTTGGCAAGAGGAAGAGAGCACACTGGGATGCAGGAAGAAAGGAGAAGACCACATGCCACCCAAAATGTTGACAATGAGAACCACTCACTTGGCACTGGGGCTGGACTCTAGTCCTTGAAGGCTGCTTCCTACCTGTGATCTCACAAGACCCCTGCAAAGCAAATGAGCCACAGACCACTGACATCATCAATGAAAGCTTTGTGTTGTTCCCAAAGTACCTCCCTGCATAGCAGCCCTCTGATCATAATGACATGTAGGTGTGTGATATGTGGCTGACCCAGCTATCTGAGTGTACTGCAGCTTCTAGGAGAACAGGAAGGTTTGCTTGACAATTATCCAGTTGCTTGCAAGAGGCTAACTCTCCAGAAAGACTCAGGAATGAACACAGAAATCAACAATTAGATGGTATGTAGGTGGGAGTCTGGATGGATGGGTGGATGGTTATATGGGTGTCTCTATGTTTATGGTTGAACAGGTGGGCAGCCTGCCCCCGCTGTCTCAGCCTACCTGCTGAGGGTCACAGATCATCTCATGGGCCTCCATCAGGAGCCTATTCAGCTCCTCACAGGACTCTTGCAGTTCAGTCTGCTCGTTCCACAGCAGTCTGTTCTTGAGTCTCAACACATGTACATTCTCCTTCAGATGAGTCCAATCTTGGAAGATCTGGCCATGGAGGTAACTGAAAATCCACGGAAACATGGTGTGTCCCAGCCAGCCTCCATTTGCCCTTCCTACATCCCAGTACCACCAGTGCTGAAAATTCCCAGATACCCAGAGAGCCCACAAATGGAGCTCTCAGTAGCCAAGCCAGCATCACTTAGATGCAAACCATATCCAGAGAATAACCAAATTCCAGAAAGATTCAAACTACTTCTGAAAACCCTGATGCCAAAAGGGATCCTGTGCATCTGAGAACAGCGTGCAGTCCACACCTGTTCTTAACTGTTCATAATATTGGGAAAGCAGCAGCAGGTAGAGGGAAAACACTCTCAAAAGGAGGGAAAAAGCCCCAACCAGAATCAGTTCTGTCTATGGCTACCATGGAAAGCAGCTCTGTGAAGCCCTGGTCAGAGCTCCAGAGGTACTAGGATACCTGACACTCTCTTCATGGTGCAAACCATTTTTCTATTAAGGGTATCCCAAGGATGACAGGACATCTCTTGGAGGGACTCAGTGTCTTTTCACACTTAGGAAAATTGAGTCCAAGTGGCACAAAGCCAAGGACCACATGTCAGACTGTTGTTAAGAGGTACACAGGCAAGAACCAGGGCCCTCACATTGGGTGAAAGAGAAAGATGTTAGAATCAGTCCCTCCCATGATAAATCCGGCACATACCTGTAGGATACATTCTCCTCAATCAGCTATTTGACCTTGTTCACACCATCACTGATCTCCATGGGCAATTTCTACAAGTCCGACATCACCTGCTTATGCTCCGTTTTTAGCATCCCAAAAGAATTCAGCCTGTGGTAGGGCATGACCCCAGGAGAAAAGGACCCCATGAACACAGGCCACAAGGATCATATGGAAGCAGGCTATGTTCTGGACACCTCAGCCCCATGGATGCCACAGCCTGGCACTTATACACTGGGACCTCCTGGTGCTTATTAAACTTCCTATCATGTCCTCAGGACAGAAGAAGAACGTTGTTCAAGAGAGTTATCCAGGGCTGCATGAGCACCCTCAGTGGACTTGGAGCTATAGATTATCTACCTAAGAAGTTCCCAGGAGTCTGTGCCACATATCTGGTGCCACCGGAAACCTATAGTGACATTTTTCCTGTTTTTACCACAGGGATTCTCATGTATGGCTGTCTATTGCTACACAGAGGACCAGAGCACACATTGAGTATTTATAGGGAGGAGTCCCAGCTTCAGGAAGGCTTTATAAACTCCACAAGAGATTCCAAAGTTCCACCAAAGTGAGAACAGTGGCCACGATGAAGCTCCCTGGTGTTATCACTGGCATCCCATGGAAAATGTGAAAATGGCAAATCCTCAGGCCCTGCCACAGAACCTAGACTCCAAGGAGTACACACACACACCCTCATGCCCTCTAACACACACATTAACACACACACACAAACACAACACACACACACACACACACACACACACACACACACACACACACACACACCACATATGCTCAGAATGCACATGTGATACAGAGAGTTTGCACTGTCTCAGAGTATAAGGAGGAGCCAAGAAAAGTTTCAGGCTATTACATCCCCCCACACACAAACACACCACATACAGTCAGGTTGCCCATGAAATGCAGGTAGGTGGAATTGCCTCAAAGTATAAGGAAGAGGATAAGGGAGAACCACTGATAAACATCAAACCTTCCAGCCACAAACTGAGATGGATGAATGGGACCAGGCCCCTCCAGCTCTGACAGGACCCTTCAGCACACAATCATCTGCTGGTCAACTACAAAGACTCACCACAAACTCACAGTACCTAGCATCTCCCAGAAGCCAACACCTGCCAAGGCCTCTTGAAATGCATGTTGAGAACTCACACACTAATGTCCCTCTCCTCAAACTGTGATTCAGGCCACAGGGTCTGCTATTCATTTGGATGGATAAGAATAGCCTGTGTCTCCATCTCACACCTATCCAGGTTCCAAATTCTGTGCACTCAGGAAATTTAGTTTAGGCACAAGGACACCCTGGAGGTTCAGCCTCCAGCTCCTCAGGAAAGCTTAGCTACACACTGTGGGGTCAAGATGGTCAGCAGAGAACTGCACATAATGACTACCTGTTCTGCAAATCCTTGTCTGTATAACTGGCCAGGATTCCATGCAGTTCAATTCGCTTGTATGTTATACTCTGTAGGTGAAGGGTGAGTTTCTCCAACTTTGTCATCTGCTGCTCCTGCTCAGTGGAGGTGGAGGTTTGGGTTGGTGACTTCCCAGTGGTCCGAGCAGGTAGATAAAGCAAAGTGAACTTGTGCACTTGAATGGCATAGGGGCAGGAGAATCCATGCTAGTCCCAAGAGGAAGCTCCAGGAAGAGGAAATTCTAGGGACCCACTGAGAGCCCCAAAGAGTAGGTCAATTATCCTCAAATTAGTACCCATGAGCTATGTATCTGTCCTCAACCATCATGGCTAGGCATGTGCCTCCCTCTCTAATGCAGTTGCCCAGCCCTGGAAGGTATAAGATAGCCCAGCCATGTAGATTTGGAGGACAGTGTCACCTCATATCTGATGTGGTGCAGGTAAGTCCTATTGTCCCTAGAGCATAGCAGTACTAAGTCCTCAACACATGTATCCAGGACCAAAGTATCTGAAAGTCTGAGACTTTGATGGATGGTCAAGGGAGTTTCCCTCCCTTCTTATTGGCATCAGATTCCCATGGAAACTGATGGAATCCACTAGGATGAAGTGCAGCAACACCCTACCCAGAGAAGGACACCTAATTAGTTACCACTTTGCTCATGCTGGCCTTCCTTTCAACTCAGAATGAGATTAAGGATGTCACAGAAAAGCCACTTCAGGTTTGAATATTCATGGCTCTCCCAAACTAACCATCAGAAATTGTTGACTCTGGGTCTGCTCTTAGGGAACCCAGAGAAGCAGGATAAGTCCATTGCTTAGCAGAAATTCACAGATACTGAACCCCACTACTGGAAGGCCCTGCTCAAGCTGTACCTCCTCCAGAAAGCTCCCACCCCCTCCTAGGACTCACTGTTCCCTCACCAGAACCATTTATTTCTCAATGTTTTACACTGAGACTGAAACCCAGCTTCCTTCTGCCTCTCTCTGGTCTCCCCATGTTCTCCATTCTCTCTCCCAAGCAGCCTTCTCAGTCTTGCTGACATGTCTATGGGCAGTGAAAGAATACCCCACAGTCACCTGGTGTTCCCACAACACTGGTGATATCAAGAGAATGCCAAGGGCTCTCCAGAATACAATAGCTTGTCTGAGAAGGAACTATTGGGTTCGTGAGCAGTACCCCTCACCTACCTACAAACTACATCTTCTGCAATTTACTGGAAGCCATACTGCCCTTTCCAGGAGCCTTCCGAAAAATGTAAGGGAAGACCTTCATCACCTCCTCATTACAAACCCAGGGATCTCTTTTTGCTTCATTAGAATATATTCACTATTTCATGTACAGAAAGTTGAAGACTCACTTCCAAACACCTCCCAGGAAATGGCTCACCCAACTCGTGAAACCTCTAGTCAATAACATAAGAAAAAAAGTATCTAGGCAACTAAGTAAGGATGGTGGGGAGGAAAGTTCAGTCTCCTGAAAGCAACAACCACCTTGTGGAGGATGCACAAGGCTGTTAGTGGGGTGGGAGATTGTGGGTGTCATGTCAGAACAAAGATAACTTCCATAATTGATGAAAATTACCCCTCACCTTCAGTAGAATTCATTACAGCCATCATAGATACCGAAAGTGTGATTAACTAGTGACATGTCAGGCTGGAGATATAAGAACCAGCTTTCCCCAGGGGAGCCCTCAGACACAAGAGCAAAAACTCCCATGAAGAATGATGGGCCATTCCTGCATTAAAGTTTGAAGAAAGATGAGTGGCTATTGAGAGGCCACACAGACATGCAATAGCATTTACAGAAAATCAAATGTGTCATAGTCATGGGGATAGTATGCAGTGTGTCACTACTGTGGTACTTCACCTAGAGCTAAATGAAAGCCAAATTCCTTGATCTGGAGCTACCTGTGACAATGCACCTGCCCTTAGGAAAGGTGACACAACCAGATTAAATTACAATATGCATCGGAGCATGAGAGAGGCAGGCAAAGGCACAAGAGGACAGATTATTAGGGGTCCTTCACCATAGACCTTTCCCAGAGCCACATTTCACACATTTGAATTTACTGACAGTCCAAAAATGAAGAGCTAGCACCATGTTCAGCCTGGATTGAAAATTCACCAGAAGTCTAGACTGTGGCTTCAGAAGTGTACTTGGTGGATCCCAGAAGAAATGAGTGATGTGGGGTAAACTATGTCCATTCAGATGTTATATCATACTGACAAACTTGTTAGGCAAGGTTAGGTATCTCAGTAATCACCAATTCTAGAAATCAATGGACACCACATGCCCTACACACTACCTCCTCTCAGTCAATCCTGACACACTAAAGGGTGATCAGGAAGTGACTGACAGATGAAACTTTGCCCTAGCTGGTTCTGAAAGACTAGACTTGAGTCTCTCCCTCTGTGGATGTCAGTTCTCGCATCTTTCTATAGGGAGATGGGTGTCTCAGAAGTTACCTGGCGTCCCCTGTCTCACAGCACAGGGTGACCTAGGGGACAGCCTCCTAAGGCTTATTCACAGCTACAGAAGATGCACAAGCTTCAGAGCCCTCAGTCATGTCCTTTCCTGGACATAATCCTGGAGATAATTGCTACTCTCACAAGCACTCAAGTAGTATAGGGATGCCCAAATCACTTGGACAATGCTTCAGAGTATCATGTTAATGGAGAAGCCATGAACAGTAGAATATAGTCAACAGATTCACAAAGCCATCTTCACTGGCAGTCCAGGACACCTAGATCCTGTAAGAAGGGGACAGTGTCATTCCAAATCCACTGAATCTAACAGTTCTCAGGCTGAACTGGAGACCTGTGTGCCACCCACAGCTGGGAAGTCATGATCTTAGGGTGTCACTGAAAGACAGCAGCACTTGGTACCTCAGCCCTGCTAGTGTCTACGATGTAAAGTAAGACAAGCTCAGGCTTTGTCAGGGCACTCTCCTGTCCCCGTTATTGCTGGCACACATCCTAAGGACTCCAGTGGGGGTGAAGTGCAATGATGGTACTAAAATCTAAACATTCCTCTCTGCCTCCTTCCCCACTCAGAGTGAGAGCAGAGGGTCCCCAGGACAAAGGCTACAGCCTTGTCAATTCCTGACTATGTCATATTAACCATCATGAACCCTTGATCTGGATCTGCTTTTTAGGAAACCAGAGATGCAGGATAGGCCTATTGCTTCTCAGAAGCTGCCAGTTCCTGACTGACCCTGGAAGGCTCAAGCCCATCACATCCAGAAAGCTCCCCAGACCCTTCCCTGAACTCACTGCATCTTCCCCAGGACCATTGATTTCTCCATTCTTTCCAGTGAGACCTAGGTTCAGCTTCCTTCTGCCTTGCTCTGGTATCTCCACAAAATCCATTCTCTCTCCCAAGTAGATGCCTAAGTCTTGACAGCATGTCTATAGGCAAACTGTATAGGCATTGAACGGACATCCTAAAGGCACCTGGTGTTGCTACAACACTATTGACATCACAGGGGATTCCAAGAGCTCTGCTCTCCAGGATACAATAGAATTTCCAGAGAAGGGACTCCTGAGGTCACACGGAACAGCCTTTGCCTCCTTGCTAATAAATTCTCCCTAAACTAACCAGAAGCTGAGAATTCTTTCCAGGAGTCTCTCCTGTGACACAGGTGAAGTCATTCAGTACCTCCTCTTTCTTATAAAGCTGGGAATTTGTCTCTGCTTCCTTAGCATCTTTTCACTACTTTACCCATGGAGAGTTGAACACTCACTTTATAAGCACTGCCCAAGAATGGACCTTCCTCTCCTTAACAACCATACTCAATAATATGAGAAATAAAGCATGCCAAGGAATTAGATCATGATGATGTGGAGGAGGAGCGTGGAGTTCTCTGAAGTGAGCAAACACCTGAGGAATGCTGAGGTTAAGGGAAGATGGCCATTGAGAACTTGTAAGAGAGCTGAGACTCTTATGAGACCCAAACTGCTCTAGAATGTCCTCTCTACGTGCCTGGTGTATTATCAGGCCTCTAGAGTAACATAAGTTATAAAAATAAATGTTTATTTTAAAAGGGGATTTGTTAGAATGCCTTACAGCCTGTACTCTAGCTAATCCAACAATGGCTGGAAATCAATGGGAAGTTCAAGAATCCAGTAGTTTCTTTGTCCTAAACACTGGCTGTCTCAGCTGTCTCTGATATTATGCTGTAACCTTAAAGCAATAGACTCTAATGTCAGTGAAAGAATGGATGTGCTAACACGGTGAGAGCAAGCAGAGAAAGAGTAAAAGCTTCCTTCTTCCATGTCCTTCTATACGCTTCCAGCAGAAGGAATGGTTCAGATTACATCTAGATTAAATATCTGAATTAAAAGGTGTGACTTCATTCCTCAAAGTTCCACAATAAAGTAGTTCTTCCCACTTTAACTAAGCAGAAGTAGACTACAGGTGTTCCCTCCATCTTGGGGTTATATTATTCCTAGATGTCATCATGTTGACTCCTAAAAATAGCCATCAAAGTCTTAATCCTATCTACTAACATTCCTGAGCAAATGGCTCCATTAGAGATTGAAAGGAAGGAGTGTCAATAATCAACAGGAACATGGGAATCAGCTGGAGATCTCATGGTCATGATGACTTTCAGTGGCTGCTTTATGTCTATGCATGGCTGAAAAAGGATGAAATACCAGTCTGTGGTTTTTTGAGTAAGAGGAGAGCAGCTAGAAACCCTGTACTTAAAGAATCTGGTCTTTCTCTATAATTGAAGATTTGGAATTCAAAGAATTTGTTTGATAGTAACTGTGGTTAAGAAAAAAGTGTCCATAGGTACAAATTGGGTGCTCTTTAAAGAAAAAGAGAAAGGCCTAAAACAACAGCTCATTGGACCTGTAATAAAGAGTATGGTGTCTCGGGTCATGTGAATTTTGACTTGAACACTTCCAGATCTTGTATTGCTTATTCCCTATATCCTGTGATGTGAGGGAAAAAAACTCCTTCCTAAAACAGAAAGGATTGGGATGACTACTGTGTGGTCTTCACTGTCAACAACAGCTAGATGCCTTCTATTGCTTTCAAAGCAAAAAGGATTCACTTAGATTTGAAATTTCCCTGGGGTCATACAAGTGGGATTTCAGACAACAGCACCAATATACGAATTCTATTCCTGAGATGACACCTGTAGTCGGTAGCTGTTCCAGCTTTGATCTGGAAGTACCACCCTCACTGAGGATTCGGTAACTGTCACACCTACAAGGTGGAGCTGAGAGAGGACCCCTGAAGACCGAGATCCAGCTGGGCTGGCTCTCTTGGTTCCTGGACCCTGAATGCTGGAGGTAGACCGAGCAGAGTTCTCCCAAGAACACCGCCAGACTATGCTTTACCTTTCCCAGACCCTGTAACCTATCCCTTCACTTGTAAGTTACCCCACAAAATAAACCTCCCTCTTAACTACGTGGACTTGCCTTAATATTTTAACCAATAGACACCATTGACACCACCATGAGGAGCATGGGCACTGCAGTGTGTCACCAAGAATACTGGCACTGGACAATGTCCTGGTACAGCTTCAGAAACTTGCAACATGTATGGCTCTGAAAATGGGATGGAGCCTTCCTCAAACCATCAAGCAGAATGGACTCCTCCATTTCTTTAGAATATAATCTCTGGCATGCAGATGACTGACTCAGGCTTGTATTGGGACCTAGCCTCTGTAGTAAGGGGCAGGACCTCTGATGGGAACTTTTCCACCAAAACACTTCAAGGAAGGTCAAAGCTGCTGGCAGCCACCAGCTACTCCAAATGTCCCCTCTACAGTATCAAGCACCATGGCTAGGTATGTGTCTCCTTCCCAAATACAGTTCCCTGACTCTGGAAGAAATAAAGTAGCCCAGCCATTCAGATTAGAAGGACAGTGTGAGCTCATATGTGATGTGATGCAGGTAAGTCCTGTTGTCCCTAGAACTTAGCAGCACCAAGTCCTGATCACACTTCCCCAGGACCAAAGCATCTGAATGTCTGAGGTTGTGGTAGATGGCCAGGGGAGTTTCCCTCCCTTCTTATTGGCATCAGATTCCCATGGAAACTGTAGGAATCCACTAGGATGAAGTGCAGCAACACCCTACCCAGAGAGGGACAGATCATTAGTCCATTTGTTCCTCCTGCCCCTCTTTGCCAGTCTGAAGGAAATGAAGGAGTTCCCAGAAAGGCAGCTGCAGCCTGAATACTTCATGGCTCTCCTAAACTCACCATCAGAGACTCTTGAATCTAGGTCTGTTCTCAAGAAGCCTGGAGAAGCAGGATAGGCCCGTTGTTTGCAGAAGCTCCCAGATGCTGAGCCCCATACTGGAAGGCCCAGCTTAACTTCACCTCCTCCGTGAAGGTCCCAATCCCCTGCTCAGGACTCACTGTGCCTTCTCCAAAACCATTTATTTCTCCAGACTTTACACTAAGTCCAAAGGCCAGCTTCCTTCTGCCCTCCTCTGGTCACTCCATGTTCTCTATTCTCTCTCCCAAGCAGCTAGCTCAGTCTTGCTAACATGTCTGTGGGCACTGAACGAATTCCCCACAGGCATGAGGTGTTGCCACAACACTGGTAACATCACAGAGACTATCAAGAGATCTACAGGATAAGATAGAATTTCTAGAGAAAGGACTACTAGGGTCACCTCCAGCAGCCCTCCCCTACCTACTAACTATCTCTTCTGCAATGCACAAAAAGCCATGTTGCCCTTCTCAGGAGCCTTTCCAGAAACATAAGGAAAGAACTTCAGTACCTCCTCTTTACAAAGCCAGTGATCGTTCTCTCTCTGCTTCATCAGAATATTTTTACTACTTCAAGTATGGGAATTTGAAGTCTCTCTTCCAAATACATCTTTCAAAATGGTTCATCACTTCTTCAGATCTCTAATAAATAACATGAGAAATAAAGGTTGCTAGGGTATTAGTTCAGGATGGTGGGGAGGAAAGATCACTCCCCTGATGTAAACATGCACATTGTGGAGAATACCCAATCCTGTTACAATATGCAGATGTGGTGGGAGATTGTGGGTGTCCTGTCAGAACAAAGATAAGTCCCATAAAAAATGAGGAAAATTACCCCGAAACATCAGCAGAATACATTCTAGCCCTCATGAAATACCAAAATGTTATCAACTTGTGACATGTCTGCCTGGCGATACTAAGAACCAGAGTTCTCCAGGGAGCCCTCAGATGTAAGAGCAAACACTCCCACAAGAGTAAGGCTCTATTCCTGCACTGGGGTTTGAGGAAAGGTGAATGGCAAGTGAGAGGCTCCACACAGATATACAAAGGCATTACAGACAATCAAATGTGTCATAGTCATGGTGATAATATGTAGTGTGTCACTGCAGTGGTGCTACCCCTAGAGCTACACAAAAGGCAAATGTGATTGGAGCCTCCTGTGACAATGTGCATGCCCTTAGGAAAGGTGACACAGCCAGCTTAAATTACAACATCCACGGGAGCATGAGAGAGGCAGGCAACGGGCACAAGAGGACAGATTATTAGGGGTCCTTTACCATAGACATTTCCCAGAGCCACACTTCACCCTTTTCATTTTACTGACAGTCCTGAAATGAAGAACTAGCACCCTGTTTGGTCTGGATTGAAAATTCACCAAAAGTCTAGACTGTGTCTTCAAAAGCATACTTGGTGGATCCCAGAAGAAATGAGTGATGTGAGGCAAACTATGTCTTTTCAGATGTTATGTCACACTGACAAGTCATGCTAGACAAGGTGAGCTATCTCAGTAATACCCAATTCTAGAAGTCAAAGCACAACACCTGCCCTGCACACTACCTCATCTCAGTTAATCCTTACACACTGAAGGATACACAGAAAGTGACTGACAGATGAGTCTTTGCCCAGGCAGGTTCTGAAAGCCCAGACTTGAGTCTCCCCTCTGTGGATGTCAGTTTCCCATCTCTCTATAGGAAGGTGAATGTCTTAGAAGTTAGTTGGTCTCCTCTGTCTCCCTGCACAAGGGGACCCAGTGGACAACTTCTTAAGGCTTACTCACACTGTAGAGGATGCACCTTGGCTGCAGAGCCTTCAGCCATGTGCTTTCAGATGCATGGAGATAATTGCTACTGTTATAATCACTTGGGTATTATAGGGATGCCCAAGTCACTTGCTCTAGGCTTTAGAGTCTCATGTTAATGGAAAAGCCATGCAGGGGTAAAACATAGTCACCAGATTCACAAAGCCATCCTCACTGACACTCCAGGACACCCACAGCTGGCAAGAAGGTGACAGTCTCAGTCCAGGTACACTGAATCTAAAAGCTTTCTGGCTGAACTGGAGACCTGTGTGCCATCAACAGCTGGTAATTCAGAACCCTCAGGGGTCACTGGAAGACAGCAGCACTTGGGGGCTCCTGCCCTGCTAGTGGCTATGATGTCAAGAGTAAGAACCTCAGGGATTCCCAGGGTACTCTCCTTTCCCTGTTATCACTGGCACATAACTAAAGGACTCCAGTGGCTGTGAAACACAGCTATGGTACAAAAATCCCATTAATTCCTCTGTGCCTCCATCCTAGAAGTTCCCAGTTCTTGAGTCCTAGCTCTGGAAAGCTGAAGCCACCATATCCAGAAACCTCCCCCAGCCCCTTCCCAAAACTCACTGCCTCTTCCCCAGGACCATTTTTTCCATGTTTTCCAGGGAGACCTAGGACCAACTTCCTTCTGCCTCACTCTGGTCTCTCCATGTTGTCCATTTCCTCTCCCAAACAGACTTCTGAGTCTGGACAGCATGTCTAGAGGCCAAGCTTGTGGTCACTGAACAAATGTCCTCAAGGCAGTCAGTGTTGCTACAACAATAGTGACATCACTGGGGATTCCAAGAGCTGTCCAGGATACAATAGAATGCTCAGCAAAGGGTCTGCTGATGTCATGGGGCAAAGCCTTTGCCTCCTGCTAATTAGTTATCCATGAACTGACCAGAAGCTGTGGTTTCCTTTCCAGGAGTCTCTCCTGCGACACAGGGGAAGCCATTCAGCACCTCCTCCTTCCAAAGCTAGAGATTTCTCTCTGCTTCATGAGATTATTTTCAGTAATTCACCCATGGGGAGTTGAACACTCACTTTATAAACACTGTCCAAAATTGGCATTTATCCTCCCCACATCCATACCCAATAATATGAGAAACAAAGCATTCCAAGGAATTAGGTCAAGATGATGTGGAGGAGGGAGGTTGAGTTCTCTGAAGTGAGCAAGCACCTGGGGAAGGCTATGGTTAAGGAAAGGTGACTATTGGCAATTTATAAGTGAGCTGAGACTGTTATAAGACCTTAACCGCTCTAGAATGTCCTCTCTACATGCCTGGTGTCTTAGCCAGCATTCTCCAGAAGTAATACAATGACTCTCTATGGAAAGGGTATTTGTTAGTATGGCTTACAGGCTGTGCTCTATCTAAAAAAAAAAACCAATATCTGGCTGTGAACGGAAAGTCCAATAATCCAGTAGATGTGCACTCCACAAGTCTGGATGTCTCAGCTGGTCTGCAGTATATGCTGGAATCTTAAAGAAGCAGGCTTTAATGCCAGTGAAGGAATGGTTGTGCTAACAAGGAGAGAGCAAGCAGAGAAAGAGTAAGTGCTTCATTCTCCAAGTCCTTCCAACAAAAGGAGTAGTCCAGATTACACCTGGATTAAAGATCTGGATTAAAGGTGTGACTTCATCCCTCAAAGATCCAAATAGAATTAGATATTCATACTTCAAAATAAGCAGACATCTCTCACAGGTGTGCCCTCTATTTTTTGTTGTTTGTTAATCCAGATACAGTTACGTTGACAACCAAGAATAGCCATCATAGTCTTATTCCCCTCTTCACTAATATTCATGAGAAAAAGGCTCACTTAGAGAGTGAAAGGAAGGAGTGACAATAATCAAAAATCACATCTGAGTCACCTGTAGATCTCATAGTCATGATGACTTTTAGTGGCCTTTTTTTGGTCATGGATGGCTAGAATAGGATGAAATACTAGTTTTTGCTTTTGTGGGTAGGAGGAGATTAGCTAAAAACCCAGATACAAAACAATCTGGTCTCTCTCTATAATTGTAGATTTGAAATTCAAATAATTATGTTATGGCTGGTAGTTACTCTGGTGAAAAAGGGTCCAAGAGACAGAAAATGGGTTCTCTTCAAAGAAAAGAAAAGAAAAGAAACAGACTGTACCTGTTAGAAAGAGTGGGGTGTCAGGAAGAGTCACATGAATTTGGACTTGAACTCCTTCAGAACACATCTTGCTCACTCCATTCATTCTCAGAAAGGAAAAATGCCTGTTTAAATTGGAAGACCCAGGACAGCCCTCTGTGGGGTCTTCATTGTAAACAGCAGCTAGAAGCCTCCTGTTGCTTTAACAGCAAAAAATGGTTTATTAAGATTTGAAGTTTCTCTGATGGTCAAAGAGGCAGGATTTGGAGACAACAGCAATAGGAAACAAATCATACTCCAGAGTTAAATCATGTTACAGAGCTCACCACTGACATTAGCATGATGAGTGTGGTCACTGCAGTGTGTGCCACCAAGAATAATGACAATAGACAACGTGCCTGGTGCTGCTTTAGAAGACTGCAACATCTACAGCTCTGAAAATGGGATGCAGCCTTCCCCAAATCATCAAGCAGAATGGACTCTTCCATTTCTTTAGAATATAAGCTCTGGCATCCAGTTGATGTCTCAGGCTTGTATTTGGGACCTGGCCTCTGTAGTATGGGGTAGGGCTTCTCATGGGAACTCTTTCATCAAAACACTGCAGGATGGTCAAAGGTGCTTTCAGTCATATCCACTCCCCAGGTCCATACTGCATCCTCAAAAGGGGCTTCAGTAGTCAAATTTACCAACTTTTCCTTTGTACCTTTGGGTTATTGTCAGTCATTATTTTAAATACTATTTCTTTTTCTGACATAAATCCTTTTAAATTGTTCTTAATACAATTGAAATTTTACTTTGGACATAGAATCCCATTCATCAAGAATCAATTTTTTGCAGTAAGCTGAGGCTTATGTTTTCCCCTTTATGTCTTGCTATGGATGGCTAATCTTGGCTATGTACTTGAAACATAGTTGAGGAGCTTACACCATCAGACTGGCTTGCAGGCATGCTTCTTTGGCATTTTCTTGATTGCCAATTGATTTTGGAAGGCTCAGCCCTCTGGGTAGGGCTATCCCTAGACAAGTGAGCCTAGTCTATATAGGAAAGCTGGCTGAGCAGAGCAGTGAGCAGCATTCCTCTGTGGTTTCAAGGCCCTGCCTTGGGATCTTGCCTTGGCTTCCCTTGATGATGGACTGTAACCTGTGAGGTGTTGTGGGAATTCAGCCCTTGAAATTCTCCTGTATTTGTTATTGAAATTGTAGAATGCTGACACATCTGAGAGCCATAAATAAAATAATTTAGCCTATGGGCTCTCTGCAGCCTGGATTGCCTTTGCCTTCTCTGTTACCTAAAGAATGGCCTATTATACTTATTGACTTTAAAGACTGTTTCTTCACTATACCTCTACAAGAAAAGGATAGGGAAAAGTTTGCCTTCATGGTATGTACTTACAATAATTCTCAGCCTGTTAAGAGATATCAACAGAAGGTTCTCCCACAGGGAATGTTAAATAGTCCCACCCTGTGCCAATATTTTGTTCTAAATCTGTTGGAAATAATTCATTTACAGTTTCCACAATCTATAATATGCCATTATATGGATAATATCTTTTCCTTTGAAGAAAGAAAAATAAATTTACTGGTTGTATTTTCCCCTCAGTAAGTCTCATCATCCAAAGCAAAGGAGTCGACTTGTTTGATATGCAATAACAACAAACAATCATTGCAATAAGTTACCTGGATTGATAGATTAACAAACATTTGAAAGTATAAAACTTTTTTCTGCTCTGCTCATTTTCATAAATAACGTTATTCTAAGCCAACTTCTGATGGACTACAATTAACTTCATATTCATTATTAACTTTAATTTAATGCTAATCTTTAAATTTAAACAAATGGATTAACTTCTGAAGTTTACCCTTGATAATGGATTGAGACCGTCAATGAAGCTAACCACCTCTTTGGGTTACACTAATTTTGCTTTAAAGAACACTATTTTACATAATAACATGAAATAAGTTTCAATGAACATTTTAAACTTAATCTTCTTTCTAGGTAGTTTCTTTTATATATGGCAGGAAAGCAGCACCCATGATATCTCAAAATATAGGTGAGAAAATTAACCTTTCCTAGGAACAAATCACTTGATAGGTTATCCAATCCTAAGTGGTCAGGCCATAAAAGAATTATCAAATAAAAATTACAATGCTATAAACTTAATCGCAATACAGAAAATGTTTATCAAGTATAATAATGTAAAACTATGAGAAAAAAATTTCTCTATGATTAATGTGCCTTAGCCAATGCTATAGAATGGTAATTTTCACTTTGAATTTTTGACATCACCACAGAAGACATTTGTCAAAGAATAGATGATATTACAGTTGTTATATCTGAAAGACGATTGCTACTAGTATCACACAGGTAGACACCAAGAATATCACTAAATATTCCAACAGTCCCTAACCCACATACCCAAAAAGGATTTGATGAGTCCTAATGGTAATAGTGGTGAGGTGAAAAATAAATACAGGGAACAAATTTAATCTATTTAGTCATTGTAATCTATTTGTTACATAAATGTCTGTCTCTGACCTTCTATGTAGACTTTTGGATGACAAAAGAAATTGAAAATTCTCTATAAATACCATCTATTCAAGAATTATAAACCAATGTAAATGAAGTAGCAAGAATAACATTACTTATAAGACATTATTATATTAAATCAATAACCTAGATGCAGTTTTCAGGAACATTTAAAACAGATTGAGAATCTTAACAGTACTTTGATGTGTGTTTACCCTTTGGAAGAATGGCAGGAGTAATTAGCTCCAAGATTAGTGTTGTGGTTCCACAGCACTAGCATTTGTGTAGATCTCTGGCTTTATATGTGAGAGATTCCTAGTGCACATAGAGCAAGATTTATGGGAGAGTGAAAGAAACAATGAAAAACAACAACGCATGGTTAGTGATGGTCCTGGTGCCTGTAACAACCACTCTCCCCATGAAGAAAAGTATTGTCCAGGAACACTTCTCTAATTCTGCTAATATGGTAATGGACAGAAGATTTAGACACAAGTGGGTCCATACCCCCAACAAGGGTACAGGCTAGGTGCTTTGTTGTTTTATGATAAGTTCTTGTAATTGCAGATGGTGAACATATTCAAAATTCACAAGACTAAGTATGAAATACATTTAAATATTTAAACCTTTAATTGACATGTGACATTTGTTCTTTAGCAATATTAAAGACTTATAATGTTTTTACATTTGAGGATGTCCTATATATCAAAAAGATAAAATATGTCATGTGTTCATATTGATACTTGGAGTTCAAAGTCAGGTCTTTGAATCTTAAATTCCTGGTTATCAGGGACACAGATGATAATATGATCACAATATTGATATTTTTAGTTCTTAGGCCTAACATACACATATAGTAGCAGAGACAATGCAAGATATAAAAAAATCTGTGTGGTACACCTATGAAAATAGTATTGTGTTACAAAGTGATGTCAGGTCGTGTATGTGGAAATAAGTTAGTATGCACACCAATGTCTTTGATTCATCCTTGATTAAAATCAGAATCATCATCCAAGAGGAGGCCACACTGTTTCAAACAGGACTTACAGGGGAACATTAGGAAGTTGGTGGTCCAAATGCTTTGTGAATTGAAAGGGTGGTACTGCCATTCAGCCTTTATCTAGATGGAGAAGGAAGATCCTGAGTAAATATTTACAGTGCCGTTTGCCACACAGTAGAAGTTGAATCCATTACTCTGAATCTTGTCAGGTCTTGCATCTAAGCCAACAAGTAAGTAAACAAGTCTGTTTACTAAGGGTGAGCAGAGTGCCTCCTCTAATATGTGAAACTGTTATTAATGTTTTCATGACTACTCAAGAATGGATATTTGATAATAGCTTTTGGAATGGGTGCTATAGGGAAGTGGGTTTGTTCATAGAAAGCTGTAAACTATGTTTGCCATCTGAGGCTGCTCTTGCCATGGATGTATTTTGCCTAGGTAACTGCCTCTGATCTCACTGACCTAGTACTTTCAAATAAAGTTAAAAGATGACTTTAATATGTACTTATAACAAATATTTAACTCTATCTTGTCTTTCCTAAGAACTACACCACAAGGCAAAATGTACATTAGCTTTCAGATAGCAGATGCTACCACTGTGTGTAAACTTTATATTAGCTATTAAGCGTCTCTATAAAGACTTGAGATGTAAAGTGATACTCTGGTTTTCTATAGCAAATTACCTGACTTGACTTCTGTCTAAAATATTTTACATTATCTTATAATACTGTTCTGTAAATCCAGAAAGCATGGTTTAGGTAGTGGTTTTCAATTTGTGGGCCACAGACCCTCTGGGAAGGTGGAAAGAAACTTTCACAGAAGTTGAGTATTTGATATCCTACATATCAGATATTTACAGTACGATACATAACAGCATCAAAATTACAGTTATAAAGTAGCAACAAAATAATTTTATGGCTGGGGGGTCACCATGACATGAGGAACTCTATTAAAGGGTTGCAGTGTTAGGAAGGTTGAGAACCACTGGCCTAAGGAGAGAAGGGTTTATCCTGCTGTACAGTTCCAGTGAGTTCAATCCGTGGTTGCTCAAGACCATTGACTTGGGCAGAACACCACAGTAGGAATATATGGTGAATGGGAGCTGTTTATCTCATGGCTGCCAGGAAGCAGAGACACAGAGACAGGACGGGGCCAAACAGAACAATATATAACCCCGAGTACTTCTCTCCCCCAGGAGCTACTTCCTCCAGCTAGGCACTGCTTTCCAGCATCTCAGGAACCTCTCCAAAGGGTCGGCTCACACTTTGAACAGTTGTCCTCCAGCTGCTGGTGCAACCTCTGGAGGTTGGGGACTCTTAGGATGGGCTTCCCTGGGAGAAGTAGGTCACTACAGCTGTGTCTCTGAGCAGTAAACCCTAGCCTAGGCCTACTTCTGCCTAGCTCCTTGAGCCTATGGGCAGCTTCCTAGTATGCTGCATGGCAACAGCCTCCGCCTCCTGCCACCACGACTGAGTTTCCCCACTTGCCTTCTCTGCTGTGATAGAGTGAGCCCTAATAAACCCTTCCTCCCCCAGGTGTGTGGTGACAGTTGTACAAGACAAGGAACTAATGCAGTTAATTGACCTCATTACCCTGAAAGCCCCAGCCTCAGACTGCTTCACAGGTAAATCTAAATTCTATTAAACTAAAGAGAAGAGAAGAGATAATAGAATTGTAGAGAAGAGATAATGCCCTTTTAAATTGAGACACGGTCTGCTACGTGGCTCTAGCTGGCCTAGGACTCACTATGTACACCAGGCAGGACACATTACAGTCATCCTCTTGTCTCTACCAACTATGTGCTGGGGTTACAGGCTTGAACCATAGTGCTCAACTCAGTACTGCATTTCCAATGAAAGCTGTTCCCCAACAGAAAACAGTACCTCAACTCGGTTGTTTTTCAAGACAGGGTTTCTCTGTGTAACCCTGGCTGTCCTAGAACTCACTATGTAGACCAGGCTGGCCTAGAACTCAAAAATCTGCCTGTCTCTACCTCCTAAGTATTGTGATTAAAGGGGTGTGCCACCATGCCTGGCTCTACATCAACTCTCTTTGAGCCTAGGTTAGCCTTGTTTACAAAATTAAGAAAACCAAATAAAGGGCCTTGTCCAGTTGCATGGAGGCTCCACGGCATTGGTCTAAATTTCATGAGTTCCCACTAGTTTTCTTTGGTTGTCTCTGTAGGTTTCCCTGTGGGGCGTTTAACCACCAACCCCACAGCTCCCCAGAGTTTTCTTGAGCGTGAGCAGCAGGAAATATTAGATAGAAGGATTTATTGCAGAGAATCTTGCGGAGATAAACAGATAGAAAATAAAGGATTGCCTCGAGAGGACCTGGAACCTTTTCCAATGGGCCCGACTGTCTCTGCCCCAGGGTTTTTATAGAGATGCCAAGGGGTGGAGCAAATGACCTCCTTCCCCAGCACAGCCAAGTGCAGACCATCTCAGACACCTGCACTCAGGCCCGTGGTTCTAATCATCCTCTATGAGGACCTGCTGGGTAAAGCCACGAGGAACCCGAGAACAGGCTCCCACATTTCCCCATCATGATCTTGATGCCCTTTGCTCATAGAATCCCTCTTCCTTCTTTGACTGGACTCCTGGAGCTTGTCCTGGTGCTTGACTGTGGATCTCTGCATCTGCTTCCATCAGTTACTGGATGAAGGCTCTACGATGACAGGGTATTCACCAATTTGATTATGGGGGTAAGCCAGTTGAGATACCCTCTCCACTATTGCTAGTAGTTTTAGCTGGGGTCATACTTGTGGATTCCTGGGAAGTTCCCTAGCATCCTATTTCACCCTATCCCCATGATATCCCCCTCTATCATGGTATCTCTTTCATTGCTATCGACTCTGTCCCTGTTCCATCTTGACCATCCCATTCCCTTATGTTCTCATTCCCCCATCCCCTACCCTCCATCGCCCACCCCCACATCTCCAGTTTACTCATGGAACTCTCTTCTATTTCCCCTTCCCAGGACGATCTATGCATTACTCTTTGGGCCCTCCTTGCTCTCTACATAATCGAGACAGTTGTGTAGCTTGATCTGCTTAAGGAGCCCCCTGGAAGTAGGATCAGGACCCATTCCTGGTGCATGAGGTGGCGTTTTGGAGCCCACTACCTATGGTGGGACACCTTGAACAGCCTTTAGGCAGGGGGAGGGGCTTGGACCTGCCTCTACTGAATGTACCAGGTTCTGCTGACTCCCCATGGGAGGCCTTACCTTCTTTATCATCTTGTAGGAGGAAATGGGGGGGGGGGGGGTTGGAGGGGAGGGAGGAGGGAAGAGAGGGGGATCTGTGATTGGTATGTAAAAAGAATAAAAAAATTCCTAAAAAAACATTAAGGTGGGGTGCAAATGAGGAGTCCAAAATCAACCTCTGGTCACAACATTCACATGCACACAGTGGAGAAGGGATGGAGCCTGTATTAGTTATTTTCCCATCTCTGTGATCATAATACCTGACAAAAATTACTTAAGGGAGAAGAGATTTATTCTGAGCCATGATTTCAGTCCACCATGTCAGGGAAGGCATGGATGGCAGAGCAGCTCAGTTCACAGCAGCTGGAGTGCGGGGCTGTTCGCATCACAGCAAACCAGGAAGCAAAGAGCAAGTGAGGTAGCCTTCAAAGGCTCACTCTTAGAGACCCACTCCCACCAGCTAGACCTCACCTCCTAAAGGTACTACAAGCCCCCCCCACCCCACCCCCGCACCACCACCACCACATAGCACCAAGAGCTGGGGACAAGCATTCCAAACACAAGCCCCATGGAAACATTTCTGATGCAAACTCTAACAGAGCCTGAAGAAGGGGTTGGAGGCAGATGGTTTATTTGGAAGGTGATGCCAGGAAGCAAGAATGAGACAATATGGCGAGTGGGACAGGGAAGGGACAGAGGCCAATGCAAGGGTGTCGTGAACATTGTGCTTTGAATCTTCATGTCCTAAGATGTTCACAGATATGTGCCAGAACTAACCAACCAATGAGAAGCAGGCTGGGACACTTCCCACCCAGCTCTCATCTCTTATTGGCTGAAGGTTACTCCTGAGGCCAGTATACCTTACAGACTGCACTTGCAAGGAAAGCCAGGCTCCAGAAACTTCCAAGACTTCTTGGAAGTGGAGTCTTGGAAGTGGAGAAGTAGAGGCTTAGTTCTGACCTGGACCTCATGTCTGATGAGTCTGGGCACCCAGGGAAGTGTTCTTCAGAGCAGAGGCTGAAATGAGGAGGATCAGGACAGAAATAGCACCTGCAGTAAGAACCAACCACTGAGGCTCTCTCTGGGTCACAGCCTTGGTTGTCTTGTGGCTCCCAGAGAGTACTTCCTCAACTACCTCCTTCTGTGTAGTAAACCAGCACTGACCACCTTCCCGGGGGCTTGTTGAAATGAGGAAGACCACATACTATAGGGTACCATGAGTTCTCAGAGAAAGGTGTCAAGAGGGGCTTCTCAGGTCGAGTTAAGTGACTTAAAGAAGGGTAAATACATAGCCTTGCTCTGGCTTCCATACTGGGAGAAGATGGGACAAATCTGTGACAGGACATCCTAATTATCTTAGTCTAGGAGGCTGTGGAGTTCTGAGTCTCCTCAACAAATGTCTCAAGTGTGTCCAGGAAGGTGAGATGCTTCCATTCCACTTCCTGCCCCCCACTCTGAGCATTCTGAAGTTATAGGATAGTGTTTTTTTACTAGGATTTCTTATTTATATGTTCCTTGTTTTAAACTCTTAACAAGGAATAATTTTTAAAGTGGCTTCAGAATTTGTAAAGGCAAATTCAAAATCAGGGGCAATTTAACTGGTGTGAAGTAGAGGGTGACAGGCATCCTCGAACCAGCTAAAAATCCTAGCCACACCTGGAGAAGTTGTTGCTTTTGTAAGCTGTGTAATTAGCAACCAGAGCATGTGCTGGAAAATGGAATTGTCTGTTTAAATAGAGGACGGGGCCAGAGGCCACCCAGCTTGAGACCCTCCCACTGTGCATGTTAGCCCAGCCTGAGTGATCCCAGTTGACTCTTCATAAAGGTCTATTGTGGGTCTACATGTAAAGTGTGTGGCTAACTGAGGCCACGTGATTGTTCCACACGCAAAGCAGGTGTGACCATTTAAAAACACAACTGGGTCCTGTTTACCTTGTGATTATAAATTATATTCTTTTCCAACCCACTTTCTTTGGCTGGGCATCAGGACCACTGGGGACATTTCAAACAAATCCTGATGATGTTTAAGCTGCACCCAGATTTAACCAGACTCTTTGAGACGGCGTTCTCATAGCAACCCAGGGGATTACTCATTCACAACAAAGCTTGAAAGATGGTCCTCAAAGTATGGGAGTCAGTCAGCTGAAGGTCTTGTTGCAGTCCAGGATGTGAGCCCTACCCCAGACTCAGTGGTCACTGTGAGAGCTGCAGTTCTGTTTATTGTTAGGATGTGGTTCATGGCAGAACAATGCTGCACTCCCTTTGGAGTTACAATAGCATTATATCCTTGCACAAAAGACAGACCCTCGACCCAGTGTCTGTCGTTAGTTCTTTCAATCACTTCACAAGGCCACACCGAAAACTGTTTGGAGGTGTGAATGAGAGTATCTTCTATAAGCTAATGTATTTGTTTTTGTTTGTTTACTTTATATATATGTTTTGTTTGTTTGTTTTCAAGACAGGGTTTCTCTGTGTAGCCTTGGCTGTTGTAGAACTTGCTTTGTAGATCAGGCTGGCCTCAAACACACAGAGATCAGCCAATATCCATGTCAGGTGGCTCACAACTGCCTGTGACTCCTGCTCCAGGAGATCCAGTTCGTCTAGCCTTCCTGGGCAACTGTACTCATATGCACATACCCCCACACAAATGCACACATTCACATAATTAAAAATAAAACAATAAATCTTTAAAAAATAAAATAAAGAGCCTCAGGATTGAAGTGGACGATGCTGTTTTCAGAAAATGAATTAGTTTTAAGATACTGAAATCATGCAACTGAGAGAAAGGAAAAGCACCAGTTTATAACGCTCTTCCTTCAAATTCAGATGGACAATTAGGAATCCTTCCAATTCCATGGGAACAGGAAATCCAGGTCGGACACGTCACAGGCTCGTCTGTTTATGATGAATTCGGCAGCTGATGAAGATCCACATGGAAGAGCCAGCCACAGACAGCTGTCCTGTGAAGAGGTTGTCTACTCAGCACTTGATCCATCCACCTGGGCTCCTTCCCTGCTGCTCAGGATTTGGGTTCCCGGGGGCTTCTTCAGCATTTAACTAACTCTTTGTTGCCTGAAGGTGCTGGGACTGCTTCTCCACACATAAACTGATCCTAAGACAGAAGAAGAAATGCTATTATTAGCCACCAGGTTTCTGTCCCACAAATGTATTAACATCACTTTCACTTCGTTACAGAATCAACTCAGCTTTAGTTTTTTCCACTGCTATATCATTTGTTTCTATCATTATTATATGCTAGCAATAAAAAAACAAGATGTAAAATTTAGGGGAAATTCATTTATGATATTAGAAAAATGGCAACAAATTTAATTTAAAAAGTCTAAGACTTATGCACTAAAAACCAACTGTTGTCCAGGGATGGACTGTCCATTGTTAAGAACAACGCAGAGTTGCCTTAAATATAAGGCATAATTTGGACTGTCCATTGTATAATGCTAGCAGGACCCTTGATCTCCCCATAGATATTAGTAGTTATCCCAGTTGACAAAACTGGAGACAAAGAAACTTTTTTTTTTTTTTTTTTTTGGTTTTTCAGAGACAGGGTTTCTCTGTGTAGCTTTGCACCTTTCCTGGAACTCACTTTGGAGACCAGGCTGGCCTCGAACTCACAGAGATCTGCCTGCCTCTGCCTCCTGAGTGCTGGGATTAAAGGCATGCGCCACCACCGCCCGGCAGAACATTTTTTTTAAAGACTTATTTATTTATCTGTTTGTGTATTTATTTATTTTTATGTATGAGTGCTCTATCTGCATATACACCTTTATGCCAGAAGAGGGTGTTAGATCCCACTATAGATGGTTGTGAACCACCATGTGGTTGTTGGGAATTGAACTCAGGAACTCTGGAAGAGCAGCCAATGCTCTTAACCACTAAGCCATCTCTCCAGCCCCAATAGCACTTCATTTTTGTTCAAAGAACTGGTGTTGGCAATAGAATTAGAGCATGTTGAAATTTAGTCCTAAGATCATTATTTAACAAGCAGTGTCTTAAAAATATGCCCATCTGCTAGAGAACAACCACTTGGCAGAAATAAACATGTCACATCTTTTAAGTTTTTGCATTAATCAGTTCAATATCTGGTCATTCAAATATGCAGCCTCTTTAAATGGGTAGTAAAAAATTAGTCTTTGTGTTTCTCAACACAGACCTGCAATAGTAACTACTTTGAAAATGAGGTTCAGTCTCTGATTTTTCTTTCTTTCTTTCTTTGTTTTTCAAGACAAGGCTTCTCTGTGTTTGTTTTTCAAGACAGGGCTTCTCTGTGTAACAGCCCTAGCTATCCTGGGACTCGATTGTAGATCAGGCTGGCCTCAAACTCAGAGATCCATCTGCCTCTGCCTCCTGAGTGCTGGGATTCCACCTCAGTCTCTGGTCTTTTATCCTGGTTTATGCCTGACACTACAAGAACTCTCCCAGTTACTGCATATCTCCCATAGTGTGATGCCCAAGGAGTCAGCCCCTGGTCTGTCCCTGCTGCTCTTTGTACCAGAGACTATTTTAATCCAAGAATGAATCATCAAATTTCTACATTATTGTTTCAACTAAAGCCTGCCACTCACAAAGCTCTGTGCTTTGGTCCAACTTACCCTACACTCATTTAGAGTCCATTCTTAAGACTGTTAAGCTCCTAACTTAAGACTCCAAAGCACTAACTGTACTTTGGGTGGGGGTGGGGATGGGGGTGGGGTAAAAGCATTTACCCTTTATCTATTGTCATCCTTATTGGGTACAAAGGAACAAATTTAACATGAAACTGTAAAAATCACAACTTGGAATTATATGTCAAACAAGGTAACAGACTGTATGCATGAACCAGGCAAGCAATAAAAGGCAATCTTTTCAAAAGGTCCTGGAGCTCTAAACAAACGATTAACCAAACAGTAAATACAAAAGAAATGTCAAAAGAAAAAAACCAGGGCGGCGGTGGCCCACGCCTTTAATCCCAGCACTCGGGAGGCAGAGCCAGGCAGATCTCTGTGAGTTCGAGGCCAGCGTGGGCTACAGAGTGAGTTCCAGGAAAGGTACAAAGCTACACAGAGATACCCTATCTCAAGAAAAAAAAAGAAAGAAAGAAAGAAAGAAAGAAAGAAAGAAAGAAAGAAAGAAAGAAAGAAAGAAAGAAAGAAAGAAAGAAAGAAAGAAAGAAAGAAAGAAAGAAAGAAAAAACACTAATTAAAATAAACTTCATGATGTTTTTTCATTCCTGATTAAGTCATTTTCATTACATTACATTGTCATTACAGAGCAATTTCTTTCTTGCCCTTTGCAAAGTGAACACAAGTTACGTAATTTAAACTTGAACAATATTATCCTACAGCTACGTACTGACAATTTGTAAAGCTTTTTAAAAATAGCCCTTGATCTAGCACAAGGTTAAGAAACACTCTTCTAGGCCGGGCGTGGTGGCACACGCCTTTAACCCTAGCCCTCGAAATGCAAGGGCAGGGGAATCTTCTGATTTCAAAGCCGGCGTGGTCTACATAGTGAGTTCTATGACAGCCAGGGCTCCATCTCAACCATCAACAAAGACCATCTCAACAAGCAACAATAAAAAACCCAAAAAACAAAAAGAAAAAACACCCAACACTCTTCTGCACTTTTATATCAGACAGGCTGCTTTAGGTCTCTGTCATTACCTACACCACCCACCCCTTTCAATGTCTCCCTTACTTTGTCATAAATCACTTTTATAATGAGAGAGCAGCTAGGACACGTTGCCACATCTTCTCCATTCTCCAAATCTTCCTAGGACAAAATCAAACAACGTATGGTCAGCATAGCCTCCCTTTCGTCATCTTCCCACAAGCCTTTCCCACGTCTATGTGCAAGTCTTGGGGTGGGTAATAGCACAAAGAACTTCCCCCAAAGTGTCACCTAGAAAAACAACCATGGAGATTAAGTTGGTTTGATCGCCTCCACAAAACCCTGAGGTACAAAATCGAGTTCCCTTCTCCAAAAAAGTTCCCAGGAAAAGATTTTAAGGGTGGGGCTAGGGAGAACTGCGCCCCTGGCCAGACGGTGTACCCCGACAGCTTAGATTACTACTTTAGCGGCGGGGGTTCATGAGAACACGTGGGTGACAGCCTAGCCAGAGACACCGGAAGGGAAAAAGCGCAAGCTCAAGGAGTCGCGACGGGCCCTGAGGGTACCTTGGTGATGGAGAAGTTATCCCCACAGGGGCAGGGGTAGAAATATGTCTCCGAGTCCTCGTCATATTGAAAGTCCTCGATCTCCACCTCATCGTGAAACACCGCCATGGTCACCCGGTGGACACTTCATCAGTTTGCTTAACTCGGCCGGTGATGGAAGGCCCGGGCTTCCCGGCTGACCCGGAAGCAGGGACAATCACTTCCGGGCGGCGCAAGGCGATGACGTAACTCCGACCTCGGTAGCCAAATGGGTGACCGGGTCGCGGTCGCCATGGAGATGGCCGAGCTGGGGGACTTATTGCCGCAAAGGTGGCGCTTACTGCGCAGCTGGTTTGCGCAGCGCTCCGCCCACTGGGTGGCAGTGACCAATAGTGTGAGGGGCTCTCTCACACGGCTGCTACGTCACTCCGGGGCCGGGGAGTTTGGGTCTGGGTTGTAACTGGGTTGTCTCCTTTGCCGGAGGAGTCTCGTCCTCCATCACTGACTTCAGACAACCTTTAAAGAGTGGGCTGGAGGCTACGGCCCTTATCAGAGGGGGGCGCCTGGTCACCCACGCAGCGTCCTCTCCAGTCCGCAGTGGTCGACACACAGCGCTCCTGGAATTGCATTTCAGCCGACCTTGAGCTCAGAGAAGCCTCGTCTGTTGTGGTTCCTGCCTGCAGGTACATCGCTGCCTGTCTCACTCCAGCCACCTTCAGATACCCTGAGCTGTGTTGTAGAGGAGCAAGATCTGGAAGACAGGGAGGAATTCTAGTGCTGTATGCAGTATTCACTATAGAGATAGGTGCGGTAGTAGCAATAACATCACTTTTAATTACTGGGGTTTTGTTTGTTTTTTGTTTTTCCGAGACAGGGTTTCTCTGTGTAGCTTTGCGCCTTTCCTGGAACTCACTTGGTAGCCCAGGCTGGCCTCGAACTCACAGAGATCCGCCTGGCTCTGCCTCCCGAGTGCCGGGATTAAAGGCGTGCGCCACCACCGCCCGGCAATTATTGGAGTTTTTAGTGGTCCACCTACACTCTGAATGCAATTCTGTTGATCCCGGGGTTCAAAACTCCATTTTATTTATCTTTAACTCAGATTCAGAGACTGGGCATCTTGCCCAAGATTACATTCCTAGGCTGTCTCCAAAGCCCAGGAACAAATTATTTGTGTGAACTTCAGTTCTTGGTGAAAAGAATGGTTTTCCTGGTAGTATTGTCAGGATGCAACATCTTCCTTGAAGTGAAATGCAAATGAAAAGCACTTTGTCCCGAAAGCAGTGCTGGGCCTGTTTTGGTTACAATCAGGGACTTTGGAGCGTCCCCCTATTACTAGACAGTTACTTAGATCTCACTGGAGGAATGCAGTGTAGTGAAAACTCACCGTGGCAGAATAGGATCCTGGATCAGAGTCTGACTTGATGGGCTCTGGGAGGTGGAAATGTACATTCTTTGGTTCTTACTTCCTTTGTGAGAAAAGAGCCTTTGAAATCTAACATTCTTTTGCGTGGGAATTAATAGTTCAGCAATCATGTATAGCTTACCTAGCTTACATTTCTATAACCTAAACTTAACATTTGAATACATACAGTTTGCATAACCAATTTTGTGCACATTGAAAGGACACTTTCATTTTGAAGCCCCTTTAAAGTGTTTAAACCTAAAGACAGAAGTCTTTGGAAGGTAAAATCCAGAAGTTACATGAAAAGAGTGTATGGAGGGTTGTTTCAAAGATTTCACTTTCTTTTTTGCATAAATTGGAGACACAGCAATTAGGAGGTATTTGTTGCCTGTTGAGGATTAACTGTAGCTTGTCTGTGCAGAGGAGAAATCCTGTGGAAGTCTTGTATCTTTATAAATACAAATACTTCCCAGGTAGCTCCTGGGACACAGGAAGTAAACTGATTTTCCAGTGTCTATTCTTAGTTCAGATGATCAGAGTTGGAAACCGTCTTTAGTTCTCGAATGTGCAGAAGGGATGCAACTCTGGGTAGGGAGATGACTTGGCTAGTAAAGTATATGAATGTGTAACTCCAGCACTGATGGGAATAGGGGCACAGGCTTGGAGACAGGTGGGTCCCTGGAGCATAGTGGCCAACCTATCGGTGAACTCCAGGTTCACGGAGAGACTATCTATCTCAAAAAATACGGGGGAGAATGAAGAAGACATCCAACCTCATCCTCTGCCTTGAACTTACACATGCACATACACATAACACACAGGATTGGATGCCTCCACATTTGGCTCATAGTATGTATAAATTGCTAGGCCTTTTATTTAAAAAGCAAACAAAGGGCTGAAGAGATGGGCACTGGCTGCTCTTCCTGAGGACCCAGGTCAAATTCTCAGCACCAACACTGCAGTTATAACTGTCTGTAACTCCAGTCCCAGGGCATCCAACCCTCTCTTCGGACCTCCATAAGCACCAGGTACACACATGGTGCACAGACAGACATGTAGGCAAACACTCATACACATAATAAAATCAAAATATTTAAATAATAAAAGAAATATTAAAAACATTTTTTTCCTGGTACTGGGAATCAAACCTTGGGTCGAATGCATGCTAGATACATGCTCTATTGGCTTAGCACACCCCAAGTCCTGATCTTTTAGAAGGCAATTCAGACCCATCAAAAACAACATTCTGGGGCATCTTAAAACCTGAAGTTAGAGGAGTGTCTTAAATGGGGTTTTATTGCTGTGAAGAGACACCATGACCACGGCAACTCTTATAAAGGAAAACATTTAATTGGGGCTGGCTTATATATAATTTCAAACGTTTAGTCCATTATCATCATGGCAAGAAACATGGTGCTGGAGAAGGAGCTGAGGGTTCTACATCTTGATTTAAAGGCAGCAGCCACACTGGATATAACTTTAACATATAAGACCTCAAAGTCCATGCCTACAGAGACATACTTCCTCTAATAAGGCCACAACTACTCTAACAAAGCCACACCTCCTAATAGTGCTACTCCCTATGGGCCAAGTATTCAAATACATGAGTCTATGGGGGCCATTCCTATTCAAAACACCACAATGGGACAGCTAGCATTTCTTTGTAATTTTAACCAATTGTTTGCATATATATTATTTAAAATAGAGAAAGAAAGGTGATGAGCCATTTATTTGTGGTAACTGACACTGTGTTCCCGATACACTTATGTGTATTTTGTCATTAGAATAACAAAGAGGGGTACAGATGGGGTGTGTCATTAGCTTTGGGAAGCCAGGTTTAGGGGCTTAAGACTTTGCTAAAGCAAAGCTGCAAAGTCATGGTGCCGACTGGATCCCTCTGATCCTATAACCAGACTCAGTGAATGACTGCTATGTCTGATCCAGTTCAGGCGGAAGGAGAGGAAACCTCAGGGATGTCCTACAACAAGATGTAGGGCCGATCCCAACCATTTTCTACACTCTCTGCTTCTGCCATCTCTGGCCGCTACTCTACCAGAATCTTAGAGTCTTGACTTCCTGCTTCATCCTGGGCAGTCATTTAAACTCCGGAGATCATGTCCTTGTTCTGATTTATTCATGTTCTTCAGCGGCTTCTTGTGCCCTTCAGGGAAGCTTTATACCTTTACATTGGCCTACGGTGACCCAGGACACATTTATGTAGACAGCTCCTCTGGTCACACTGGCCCTGGCTCTTCTAACTCCCCAGGCTGGTTCCTTGCTTGGGTTTTGTTCTTGCTGAGATCTCTGCTGCAGTGTTCTCCCCTTCAAGTCTGCCTGACTGCCTCTTGGGCTCTGCCCTCAGCTCAGCAGCCATCCCCCCTCCCCCCACTTCATCACTCCTTCTTCCTCTGTTGTACTCATCCCCATAACCATCCCTTTAATTATAGTCAGCACCCTTCTCTTGCTCAGCTCCTTGGGCTTGGCAGCAGGTGCCTTTAACCACTGAACCAGCTTGCCAGTCTGATGTAAATAATACACACACACACACACACACACACACACACACACACACACTTTAAGAATGGAATAAAGCTCGGAAGGCAAGTTGAACACAATTTTATAAAAATGCCTTTATTTGCCAGTAGGTGACACTCTTGGCCATGGTGCTGTTAACGAAATTCAGTCTTTGAAAAAGAACAGCTTTTAAAAATTAACTTTCTTTTGTTTTCCGGTTGAGAAGTACTGTTGTAAACAGCATAGTCACTAAAGGTGTACTGTATTGTAAAAACATTTATTTTAGCAGTAGCTGTCTAAAATATTAACTGGAACAATGTCCACTTTTCACTGGAGGATGAACTTAATAATAGAGATTTTGGTCCTAAGTGATATAACTATCTTTCTAGCCATTGACTATGATTTAACTTTCTTCAGCACAGCATGAGCTCAAACTAGGCAGAACCATAAGGGGAACTACCTGAGGCCACACAGGAAGGTAGCCACAGATAGCAGGAAGCAACAGTGTGGAGGGTATTTCATGGGATGGGTAACCTAGGTTACAGGAGTTGACTCACGCCATGGAAGATCAAGAAGCAGATGAGGAATAAAAACGTCCACATGAGGGGAAAGATTAATGGCAGGAGTAATTGAGACTGAGGACCTCTGATTGTAATGAGGGTTCTCCCTTCAGTCTGGTGCTGGGACTCAAACCCAGGGCCTCTATGTGTTTCAAATAAGCACTCTACTGGGCTTCACACTTTAACTCTAAGTGAGCCTTTTCTTTTGCAAGTAAGACTTGGTGGGGCTTTTTCTGTTTCCTGGCTTTGTACTTAACTAGTTTATTGTCTCTGCCATTGTAGGAACTTGGTGGGAATTTCAGTATATGGAAAACTGTGTTCCAGCTGGTGTGAATCCAGAGGTCTTAGTATAGTATTGGGACCAAAGTATTGGGACCAAAGTATCGTGTCAGACAGCTGAGGACTCCCAGAAGCCCATGGGTTTCTAAAGTAAGTTCTGCTTGCTTGCTTTCAGTGACCAACACACTGTGGTTTAGCACATTTAAGGGGGGATAATTACCTTGGCAGTCTTGCATGAGGTAGCAGAGGCCTTATACCTCTTCCACTTACTGGGGGAAAATAGCATGTTTATTCTCAACACTGCTGAACTGCACTGTGACAAGAAGAAATCTGTCTGAAGACTATTTAGGGGGCGGTGGCTTTTGAGAAACTCATTTACATTTTATCCACCTATTAAAACCTAAGTTTTTGAAGCTTTCTTCAAACCTGCACTGCCAAAGCTTAGGCCCTTAATAGTTTTCAATGTTCGAAAAACTATCAAAACTTCCTTGTTGGCTTGAATATTCTCCTAACACTAAACTTATTACAGTCAATTCATACAGCACTTTCTAAAATGCTTGGGAAAGACATGTTTTATTCACGTTTTATTCTCAAAGCCACAAAGGAGAGAGCCAACTGAAATGGTAATGCAGCGTGGAAAATGTGGGTGTTTAGGCTAAGAAGTATTTTTTAAATGGCACAAGAAAGTAGTGTAGGAGCCAAAGGATAGGTGACCTGACCCTTAATCGGTGTTTTACCTGATCATCTTTTGATTTTAAGATATCCTGACGGGGTGACGGCACATGTTTGTAACTCCAGTACAAGACAGGAGGAGCCCAAGTTTGAGGCCAGGTTAGGGAACACAGTGAGTTCAAGGCCAGCCCGGGCACTTAGTAAGCTTGTCTCCTAAACCCAAAAGGAAAACAAAAGTGAAGTGTTGAGAATCTTCCTGTTTTGTTTTGTTTTGATTGAAGGATAACATACAGACAAAGTATCCAGCTACAAGGACAGCTTGCAGATTTTACAAAGTGGACCTACTGAGGCACTCAGCATCCATCCATATAAAGAAACTGCATTGCTAACAGCTACTTTCCAAGACTGATTTCTAACATTATAGGTTTTTTTTGTCTGTCTTGGCACATTGTATAGTCGATATCAAAGAATATGTGCTCTTTGGAGTCTGGCTGCTGTCATCCCATTTAGTACCTGCAGCCTATAATTGAGTATTACTGTGTGTAAGTGAAATGTATTCACTGCCATTGATGCTGTGTGTAGTGCATGAATGTATCACCCTTCATTTACCGCTGTTTGTGGTCTTTTGGATAGTTGCTAGTTTGGTCTGTTATAAATAGTATTATCTATTTGTTTTAAATATTTGTGAACCTTAAGCTTTTTTTTTTTTTTTTTTGGTTTTTCGAGACAGGGTTTCTCTGTGTAGCTTTGCGCCTTTCCTGGAACTCGCTTTGGAGACCAGGCTGGCCTTGAACTCACAGAGATCCGCCTGGCTCTGCCTCCCGAGTGCTGGGATTAAAGGCATGCGCCACCACCGCCCGGCCTAACCTTAAGCTTTTATAAATACAATTCTTAAAAGATTTACTTTTAGCCAGGCAGTGGTGGCACATCCCTTTAATCCCAGCAGAGACAGGCGGATCTCCAGGTTCCAAAACAGCCTGGTCTACAGAGCGAGTTCCAGGGCAGCCAGGGCTACACAGAGAACCCTGTCTTGAAAATTCCCCCACCAAAAGACTTATTTTTGTTTTTAATTATATGCAGTGTATGTGTGCATGAGTGTAGAGGCCAGAGGAGTTGGATCCCTTGAGCTAGAGTTACAGGTAGTTCTGAGCCATCTGATGTTGTTACTGGGAATTGGGTCTTCTAGAAGGACAATACAAAACAAAATACTCTTTTGTTTTTTTTTTTTTTTTTTGAGACAGGGTTCTATGTTGCCCTGATGGTCCTGGAACTCAGTATGTAGACCAGGCTGGCCTCAAACTCACAGAGATCCACCTGCCTCTACCTCCTGAGGACTAAAGGCATGTGCTACCACACTCAGCCCAAATCTTTAAGCAATTTTATTTAAAATTTTCATTACATTTCTTTCATTGTTTATTTGTGGGGGCTGGGTTACACATGTTAATCAAAGGACAATTTGTGGGAATTGATTTTCTTCCTTCCATTATGTGGGTGGGTGTTTTGTTTTTATGTGTATGGATATTTTGCCTGTGTGTGTTGGTACCTGCAAAGGTCAGAAGAGGGCATCAGATACCCTGGAACTGGAGTTAGAGATGGGTTGTGACTTGCCATATGGGCACTAGGAATTGAACTCAGGTCCTCTGGAAGAATAGCCAGTGCTCTTAAACTACAGAACCATCTCTCTAGCCCCACACAGTCTTTTGCTCCTGCCCCTAACATAGTCTGGCATTTCTCTACTTTCTCTGAAAATGATTTTAAATTTCAGTTACATTTGCCCAGGAGCACCATGGCCCATGTTGTCTTGATTCCTGGGTTCTGTCGCCGTACTGTGGAAGCCATCTGCACTCAGGCTGCTTTGTGGAGATCGACAGTCAGCACTTTGCGTCACCTTACTCTAACCAGGTGAGTTGTCAGCCTTTGCTGTCATTTAGGTTGATTTTTGAAACCTGATCTGCTGATGGTCTGGGAGGTCCTTCAGACTCAAGAGAGGCAGCATCCTGGCTTCAGTGAGCATGCCATCAGATCGGAAACTCTGTTGAGTGTGCAACTGAGCACTGGCAGAGTCTCACTATTTTGTAGAATCCACAATTAATTATACTTTTGATAGCTATGGGTTTTGGTTTTGGTTTTGGTTTCTGGCAGGGGAAGCTAGTTTTATTATTTTATGAGGATAATGCTTACTAATCTAATTTTACCTTCTTTTAAAAAGCATAATGAAATCCAAAAGGAAAACGGATCACTTGGAGAGAACTGCAAGTGTCCTCCGACGGGAGGTTTGTATCCTTCAGGCACGGTGGGGCAGTCAGGGAAATTACATTTTCCTGTTCTGGAATTTCCTAAGCAAGGGAAATGATAACTCATTTGAAAGCAGTGGCTGAGCTATATTAAGGTCTTCCACTAAATGTGGCATGGTTGGGCTGTTTTGGTGAGGGAGCATAGCTGTGACTAGGCTCCCTCCTCACAGGTCCATTGAGAGCATGCTGTAGGAGAGGGAACTTGCAGAGCCTACACCTTATGAATGGCTTACCTTTTTTCTTCTTTTGCCACCATGTCTCAAAGTCCTTGTGCGTCCTGCTTTGGGAGCATCTCCTAGCTCGTCAGAGCAGCACTGACAGCTGAGACAGGAAGGTGCATGAGCTCACTGCCATTCCCCTGCAGACTGTCAGTCATACTCAGGCTATAGAAAGCTAACCTGCCAGCTGAAGGGTGCCGAGGATCTTCACCCTTTACCTCAGTGAGTAGCCATGTGTCCCCTTAAAAACACGAAGTGGATACTTGCCTTTAGAGTTGCTCCACACAGATTCAGCTGTATTTAGTTTATTGTTATAAGTCCCTGTAAGCCAAGAAAAAACCCTGCTTTTATGCACTTCTCCAAACGTGATCAGAAACTGTATTGTCTCCATAGTTTTATATTTTAATACCAGGAAGCACTTTAACATAAAGGTATATTATTAGGTCCTACTTTGAAAAGTTAATTCTCCTTTAGAGAATTGCTTTGGTGCCAAAGGTAATTGTTGATTCCACTTTATGTTGATTGTTTTCTTTTTGAAATGTAAAACAAGTTCAGCAAAGAAAGTCTATAGGTATATTGAATAAATATTTTTCTGGTTTTTTTTTTCTTTCCTTTTCTTTTTTTTTTTTTTTTTGGTTTTTTTTTTTTTTTTTTTTTTTTGGTTTTTTTTTTTTTTGGTTTTTCGAGAAAGGGTTTCCTGTGTAGCTTTGCTCCTTTCCTGGATCTCGCTCTGTAGACCAGGCTGGCTTCGAACTCACAAAGATCCGCCTGCCTCTGCCTCCCAAGTGCTGGGATTAAAGGCGTGCGCCACCACCACCCGGCATGAAAACATTTTTCAACACACAAAAAATTACTGATTGTGTAAATGTGAAGCTTGTTAAGGATTTCTTCATGAAAGTGGAATCCTGCCTGTTGTAAAGAAAGAATGGTTTCTGTTGAAACTCTTTTTGTGGTATGTGGAGGTGGGTAGATAAATTAGAGCTGATGTTGACACACTTTGTTCAAAGGTCCAAGTAGTGAGTCATTTCATCATCTTTGAGGTGGGACACAGCCATGAAAGGATGTAAGCAAGTCAGGCTTGCTGAGTCCAATCAAACATGTCTCACCAAAGGTTTGGCCTGTAGGTGACAGTTACCAGTATTTGAATTAGTGTTACCATTTCAGGATCTTATAGGGCTGTAGCTAGAGTTTTCCTGCCTGGCCCACAGTCAGAGCAAATCTCTCTCACCCGCCAGTCCCACAGCCGCTCAGACCAAGTAAACACAGAGACTTGTATTGGTTACAAACTGTATGGCCGTGGCAGGCTTCTTGCTAACTGTTCTTACAGCTTAAATTAATCCATTTCTATAAATCTATACCTTGTCACATGGCTCGTGGCTTACTGGCATCTTCACATGCTGTTTGTCATCGTGGCAGCTGGCAGTGTCTCTGACTCAGCCTTCCACTTCCCAGCTTTATTCTCCTCCTTGTCCCGCCTATACTTCCTGCCTGGCCACTGGCCAATCAGTGATTTATTTATTGACCAATCAGCAACACACTTGACATACAGACCATCCCACAGCATAGGGCAGAAGTATTGGGACTTTGGGAGAGGGTCTCTTGATTCTAGTTTAGAACAAAGAAAAGTTAATGTAAGCTCTGATGGTGCATTTGAAAGTTTAGCATCTGGAGGCTGGAGAGATGGCTCAGTGGGTAAGAGCACTTGACTGCTCTTTCAGAGGTCCCAAGTTCAGTTCCCAGCAACTACATGTTGCCTCACAACCATCTGTAATGGGATCAGAGTCCATCTGGTGTGCACGAAGACAGAGCACTCAAATATAAAATTCATGAATAAATAAATCTTTTTTGAGACAGGGTTTCTCTGTGTAGCTTTGCGCCTTTTCCTGGATCTTGCTCTGTAGACCAGGCTGGCCTGGAACTCACAAAGATCCACCTGCCTCTGCCTCCCGAGTGCTGGGATTAAAGGCGTGTGCCACCACCGCCCGGCAGCAGTAAATAAATCTTTTAAAAAAGAAAGAAAGCATAGCATCTGGTGCTCAGGAATTAGAAAACTGCAGGATTACAATTACAGTAGCATTGGTATCTTTAGGGGGAGAAATTTCTTCAATTCTCCCTTTTTATTTTTAATTTTTATTCTCCCAAACATAATGAGAAGTGGGAGGAGATGGGAGGAACTAGAGAAACTAGATGATCTCTGGGGCCAGCACCTCAACAGTGTGTAGCATCAGGGATTATCCCAGTCCCTTCCAGAGGGTTCTCCCAGTCATAGAGCAGGGGCTTGACTTTGGACTTAGAATGAACAGATCCTCATGCTGAGCTGTACCAGAACTGGACCAGTTCCTCCTGGTCCCACCTTCTGCTCTCTAGTTTATAGAACAAATACAGTATACTTGCACAGCCAGCTCCAGAATTGAAATTTCTGTAGTAGAAAGAAACTGGTGTTGCATCCCAGTTCCAGACACCATGGAATTGAACAAGTTTGTGATAGACTGTGTGTTACATGCAAGAGACTGTACTACTGGGGACAGTGTTGTCAGATGATTAAGTGCTAAGACGACCTGGGTTTGAATCCTGGTTCAATAGTTCTTAGACAGTGGTTTTGAGCAAATACGGAAACTTACTTTTTTTTAACCATCAAAGGGAAGAATAACAACATTGTCTCTGGATATTACTGATATCAGTGGAATGAATTAATGCACTTAAAACATTGAACTCAGCTCCTAGTATGTACCCAGAAGAACAGTTCCTTAGGTATTGGCTATCCTTATCCACAGGGAGTGTAATTATAAGCCTGTGAGGAGCAGAAAAGAGTGGACAGGAGGGTGAGGGCCTCAGGCAAGGGATGCTTGCATTGAGGAAGTGGGAGAAGGAAGAGTGAGGAAAGAGCACCAGGTCAGAGCACAGGAGAGACCCCAGAGAGGTCCATGTCAGCTCTCCCCAGCAAGGAGAATCCTTCAGGGTGGAGCTAACCAGATTCAGAGGTGGGATGGTGGGGTGTGTACCTGGGGAGGTTTGTCACTGATGCTGGACACTGAGTGTGATTATCAGGACATCTACCAGCCTGAGAAGGACTAGTTGCAGGAGAGCAGAAGACAGGTTACCTCTGGTTCAGAAGAGCAACAAGGACAGGAAGATTGTGTAGGCTGAGGAAGCTTGTTGTCTCAGTAGAGGAGGGATAGAAGGCAAGGTTTCTCAGATACTTTAAAGGCTTTCTAGTTTGCACCCATACAATAATTGATAGGCTAGGATGGACATATGGTTCCAGTCCACCACACTGTACAGGTCCTTGTGACCCTCACCTGCAGTTCCCCTGGGGATGTGCAGTGCAGTGGCATTTATAGTAACAAATGGATAAAGTGCAGTATATGATGTAAAATAAATTAGTGCAATCAAGTAGGTAACAAACAATATACACTTACTGTGGGCCAGCAACCTTAGAAGTGCTTTTGCTTGTACTCTCTGCTTTAGTGCCCCCAACAACACTATGAGGCAAAGGTGTTCTGCTCTCAGTTCATAGTTGAAGGTGGCTGGGACATTTGCCCTGAGTTACATGGTGCTAAGTGGTGTTGCCAAGAACAAAGTCTGGGCTGTCTCACTGCCGAGTCCGTTCTGTTAGCAGCTATATTCTGCTTATTTCCATAGTTTGTGTCTGAGCTGCTCAAGATAAAACCAGTGGCACCGTATACCATGTCTGATGAAACAGGAAGACACTCGAAAAAGGACTGAATGTGAACAAAGGGCTAGCTGATAGCTGCTGATGAAGCAGTATAGGTCACAGATAGGGCTTAGGATCAAGAATGTAGGTGGTAGAAAGGGCATTGCCTGGTGGCACACATCTGTAATCTTAGTGCTGAGGTTGATGGACAGCAAGTTCCAGGCCAGCCTGGTCTATGTAGAGAGACCCTGTCTTTTTTCTTTTCTTTTTTTTTTTTTCTTAAGGTGCAGGCATTGGGGCTGTCATAGAGAAATCACCCACTTGCTCTCCAAGACAGGAGCAAGAAGGGGTTAGCCACAATGCAAAGAAAGAGAGGCAAGGGATTTTACAGCAGTGGACAAAGAATGAAAATTTTAGGAGCTATTTTGAGGTAGTGAGACTTTTCTAGTGGATTTTTAAAAGTGATCTCCCACTGAGGGTTGAACCTGGAAGTCCTGTTGAAGAAAAGGCTGAAATGAGCTAGCATCAGGGTGAGCAGTTTCCAAATCGTCCCCTGGTGGAGCTGGTTGGGGCCCTCCATTGAGGGGCCTGCCCACTGCCACAGGTGGAGTTGAACAGAAGGAACTTGAGGGGAGCCATGTCTGTCTTTGACCCTTAGAGCAATGTTCCAGATTTAGGGAGGAAGAGGAGTACAGAGCAGAGGTGGAATAAAGGAAGTGATGGGTGCTAAGGCACAGGTTACCGTCACTGACTAGTTCCCACGTCACTCAGTTTGGAAGTTTTCAGAAAGGAAATGCCTCGTTCAGAGTAGTGCTTCCCAAAACTCCGGAGGAAGGGGCTGTGCTGTTCTTGCTTTAAGGTCGTGAACTGCTTATATTTTGGAAAAATATAATAAATTAGAAGAAACTTAAGAAAAATAAGCGTACGAGCATTACATGGTGGTACACACCTTAATCACAGCGCTCGGGAGGTAGGGCAGGTGAGTTCAAGGGCAGCCTGATCTACATAGTCCCAGGCTAGCCAGGGCTACAAAGTGAGATCCGACTCACGAAACGAAAGGCAACAAGGAAACACATGAGTACAAACCCAGTTCTCTATTTCTTTGCTCTTTAAAAAGTTCTTGCTGCAGCCGGGCAGTGGTGGCGCATGCCTTTAATCCCAACACTCGGGAGGCAGAGCCAGGCGGATCTCTGTGAGTTCGAGGCCAGCCTGGGCTACAGCGCGAGCTCCAGGAAAGGCACCAAAACTACACAGAGAAACCCTGTCTCGAAAAACAAAACAAAAACAAAAACAAAAAAAAAGTTCTTGCTGCTCTCTGTGAATATCTGCTGTTAGCGTGCCATGGACTTCTTACTCAGAAACAACTGTGGCCTCACCTGGCCTACTGCTGAAAGGGACATTAGATGCCAGGCAGGGTTGCGGAGGGCATCTCACCCGCACAGCTCTTGAGGGAGCCTACCCCAATGCCTAGATGGATACTGGTTACACAGTCCACGTAAGGGATGGTTTTTGTATTCAGGATAAAATAGTGTTGTAGGTAGTCTCATAAAGTTCATTCCATTTACCCACCTGATGGAGGGCAGAGCAGAGCAGTGTGTGCTGTGCCTTATTGGGCAGTTTTTCAAGCCCATGTTCCTAAGCCCTGAACCTCTTTGCTTCAGGTCGTGGCTGCGGCTAAGGTGTGTGAAATTGCCCACGAGTCTCCGTCAGTGAAGAGCCTTTGCTTGCTTGTCCCCGATAAAGACTTCTCCTTTAAGGCTGGCCAGTGGTGAGTGGTGTTTCTCTTTTCCTGTCAGATGAAAGGTATTCTATTTTCTTCTGGAAAGGACTTTTGTGGGTAGCTGTCCCCTACTAGGAGAGAGGAATTCTGGGTCATTTCTGTTTGGGCACGTACTCCTTGATTCCTTACTTGGCTGTAACCTGTATCACGCTCTGTCATGTATGAAACCAACCTTGGGTAGTCCTCTTTCAAACAGCGTGGTGCTGCTCTGTGGAGCCACAGCTCTGTGATTGTGTCTGCAGACGGCTTCACTAGAACACATGGCAGCCACCTGATCTGCTCCGGTTATGGTTGCTGGGCACTCGCAAGTTTCTAAAAACCAGTCTTGGTTCTGATAGACAAAGTAGCTGAAAGAAGGGTCTCAGCCTCCAGCCCAGAGATCCCCTACCTCTGTTCCCGAGTGCTGCAATTAAAGGTGTGTGCCACCACACCTGGCTGCCTTATCTTTTTGAGAAGAGTCTCTCATTGAACCTAGCCCTCAAGTTGATTAAAAAAAATGATGAAGACAGATGTTAAGCCAACCTTGTATTCTCAGATTTTTTTTTCTTTATTTGAATAGGTAGTGGTCTATAGCAGTTGTTCTCCACCTGTGGGTCGTGACCCCTTTTGGAGTCAAATGAGCCTTTAACAAGGATTGCCTAAGAACATCAGAAAACACAGATGATTACATTACAATTTATAACAGTAGCAAAATTACAGTTATGAAGTAGCAATGAAATAATTTTATGGTTGGGGTCACCACATGAGGAACGGTATTAAAGGGTTGCAGCCTCAGGAAGGTTGAGGTCCACTGGTCTATATAGTTTTCTTTCAGTGTCTGTGATTATCTGGGTGATACCAGCTTCATTAGAGTAAGTTCCAATGTGTTTGTTTTCTTGTTTGGGGTAGTTTCTGAAAGATTAGTATTAATTCTCCTTTAAGTGTGTGATGCAGCTCACCAGTGATGCTGCCGTCTGAACCAGAATTCTTCTTTGTGAAGTTTTATTAATTCAGTCCTTAAAGTTTATGTAGAACTGATCAAGTTTTTCTGTTTCTTCTTGTGCCATTTTTGATAGTTGATATCTTTTTAGTAATGTATGTGGTTCATCTAAATTAACTAACTTTTAGCATATCAGTTCTTCATAAAACTTGTGAAGAATTCTTTTTATTTTGTAAGATTGGTTGTGATTGTCCCTCTTTTTTTAAGTTAGGACTTTATATTTTCTTAATCTAACTGAATCTGTCAGCTTATTTCTTTGCCTGCCGTTGACAACTTTCTTGGTTACTGCAACAGTGATGGTTTGTTTGTCCTTTTAGGGTTGATTTCTTTATCCCAGGAGTCTCAGTCGTTGGTGGGTTTTCAATTTGCTCCAGTCCCCAACTGCTAGAGCAAGAGAGAATAATAGAATTGGCAGTGAAATACACAAACCACCCTCCCGCTGTCTGGGTTCACAATAAGGTAAGCAATCACCTTTGAAACAACCCTTTTTAGATTTCTGTAACTTAATGGGTCTGAGTATTTTACCTGCATGTTTGTTTGTACACCACGTGCATGTCTGTTTATCTCAGGGTCACTGCTGGTTGTGGGTCACCATGCGGGTGTTGAGAAACGAACCTGAGGCCTCTGTAAGAGTGACAGGTGCTCTGCACTGGTGAGCATCTCTCCAGCCCCTCAGCTAACTTAAAGTTGGAGATCTGAGCATTTTCATCTGCCTCCATTAAATGTGTGTTCAGCTCACTTAGTTCACTTGTAACCCGGACCTGCAGGAATAGGATCCTGAACGGCAAGGTGTCCAGTGGGAGTACTGGGAACATGCAGAATGCAAACTCACACTGAGTTCCCCAGGAGGGTGGAGAAGCAGAATCTTGTTGGTGAACTGTGTTTTAAAAGGATTGGAAATATTGTTTCCACCAGGCATTCTATACAAGTGTTTGGAAATCACCTGTTAGGTCAACAGTCTTACTGTGAGCATCCTAAAGAAGGGCCTGCCTAGAACCCGGAGGGGACCATCTGCAGTTACAGAGCAGTGCGCAGTCATTGATGCCGAGTCTGTGCTGCTCCACACTAGTCACCTCGGGCTCTTCACACGGGGTTCTGAGAGGACCCAGTTCTAACTGTTGCTTTTGATTGTGCTGTATCACAAGGCTTACCCCCTTTCCTGCATATGCCTCCTGCCGTTACCTGCTAGAACACCAGGAACAAAGGGGACCTTAGTTTTTGACCCTTCTTTCTTTTTGTTCCCCCTTCTCCGTACCATAGTGTGTCTTTGTATTCACCTGCAGCCTCCATCCTGTTTCAGGGTTTTCTTAGCTTCCTTACTGAAATGCACCCAGAAACTCAGCACAGTTTCATTCTTTTCTGGGAGTCATTGACAGTCAAAAAGAGAACAGAAAGCAAAAACTAACTTGATTTTCATCGCTGTTTTTAAAGGTTGCAGGGAATTCTTGTTTGTGTAGGAACCACATGTAAGGCGGGCAAGGAGCGAAGCCAGTAGTAGCCGATCTGGCCAGAGCACCAGCAGAAATGCATGATGGGGGCAGACGTGTAGCCTTGTCCTACACAAACAGCAGGGGGCGGGCAGGTAGAATGTACTGACTACAGTTTGGCTAGGTTAGTAGAGACACACAAAGAATCCTAAACAGGCTGTATCTGTGGGCAGTAACATGCCCTTGTAGCTGAAGAGACCTTTTGTGTGGTGAAAACTTGCAAATTACGTCCCTTTCTTGGTCCATCCCCCAGTATAAGACCAGCTTTCATATGGTTCTTCAGAAAGAAAAAAAAAAAAAACAACTGTCTGTCACAGTCTCATGAAAGGAATCAAAGAGGTACAGTGAGTGTTCTTAGATTGGGAGACTCAAACAAGGAACAATTCCCCTTAAATTGACTGATGGATTTATTGCAACACAACGAAAATGTAGCTGTTTTACAGATGCAGACAAGTAACTTTAGAGTTTATATGGAAAGAAGGGTCTCTTACTGCCACCAGCCACTATGACGTCAGATTTGTCCTGGAGCCATTTTCCGAGGCTCCTTTCCTCTGAGTTTGCTGTCATTGAGCTGGTAGGGTAGACGGGAAATGTGTCGGTGGCAGCAGGCTGCCTGGCTGACATGGGGGAAAGTGCTTGTCGTTTCTCTCACGGGCTTTGGCAGAGCAAGGAGTTCGGAGGCTGTGGAAAGGTTGCCTGTTTCACGTGGCAAATCGGTACTCAAACTTAGTGCAGTGCTCTGTGAGGAAGACAATAAGGTCCTTTTACCTGCTTGCATACTAGAGCAAACAGTGACTTGACTTTTGTGTTCAGACTCCCCTAGCGGTTTCTACTTATCAACAACAGACAAAGGTGGCTTCTTTCATCCTCGGGTTTCCAGAAACAATAAGCAAGTTGCTTTCTTTGTTCTCAGTGCTCCACAACACTGAAGAGCACCGGGAAAAGGTTTCCTTCTCCTTCCTAGCTTCTTTTGCTCCCGGGTTCTCCTGGCAGAAGAAAGAAGTGTATATGCAGGTGAGCAGGGCTGAGCAACGGCAGAGCCTCTTAGGTTTTGGATTCTACTTTTAGGGCTTGAGAGGAAGGAGCATTTTTAGGCACTGCAGTTGCCAGTGCAGCCACGCCTACAGTTATGTCCTCTGAACCAGCGGCCCCTGCTGCCAGCTGTTTGTCAGAATGAAAACACACTCTCCTCTCCTGCTTATTTAAAATAGTCAAGTTTAGGTGTATTTCCCTTGAAGAAGGATTTCCATTCGTTTAACAGTTCTTTACCAATAGGGAACTTATATCATCAATCAAGGGATTTTATTCCTGGGTTTTCCTCTAAGTTTGGTCATCTTAAGTTGTAGAACCTCAAATTAAATCCCTGTCCAGAAGTGTCTACTGCTCACCACACCTGGGATGTGTGGTGCCAAGGACTGAGTGCCAAGGCTTTGACTCTCCAAAAGCATGTGACATGTTACTACTTCTAGATTCTGTAGATTTATGACAGGAGCTTGCAATGAGGTATGTGTAAATGGCTGGATTCCTGGATTCTGGGTTAGAGGGAGGCAGGAAGGGGACAGACATACCCAGCACTGTGTCCTCTCTGAGAGCCACAGTAATCCAGACAGCTTTTCATATAGAACCCAATGCTAACAAGAATCCCTGCCCTCCGAGGAAAAACATAAAACTGAAAAAAAGCACCCAAATCTCAAATTCTCTAGCTGAAATACAAAGGAGGGATAAAGGCACGAAAGGAACCCAGAGTCCACGAATATTTATTTCCAAATGCTCAAGTTTGGGCGTGTGGAGACTGCACGATAGAGTGAAGCAGTCAGCGGACTTTTACTAAAAACGGTTACTACAAATGTGTGGTCTGCAGATGCACGTGGTGTAGGCTTGCTGTGTGGGTGACAGAAGGACACTAATGTCACTTCCTGGGATGTGGTCTTCCAGAACAGTGAACACAGCCAGGTCTAGTCTGCACACATGTTACATTCTGGAAAATTCAGGTGAACTTAGATTTGTGCAAAGCTGTCTCAGGGTTTATTTGTAAGATGAGTCATTGTTCAGATTCATCTTGATTGTGGGCTTGATGGAGAAGAGAGTACGGGATTAATTAGTAAGGCTCACCTCTGGATGTGTTCTCTGAGGCCATTTCCAGAGAGGATTAACCAAGGGTAGAATACACTCTCTGAGTGTATGCGGGCAGCACCATCCCGTGGGCCGAGGGGGAGGCAGATAAAATAAAAAGGAGGGGGAGGAGAAAAGGCACATGTAGGCGTTCTCTTTCCGTGCTTCCTGGCTGCCATGTATCCTTCCATCAGCCTGCTCTGCCTCACCACACCCCAGGTCTCAGGTCACTACGAACTAGCTTCTGCCCACATGAATAGCTTGTGACTCACTCAGAGTCACCTGACAGTCCTGTGCATTGCGGCAATGGCATGCAGGTAATCCAGCACCCTGAATTTTACAAAAGCCCTCGTTTGTATTATGTACAAATTTGTGTTCTGAATATTCCCACAGTGGCTGAGTCCAAACTACCAATAAAAATAACAGAAAATCCCTGCAGATTTAGCCATCAGTTTACTAGGAGCCAGATCCAGGAAGCCACCAGTTAATGTGGGACATCTAGCCCTATCCTCCGAGTGTCACTTAGGTTCCCCAATCACTGTGACAATTAAAAAAAAAAATGTTGCCACAGGTTTCCAGAACACCCCATCAGAGGCAGTATTGGCTCATTGGGAACCAGTGCTTTCATTATCCTGTGGAGGCAGTTGTGGTATAAGTGATGTTACCAGATACTGGCACATTACCTGGGCAGGCTGGTGTGAGACTCAGCCTGCATGTACAGCCTTCTGCTGCTTTTCTGGCTGTAGAGGGAGAAGTGAACAGGCACAGCTGGTACCACAGTGCTGGTGCAAGCCTGCACCGCTAACCTGAGGAGGGAGCCCCAGGGGCCTTACACATCTCAGCTTGAGGACACACCAGTCCCATCCTGCCTTTCTCAGCCTGGGTCAGAACACAGGAACATGGCTCTGATGAAGGGATTCACACCCCAGAGTTTCCCTGCCCGAGTCCAGTGCCATTTTCGTCAGCTCAGCTCCTCACCTGTGACGCTAATGACACAATCTCCTCAGCAAGTCCTCCTTTCTTAATACCAGCCTGCAGCCTGGCTATGGCGTGTGGATCACAAAGTTGGGATAGCGAGCAGACTACAGGCTGGACAAGTAGAATCAAGTCCCAAGGCTCTGGGAAAATTGAAAAAAAGTTGTGCAGATCGTCCTAAATACTAAAAGGCACGCAGGTCAGCCTGGTAGCTTCACGTAAGTAGGATGTTTGGTCTGAGACTTGTGCTGCATGGGACCAAGGGATCTTTTCTTTCTTGCTCAGTGCACACTTGACTCCGAAGTGACTCTCAGAGTGGGTGGAGAGTTCTTCTTTGACCCTCAGCCCACAGATGCCCCTCGAAACCTCGTGTTGATTGCTGGAGGGGTCGGGATTAATCCCCTGCTTTCCATCCTGCGCCACTCAGCAGATCTCCACCGAGACCAAGCAGACAAAGGAAGTAGCTGTGAGATAGGAACAATAAAACTGTTCTACAGTGCAAAGAACACCAGTGAACTCCTGTTTAAGGTAAGGTGGGAGCCATGTTTTCATGGTGCTGTAGCTAGTGTGTGAAATTGTATATAGTTCATAAACAACAGGGGATGTGAATTGATAAGTGCAGAGGGCACTACCGAGCCTTAGGGTACAAGAGAGCTCAGGACAAGGAGGAGAGAAGTATATGTGTGGGCGTGGGGGAGGGGTGATCAACCAAAATAAAGTGTGTATAAAAATGCCATGACAAGCTGGGCGGTGGTAACGCACGCCTTTAATCTCAGCACTTGGGAGGCAGAGGCAGGAGGATCTTTGTGAGTTCGAGGCCAGTCTGGTCTACAGAGTGAGATCCAAGACAGGCACCAAAACTGCACAGAGAAACCCTGTCTCGAAAAACAAAACAAAACAAAAAAAAAAAAAATGCCATGACAAAACCCATTACTTTGTATGCCAATTAAACAATGAAAAATCATACAGGTATATAGGACAAGAAAGATGTGAAACTGCCTAGGGGATTGAATGGGAGTAAAGGGAGGAGGATGGGGTGAATATGTACAAAGTGCATGATGTACTCCAATCAAAATGTCTTTCTGAAGCCCATCACTTAACAACATATGCCAATAAAAATAAATAAACATGTAAATAAATGGGAAAATTTTTTCTTCTGTTAGGTTCAGATTTCTCTGCAAAGGTTCAAATAAAAGGCTTAGCAAGGCTTAATCTCAAATGAGAATTAACAGACACATTTCACCTAGGACAGTTAAAAATGTTTCCAGTTAAGTGGCAGGATAAGATGAATCTTGGTGGACATCTTAGTTATTTTTCTGTTACTATGATATAACACTATGACCAAGGCAACCTATAAAGGAAGCATTTAACATGGGGGTTCTGGTTTCAGAGGGTTGGAGTCCATGACCATCGTGGCAACAGACAGGCAGGCATGGTGCTGAAGCAGTAGCTGCAGGCTCACATCTTGAGACACAAGCAGGAGGCAGAGAGGGTTAACTGGGAATGGGATGACTCTTGAAGCCGCAAAGCCCACCCCAGTGAACACGTCTAACAAGGCCATACTTCTAATCCTTCCCAAACAGTTCCACCAACTGGGGACCAAGTGTTGAAACTATGAGCCTGTGGGGCCCATTCTCATTCAGACCACCACAGTGGGATAGAATCTAGAAGTTAGTGGAACAGAAAAGTCACTAGGGCCAGACATGGTGTCTCATATCTGTAACCCCAGTCCTTGACATGTGAGGCTGGAAGATCAGGCATTCGTGGCCAACTTCAGCTACATAGCAATTCAGGGCCAGCCTGGACCACATGAGACTGTCTCAAAAACCAGGAGGAGGAGGTGGGGAGAGGGAGGAGGAGGTAGTGGTTGCGGTTTTGAAACATTAGCCCTTACTGGCCTGGAGTTTGTTATGTAGACCAGACTGCCCTTGAACTCATAGAGATTCACTTGTCTCTGACTACCGTGTGCTGGGATTAAAGGCTTCCATTCTACCACCATACCCGGCTTTGGTTTGATGGTTTGATTTTTTTTTTTAATTGTAGTTTGACCTTTGTTTGACATTCCAGAAAAATATCCTTGATTTAGTAAATGAATTTCCTGAGAAGATTACCTGCAGTTTGCATGTTACAAAACAGATGACACAAATCAGTGCAGAACTTAAGCCATACATCACAGGTGAGTCCTCTAAAGAAGTTTTGACTAGTCATGCTGTTATTGGATAGACAGGCCGATTGGTTAAGCATAGATGTTTTATAGTTAGGAGTCATCTGCTGGGAATGTCATTCCCAGGGGAATTGAGGTGGTTCATATAGAAATACTTACTTGGGTTTGCTTATTATAGATAGGTTTCGTACTGCCTGTATTAAAATTGTATTTTTCACAATTTTTAGTAGACCCTGGCATCATAACTATAGTATACAAACAAACAAATAAATTATACTCCTGCTTTGGTTGAATCAGTTCCATTTGCCATTAATAGTTTTTTAAATTACTCAGATTCTCTATTTGGAAGGATGCCTTAAAGTTTTTTTATTTACTTTTTGTTTTTTGGTTTTAGTTTTCTTGAGATAAGGTCTTACTTTGTAGCCTTGACTGACCTGGAACTCATGAAGATCCACCTGCTTCTCCCCTCCAAATGCTGAGACTAAAAGTTTGAGTCACCACACCCAGTAACGTTATTTAAAAAATTTTTTTTTGTTTGGAAATAGGATTTATTATTCAATTTCCCCTGTTTTCCATTATGCTTCAAAGAAAGTATGTTTACAATCTGAAAAGAAGACAATATTTTACTGATGTAATTTTTCACCCAATCTTATTTGAGCATCAATGAGACAGCTATGTTGGAAATATCTGTGTTGTGCAAGGCTGTAACCTCATCTTGATCACCATTTTAAGATGGACAAAAATAGACCCCACAAAGTTGTCTTCTTGTCTCCACATATCTGTCATGGCCTAAAACCCATAGTCACATTACACAAACACACAACATTTTTTTTTTTTTAATAAATCTCGTGGCATTACATTATCTGGCATCTCTAGATAATTCCCTTAGAAGGCAATACTCAAGATATTATGTGAAATGGATAACTGATAAGAACATGAAGATGCATGGAACTACAAATGATGTATACATATCCATAGTACATCAGTTATATTGTGAAACATACGGTTGATTGCCGATTATGCTACTTCATTACATTTCTTCTAGATAGATGAAAAATGTTTCTTTGAATACACACATGATGTATTTAATGTTTCTTGTATTCTCTTCTATTAAGCATTTTAACATTAACGTTCTTAATATGTGTTGACAAAACAGCAAATGTTGGGAGCACATCATACACCCTTAGACTTGTACTCAGGAGACTGACACATGAGGATCATGAGTTCAAATATATCTTTGACTAATTACTAACAACCAAGCCAGGCTGAATGACAAACAACATTTCAAGGGAATTTGTGAAAAAAAAAAAAAAAATGGAAAATAAAACCAGTAACAAAAACCCACCACCCTTTCACAGACACACTAACTTGAAAAGAATGATCACACACTGCCTAATATTTAAATACAAATGTACCTTTTAGATGATGGCCATCCCATTCTGTACATTGAAGCAGAAAAATACCTCTACTTAGTGAAAGCAAACTAGAAGATGAACAATAGCCACAGAAGGAATAAAAGGACCAAAAAATAAACTTCACTAAATGGGTTTGCCACACATAAAGCACACTTTAATATCCACCTCAAATGTTGCAAAATAGAAGCTACAATGTGAACTTCACAGTAGTCTTTAGAACCCAGCAGGGCTGCAGAAGAGGATGATTGGACCATGGGCCTGGGTACCAGATGTTTGGAAGGGTCTCCATTTGCCTGTATCTAGCAAGAGGAAGGTCTTTTGCTTTGCCCCTTGGCATTGTTATAAAAAGCCTTTTGAATAAAGTTCTGGGGCAGTGGATAAGGATTCAGGCCCTCCCAAGGCTATCCTGTGTTTCTTTTTTCTCTCCTCTCCATCCTTCTATCTAAATCTCTTATCCCTCACTCCTCAAGAGTACCCTCAGTGGGTGGTGGTGGCGCACACCTTTAATCCCAGCACTTGGGAGGCAGAGGCAGGCGGATCTTTGTGAGTTCGAGGCCAGCCTGGTCTACAGAGCGAGATCCAGGAAAGGCGCAAAGCTACACAGAGAAACCCTGTCTCGAAAAACCTAAAAAAAAAAAAAAAAAAAAAAAAAAGAGTACCCTCGGATAAAAGGTGGGGGCAGGTACCCACAGTGAACTTGGTTAATAATTTACTTATTTCAAGGCTATGATGAAAAAGAGATGAAACAAGTTTTTTTCTTGAAACTGAAGACAACTGTGATGTCTAAAGTCTTTACCATAACATTTATATGAATAGGGTTTTTCTCTTTTATGAGTTCCTCCCTATTTCCAGATATCAAGATGATATAAAAAAAAAAAGCTTTAGAATATTTACAGGGCTAGAGACATGGCCAAACCCTTAATATAAGTTTACTCCCAGGACCAAGGTCAGGCTTTTTATGACTTCTAGTAATTCCTGCTACAAAAAACTCCAAGGGTCTAACTTGTTTGGCAACCAGAATGTACATGCACATACCCACACAAAGACACACTGACATTGCATAATTAAAATTAAATCATTAAACTAATTTTCACTCATGAATGTTTTTTCTCTTGTAATTCCTGTAGCATGGGTATTGAGGCATCTAAAGGCTTACAGGGTTTCCCTCCATCATGAATTGGTTCATGTAACAGAAAGTAAGAATGTAGGCTTGAAGTCAGATAAATCAATCATTCTCAGTCTGTGATATCATGTTTGAAGATTTAGAAAATGTTGCCCTGCTGGAAGAAATGTTTCACTGGGGTTTGGCCTGAGAGTTTACATCTGCACACCATTTTCAATTTACACTTTCTCCTTCATGCTGCAGGTTAAGGATGTGAATTTTTAGCTTCCTACTTTAGCTGCCGTGTCTGACACTTGTTTCCATGCCACTTTCATGGTGATCCTGTATCACTCTGGAACCCAGGGACAAATTAAACACTTTTGTAAGCAAATATAGACATGGTGTTATATCACAGCAACAGAAAAGGCACTAATATACATGCAGGAAGTTTTACACCTGGATTCATTATCTCGTGTAATTGAGGAGAAGTATGAAATCTAAAAGAGTTACCTTATTATTTAAATTCATAGGCCTTTTGTCCATGTGAGCTTGCAGATGTAAACAAAATAAAGAGGGGTATCGTATTGCTTGAACCAGTTGTTGACACTTGTCAGATTCTTTTCTTCAGAATAAATAATCTTGTGTAATGTAAGTGAGTTGGCTAAAAATATTACCAAATTTTTAGATTCCCTTCAGCGTGAATTTTTTCAGATCCTCAAAAATCTAATGCTATATTCAAAGGCTTTAACAGACCAATTACACACTAAAAGTTATTCGTGTAGGGTTTCACTCATTGTATGTGTTCTTTCATGCCTTGAAGATGACTATGATGTGCAAAGGTTTTATCATATTGATTACATTCATAGGGTTTCTCTCCAATATGTGTTCTTTTATGCCACTGAAGAGAAATTGATGAGCATAGGCTTTACCACATTGATTACATTCATAGGATTTTACTCCTATATGTGTTCTTTTTATGTATTTGAAGATGTCCTTGTTGTGCAAAGGCTTTACCACATTGATTACATTCATAGGGTTTCTCTCCAGTATGTGTTCTTTTTTGTATTTTGAGATGACTATAATATGCAAAAGTTTTACCACATTGATTACATTCATAGGGTTTCTCTCCCATATGTATTCTTTCATGCATTTGAAGATGACCTTGTTGTACAAAGGCTTTACCACATTGATATCATTTATAGGGCTTCTCTCCAGTATGTATTCTTTATGTATTTGGAGTCTACTATGACATGTAAAGGCTTCACCATATTGAATACCTGCATAGAGTTTCTTTCCAATATTAATTCTTTCATGCCTTTGAAGTCGACTATGATATGCAAATGCTTTAACACATTCAGTATATTCAGAAGTTTGCTGTCCTGTATGGCTTCTTTCATGCCTGAAAAGATAATTGGCACATTTAAAAGCTGTAACACCTTCATTACACTGTTGAATCTTTATATCTGTATAAGTTAATTTTACAATTTGATCTAAATGTAAAGAGGAATCAGATCTTAAGGTTTTATCAAATTGCTTACACGCATGTTGTTTCCCTTCATTAAAGATTGTTTTGCATATTTGAAGATGCCTATAATGGTAAGAGCCATTATTACTTGGCTCACATTTATGACATCTTTTTTCTTTCTTTCTTTCTTTTTTAAAGATTTATTTATTTATTTTGTATACAGCATGTATGACTACAAGTCAGAAGAGGGCACCAGATCTCATTACAGATGGTTGTGAGTCACCATGTGGTTGCTGGGAATTGAACTCAGGACCTCTGGAAGAGCAGTCAGTGCTCTTCACCTCTGAGCCATCTCTCCAGCCCCGGCATCTTTTTTCTATGAGATTTTTCACATATTTGAAGAGAACTGGTAGAATTCAGACCTTTACCCCATGTATTCCATTGATAAATTTCCTATACTGTGAGTCATACTACATTTGCAAGGTGAACCAGGACAAACAGAAGTATTTACACATTACTAGTACTCATAGGGCTTTTCTGCAGTGTGTTTGTTGATGTATTCCCATTGAAGCTGGAAAACTGATTACTTGTAAACTTGAATTACATTCAGCAAATCTACTCAACATGAGTACTACATATCTTCTAATTGTTCTGAGATGGAGAGGTATATTGCTTCTTTCTATATCCCTGTGCTCATATGGCTTGTATCCAGAGTGATATATGATGTACCTTCCATATCTTTGAGAACTTTGACAATGTTCTTCAACTTTATGATCTTCCCAATTGTAGCCTATATCAATGAGGTTCATATAGGTCTCCACCATCATATCTCTGTAGAAATTCTTCTGGGAAGGATCCAGCAATGCCCACTCTTCCTGAGTGAAGTTGACATGCACATCGTTATAGGTCATTACATCCATGGTACTGCTACTGAGCTGACTCACTCTCTCCACAATGGAGCCCAAGGCACAGCACATGTGACAACTTCTGTTATTTTATTTATTATTTTTCTTTCGTTTTTCTTTATTAAGAAATTTTCTACTCCACATACTATCCACAGATCCCCCCTCCTCCCTCCTCACTCCTCCCACCCCCCCTTCTGTTATTTTAAATTAGTGTGAGTGTGTGTGGGTGTGTCTGTGTGTGTGTGTGGGTGAGTGTGGGTGGGTGGGTAGGTATTTGTCTTTGTGTTTGCAGTGATGTATGAAGGTCAGAGGACAACATTTAACATTTGGGAGTTGGTTCTCTCTTTCCTTCTGTTAGTCTCAGGGATCAAGCTCAGGGCATCAGTCTTAGTAGAAGAGTCTTTGCGTGCTGAGCCATCTTGCCATCCTGAAAGAATTTTATTTATTTTTTAAATAAAATAGCCATTTACTTTGCTGAAGGCAGTTTTCATCTCTGTAATGTAAATGAGCTTGTGGACTCTCTCTAAAGAGCAGTTAGGGACCAGCCTTCTGCTTTGCTTGCTGTAGGCCTGAGAAGCCTGGAGAGTCCAAGCTCACAGTGCTGCAGGTGAACAGTGTAGTCAGCTCACAGTGCTGCAGGTGAACAGTGTGGTTGGTCAGCTCACAGTGCTGCAGGTGAACAGTGTGGTTGGTCAGCTCAGTGATGCAGATAAACACTGTGGTCAGCTCACAGTGCTGCAGGTGAACTCTGCCACCAAGCTGTGGTAGGTCAGGATAAAAACATGCCTAACCTGAATGGAGTTTATTCTGTTTTTTTGGTAGAAGGAAGAATAACGGAGAAGGAGATAAGAGACCACATTTCAGCAGAGACTCTGTTCTACATCTGCGGCCCGCCTTCGATGACTGACTTTTTCTCTAAACAACTGGAGAACAGCCATGTTCCCAAGGAACACATTTGCTTTGAGAAGTGGTGGTAGGGAGCTGGCACAGAAGACCTGAGAGCCATTCAGGAGAGTGAGACTCTGTTTAGGGTTTGTGGGTTTGCCTCCATCTGAGCTGTCTTTTTTTTAAAGCTGTGGAACTAAGTGTCCAACCCAAGACTGAAAGAAACCAGCAGCAGATTTACACGATAAACTTGCTGTGGACTTCATTGGTCAAGCTATTTTTGACTATACTGATTGTTTTTAATACTATTTAATTATCTCATGATTGTCCATTGTTACGAAGTTTCTGACCCCCGGGAGAATACCATAGACTCAATCCAAAAATAATGAAAATACTTATTAACTGCTAGCAGGACAACAATCTGTGAGCCAAATTTGAGATTGCCGTGAAGGAGGGGTTTAAGGAAGGGTTTTTTAAAGAAGAAAACCACACGAAGACCTTCAATATCTACACAAGCAAGGAAAAACTGGTCTGTTCTTTCAAGTGGTTAAAGCGACTCAAAACAATCTTTGGATATCTGTGTGAGCAAGTTACAGAAACTTAAAAAAAAAAAAAAAAAAGCAGGTAGTCATATCAACATCTGGTTGGGGGTCACTGAGTCAGTGCTGTTTTCTGGGAACCCATCTTTCTGGAATTTTGAGTCTAGAGCAAGCAGTCATTAGGTACTAAGATGGAGGCCTAACACAAAATGGTTTCTCTGGCTGGCCTTTACACCATGAACTGATTAGTACAGATTTTTCTTTGCCATTGGGGGGAAAGTGGTCTACTTACATTAATTAAAGGAAAATGTGGGTTTTGTGTGAACTGTATACTACTTTAAATTATTGGACAGAGATTCATAAATCTTATGTTTAGTGAGTTTATAATTTTAAATACATTCTTCCCTTTAGTTTGAAAAGTCTTCATGTTTAATGTTTTGGTTTTCTTTTACTATTGATGGCCTGTAGCCACATGTGAACCCCCAGCATTGCATCAGGAAATAAAAAAATCATCAAGAAAACAGCTTTAGGTGGTTGGATATCCATTATGTTTTCCTTCTTGGCATTGACTACCCTGAGTAATTATTACTGTTAATTTTTCTGTAACAAAACCTTTCGGTGTTTTCATACAAAACCTGCCTTACTGCTGAGGAGGTGGCTTTTTGTTTGGGGCAGAGGTGTTGGTGACTGCTCGCTCCAGCAGCTGGGCTGGCTGGTTGTGGAAGTGGTCTTAGGATTGGCCGAGTGGTGTGGAACCATTTCCAAGTCTTGCTTGTCTGCTTTTTTTTTTTTTTTTTTTGGTTTTTTGAGACAGGGTTTTTCTGTGAGCTCACTCTGTAGTTCAGGATGGCCTTGAGCTCACAGAGATCTGCTTGGCACTGCCTCTCAGGTGCTGGGATTAAAGGTGTACACCTTTAATCTTTAAAGCTGTGTCTAGGCTCCAAAGCCTGTCATGGCTGTATGTGGTCAAGCTGCTTTGGGGCCCCTCCACAGTCCAGCTCAGTGCTGAAAAAATACACATATATTTCATGCAGAAATCTCTCTACACCTGTCAGTCCTTTGGTGACTTCCTGTTTTATATTTAAATCCATTCAGACTACAGTCTCTGTGGAAGCCAGGAAGAAAATCTGCATCTCCTGGAGCTTGTTTGAGAGCACAAGGTCAGAGATTAAGCTTATGACATAAACTTGAGGCAAAGCTTTCCCTGTTTCCCCAGTGCTTTGTAGAACAACTCTAGTTGTAAATAATGCAACATGGAGACGGGCAGTGGTGGCGCATGCCTTTAATCCCAGCACTCGGGAGGCAGAGCCAGGTGGATCTCTGTGAGTTCAAGGCCAGCCTGGTCTACAGAGCGAGATCCAGGAAAAGCGCAAAGCTACACAGAGAAACCCTGTCTCGAGAAACCAAAAAAAAATATATAATAATAATAATAATAATGCAACATGGAGATTCATTAGTGACCATTTCCCCCACAACCCAAAAAACAGAGTAACCAAACTATTGCAAGATGCACATTTTCTTTTCTTCTTCATAGGGTCATAACGATAATTGGACCAGTTTGGTAGGACATCCCCCAAAGGCCTGTTGCCAGGAATGGAGTTACGCCATGCACTCCACAGAGATCTGAAGTCAAACAAGTAGAACCTTCAAACCATAGGCCAACAGTCATGAACCAGAAAGAGGAGGAAACAAAACAAAACAGAAATAGAATGGAACTGCTGTTAAGCCAATTCTGAGTATCAGACGCAGGTCATCAATCAGGCTTGGTGACAAGTGCTTGTATCTGCTGAGCCAGCCAGCCAGCTTCTGCCAGCAGGCTTTATAGGGAGGGAAACAGAGGCTGTCATCAGCTGGTCAGCCCCACTTCTGAGATCTGTGATGTCTCTGCCTCTTTTTTATTTTACAGCGGGGCTGTGGGGAGAGGGTTCAAGACAGGGTTTCTCTGTGTAGCCCTGGCTGTCCTGGAACTCTATAGACCAGGCTGGCCTCGAACTCAGAGATTCTCCTGCCTCTGCCTTCCAAGTGCTGTGATTAAAGGCATGTGCCACCACCGCCTGGCATCTCTACCTCTCTTATTCTCCCCCTTGCACTTTGCCCTGGTTGTCGTATTTCTGGAAATCTGGTTCAGTCTAGTTAATGTCCCTTAGCACCAACTCTGCAGTGCCCCAGGTTCCACCTGGGCTGGAGAGGTAACACAGAGCTGTCCTGGCCTGTGCATGCTATATTTTGAATAATAGGGGGTGTGGGGATTCTAGGGTCACTATAGTATTGAAGATGAAAATGTCCTTATCCAGCTGGGCGGTGGTGGTTCATGCCTTTAATCTCAGCACTCGGGAGGCAGAGCCAGGCAGATCTCTGTGAGTTCGAGGCCAGCCTGGTCTACAGAGCGAGCTCCAGCACAGGCACCAAAACTACACAGAAAAACCCTGTCTTTAGAAAACCAAAAAAAGGAAAAGAAAAAGAAAAGAAAGAAGGAAGGAAGAAAAGAAAGAAAGAGAGAGAGGAAGAGAAAGAAAGAAAAAGAAAGGAAGAAAGAGAGAAAGGAAGGAAATGTCCTTCTCTACCCCCTCACGCCTATCCCTTATCAGTTTACAAGAAGAGATGGTGGGATAGGGAGAAATCAGCTTGACCAGTACTGTAATTTGGATCTATTTCCTCAGTCTAATAACATGCCCAGTTTCAATTAGTACAGAGGATCCAATCCAGAGCTATATGCATGGCAGACAAGAACTCAACTAAATGAGTTACATCCCAGCCCCAAAGCCGCTGGCTGCAGATTTCCTTACGTATTCATCAGCTCTGGACAGGGGCTCTTCATCACCTGGCAACTGGGAACAGTGCTAGAATAAAGCTGGGAGAGCAGACGGTTCACAGAGTGGGATTGCTGGACGATAAGGTACTTCAAGTTTCCACTGTTCTCGGGAACTACACACTGCTTCCATACAGGAGATCACTATTGCACAATGAGAAGGAAGGCTCGCTTGAGGAAGCAGAAAAAAGACTAAACATTTCGAGAATGTTGGGTAGTCTGAGAGATTTGAACATGTGGCTTGTCAAAAGAAACCTAGGCTGGAGGGTGCAACCCATCCATACTGTGGAAGATGGCTCATGCACTTGTGCGTTCCCACACTGGACCCTAAGGCCACTACCTCCTGTGTCTCAGCTCCCTAGTCAGCCAGGCTGACCTATTGGGCTAACCTTATGCCTTCCCAAACACAGCCTCAGCACTGGCTGTTATGAGTCGTATTCCCGAGCCCTCATTTCTTTGTCCATGAACCAGAAAAGATCATGGAGGGTACCTAGCGTCTTCCAGTGCAGGATGAAGGCTTCCAAGGAAAGTTCTTTCCCTCTCTGCTCACCACACCAAGGGCAACATCTTGTCAAGGGTGAGGGAAGGTGAACACACTGGGAACAGTGCTACAGTAAAGCTGGGAGAGCAGACGGTTCACAGAGTGGGATTGCTGGATGATAAGGTACTTCGTTTTCACTGTTCTCGGGAACTACACACTGCTTCCATACAGGAGATCACTATTGCACAATGAGAAGGAAGGCTCGCTTGAGGAAGCAGAAAAAAGACTAAACATTTCGAGAATGTTGGGTAGTCTGAGAGATTTGAACATGTGGCTTGTCAAAAGATGGCTTAATAGATGGAAAAATTCAAATCGATAGAAATCAACTGCCTGCTCAGCCCTCTGTAAATACTCACTGTGTTCCTGGAACAATATCTTTCCAGGAATGTCTACATGTGGCCGTTCTCACCTGTGTAAATAAGGAGTCAGCACTCACTCTTGCTGAGGATTTACTGGAGGTGCCTGCCTATCAGTGGAAATAGAACTTGGTTTCGAGTCTTCAGTATGGTGCTTGCTATTTAATGTGAAGAGTAAAATGAAGGCTAGGGGCTGGGAAAATCGAATGATTCTACTACTAACTAGTCCTGAGAACTAGATTGCTATCCCCCCCCCCCCCCGCCCCCACAAACCTGGCCATTCATGAGGCTTCAGATGTGTCTAAACCTTGGGCCTGATGGAGTCATTTGTAAAACTTGGGTGGTTTCAGAGCTTTGCTTAATGCACCATTTTGCAGACAAGGAAACCACACCTGTGAGGGGCAGGAGCTGCCACTGAGTTCTTACCACAAGTCTGGGCAACTGAGACAGGGATCCAGGAATGCCTTTATCTAGACCAGGCATTTCTAAGCTGGGTTGTTTAATAAAATCAACAACTTGAAAAATGCTGGCGCTAGCTCCTGCTGCAGGGGCTGACTTAAGTGCTCTGCAGTAAGGAGGGAGTTCTGAAAGTTCAGGTACATTTAATGCCCTGAGAACCGTTTCCCTACCTCTTTGTGCTGTATCATGTAAGATTCAGAAAGACTTGTGCACCAACCAGCTGCTGGGAGGCTGACTCGGGAGGATTACAAGTTTATAGAGTAATTTCAAAGTCATCTTGGGCAATTCAGTGGCATTTGGTCTTATAATAGAAAAGTACACAGTGAGGCAGGGTGGAGCTCAGTGATGGGCACTGCCTGGCATGCACAAGGCCTTGTTTCAATCAAAGTACTGAAGAAAAAACTGTGTGTTGGGAGCAGTGTGGTGGTACATACCTTTAACCTCATTACGCTAGGAAGCTGAGGCAGGTGAATGATGAATTAGTACCCAGCCTCTTTTTTTTTTTTGAGACAGGGTTTCTCTGTATAGCTTTGCGCCTTTCCTGGAACTCATTTGGTAGCCCAGGCAGGCCTCGAACTCACGGAGATCCACCTGCCTCTGCCTCCCGAGTGCTGGGATTAAAGGCGTGAACCACCACCGCCGAGCTGAAAATGGTTCTTTTCTTAAAGTGTCTGTTCTATGAGGCAGAATCAGGAATGAATGGGGCTCCCCACAGAAGGACAAGAGGAAGGAAGTAGAAGCTGGGGAGGAGAGCCACATGAGGGTGGAGAGGGCCTCAGGAGGGGACCCTCGCCTCACCTCAGGACAAATGTATGCTATGAAACCCTCCTCAGACAGAGCTGGAGGGGCAGAACAGTGGTGGGTGGTGTCCTCCCGATCTGTACTCAGACCCTCTTCCTAGTGTGAGACCAAAATGAGCCATCTTAGAAATAAGACCAAAATGCTTTCACCCTAAAATTAAGGCCTAAGATTTCTCCTTTTAGGAATAGACCATTAGTTACTGAAACCAGTCAATTTAGATTCCAGAAACCAGGAAGTGTAAAAGTACAGAGTCACAAGGTAGTCATAATGCCTGCTGGACTATGGAATGTCCTCTCCCTGGTTTCCAGGGTAACTGACCACAGAAATGCCCCCACCTGAGGGCAGCCAATGAGAAATGGTGGCGGGCAACCACTCCCTTAGAAGTAATTTCTAGAAGTCCCTAGAAGCGAGCCAATCAGAATTGTACCCGCACTAGCACCCCTAAATGATGTAACCTTGTGATTTTTCCCTTTAAAAACTGAGCTTGCAGACAGGCGGGCACTTCCTCCAGCCTCCACTGCATTGGATATATTGGATGAAGTCCCTGCCTAGGCTTGTATTGCTTTTGGATATCCCAGAATTAAACCTTGCTTTTGCATTCCGGCATGCTCGTCTTTGGTGGTCTCTCTGGGGGTCATGATCTGGGCACAACACCAGCCTCCTTCCATGAGGCCTGGGAGTGAACTCAGGTCCCTGCAGAGCTAGCAGTACCCTTCCCTGAGTGAGATTCTGAAGACCCTGACCCTTGGTTATAGAGAGCAGGGCCTCCCTTTCCAGGAGCAGATACTTAACAAAGGGGACACAATTCAGGGATCTCTGCCAGTCTACTTCACCCAAGCTGGCCACAGAGGCACTCCACCTAGAAGCCCCAACAAGAGCTAGTTTCCTTTGCTGTTCTGTGTCTCATGCTTCAGGGGTACATGCTACTGTCTGCAGCAAGGGAGGCAGGGCAGAATAGAATGCAGAGGAGAGAGGTGACTTTGAGGCCTCCCTACTCAGGGGTGGTCCTCAGACTAGGATCTCAGCATCACCTGGGAGCCTTGATCATAAGCCTGAAGACCCACTGAATCTTCAAGCATGTTCTTCATCATGCTCTCCCTGAGTACATGTGCTCATGAAAGCAGCAATGAACAGCCAGCATGGATCCTTTCCTGTGGGGCTCACATGCGAGAGAAGAAGACACAGCAGTCCTGTCTGCTGTCAGTGAACCTAATACTGTGACTATGTTATTAATTCCACAGGAAATTTGAAGTCCACACGCTGCCATAGCAGAAGCAGAGACAAAGACAAAGAGGGTGGGGGAGGGGGAGAAGGAGAGGAGGAGAGGGGAAGCACCACGTGAACCCGACGAGGTCCATCCACCAGCGTCTCAGGCTTGTGTGTCTTCATGGAGCTGCAGGAATCTCAAGTCCTGCACCACTGACAAGGCTTGGGATGCAGCTCTGGCTCCTTGATTCCTTTCTATAACTCAGTAAAACATGACTAAACGGGGCTGGAGAGATGGCTCAGGGGTTAAGAGCACTGGCTGCTCTTCTAGAGGTCCCAAGTTCAATTCCCAGCACCCACATGGTGGCTCACAACCATCTGTAATGGGATCTGATTCCTTCTAAAAAAAAAACAAAAAAAAAAAAAAATGACTAAACGCCGTGAGCACCTTAGCATGGAAAAGTAGTCCTTCCATCTAAGGTGCAGAAATCCTATCAACAGGCTGGTTTGGATGTGAACTAAAGAGTGAAAATAAAACAAACAAGAATGACTGCATTATGATGGTTAGTATGTGTTAAACATTTTGAGCAGTATTTTTTGGTGATGGTTTTGTTTTTGTTTTTCTTTTCTGTTTCATTTCCTTCTTTTCTTTTGGAAAGATGCATGCATTTCTTTATGGTTTTCAGTTGGATGGATTTCACTGTAGAAGAAAAGAGGAAGAGCCCAAAGAGAAAGGTGTCACAGTTGTTATGCCCAGATTGTGACCCCCAAAGATTCCACCACAGACCTTAGATACAGAATGCAAAAGCAAGGTTTATTTCTGTCTACAAGCCGCGGGCAGGGAAGCTCGATCCAAAGCACTCACGTGTAGTAACCGTGAGGCCAGGAGGAACTTGCTTTTTCTTTGTGTGGCTAGCTTTTTAAAGGCAAAAACCACAAGCCCTTCAGGGGGGTTGGGGGAGTTTTGCACGGGTGCAACTCGGATTGGTTTATTTTTATCTCTGTTCTCTTTTAATTGGGTGAGGGTATGTAACCTTTGAATTTACTGGTTGGTGGTTACAATTTATTACTTTGGGGGCTGTCCAGCACAAGTCCCAGGCTTTGTCCTTGAGCCACCATGGGGGCTGGCTGGCCAAGCACGTACTGCACATAACTCTAAGTTGGTGAGAGGCCCCAGAGAGTAAACATCTGACTGAACTTTGAGCAGTCAGAGTACGTGCAGAAAGGGAGCTACTGCAAGGACTATGTCTTTTGTTCATGGCCCTCCTAGAAACTGCTTGCTCAAGTCTCAGGAAACTGAAATTGAGGCCCGATCTCTGAGAGAAGACTGAGCAGCCTGTTATGGCATCTGCTTGGTCCTTTCACAGTCACAAGTCACAAAATGCCTTCTTAGCCGGGTGTGGTGACTCAAGCCTGTTATCCCAGCACTTAGACGGCTGAGGCAAGATGATTGCCCTGAGTTCAAAGCTAGCCTGGGCTACACAGTGAGTTCCAGGTCACATCATGTGTCACAGTAATCACAGACCCAGACTTTGTGTGACTGCAGAGCTGCACTTCACAATGCTGAGTGAGTCCCTCATCACTGCTTTTCTCTTCCTACTTTGTCAGTGTAGGGCCCTGGTCTCCTCCCATATTGAGTAAAGCCATTGCCTGCTTGCCGACCTTGACCAGATATCCTCCCTATTCTAATTCCCTGCCGGTACCCACCTTCCTGAATGCTTAAGGGAAGTTCCTTGTAGCCTGCATATTGGGCTTTAACAGCTTAGATGCAAGAATGTAGAACATTCAGTAGCGAACTTCTGCTCTCTGGGGTTCTCCTGTATTTAAGGTTTCCTCCCTCTTTCAATGAACGGCATTCGGCATTCTGCTGAGGCGAGTGACCCGCTGTCTTTTGTCTCTGTTTTTCGATCCACAGCCCCTCGCTCGGACATGGTGAACAGGTGGTGGTAGCGCGGGCATTATCGCTACATGTCAGTTCATCAGTGTCTGTTTTGTTGTTGTTGTTTGTTGTTATTGTGAGTCACTGTGTTCTCAGTCAGCTGTTTGCTTGGCTGTTGTCGGTTTTCCATGTTCACACTGCAGTGGGCTGAGCTGCCTTTTCAGGGGTCTGTCTTCACCTCTGTGCTGTTCTCAGGGTCTTGTTAGAAGGGAAATGTGAGTGGTCTGAAGTTACACTTTCCAGTTGCTCCATAGACACTGTTCCCATGGGAACGCCCCTGTGCCCATTACTTCCCCTATGGGCCTGTTTCCCTCTGCAGATTTTCAAGGGTGTGGCCATTCTCATCTTTCTTCTATCTACATTCACATTTCTTTTGCTTTGGGTAAGTTGAATTTCCTGGGTGTTTACTGATCCTGTCTTCATGTGTGTGATGTTTTCTTATTGCCATGTCTTCATGTGTGTGTGTGTGTGTGTGTGTGTGTGTGTGTGTGTGGTGTCCCTTTATTGCCATGTCTTCACGTGTCCCTTTATTGCTCTGGCTATTTTTCTAAGACTTCCTATTTTCCATTGTTATAGAGAAATTCTTCCTATGTTGTTTTCTAAGTTGATACCTTCTAGGCTTCACTTGTTATTTACGTAGCCTTTATCAAGGCTCTTGTGCTTGGACGGTGGTGGTCCAGATCCTCTTCCGACCCACAGGCAGTGCCTGCACCTGCAGGTCCTCTTGTGCCTGTCTTGGTTTCACTGTGATGTGTCCCTATGTTCCAGTCACATCTCCAGCTAACCCAGTCCCAGTATAGGCCTCCAGCTGTTTTGCTTGTCTATGTTCTTGTACGTGTTTTATTCTCTTCATAAACCTTTCCTTCTCGTTCTCACTTCTACCTGTTTAATTCTAAGTATTCTGTAAAACACCTTTTAAAAATCACTTTATCTGGGCTGAAGAGATGGCTCAGTGGTTAAAAGTATTGTCTGCTTTTCCAGAGGACCCAGGTTCCATTCCCATGTGGCTGTTCACAACTGTCTGTAACTTGTGTTTCAGGGGATACAATGACCTCTTGTAGCCTCTGTGGGAACTGCACATATGTGGTGCACATACTTACATGTAGGCAAAACACTCATACACATCAAATAATCTCTTGTAAAAAGCCATCTTGTCTGCAAGGGTTTCTCACACTCACTCTTCAATAACCAGCACACTGCCTTTATTTCTCTGTGACCTGTGACTCAGCTTTCTATAGCTCCCGTTGCTAACATGCATGTGTCTTATCCCAACCTGGGCCACCTGAAGGTGGAAGCATCACTCTCCACACTTGTTCCCAGAACCCATCAGGGACCTTTGTCCCAGGCACTCAGCTGGGGATTGCCTTCAAGAATCATTCATTTTCCAGCCCTGCCTTTTCACTGTAGAAAGCTCTGCTGGGCAGCCTTGTGATCCTTGCCGTCTGGGTGACGTCATGCAATGCATACTGCCGTGTAACTTACAATAGACTTATATTTTTGGTTGTGAGCCTAGCCTTTAACGGCTGAGCCATCTCTCCAGCCCACAATAGACTTCTTAAAGATGGTAAAAGTTTTGGGTTTTTTGTTTGTTTGTTTGATTGATTGGTTTGTTTTTTGTTGTTCTGGTTTTTGTTTTGTTTCATTTGGGTTTTTTTAAAATGTTTTTTATATCATTATACCCTGGTAATTATGACCTGCTGGCAAATGGAAGTCTTTGAATATATGCACACAGAAACAATAAAATGAAGGATTTCAATTTGCCTCACCTGTAGAAAGGTTGTTAACAATTCTAGCTGGACAAAATTGCCTAGAGCATTGGTTCTCAACCTTCCTAATGCTGGGACGCCTTAATACAGTTCCTCATGTTGTGGTGATCCCCAACCAAAAAATTACTACGTTGCTACTTCATAACTGTAATTTTGCTACTGTAATGAATCATAATGTAAATATCTGATATGCAGGATATCTGATATTGGACCCCCAGGGGGTTTCGACACATAGGATGAGAACCACTGGCCTAGAGAGCTTTGAGACTTAGCAAAGTCAAGATCCATCCAAGACCAGATCAGTAGGAATCTCTTGGGACTCAGTTGCCCATGGAGAGCTCTTTGACTCTCACATGTAGCCAGGGCAAAAAGCAGCATTCAAACTTGAATGTGTATGCCCATCCCGGAGATCTTGTTAAAATATAGATTTTAGGTGCTTGAGGGTGCAGCACTGGGATCACACACTACCGACAAGCACTTTATCACTGAGGCACACTCCCCAGCCCAGGACACATTCTGATTCAGGGGAGCTGATAGCATATGTGAAAGTCTGTGTTCAAGGTTGTTGCTGTTGTCTTTTAAGCACTGGGACCACCAAAGAGCTAAAGCAGCAGTTCTTGCCCTGATTGAACAATTACATCACTTGAGGAGTCTAGAGTAATAAGCCAGTGGGATGGGATACAGCTCAGCTGGCAGAGTGATTGTGTAGCAGGCGTGAGGTCCTGGGTTCAGTAACCAGCACAGCATACATTGAGGACAGTGGCACATGCTATCAACCCCAGCTTGTGAGGCAGAGAAGCAGGAAGATTGGGAGTTAAAGGGCAAACTGAGCTACATATGGAGTTTAAGGCCGGCCTGGGATGCAATGGACTCTGTCTCCAAAATATGAAAAAGAAATAAAATGAAGTAAATCAAATATTAAGGTAGTATGGATTTGACACCCAAAGGTTGTGATTCCATCATTCTGGGTTGAGGCTGAAACATAGAGATGTTTGTTTGTTTATTTTGTGCATTACAGATATGTGTTCTGTCTCTGAGCTAAACCCCAGTCTGTAGGTGTTTTTTAATTACCCACAATGCTTCATGTGTGCACCTGGCATTGAGAACCACTGATACAAGGCAAAGCCAATAAAGAAGTGAGGAACTGATTCAGGGTAAGCAGCAGGAACAAGCTGGTCCCCTATCCACAGCTACTGCTACTAGATTAAAAAGGAAGGCTGGTCTCAACTATCTGCTTTGAAATACAATCTAGAAGGATTGAAGTTTGCTTTATAAACATCATGGACTGCAGCATGCTAGAATTTAGCCATGGTAAGTGACAAAGCACTGTCTCTGACATCTTTACAGTCACCCATCATCATGTGCCAGTGGCTGGCTCAGTGTCCCTTCAAGCTTTGTTCCTGTTGTGTGACCTGTGGTTTGCATCATTTTAGGATGCCTGGATCTTGATTTAAGCTTCCATCCCATGGGCTCATCCTGGGTGAGGGACTGTTATAAGTGTTTCTGTGGAAAAGCTGCGATTAACTGTTGAATGGAGTAAGTCTCAACCACTGATTCTGGAGGGTCCCAAATAACCACTCTTCAGAGTCTCTGCCTTGTTTTGTCTTATGTTTGGTCAAAGTCTCCTTAAGTTATCCTGCTGTCAAACTCCAGGGCTCAAGAGATCCTGCTACCTCAGTCTCCTGTGTAAGCTGAGTGTGATGTGAGCACTGTGTGAGAAGCATAGACAGACATGTTGGCGTCTATCCACAAGGTCAGAATTTATTGAATAACAGCAAATTCATAAGCTACATCGATTTCTTTTCAACAGAAAATTACATTTGTGTGTGTGTGTGTGTGTGTGTGTGTGTGTGTGTGTGTGTGTGTGTGTGTTTGGTTTAGGGGCTACAAGCAGTCCCAATTTCCCATGATACCTAGTCAATGGCAAACAGATTTTTCTTTATAACAACTTTAACTACTACCATTAACTCTCAGATCATGCTTTACACATCACACAGTAAGTGTATGTATGTACGTTACAAAATGGCTATAGAAAGCTGACAGAGCACAGCAGAGTTGGAAGGGCTGAAAAGGGGCTGGAGGCAGGCAGATATGATAAATATGATAGAGATGCAAAGAGAATCTGTTGGAGGTGCACCTAGAGGGGACCTCAGGGTCGAGTTGAGCTGCCCAGTGAGGAGGTGGACTACTGAAGCCACACAGGCTAACTAATGAGTCCAGAAGGACCAACAGGTGGACGAGCTGTCAGCTGCTTGGCAGCAGGAACTGAGACAAACTGAAGCCCAGGGAGAGTCTGGAGTTCTCCTCTTTCAGCCCTCCCCCTTTAACAACACATTAGTGTAAACATGTGTCTGTGATTCAGTGGGAGTGGTGCTTGAGGAGGTCAGAGGACAACTTTCTGGAGTCAGTTCTCCCCACATTTATGTGGGCCCCTGCCTGGGACACAATTCTTTTTGAATTCTAAGTTGTTCAGCAGTGAGTCTTGTGGGTGGTGCTGGGTGGATGGTGCTGTTTACATGCAGGACAAGTGCAAAGTCATCCTGCCTCCTCCTCTGAACACAAACTAAATGAAATGCAGCTTATAAAATGGATTCCTCCACAGCAAGGCATGGCCTGAAAGCTACTGTGTTTCATAATATGGAGTAATTTAGAGCAGGGCAGACTAGATCTCAACACTGGAACTACAGGCAGTGCCACTGTGCCAACGGTTTTGTTGTTGTTTGTTTTTGTTTTGAGAAAGGGTCTTGAGTAGCCCTGGCTGGCCTCAAACTTACTCTGGGCCATGAAGGTTTTGGTTGAGTGCCCAGTGCCCTGGTCAACTGTGAGAAGACATCCTGCCATCTTCTCCCTGCATGGTCCACTGAGGGCTGCAAATTCAGATGTCCTGTGGACCAGAAAATTGAGATCAATGAATAGTTTCAATAACGAGGGGAAGAAGACTGAAATGTCTTTTTCCTTTAGGATAAAATTCCGGGTCTTCTTAATACTGACACATTGTTACAGAACGCTCCGAAATGGCCTCTTTTATATACTCAGGGCAGGACAGCTTGTTGTGTTCTTGGTTTTTAAAAAAGATTTATTTTAGCTGGGTGGTGGTGGCACATGACTTTAATCCCAGCACTCAGGAGGCAGAGATAGGTAGATCTCTGAGTTCAAGGCCAGCTGGGTCTACAAAGCCAGTTCCATGATAGCCAAGGCAGTTACACAGAGAAATCCTGTCTCAAACAAATAAACAAAGAAAACAACAAAAGAAAAAATTATTTATTTGTGTGTGTGTGTGTGTGTGTGTGTGTGTCTGTGTGTCTGTGTGTCTGTGTGTCTGTATATATATGCAATCACCCACGAAGGCCAGAAGATGTTGACTCCCCTGGAACTGGAGTTATAGGCATTTGTGGGTCACCAGCCATGGGTGCTAAGAACTGAACTCCCATCATCTGAAGAGCAGCAGGTGCTTTTAACCACTGAACACATTTCTCCAGCCTTTAGCTTTGTTTTCTGAGACAAGGGCTCCCTAACCTACACTGGCCTCAAACTCACTGTGTAGCTGAGGCTGGTTGTGAACTTCTGATCTTCCTGCCTCTACCTCCAAGTGCTGTGTGCCACCTTGTCTGGCTCTGGCAGGTCAATTTAAATCTCAAGCCTTTAGATGGGCATTGAGGGCAATGATTCCTAAAAGTGGGTGTTCCTCAGATTTTCCCAGGAAGGTTTGTTCCGTGGCTTCTTCCTGGGTCCCACAACCCTGGCCAGGGGTGGCTCTCTGCTCTGTTGGTGGGATGAGCTCCTCTTCTAACCAGACACCACACAGGGCTGGGACCACCCTTCCCTTTCCATGGACCACTCCCTGAACAGGGAGGATGAGAAGGGCAAGGCTAGTAAAAGCTTTGCTGTTTCAGAGTCACTCAGACCTGCTCCTGAGCCTGTCAGAACATCCCAGTGTCCTTCAGTAGAATGTAGGACCCATGTTAGGAATGGTCTCTGTGACTCAATGGCACAGGCAGGTACAGATGCCTGGAGACTACACTTTGGGCCTTCCAGCCCAAGGAAACCCTTAAGTTGGTGAGGGGAGCCCCAGGCAATTGGAGTGTGTGTGGTCTGCTTCTTGCACAGAGCATGTCTGAGCAGCAGGGCTGGGTGAATAAGTGTCTTTTCCCCTTCTAACAGGTCTTGTCTTGTCTCATTGACAGACTCTCTATACCAGTGAACTATGACCAAGAGAAGGGTCAGACAATATACCATCCAGAGAACTGCACCTATAGTGTGGTGGAAAAGGAGAACCCAGGAAAGTCCTGTGCTGTTGAATACTTGATAGTATCGTAAATGTGCTTCTAGTGGGCCCCGAAGTTGAGCAACATTTGAATATTTGTATGATTTAAATTTACCAGTTATAGGGCTGGGTGATGGTGGCCTATAATCCCAGCACTGAGAGGCAGAGGCAGGCGGATCTCATGCCAGCCTGGTCTCTAGAGGGAGACACAGAGAGACACTGTCTTGAAATACACAAATAAATAAATAAATTTGCCAATTATGTTTGTATTAACTTGATGCATGTTATAAAGCAAACAAACACTTAAAGGAGACAAAAAGAAAAGCAAGCATGTTAAAAAAAATCAACCTAACAACATCAGTTACTAATTACAGTATTTTCCCTGTGCTCAAATGAGTTTCATGCATGTGTGCTTTCCTCTGGGGCCGGTGTCCATTTCCACCACTTCTCCTATGTCAGGATCTTCTGATGTGTTCTGTTTCCAGTTTCTAATGAAACAAACCATGTGTGTTCACAACGAAACTGGTCTTCTTCTCTGCCCTTGGTACTCACGTTTATCCTTCCTTCCACTTACTCAGGCATGTCCTCTCTGCCATGTCCCCATATCCCTCTGTACTGCGAGAAGGTTAGAACAGGCTGGAGACAGCCTGAGAAGGTGGCCTCCAGACCTCATGCTGTCTGACAGGGAGTCAGATGCCAGACTTCTGTGGGTGGTGGAGACCAGCTCTAGGATTAGTTATGTGTGGCACACAGCCCACCTAAAATAGACTGACTTGAAAGTGTCACGACATTGATTCTGACATTTTTTCTCAACCCTTTGTAAAAAATTGTAGCATTTTTCCCCTAAGTTAAAACGCATCACTCACCATTTCTAAGTGTTCGTTAACTCAGTGTAGAAGTAGCTGAGAGTTCTACATCCAGATCCACGGGCAGCAGGAAAAAAGAGTAAGCCACTGCGTCTGGCTTGGGCTTCTGAAGCCTCCAAGTCCTCCCCCAATGACACACCTCCTCCAACAAAGCCCACCTACCCCAACAAGGACACACTCCTGTAGATGTAACCAACCTTCTTATCAAATAAGAAACACAGAACCAATGCAAAGAAGAAAGCCAAGAGGTCAGAGCTAAGAGCTAAAACCTTACCCTTCCTCCTGTGGTGGTCCTACCTCTCCGAACCAGAGCTACCCCTGTGTTAAAGTCTTTATATAGAGTTCCTGTTCTGCCTTCTCATTGGTTGTAAACCCAACCACATGACCGCCTCATCACTGCCTGTCAGTATAGACCTCCAGGTTTTCTATGATTGGTATTGAGATTAAAGGCATGTGTATCCAATACTGGCTGTATCCCTGAACACACAGAGACTTACCTAGCTCTGCCTACCAAGTGCTGGGATTACAAGCGTATGCCACCACTGCCCTGCTTTCCTATGGCTTGCTAATAGCTCTGACCCCTGGGCAACTTTATTAACATGCAAATAACATTTTAATATAAATAAAATATCACCATACACTCCTCCTAATCCTCCTAGGTAGTACCACTCTCTGATCCCTAAGCACTCAAATGTATGAACCTATGAGGGATACTCTTATTCAAACCACCACAAGCCCCAAAGGAAAAGATTTTACCTGAATGACTGTTTTGTCTGCACATATACATGTGTAGCATGTGCATGCCTGGTGCCCTTTGAGGTCAGAAGGCATTGGAACCTGGAACAGGAGTTATGGATGGTTGTGAGCCACCATATAGGTGCTGGGAACCAAAACTGGGCCCTCTGCAAGAGCAGTAAGTGCTTTTAACCTCTGAGACGTCTCTCCAGCCACCTACCATAAGGAAACGTATTAAACTCTAACTCTCCACTGACTTTGTCTCCAGCCTCTAGGCATCCTTTTTTTTTTTCTTTTCTGTCCTTAAGAATTTGACTGTCCTATTAGCAAGGGTAGAGTTGGGTAGGAGAAATAGTAGCTAGTATTCCACAGCACAGCAGAACAACTCTACTGATAATAATCATCTGATACCTCAGTCTCCCACATCTCTCAGACTCCCAGTAGTGGAGGCTGGCTTTGAACTTCCATCCTCACGCTTCTTCTCCCAAGTGCTGGGATTGCACCGGGGTGCTACCACACCCAGATTAACTATTTCAAAGATAGCTGATAGCATTTTCTATATTATCAATAAAAAGAAATGAGAAATATAGTAATTACCCACATCTGACACACACACTTTGTTTACATGCAGTGAAAGTTAACACTGTACTTCATAGACATGTACAATTACTATGTGTCAACTCAAAATGTTTTTTTAAAGAATTTGCCTTGATTTCCATGAGAAAGGAGTCATGCGATACATGGTCTTTCTGTGTCTTCTAACATGTATTCTTACATATGAATGTTACAGCGAAATAAAATCTACCTTGTGCGAGCATTTTGTGCAAGAGGCTCACTTGGCATATTTCTCCATCCAGCATTGCACATCTTCCAAATACTTAATTTACTTACAGATCGACATGAAAAGGACCCAGATTTGGGACAGGGAAAATTACCACTCTCCACTAGGCTTAAAGAGGCTTTGCGCAGGCGCGGAAGGAAATCTCGCGAAACTGTCAGAACACTAACTAGAGGCGTGGTAGGGAGGCCAAACTATCGCGAGAGCTCTGGGTTCGGGAGCCCGAGCCTTTGGTGGCTAGGTGTCTGGGTCGGTCCAAGGTCCCCTCGGCCCACCGGAAGAAGCGCTGCCAGCTGGTAAGGACGAGTGTGCCCGGCGGGGCGGGCGCGCTTCCTTCGCCTGCCCTTCGGCCCTCCTCGCCCCGGCCTGTGGCCTGTCCTGCCCTCCTTTCTGCCGACACACGCGGGGTCCCCGGCCACCATCCTGCCTGTCTGCGTGCCGGGCCCAGTCGCCTTCCCTTCCCCGTTCACGCCAGGCCCGGACTCCTCTCCCTCCCCCGCGACCCGGAGCTACCACCTCTCCCTTCTTCCCGAGCGCTGGGCCTGCCCTTTCTCCTCCCTCCTGTCGACATGCTCAGTCCCTGGGCCTCGATTGGCAGCCTGAAGCCTTGGAGAAGCTTCTCTCCATCCCTTTCCTACACTCTCCCGACTGCCCCTCCCTGGTTTTTCAGTCGTCACAGCCCTCTTTCTGTGGTTCTTGTCTGGGTCTCCCGCCCTATGTGAGCCTGTTTTCCATTATTGATCCAGAGCATATTTGCTCCTATTCCGAATGGTTTGGCAAGCTGGGATGTTGGAGGCTATGTCATGAACACGGTATTTTTAACATCCTAGTTAATTCTCCCAAGAGTCCTCCAAACAAGCTTTATTTCTCCCTTCTGATGAGAAGAGAGCTTACAGGGTCATTGATGCGTTGCTCAGGCACTCATTTATTCAATGCTGTATGCTCAAGGTGTCGAGGATACAGCAGTGTAAGAAATGGACGTGCTCCTGGCCCTGATGTAACTCAGTCCTTGTAGAGAAAATACCGTCTTAAGTGCTACAGGCTGGAACTTGGGAGGATGGATCGAGAATGACAAGGCAGAGGGCTGGAGTTACCTGACCCTCAGCGCACACAGCTTTCTTACTAGTGCTGTTTGCAGGGTACTGCTCACCATCACGGCTTCCTTCAGTGAGGGTGGTAGAAAGTAACACCCGCCTGAGAATTTGCAATATTGTTGTAGGGCTCTTGAGTTATTTCCCTGATGTGTGTGGGACAGGTAAGTCAGTTGGTTCTCTGTTGGGATCCCACTGTGGCATTTCTGAACTTGAAAGTACACCAGAATCTTGGAAAGAAATTCACCCTGGTCTGACAGCAGGAGGAGGTTTATTTCATTTGTACTGCTCACCAAGTTACTTGATTTGCTCTTTGGATTTTTTTGTTTGTTTAAGAAGAGGGTGTCAGATCTCCTTACACCTGGAGGTCCAAGCCATTGTAAGCCACCTGATGTGGGTCCTGAGACCTGAACTCTGGCCCCTTGGAAGAACAGCAAGTACTTTTAACCACTGAGCCATCTCTCCAGCCCTGTTTGTGTGGCTTGTTTGAGACAGGCTGCAGGAATCCTCCTGGCTCTGCTGGGATTACATAGGTGCATGGCACCACACCCAGGTGATAAGCTGTTTGGGAGGTAGGTTTGCTAGCTTGCAGAATTGTTCAGATGAGTGAGATGTGTAGCCTCTGGCACTATTTTTTTTTTTTTTTTTTTGGTTTTTCGAGACAGGGTTTCTCTGTGTAGCTTTGCGCCTTTCCTGGAACTCACTTGGTAGCCCAGGCTGGCCTCGAACTCACAGAGATCCGCCTGGCTCTGCCTCCCGAGTGCTGGGATTAAAGGCGTGCGCCACCACCGCCCGGCGCCTCTGGCACTATTAACAGTCCTTACATTTACTTCTCAGTTTTACCTCTTCCAATAAGTCTTTGTCTTTGAGTCTCTAGGAAAATAACCTAGACATTTAAAGTTTTGTAATGAAGGTTTTATCATGACTTAAGTCTAAGTCTCTCAAGTTATTCCTTTGAGGGAATATTTTCAAAAGTGGAAAAGTGGAGGTACAGAAAGGGGAGGTTGTACCTAATTTTAGAAGTACAAAGGACTTACTCCCTCTCTAGTTTGTTAAATCAGCGTAGACTGCTGGGAACCTCAGGGAATCTATATATGGGTTTTATAAACTCTGGGTATTCTGGCATATGTCCCTTCTTCATTTGAGAGTCTCCCGGCTAGCATTTAAATAATGCTTTGCCCATACAGTGTTAACTACTGGTAGGCTTTTAGAGACAGTCACTGTGCCTGCTAATTATCTTTTAACTGTGCTTAGTCAGAAATTTAGTGTTGTCAGTGAACAACCAGTGGCACAAAGTCTCCACTAGATGGCAGACTCACCATTGTATCCTCAGGGACAACACTACTTCCTGTCAGTTCAAGACCTCAAATACTTGAATGACTACATAAACCTTTAATGACCCCTTCAAAATACCTGGTGTGGCTGAGGGGTTTAGACTTAAGCTGGATCTTAGCCAAATGGCTAAGGAGCAGTCAGACTAAGACTTTCGGACTTGGGAGCTTGTGATGTAGGTATGGTATTTAACTCTGTCAAGTCAATGACAGTGGCCAAGTTGAGCACTTTTCTTCTGGGGAGAATCACCAGTAGTACTTTCTATGCTTGTCTGTCAGAGGAGCCGTTGTTTTCCTCTCCTCAGCTGGTCTTCTGTGATTGTTAAATCTAACACTTTGGGCATTGTTTGTAAGCTTACAGTCTATATACCACAGGTCCTGGCTTGTCATACATACTCGTGAATTCGATGAACTCACAGGCAAGTGAGCTAAATAATTGTTGTGTAGGTACTCTGTTGACTTATCTTCTGTCCAGCACGGATGACTCATCGTGTGCTCATTCTTACTTATTCCTGGCTTTGCTTGGCTTGATTGTACAGCAGAATCAAGATGTTTTTCTGGGGAACTAGGATTCTACTTGGGGCTTTTGAGTTTATAGTTCCTTCATTTGGCATTACCTTGATTGCCCTACGGAACTAGCAGTTTGGCGCAGTGTTGGTGGGTAGCTGACAAAATAGGGTAATGGGGTTTCTTTGTCGGTAAGTAACAGTCCTTTCATACGTGGACAATTACACCTTCCAGAATAATTCTCTAAATACATTTTGAGTTTTATCTTAGCTTTATTACTAGTCTCTCAGGCTTTAGAGAGGAAAAAATTCATCTCTTGTTTGCTTCTGTAGGGAAAACCCACACGATAGTTATCATATAAAACCAGAGATAAAATGCTTCCTTCTTTTCTTTTCAAGAATGGGTTTCTCTGTGGAACAGCTCTGGCTATCCTGGAATTCGCTTTGTAGACCAGGCTGGCCTGGGATTCACAGAGATCCATCTGGCCTAAAATGGTATTCTTACGTGGTACAGATAAGTACCTGTTTTCCTATCCTTGACTGTCTTGGGGCAAGAAGTTCAAGTTGAAGATAGGGTACAGCCCTAGGATCGAAAGCCTCCCTAGCTTTTGGGGATGTCACTTGGAATTTCTGTGGTACTGCAGAGCCTGAGGGGGGAAATGTTGAGTTGGCTGTAAATATAGTGCACATTTCACCTCACAGATCCATTGTTGTTTTGGGTCTTTGGAACTAAGATTTTTGGATCTGGCCTTTTTAAAAAAGTCTTTCTCAGCACTTCCCCTGGGATTATAGTTTCTGTGGTGACACCCTCACCAGTTCTGTTCTGTGTGAAAACAAAGAATTAAGTTAATCTGGGTGTTGTTGCCAGAGTTCTGGGAACCCAGGCAAGAGGTAGAATACCATGTTCAAGGCCAGCTTGAACTGCATGAGGCTGCCAGAAACCAAGGGCTAAGGTGTGGCTTAAAAGTGTTGGGCGGCGGCGGCACAAGCCTTTAATCCCAGCTCTCAGGGAGGCAGAGCCAGGTGGATCTCTGTGAGTTCGAGGCCAGCCTGGTCTACAGAGTGAGTTCCAGGAAAGGCGAAAAGCTACACAGAGAAACTCTGTCTTGAAAAACCAAAAAAAAAAAGTGTTGCTTAGCATTCACAAGACTGGGCATTGGACCCCCAGTGCTGGGAAAAAAAGAGAACAGTTCTGTTAGAAACATTATCCTCTTCTAAATTACTTTCCTAAATTAATACTACACTCCTTAATAGGACAACATCAAGTTGATTATGTTTATAACAAATTATTTTATTGTGGCTGCTCTGAACTTGATCATTAACATTATCCATCCATTAGTAAATATGTATTAAACTACTGGCAAGTTAAAGACAAGCATTGGTACAATGCTGTGGGCACCTTTCTCACTAGGCCAACTCTATCGAACATGCAGCATGTTCTTAATGCCAAGGTGCAGATGATACCAGATGTGTGTGTGTGCAGTGCTGGAGTGTTCAAAGCTGACAGAACCCTCAGGCTAACAAAGAAGGTCTAATAAGGGCATCAGGTATTTTTCCCCCCCAGACAGGGTTTCTCTGTGTAGCTTTGGAACCTTTCCTGGAACTCACTCTGTAGCCCAGGCTGGCCTCGAACTCACAGAGATCGGTCTGGCTCTGCCTCCTGAGTGCTGGGATTAAAGTCATGTGCCACCACCACCCAGCAGGGCATCAGGTATTAAAGCAGCAGTTCTCAACCTGTGGGTCATGACCCCTTTAGGGGGGGTGTTGAATGACCCTTTTACAGGGGTCACCTCAGACCACCGGAAAACACAGATATTTACATTATGATTCATAACAGTAGCAAAATTACAGTTATGAAGTAGCAATGAGAATAATTTTATGGTTGGGGGTCACTACAACATGAGGAAGTGTTAAAGGATCGCCTCTGTGTTAAAGGGTTTTCACACTGGAAACCTATGTAGATGTCAGTAGGCACAAGAAAGCGACATGACGGTTCTCTTGACTGGTAATATTGAAGAACGATGTATTTGTTTAGGAAAGGCTCTCTAGTGCTTGTGACTTGCACAGTAGACAGATAGAAGGGACTACCATTGCTGACAGAAAGAACTGGAGAACCAAGCTGGACAGGATAGAGTGAATGGGTGGAAAGGGGATTTTTAGTTCACTAAAATGGAAATGTTAAGAATCACAGCAGTCCACACACTGATTAGCTCTGCTCCTTGCCGCCTAGTATTTTGGACAGGGTCTTGGAATAGATAGGCTGGCTTTGAACTCATAATGTAGCCCAGGATGGCAAGGATGATTCTCCTGCTGTAGCCTCCTGAGTGCTGGGATTACCTTCTTAACATCAGTTTTACTCTAGTAAACTAAGAATCAGCCATTGACATGAAGAGAACCATACATTTTCCGTTCATCTAGTCTTTGTATCTTCACCAAATGTGTTATCCAAAGAGGATATTTGGAATTAGTTGTTTCTTTCTAATGAAAGTCTGAATTGGGATCTCAGAAACCGTGCTTTAGAATGAAGGAGGTAAACTGCTGCCTTCTGTCTGGGATTTGGTGTCTAGGGATGTTGGAGTCTTCTCTCATGGTTTTGTTTACTCTTGATGTTCACAAAAGTCACTTTATATCCGTAGAAGAGAGAAAATATGTGGCTCATACCTGTAATCATATCCTAGTCTCTCCACTGCCTCCAGTGTCCTGAGTCAGCTCACCCTGCCCTTGCCTTGATCCTGACCACACCTCAGAAAAGAATGTCTGAACTAGTCTGAGTAAAGTGAATGAGTTTATTAAGTAGAGATCAGAGATGTACTCCCGTCTGTCAAGCAGTAGACATCTAAGACATGGATGTGACCTTCTCCAGAGTTTGGTGCTTAAGTGTCTACCGTGGCTTTTTATGTCCATTGCTCAAAAGTTGTAATATACAACAAGGTTTAAAGATTAAGCAAAATTTAAAAGTTGAGTAAAGTTCAAACATTAAGTAAAAAAAGATGTAAGCTGGTTTAAAGAATTAATGTTTGTAAATGAAACTATGGTGGTTTTATGAGGTGTATTGTTTGGGGCAAGGGACGAGAGGAGTTTATACAGTTCAACTCAAGGTCAGGACATTCTGGCCTCAAGTAAGCATAGGGTTTTTTGGTACTTTGTATTCTTTGAAACGGTCAAAGGTGTCCTGGACAGACCTTGAATTCTGCTGTGGCTGAGACTTCCCTTTAACTCTGGATCCTATTTCCTCCTCATAAATGTTGACATTACACATTTGAGCACCAAACCCTATGCAATTGGTTTTTTTGTTTGTTTTTTTGTTTTTTGTTTTTTGTTTTTTTAGCTGAGGATCGAACCCAAGGCCTTGCACTTACTGGCCAAGTGCTCTGAGCTAAATCCCCAACCATGCAATTGGTTGTTTTTGGTATCCTTTTTCTGAAACGTCTTTAGGAAAACAAGCTCTATGGCTGTAGGCAATTTGGTTTTATCAGTTATATTGAAGTTTTACTCTCAGACAGCAGGAAATGTAAAGTAGATTCCAGGGCGAGAAGTATTTTCCCCTTTCTATATCCTGCCTCATTTTTTCCCCATTTGAATCCTTCCAGTCCCAGCACTCTGGAACCTCAGGCCAGTCTTAGTTACACAGCAAGAGCTTCTGGTTTTTGTTTTATTTTCGAGACTAGGTTTCTGTGTAACCCTGACTGTCCTGGAACTCACTGTAGCTGTAGACCAGGCTGGCCTTGAACTCACAGATCCTGCCTCTGCCTTTCCAGTGCAGGAATTAAAGGCCTGTGCCACCACTACCCGGCCAGCAAGAGCTTTTCTAAACTCTAAAACAACAACAACAAAACTACCCCCAAAACTAACCAAATCAAAATAGCTCTAGGGCAAAGCCCAGCTAGCACGTGGACCGTTATCGCAATCCGCCTGCCGACCCAGCTTTTTCCTCTAGTTAGTGATTTGCAGCTGAGCCCTGGGCTGGGCTGAGCTGGTTGCAGAGGCTGCATGCAGGAGGAGCCTAGCTCCTGTGGCCCCAGGCGGCGGGTGCAGTGGGCGGAGAGGCAGGTGGGGGGAGGGGAGGCGTTGACGTGTGCAGGGCGGGGCGCAGCCTGGCCGGGGCACCTGACTAGCCGAGAGGGTAAAAGGCGGCCGCTCGCGTTCACGCTGTACTTTGCGTTCACGCAGTATCCGTCGCGAGGCCAGACTGCGAGGTGAGTGTGCAGCCTTATCCAGGAGAGCGCGCATGCGTGCGGGGAGCCCTGGAGACCGGTTTCACAGCCGCTCCTAGAAAGGGCAACGGGAAGCCTAGAAAGCTGTTTGAGTCACTGTTGCTCTAGCTTAATTTTACCGTTAGTTTTTTCAGTTTTTGAACCAGAAAAACCTTACTTAGTTTTGCCATTAGGTGGCAGAATTTTGCAGCCGTTTTTCGGTTACTGCTTAAGAGTTTATGTGCTGGGAGTCTAGCAGCTACGTGTGAAAGCGCTGCCGAAGGTAAAGCATTTGAAGTGGATTCAGTTTAAGATCTGTATAATCTTTGAGATAATGTGTTGTGATTCAAAACCTTTTTTTCACTGACAGAGGAGAAAGTGCAAGTCAAGAAATGACTCAAGGTAAAATTGCGAAATAGCACTATTTCTAAATTGATAGCTTTTCACTGCAAATTTTACAGTCTCATGTAGTTTTTCTCTTCTGAGATAACTCAGTAAACAGTATTTCATACTGTGGGTCCATTAGGACCGTCTTGGCTTATCGACTCAAAGTGGAGGGCTTTCTTGGAAGCAGAGAGCAAGCTGACACTGAATGAGAACTGGAGGGTAGCGTTAAGAGATAATCTATTCTAGCCAGGCATGGTGGCCTCCGCCTTTAATCCCAGCACTCTGGAAGCAAAGGCAGGCTTAGTCTACTTAGTGAGTCTCGTGTATAATAAAAAAAGATAAACTATTTTAACCCTTGATTCAGTCAACAAAGCCTGGAGTAGTTGTGATTACGTACAGACGCTGGGACTGAAGGCTCTTTTCTTCAGTCCTTCCTGCTGGCACTGGTACTTGGTAGGATTTTGATTATTCTGAGCCTGTCATGACAGTGCCATATGTATTTTTTAGTTGTCATTCAAGGCAGATGGTTCTGAAACACTGCTTATACTTTATTGAGGACTATAAAACTTATTGAGAGTCTATGGAAATTAATAGTAAACCCTTAAAAACATTCATTTTAAACTCTAGTTTTGGTATTTATGGTAAACATAATTCATGGGTTGTGGTAGTCTAAAGGTAGAGGAGCTAACACAGGACTAGACCTTGAGAACCCTGAATCCAGATCTCACCCTGTGCTATGACCCTTTAAAGGGGTCATTTAGGGGCTGGAGAAATGGTTCCACAAATCAGAATAAGAGCACTTGGTTGGCTTGCAGAGGACCAGGGTGGTTCCCAGCACCTACATGGCTCAACCATGTGTAACTCCAGTTCCAGGGATTGGATGCCTTTTGGCCTCTAAGGTATCAGTATCAGGCACACATGCAGTGCACTTACTTTACGCAAACAAAACACTCATACACATAAAAATAAATCTTAAAGACAGGATACCAGGCTCCACGTGTGTATGTATATGTCTTTATACCATGTAGGCCTTTGGCTTCATGAAATGTGGGTACTGTACTAAAATAGCAAAGGTTTTATTTAACTGTATTATTGTTGTTGAGAGTTGAACTCAGGACCTCAAGCATGTTAAACACTACCACTGAGCAGTGCCCACAGTAATAAACCTTTCCATCTTTCAGTTTGTGGTTAATGTGCGTCATGAGAATTACAGCTTTTTGGAAATCTTATGGTCAAAGCATATGATATCAAGTTATCTTTAGTTTGTGATTGGTTGCTCAATACTGGTTCAAAGATATTTGGACTTAATAACTAGATATGTGTGTTGCATATAGATACTACCACCCTCACAATCTTGAGGGTCTTGTTTTGTTTGGGGGGGTGGGATGGTGGTGGTTGAGGATTGGGTGTATTTCCTTCACATTTTTCAGTACTCTAAAACTTAGTGCAGGGATCCTAGAAACAAGGAAGTTAAAACAAAAACAAAACACACACACACACACACACAACTCTGAAAGAATTTAATGTAATTCAATTCTTGTTTGAAAGTGCTAGGGCAGTAGTTTGCATTATTAAGGTGAAGCCAAAAGGACATTTTCAGTATTTTAAGTTGAATTTTGGGATTAGAGCCAGTTTGGCCCACTTAGTTAGGTAACAGTTAAGTAGAGGAGATGGCCTACACACACACACACACACACACACACACACACACACACACACACACACACTGCACCTATGAATACACTATACACACATCCAAGTTAAAAATAAGAAGAAAACAGTTAAAATGTGTAAACCTGATATATAACCTTCGTGTGTGTGTGTGTGTGTGTGTGTGTGTGTGTGTGTGTGTGTGTGTGTGTGTGTGTGTTTTAGACTGTTGAGATCTTGCTTTGTGTATCCCGAAAGAGTAAATGGGGAGCTGTTAAACAAGAACTACCTAAGTCTGCATCTGTAGCAGAGTCTTCACTTAACTAGAATGTTGCGGTGGAAAGTGGAGATGGTGGCTGAGTGGTTAGTTAAAGGGGCCTCAGTCCAGGCCTCCTCACTGGAAAGCCATTGTCCATTTCAGTACTGCTTCCCTTCCTTCCTTCCTTCCTTCCTTCCTTCCTTCCTTCCTTCCTTCCTTCCTTCCTTCCTTCCTTCCTTCCTTTCTTTTTCTTTTTTTGGTTTTTCAAGACAAGAGTTTCTCTGTGTAGCCCTGACTGTCCTAGAACTTGCTCTGTAGACCAGGCTGGCCTCGAACTCACAGAGATCCACCTGCCTCTCTGCCTCCCAAGTGCTGGGATTAAAGATGTGTGCTATCAGTGCCCAGCTGTAATGGCCTTATTCTTAGAACCAGGAGTAGGCAGCCAGCAGCTGTAGCACATGCCTGTAATCCAAGTGTTGGGAGGCTAAGATCATAGAATTGTGAATTTTAACAAGATGACTGTGTTTGAAAGACAGTACCCATCTTAAGATGCAAAAATTGTGGTAACTGTGTGGTAAAAAATCAATTTTATAATTTTTCATTGCTGACAAGAAAAAATCAACTAGGGAGTTTTTGATTTGTTGAGACAGTCTCACATTGTAGCCCAGGATGTCTTGGAATTCTCTATGTAACCCAGACTGGCCTTGAACTCTCTGCAGCCTTGCCTTAACCTCCTGAGTGCTGAGATCTCAGTCATGAGCCACTGTGTTTTGTCTGTGTCCACTCCTGGGCAGTTGAACCTGCTTGTGATTAGATTTTAAAGATTCCCGTTAAGCATCAAGTAGTATAGTCTGCTCTAGTTGTATTTGAGTGTTTCTGCCTTGTTCTAGAGTTGTGGGGTTTTCACACTCTAAAGCTATATTTTAATTAAAATGTTCATAGTGCCAAGCACTGCAGCATTCCACACAAGTGAGAGCCTGAGAAGTATGGCATAGGTGAAGACTATTGGGAAAATAGCTACATAGGTCATGCATGGCTAACAGATGCAGTAACGTGGTGACACTCAACACTCCAACATTGTGTTGGTGGGGTTTTTTCAAAGAACCTACAGACTGTGCTCAATACACTTAAAGCCTGATTATAATATTAGATGGAAACACAAATTAATACAGCTGCTGTTTCCAGGGTTAGAAAAAATTCCACAGGGGCTTCTCACAAATGCATTGAGGAAGCCCTTTCTGTAGGTCATTGTGGGTAAACAGACTGAGGTAACAGAATTAGCAAGTGGGAAGTTAGGAAATTTACTGGACTTTGAGTTTTCGGTAGGAACTCAGAAGTTCCTTGAGTTGAGTCCTTTGCTGAAGTGGGGTAAGAAGGCCTGCTGGGCTTCATCTTCTTACAAATTTCTTCTTTCTTTTTTAAAAAATTATTTTATACATATGGGTGTTTTGTCTGCATTTATGTCTCTGTATCACTTACATGGATAGTATCTGAGGACCCCTGAGACTGTAGTTACAAACGGTTGTGAGCCACCATGTGGATGCTGGAAATTGAACCCTAGTCCTCTGGAAGAGCAGCCAGTGTGTTTAACTGTGGGGCCACCTCTCCAGCCCCCCAGTTTATTTCCGAGGGTGGGAACTCAGTATTGGCCCTAACCAGCTTTCAGCCTGATGTGAAACCTAGTCTTGGGGGTGCTGTCAAGGCCTGTCCAGAATGTCCTTTGCCTCTAATGGGCGGGTGGGCCGGCAGCCAGCCAGCCGTTGTGATTGCACTGACAGGCTGCTGCTGCTGCTGCCGAGCCCAAAGCAGGCTCTTTGAGTCATTGCCTTCAGGACTGTTGGACGTCGGTGAAGCCATTCCCCTCCTTGGGGCTATGCTGAAGAAGTCTGATTCTACAAGTATTGGAGTAGTAATCATGCCCTCCCAGAGAGTTAGTTGCTTATCTAGGCCAAATGGCCTTCCTGTTTGGAGATAGTTTTGTTTTGTTTTCCCCTCCATGGTTTTGAGTCCTCCTTCCCTTTTCTAGATGTCTCCATAGCATGTTAGTTACTCAGAAATAATTTTAGCCTAATAGTCATGGGACAGAGTAGCCTTGTGACAAATACATCCATATAACATCTAAATTGAAATTTCTGTATACCCAGTAGAGTACCAACTCAATTGCTCAACAAGGGCTCCATTTTTTTTTTTTAATTCTCTTCTAGTCCAGTCGAAGAGAGGGAAGAGGGATTGTATGAGCAAGGGGGTGTCAAGATCATGATGGGGAAATCTGCAGTTGCAGGGATAAAACCCAGGGAATCACACATGGTAGGAGAGTTATTTCTACATTGAGCCACATCTGTAGTCCAGAATCCTATTAATGATTGGTGTTTTTGTTTTTGTTTTGTTGTCTTTTGAGACAGGGTCTCAAAACCAGTGCTATGTAGACCTGCTTGTCATGAGTCCCTCCCCAACCCAGTGCTGGGATTACAACCCCTTAATACCAAAAGTGGTTTAATGTTCTTTGAACACTTTCACCAGCATGTGTCCTGTTAATTCAGGACCATTGGTGTATTTCCTCAAATATATATGTTCACATGTAAAGTGTCCCCCAAAGTAATCATAGAATTTTCTTTCTTTTCCTCTTCCCCCTCCCCCCTTCTTTCTTTCTTTCTTTCTTTTGGGGGGGGGGGGTGGTTCGAGACAGGGTTTCTCTGTAGCTTTGGAGCCTGTCCTGGACTAGCTTTGTAGACCAGGCTGGCCTCCAACTCACAGAGATCCACCTGTCTCTGCCTCCCGAGTGCTGGGATTACAGGCATGTGCCACCACCGCCCAGCCCCCCTTTCTTGAGACAGGGTTTCTCTTTGTAGCCCTGGCTCTCCTGGAACTCTCTAGACCAGACTAGCCTCAAACTCACAGAGACCCGCCTGCCTCTGCCTCCCAAGTGTTAGGATTAAAGGCATATACTAGAATTTTCTAGCAGAAACAGGTTAGGTAGGGAAGGGAGGCAATATGTACGTATTGAATATGTATCTTGGAAATCACCAAAGGTGTTAGTAATGAGAGCTGGTTGGATTAACCATTTGAGACATGATCAAAAGGTGGTTTCAGGTTGTAATTATGGTGCTATTTGGATTTCTTTCTTTCTTTTAAAGGAACGGTGAGCAGAATGAATACTTCCCTGGAACAGAGTGGCTGCTACAGTAATAGAGAAACGCTTTTGAGGTGCAGTGATGCACGGAGGGAGCTGGAGCTTGCTATTGGTGGAGTACTCCGGGCTGAACAGCAAATTAAAGATAACTTACGAGAGGTGTGCTGTGTGCTTTTCTCTTCCTTGGTCTGTCTGGCTGTAGCACAAGGCTGGGTAGAGCACTTAACTTCTCCATGCCATCCAGAAAGTTTGATCCCATATCCTGCATATTCTTAACCCTAATTAATCCTCTGCCTGGCATGTTGGAGCTTTTGGTCCCACAGGGAAATAAGTCAGATGCTGGAAGAATCTGAGAATCTACTTGGAGATTTGCCATTTAGCGTGTGTTTTGATTGCTCCTTTGTGTGGCTCTTGTACCCAGTTATGCAGGGTAACAAGAGAGTGAGCAGGAATCTGCCTAGCTGCTTTTTTTTGAGATTGGGTCTCTACATAGCTTTGACTGTCCTGGAACTCACAGAGAACCGCTTGTTTGCCTCTTGAGTGCTGGGATTAAATGTATGTGCTACAATGCCTGGCATAGCTGTACCTTTTTGATATATAAAAAATGGCACTTCATTATGTCTCCATTTAATTTAACTTGTTGGTAGCATGATATAAGTGGTATAGTCTTTAAATGCAAGTCAGAATGAAATTTGTTAGTTCCAATAGCATTCTTCTGGTCAGTGCTTCAAGTAGTATATGACTTAGAAACAACTTTTTCTAAAGGGGAACTTTTATGATATACCGATATACTTATGTGAATGCTCATGAATGATTTATAGCTGTTTTGAATTTTTCCCTCAAAATGTTTGTATATAGACAAAATGTGAACCATTGTATACACTCTTAGGAACATTAGTTTATAATTTAGCTAAACTATCCACCCTAATGGTCTCTTTGCTTTTGATAAGATGGCCCATGCCTGTACTAAATTGGCTTACTATAATTGGACTGCTTATTCCATGTAGGTGGGAAAAAGGACAGACCAGCCAGAGAGTCTTTTGGTGGAGGGGGTTGTTTGAGACAGGGTTTCTCTGAGTACCCTTGGCTGAACTGGAACTTGCTCTGTAGACCAGGCTGGCTTGGAACTTACCGAGATCCACATGCCTTTGCCTCCTGAGTGCTGGGATTAAAGGCATGTAAAGCTTAGCGTTGTCTGGAAAGCTGAGGGGGATTAGTATTCCTGGCATATCTTTTTCTTTTGATTGCTGATATGTAAAATGAAGCCTGATCATCTAAGGGGGGAGGAGTGAAGGTATTTTAGAAGTTAGGTATGTGTGTGTGTGTATATATATATATATATATATATGTGTGTGTGTGTGTATATATATACATATATATATATACATATATATATGTATATATATATATCTTGGATTCTTTAACTAGGATTCATAGGACTTCACGGGATTACTGAAATTGTAGGCAAATTTTTGAGTATATGGTGAAAAGTTTAAGAGCATTAGTATTTTATGGGAATTGTCATTCCTTGGCTTATAACACTAGTTTATGCTACCATGCATTTCCTAGGTAAAAGCTCAGATTCACAGTTGCATAAGTCGCCATCTAGAGTGCCTTCGAAGTCGTGAGGTGTGGCTCAATGAACAGGTAGATCTCATCTACCAGCTTAAAGAGGAGACACTGCAGCAGCAGGCTCAGCAGCTTTACTGGGTAAGGGGACTACACGGCTGCACTTGGTTGAGTATGCTTTCTAGATTCCAGAGAACGTTGTATCTGCTGTGTATTATTAATATGTCAAGACAGGAGTTTAATCTAAAATGTTATTTATTAATCTGGATACTTTTAATATTGTGAAGAGATGGTTTCATGTTTCTTATAGCTAATGGGCCAATTCAGTTGTCTTATTCATCAACTGGAGTACACCCAGAACAAAGATCTCGCCAATCAAGTCTCTCTGTGCCTGGAGAGGTAAAGAACCTTTTACTTGTTTTGACTTTGGTTTATTCTCATGGGCATAAAAAGCAAGTCAGATTTGTAACTCATTGCTTGTGTTGGATTTAACTTGACTTTCTATTCTTGTATAAAACTATCCTGCTTTTTTTTTGTATTTAATGTTATACTTGCTAATATTGGTATTCTTGGGAAAATATCTAAATTTTATCACTTTCATAGACTGGGCAGTTTGGCCCTTAAACCTGAAGATTCGACTGTCCTACTCTTTGAAGCAGACACATCTGCTCTGCGCCAGACCATCACCACATTTGGATCCCTTAAGACAATTGTAAGTAATGTTAATTTCAGCTATTTCATAGGGTGCTTGTCAAGTCGATAGCCTCCTTGATGGTGGCTTGCTGGAGGCAGTGACCTTTAGAAATGATTAAGTTAGAACTATAGGTTGGCAGTTTGGAGATTGTTACTGATTGAGAATACTTAGGGCTCTTTTTCTGTCTTTAGAAATATTCTGACACATTTAAAAAATAAGTGTTACGGTTTGAATGGTGTAGTATCATTTGGGTCTTGTTTAAATCACACCACTGCCAAGTATAGGGAAGATTTCTTATGACATAGATAGCTTAAACTGATCATTGGACTTACAGTGAAAATAAAATGCTTTGCTCAGTGATTTTGAAATGTAGGGATTATACTATCACTTTTTTTTTTGGTAGAAAAGCATAAATAACATGATTCTCTTCTTCTTGATAGCAAATTCCTGAGCACCTGATGGCACATGCTAGCTCCTCAAATATTGGGCCTTTCCTAGAGAAAAGAGGCTATATCCAGGTGCCAGAGCAGGTAAACTGCAGTTCTGTTTTTGGTAATTTAGTCATTACTTTATGAATTCTTTTGTGTCTTGATAACTATTTTTTTTATTTGCTACTATTTATTTGTAAAAAGCATCCACTTGATTGCCTCTCTAGAAGCACCAAATGTCAAATAGAAATTTAGTTGTTTTATAGATTTAATGAGAAAAATAATCAGTTAAATGGAAATTATTAACATTGTTACTGATATTGGTTCTTCCTTGGGAGTCTCTGATTCAGATGTGTTTGTAAAACAAGTGAATAAAAGATTGAAGACATCTGAATTAGAAGAACTCTAGCAATTGACTGTGTTGTTTTGAGACGGGCTCTAAATATTGTAGCATAGTCTAACTTAGAATAGTTATGTAGCCCAAGCTGGCTTTAACTTGGAGCTGGCCTCCCAGAGTGCTGAGATTGTAGGTGTGACCACCGTCCCTGATCTTGTTTTACAATTGTGAAAAATGGGACTGGTAAGACAATGGCTTAGGGGATAAAGGTTTACCGTGCATTTTACCTGAGTTCAATCTGTAGAACCTGCATAAAGTTGGAAGGAGAGGCCCAACTCTACAAAGTTGTCCTTTGACCTCCATACACATGCCATAGCATGGGTGCCCTCTCACACACAATAAATTTTAAAAATATTTGTGTATGGTGTATGTATGGGGCAGGCTGCACTGGCCATGGTGCCTGTGTGGGGGTCAGAGGACCATGTGGATCCAGAGGATTAAACTTGGTCAATCATGCTTGGTGGCAGGTGCTCTTACCCACTGATCCATCTCACTAGCCCAATGAGGAAAAAAAAAAAAATTGAAGTTCAGGGAAGGCATGACTTCTTTATGGTTAGTAGTAACCCAATGTTAGAGTGCTTGGGTCTCCTGTTTCTGGTAAATTTTCTCTTTCATTTGATACTGCCTTGTTAAACAGCAAAGTTTTTCCATTTCTTTTTTTATGTCTTGTAGAAGTCAGCATCCAGCAGCACAGCTGTTTCTCTCAATGAATGGCTTCTTGTAAGCAAACCTGCCATTGGTCATCAGGCTCCTTATGTACCCAGTACCAACCCACAGGACTGGCTTACCCCAAAACAGACCTTGGAGAATAGTCAGGTGTGTGGCTGCCTTTATTGTTTCTGAGGTAGACTGGGTTAACAGTAAGTAGTTTATGTCTATGTAGAAGGGCATGTTTTTAATCTTTAGTTACAAAAGTGAAATCACTTCATTGTAAATAGGAAGTTTAGGGGAAAAAAAATCTTTCAAAATACATGTCCATAATCTCTAGTGAAGTGACATTAAGACATTTTTATAAATTAATTTATTTTTATTTTATGTGCTTTGGTGTTTTGCATGTATGTCTAGATGAGGGTATTGGGTGCCCTGGAACTGGAATCACAGACAGCTGTGAGCTGCCATGTGGGTGTTGGGAATTGAACCTGGGTCCTCTGGAAGGGCAGCTAGTGCTCTAATTGCTGATCCATCTCTCCAGCCTGACATTAACACATTTTTGTTTATAACATTTCCTGTACATACATATAAATAAAAATCATTCTGTAAATTATGTTTTGATAAATATATAATGCTTTTGATCACATACAGTTCATCAGCTGGCTAGAGCTTAAGATTCTGCCCCCTATACTTTAGGATCTAATTAGTTCCTTAGGAGTAAATCCCTATAAATTGGATTCCTAAGTTACTGTTCTGCCTATGTACTCTTTTGACTTTTGCTACATTGTGCCAATATGGCTTTCTAGGAAGTTAATGGTTGATATTTGTATGAGTAGAGTATTTGCCACTGTCTTAGTTACTTTTTCCATATGCTGTGAAGAGACACCAGGTCCAAGGCAACTTTTTGTTGTTGTTGTTTTTCAAGACAGAGTTTCTCTGTTTGTAGTCCTGGCTGTCCCAGAACTTGCTTTGTAGACCAGGCTGGCCTTGAACTCAGAGACACCTGCCTCTGCCTCCCGACTGCTAGGATTAAAGGCGTGCGTGCGCTACCACTGCCCGGCCGAAGGCAACTTTTTAAAGAAAACATTTAATTGAGTGCTTGCTTACAATTTCAGAGGGTGAGTCCATTACCCATCATGGCAAGGAGCATGGCAGCAGGCAGGCAGGCACAGTGCTGGAGCAGTAGCTGAGAGCTTATATCTTATCTATAAGTTGGAGGTAGAGAGACAGACAGACACAGGGCCTGGCATGGGCTTTTGAAACCTAAAGCCCATACCCAGTGAATACACCTCACCTCATTGAACAACTCCACACCTCCTACTTCTTCCTAAACACCCCATTACCTGGAAAACCAAACATTCAAATATATGAGCCTCTGGGGTCATTCTCATTCAGACTTCCACAACCACCAAACCTGTTTGTGTCTTTGATTTTCACAGGCTATCAATTTTGCTTTTGAAGCAGTTGAATGTTTTTATGCTTGTTAGACATAAATGTATTTTTTAGTATTTTTTTCTGGGAAATTAAACATTTTGGTTACTTCTTGTATAGACTTCTGCCAGAGCCTGCAGTTTCTTCAGCAATGCCTGGGGCAATCTAAAGGGCTTAGAAAACTGGCTCCTCAACAGTCATCAAGACATTCCTGGAAAACCAAGTTCCTCAAAGTGTAACAGCCATGGTAGCACCAACTCTTTCTCTACTGAAGTTGAAAAGGTTGAAGATGTAGAGCTCCTCGATCAAGATGACCTGGACTTGTCTGATTGGTTGGTGACTCCCCAAGAACCCTGTGAACTGGAGAAGCCTGAGAATGGTAGCTGTGAAACCAGTGAGAAGTTTAAACTCTTATTCCAGGTGTTCACAGAGCCCTACAATGTGAATGATTGGCTTGTCAAGCCTGACTCCTGTACCAACTGTCAGGGTAACCAGCCCAGAGGTGTGGAGATTGAGAACCTGGGCAATCTGAAATGCCTGAATGACCACTTGGAGGCCAAAAAACCACTGTCAGTCCCCAGCGTAATCACCGAGGCTTGGCTTGTCCAGAACCATCAGGACCCATGTAGAGTAGAGGAAGTATGCAAAGCCAACGAGCCCTGCACAAGCTTTGCAGAGTGTGTGTGTGATAACAACTGTGAGAAGGAAGCCCTGTATAAATGGCTTCTGAAGAAAGAAGGAAAGGATAAGAATGGAATGCCTGTGGAACCCAAATCTGAGCCTGAGAAACACAAAGAGTCCCTGAATCTGTGGCTCTGTCCTTCCAGAAATGAGCTAACAGAACAAGCTAAGGCACCCAAGGCAGTGGCTCCTGCTAGAATTGCTGATTCCTTCCAAGTCATAAGGAACAGTTCCCTGTCAGAGTGGCTTCTTGGACCCACATGCAAAGGAGGGGGCCCTAAGGAAGTGCCTAGTACTGAGGAGAGAGCTGGCAAAGAAATGCTTAAAGTCCCTATGGCCACTTCCTGGTGTCCTTTTAATACTGCTGACTGGGTCTTGCCAGGAAAGAAAGTGGGAAACCTCAGCCAGTTCTCCTCTGGAGAAGATAAGTGGCTACTTCGAAAGAAGGCCCAGGTAAGCAGACATTAAAACTTGCCTCCTTTGAATCTGCTTTAATTCATGCTAAATTTGGTCAAGGTAGTAATTTTCCCAAGTCTAAACAGGGTGGATGATTTATAATCCACTGTAGTTGTGAATTTCTCAGGTCCTTAGCCTCCGTGCTGCAGTAAAGAAGAAAGTCCAGCCTGTTTTGTAGCCACAGTTGTTACCTTTGTTCTTGGAAAAGACAATGCTTTACATTGTTCTTTTCCATTTGATTGGGAGTTTAGTCTCATGCCTCCCAGTAGTCATCTTTTTTATCTTCTTGCAGGAAGTGTTTCTTAATTCACCCCTACAAGAAGAACGGAACTTTCGCCCAGATTGTTACGGCCTCCCGGCAGTTTGTGATCTCTTTGCCTGTATGCAACTTAAAGTTGATAAAGACAAATGGCTGTATAGAACTCCTCTACAGGTGGGTACCTGCACCAGCATGGTTATCATAGCTGCTCAAAAAATGTTTTCTCTTTCTTACCAACTTACACTTTCCCCCACCGACCACATTCCTGTTCATTTGTACACGAACAGAAGTACCTTGAAAATTTAAGGTATTGTAGGCTAGCAAAATAAAAGTACCCGACAACCTAAGTTCAATCCCTGGAACCTATGTAAAGCTAGAACCGACTCCATAGAATTGTCCTTTGACTCTCTTACCCATACCATAACACAAGCCCTCATGTGCATCACACACACACACACACACACACACACACACACACACACAGAGAGAGAGAGAGAGAGAGAGAGAGAGAGAGATTAAAACTATTAATGTTACGCACTTGAACTTTAAGTGACTTTTTCAGTCTGTTAACTGCCTCTAATGTTCTTATTCCCGCATGGATTGTGGTTTCTTAAGACCTGAGTCCATTTTAAAGTGGAAAGAATTTTGCTCTCTGCAGTGAACTAAGATTCCTGTGGGTTTTTTTTTTTTCCTTTACAGATGTGAAGCAGTGGACTACTAGAATTGAGCAGCTTTCCTGCAGATTACCACACATCCTTGAGCTGAGTGACTGTGACTTGCCAAACCATTGTTTATTCCAGGCCTGACTAGTCAACTTAATTCCTTTCCTGCTTAGTTTTGAACTAGTAAACAGAAATCATCAAATTACAAGCTGTGTGTGAAAGAATGCCAAGTGATTCAGTTCCTTCTTAGAGAAGCACTAACTTAACTAACTCCCATACTAGAAACAGCATCTTGGTATACTGGCCTTTAGCAGCTTCCACAGCAAACACTAGTTTTAAAAGTAAAATATTTCTATATCAAGTGTGTTAGTGTGTTCTAAAACCAGTAAACTTTCCTGACTTGTCTTTCAGCTGTTTCTCTTGCTATGGGCTTCTAGTGGTTTGAAATTTTTTTGTTCAGTTGATATATAGAGTATTTCACACAAATAATTAACCTTACCAATACAGTATATTTTGCCCTACTAAATGTCTTAGTTATATTGCAATTTTTGATATTAATCATCAAATATTTAGCCTATATGTCATTCCTAACATTTTTCATTTGAAAGAAATTAAGTATCGAGTGAGCTCTTTGAAAAGGACTCTATTGCTTCAAGACTACTTTTAGGGCAGTCAGAGCCCCTGAAGCCCTACAAACCTTGTCTTAAAGAGCCCCAGGCCATCAAAAACAGAAAGGCAAGATGTGTTAGGGACGTAGTACCTGACCACTCATCACCCTAAGGATTTATTGGTGCATCCTGTGTAAATGGAAGCTGAGCTTGACACCTGGTGCTCTTAACTAGGGATAAAGTCAATGTCCTGTCACTTCAAGCACAGCATCCTGAACCTCCAAAAGTATGGTGCAGTGACATCTTGATTAACAGGCTGTGCCCAACACTTGTGCCTTGGAGTGTTTATTGAAACTTCACAGAACTGACATCCTTGAGTTATGGCTACATTTTAGAGAGTTTCTCTGTAGGAGAGTAACAGGATTTCTGTTTCACAATTCTCCAAGATAACTTAGCTGCTTTCTCTGCTTTGAACTATTAAGCCTCTGAACTGCCTATGCTATTGGAAGAACTTGTGGAAAAATTGTATGGTCCCAAAGTGACATTATCATACAGCTTTACTAAAGTTCTGAATAACAGCTGAAAAGAGCCTCATATTTTCTTATGTCCCCCCAGATGCCACTGAGTATTATAAAGTTGGTGGGTAAAAACAATTTAAGGAGCCTTCCCAACATCTTAGGTTGCAGGCAACTTTGTAGTTTCTCTTTTGAGGTCTAACACACTGTATTTTACATTATTAAAATGTAATTTAAGTTAATCACTATGCTAATGATAAATAAAACATTCTTTTGCATTGGTTTTATATCTCCATTAAAAGCATAATGGCCACATCACAGTTGTTTGTGTTGTCTGTAAAGCTCCAAATGTTAATGTTTGGTTAAGGATGCAATAAATAATATATACAATGAGTGTATAGTTTATGCATCTTATTTTTAGCCTTTCCCTAAAAAACTCCACATATATTTTTCTTCTGTTGTGTGCAATGATTCCCTTCTACTAGATATATTCAAAAAGGTCCCAGTGTATTTTTGTCAACCATATAGCCAGAGGTTGCCTGGTATTTATCTTGTTATGTACCCTGTGGTGTAATTATGTGATTATCATTTTTTTCCCTTTAGTTTTCCTGGGCTTCTTAGAAAACTTCCAGCCCTTAAAATATCCCCAAAGAGGCCAGGCGGTGGTGGCACATGCCTTTAATCCCAGCACTCAGGAGGCAGAGCCAGACCGATCTCTGTGAGTTCAAGGCCAGCCTGGACTACAGAGCGGGATCCAGGACAGGCACCAAAACAGCACAGAGAAAACCCTGTCTCGAAAAAGAAAAAAAAGAAAAAGTTACTATACAGAATGAAGGTCAACTGTTGGGACAGAGTGTTCTAGCATACTACTCTAATGATTAACTTAAAATATCTTGAGGTTGTTTAATGTCAGCCGTGTAGTAGGAAAATCTAACTTTAGCTGTTTATGCTATCAGTAGCCCTTCACTGCACCATAAACACAAAGGCAGGAAAAAGGGCTGTCACTTTATAGGCAGTTATCTGTGCATGTGAGTGCCCTTGCCAGGGGTTGACAATGGTGTCTGTCTCAGGTATTTGTCACCTTATATACACTAGAAGCTAAGTCTCTCATTTGAACCTAGTCAGCTTGCTCCAAGGACTGTCTTTGCCTCCTGAGCACTAGGATTATAGGTGGGCTGCCACACCCACTGGGCATGTTGGGTGCTGGGCATCTAAACTCAGGTCTTCACCCTTGCACAGCAAGTGATTTACCTGATAAGCCATCTCCCTCCCCACCCAGATGTTATTCAATGGAGATACTATTTTTTATGCTGGGATTATGACTTTGGTTCTATTTTCACCCTTTATTTGGAATACAGGGCAACAGTAGTTTTAGATTTTTAAATGATAAACATGGTGATAAAAGTGTTGAAAATAAGTCTGGCCTGAATTTGGAGAGTAAGTGGTTTTCCAGTTTGGGGGTAGGAGAGAAAACAGGTGCAAGATCATCTCCAAAGGAGAAGAGAACACATACTCAGTGAGCCACCAAGGGGTTTGGCTTCCACTCACTAAGGGCAAGCAGTGCAGTCCAGGCTAACCATCCATGATCTTTGTCACAGCAAATCAGAGTCTCCAATTGTTCAAAGTAATTGTCGGTACAAGTGAGAAAGCAACTCCAGACTGACTTAGTAATCAATCTGGATGACTATGAAATGTCCCCCAGTCCAGAGGTGGCAAAATCTTCAGAGTGACTGTTGGAGCAGGGAACCTTTCATGTGCTCCCAGTTGTTATACAGTGCATAGAGACTGGTGAGGGTCAGTCCTGCCAGGCCACCACGTGCTATTCCTCGAAGACCACCTGGGAAAGAAGGAAAACAAACAGCCTTACATATTTCAGTCCTAGCATCAAAGGGTAGAAAAGTGTAATAAATAAAAGTGGGATAAAAGTACAGTAAAATGGAAAGATATGGAGAAACTCCTCTTAAATACTCTACCCCAAGCAGGAGGAACTTTTAAACCATTATTAAACTCAGGAGATAATTTCCCAAATCTGAAATTTGTATTTCAGAATAGAATAGATAACTTGTTTGAACTTTTCATGACTTGTACCTAAGATCCTCAAGACTGATGCGCTTTCCCCAACCCAACCTGTAACCATAGCCATTCAAACAGATTGGTCATTCCATGCCCCGGCAGAGTCTGTGTTGTCTGTCACTAGAACCGCCAATGGATCGAAGGCTGTAAGCAAGGTGAACATCCTATGTGGAAACAGTACTGTCAGCATTTGGACTCTGGACAGGTCCTTCAAATATTTGAGTACTCAAGAAGCAGTAGTGATTAAAAATAATCAAGCTTTGAGTCCATACTGATGGAACACAAGCACGCACCCCACCCCACCCCCCGCATACTTTGCACTGATGTGTCAATCTCACATAACCAAGCACTGAGCATAACAGACTAGTTAAGAAAGAATTCAAGATTAGACTTTGAGCTATTTGTACTTGTCAACTAGTCTTGTGGAAAAAAAATTTCAGTAAGCATTTAATCTAACATGCAGAAATAAAGCTTCAGTTGTTTGAAATGAACCCTCAAATCTACTAAGAGGAAGTGACAGTTTCTTAAAATAGGAAATGACCTAATAGTTCATAATTATAATAGCTTTGTAACTTTTACATAGTAAAGAGAAGAAACTCCACCAGAATGGGGTTTTCCAAAGAAACCTAAAGGGACCAAGGCATGGTTTTGCAGCTTCACAAATAACCAGATACCACAAATTTCAGGGAGCTTACAAGTGAGGGGCCCAGGGAGATGGCTTAGTGGGTAAAGGCACCTGCTACCAAGCCTGACACATACATTTGGTTTTCAGAGCCTACATGGTGGAAGAAGAAAACTGACCCCTGCAAACTGTTCTATGACCTCCACTTGTGCCTTGGTACCAAAAAAGTAAAAAAATAAAATAAAGGAGCTCAATGACAGTCAACTCTATAATTTCAGTGACATTTAGTTCTGTTAGCACAGCAGAACTAACCCATCTGCAACAGGGCCTACCAGATGGCTTCAGCTGATAAAGGGCTACTCCCCTCCAGTCTCTGGTCTGAAGACTAGTGATAGCTGACCTACTTAGGTTCTTAGGCTTCCACTGTGAAATGCCTTAATTGTCTCTCTTAGAGAAAAAGGGCAAACATCTCAAGAGGCTGTCAAATGTGTGGGAGGGATCAAAAACAAGGCAAAACCCCACAAAAATAAAATCAAATGGGGGGGGGGGGCCTTGAAAATGGCTTATTAAAAGCACCAACTACTCTTCCAGAGGACTCACATGGTGGTGGCTCACAACCTTCTCAGGCACCTGGCACACACATGATTCAACGGCCACATGCAGGCACAAGACCCATACACAAAAATAGTAAAAATCTTGTAAACAGGAGGCATTTCTAGTTCCTATCTCTGCCATTTGCTGTATTCAGACTGTAACATTGAAGCTGAACTTACAACTATTCAGTGTGGTTTAGAAACTATAAAATTTGGAAAATAATCAACTTAATCCAATTAGTTTAATATGGATCAATGTTGTGCCTCTGACTAGTAAATCAAGAAAAAGCTGTAGAACTCCGCATTGACTTTTATTAGAACAAAATCATACAATAGAAATAATAAACAGAAGAATAAAGGTATCTACAAGATAAAACTCAGTTATTAGATCTAGACTTGGGTGTAATAAAGGTTCTCCCAAGTAGGCAACCAAAATACAATCCTTGAAACGCCACTTGCAATCAAGATAAAATAAAAGAAAGGCCAAGGTGCTCTTACCACAGTTAGAGAAATGACAGAGGGCTGGTAATGGAAAGTAACTCCTTCATCCAAACATTTAATTTTGTACAAATTGCCTCATAACCACAGCCCTAAGGCCTTATGAATCCCAAAGGCTGTCTACTGATTTAGTGCTGTCAGCCAGCCATTGGTCTGGAAAAACCTGCTGCAAATCATTTCTGTCAATTGGCCTTGTGCTCTAAGAACATGGTTTCTGTCTGGCCTTTGTGGAAGAAATTCCATTACTTCTCAAATTTAAAATAACAATCTTTCCTGGGAATGTTCTGTAGCTTATGTATTGGGGATTATAAAATTTCAGTGGGACCTATAAAGCTTTAAGATGTTTGGATACCAGTGCACATTAAGTGTTTCTTAAAAATAACCGATTCCCTAGAAAGCATTTTCTAACAAAAAACAAAACTTAGTTCAAGCCAATAACATTCATTCTTTAAAGGTAGGGAAAAAAACTAAGACAGCAAACATAAGGCAACATGTATGAATGATACCCCCAATCCTGGCTTGACCCAAGTCTCTTATCACACCAGCCAAGTTCTATTTCTTTTTTCTTTTTTGAGACATTGGGGAACTCATTATGTAGACCAGAGATCTGCCAGGCTATGGCTCCCGCATGCTGGGGTTAAGGCTGTACGCCACCACACACATCTCCCCAAGTTCTAATTTTTAACTCTAAATTTTGGGTTTTACCAACTGGCTGCTAAAAAAACAGAACAATAAAAAACTAAGGCCTCCTGATTTAGACTTTCTTAAAACTGAGCAACTGGCCGGGCAGTGGTGGTGCACGCCTTTAATCCCAGCACTTGGGAGGCAGATACAGGTGGATCTCATTGAGTTCGAGGCCAGCCTGGTCTACAAATCAAGTTCCAGGACAGCCAGGGCTACACAGAGACAGAGAAACTGTCTCTAAAAACCAAAAAAAAAAAAAAAAAAAAAAAAACCAAAACAAAACAAAAAACCACCCCCCCTTCAAAAAAAACTGAGCAACTGCCTAGCTAAGAACAGGAAGTTGGTCTGCTAGCAATACACTTGCTAACAACAAAGTAAATAAGGCCAATGTTCAATCGCCATGAAGTAAAACAAACATGAGATTTGGGTTTCATTTTTTGCTTCCTATCTTCTGCTCACTTCACAACTCTGAAAAGACAAGTATTACACTTTCTAACCCTGGGAAAACAAAGGTCAGAACACTTACGTGCCTAGTTTTTGGGACAGAGAATTGGTTAACAGCAGAGGTAATTCATTAAAATGTCAATTTAGAACAGAGAACAGGAACTCTTTCTTTAAAAGAGCCAGATAGTAAATATTTTAGGCTCTGAAGGTCAAAGGCCATTATATAGGTACTTTCACAGCCATTTAAAATGTAATTATTTTTAAAAAGGTAAAACAGTTTTAGCACTATGGTTCCTGCTTTAGAGGAACAAAATTAATTTACATATTTTTGGCTTTTGGAGGTTTTGTTTAAAATATTTATTTTAAAAATTGGTAAAGAAGGCTGGTGGTGTAGTTCAGCTGGCAGAGTGCTTGCCTAGCATCATCATCATCAATGAAGCCATGGGTTCCATACTCAGAACCACATACAACTAGTATGGTGGTACATGCCTATAATCCCAGCATTCTAGTAGTTGAAGACGAGCAGTTCAAAGTCATCCTTAGTTACATAGGAAGTTTGGGGTTAGCCTGGTCTACAGGAGATCTTGCCTTCACTTCCCTCCCACCAAAAACTGGTTCAGTGACTAAGGGTGTTGCTCGGTGGAAAAGTCCATGTACAAGCCCTGGGGACACTCTCCAGCAATGAAAAGGTAAATAAACATTGTGGAACATGCATGCATTATACAGCTCAATGATAATAAATATCTGCGTGGTTATTTTTTAATATAAAAGTTGATTTTAAATTTTGTGTGTGCTCATGCGCACCCTCGGCATAGTATCCTAGTATGGTACCCATGTAGGTCCCCGGAGCTAGAGTTACAGGCAGCTGTGAAACACCCAAGGCAGGTGCTAGGAACTGAACCCAGGTCCTCTCCAACAGTGGTCTTAACTGCTGAGCCATTTCTCTAGCCCCATATTGTGTTACTTTCAACAATAGCCACATCTGGAATTTTCTCACCTTGCAAAACTGAAACTATTAAACAGTAACTCCTCCTTCCCTGTCCCTTTACTGTTTTATCTCAATGATTCTGACTATTCTATGTACCTAACTTGAGTAAAGCCACCCAATATTTGTCCTTTTGTGACTGTCTAACCTTAATTAGCACAATGTTCTTAGTTCATCCACACTATTGCCTATGTCAGCATTCCCTTGCCTTTTAAAGGCTTAATAATATATAGTTCATTGTGTGTATCCATTTACCCATCAATAGCTACCTGGGTTACTTTTATCTTTTGGGAACTGTGGATAATGTTGTAAACATGGGAATACTAAACAATATTCAAACACAAATGAGGGTAGGTCAGCAAGATGTTTCAGCAGGTAGAGGTGCTTGCTTCTGAGCCTGATGACTAGAAATCGATTCTCAGGAGTGAAATGGTAAAAGGAGAAAGCCAATTTTCTGACCTCCAAGTGCTCAGGTATGTACACAAATGTGTAGACACATTTCAAATCAAAGCTCCAAGAGTTAGATCAAAATTGTCTGAGTAAAGAATAACTATCAAATTCTGCTAGGACACATAAAAGGAATATTCACTGAGCGATATGTTCTGCAATAAATATGCACTTACTGTAACTCCTTTCATTAAGATATATCACAATGTTTAATTAAAAATATATTTACTTATGTGTATGCAGGTATGCATGTGCCGTGGCTTGTGTGGAAGTCAGAGGAGCAACTTGTAGGAGGTGGTTCTCTCCTTCACTATGTATGTCCTGGAGATTCAATTTAGGTCACTGGGTTTAGCAGCAAATGCCTTTGCCCACTGAGCCATGTTGTAGCCCTGCCCCATAATCTTTAAAGTGGTTAACTATCATATCCAGATTCAATAGATAAATTCACTATTAATGCATTTCTGTTTTAAACAGCTTAATTAACAACATATGTTCTATATTTATGCCTCTGAAAGGTACCTGTGTTTCTATGATTGCTTTATTGTACATTATACATTATTTTGAGTTCTAGTAGTTCATCCATTTCAAATACCAAGTCATACTTTACTCCACAGACATAAGATAAAGCTTCAAAAGAATTATAGAATTCCATTTTCCTGAGACGAGAAGAGCAGTTTTCTATACTGAAAATGGACTGTACTTGGAATTTTATTTTTTATACACACACAGATACATACATAGAGCTCCCAGGGGGCCTGGAGATATAGCTCAGTTGATAAGAGTAGTTGCCTAGAATGTATGAAGCCTTGAGTTCAATCTCCAGCACCCCATAAATTGGGTATAGTAGTACATGTCTCTAATCCAAGCTTATAACCCCAGCATTACAGCTCCCCAGTGCCTGGGATTTCCAGTGCTGGGACCACATGCACGAACCACCATACTATGCTTTAAATAATTAAAAACAGGAGCCCTCATACAAAACGCATATGCATGATGCAAAGAGCTCCAAGTGAGTAGGAGGTGCTTCTAACCCAAAAGGGAAGGGTGTGGAAGCTCCAAGTCACCCACATATAGTCCTCATCTCTCAAACAATGCTATTTCCTGTTTGCTGGTAACCTTGAACCTAAAAATGTACCAAATTTGCTTTAAGACAAAAAAATTCCATGTCAAGTGGCAAGGATTGCCAATTGTGAAACTAAGCAATTGCAATGGGGGAACAGTTGACAATATCTGCTGACCGAAATTCCCAACATCAGTTCACATTGAAGTCACTTCAACAAAAGCAAACCAGTACTTAACTTCTGATTTAAAGCAAAACTCTAGAGGATAGACAGAACACAGGGTCAAACTGTGTGGCAGAATACAAACAGAACTTCAACTTCTAGATTCAAGGATCTTACACCTTTTTTTTTTTTTTTTTGTTTTTTTGAGCTGTCCTGAAACTTGCCCTGAACTCAGAGATCTGCCTGTCTCTGCCCCCTTAGTGCTGGGATTAAAAGTGTACCCCACCACCACCCAGCATATTTGACAACACTTTCAATGTAAACTATTATGGAGCTCCTAGAGCAGAAGGAAAAACTCAAGCTGAGCATTGAGACCTGGGAGGCAGAATCTAGATGACCAGGAGTTCAAGTCTATCTGGAGTTCAAGTCTATCTTTAGACAGAGCCAGTTGGGGACCAGCCTTGGCTACATGAGACCTTGTTTCAAAAAAGATGGGGGGGGGGGGGGGGGGGGGCGCGGGATTTCATGATTTTAATCCAGTCTAATGCTTATGCTATTTTTTCCTAAAGGATGGGAGTTAAGATTCCACATAACACGAGAATCCATTCCATTTAATAATGATCACGTTACCATAAAAACAGCTACAGTTTTGCCATCAACAAGCATGCATCTTAGAGTGAGCTTGTAACATATATTTGGGAAATAAGGCCCAAGAAGCCAACAGACAGTAGTCTGCTTTCTCTCCTAATGCCTTCTGTTAATCTTAGCTTTCCACAGAAATGTCTGTTTATAAAAGTAAAGTTAGTGAAAGGATACTCAAAGTCAGTACGTCAAATTTCAAAAGTATCAGCATTACCACTAGTTAAATGGTTCTCTTTACCAATGTCAAAACTAAATGTCAGACCTACAGAAGAATTCAACTGCACATTCCAAAGGATCTCTTGATGACCTTTTTCTACTACTGCTATTTTAAAGTATCAAATTAAAAAGATGTTTTTCTTTTTTTTTTCCTGAAGCACTGGAAATTGAACCTTGAGTTTCACGAATGATAGGTAAGCATTCTACCCATGAGCGATAGCCTGATCCTATCTTTACTTTTTGAAAGAGTCTCAATAAAGAAATTGTCCAGGTTGGCCTTGAACTTGTAATCCTCCCATCTCAGTATCCTGAGATAGATGGTAGCTGAACAGAAATGGATTACAGTTGGTATCACAAGCCCAGCTTAAAATGAAATAAAATGTCACATAGCACATGTAATAGGTAAAAGGCTAATTGTCAAAATGTTGAAAATGTTTCAATAAATTAATTGAAGGCACACCCAATAGGAAAGGAGAAAGGGCTTCAGGGAAATTACAATGGCAATAAATAACAGAAGTCGCCCAATCACCAACCAGTGAAAAACAAAGTGAAACACAATACACTATTTTTGGCTTACGTTGTTCCGTCACTTAGGAAGGGGCTGGGGGGATTCCCCATAAGTCTGAAGCCAGCCTGGTTCACAGAGCGAAACACTGTCTCAAAACTAAACCAAACTAATAACAACAACAAAAACTATCTTTCACCAACTGGCATTTATTTCAAAACAGTGGTAGGGCTGGAGACATAGCTCAGTGATTAAGAACACTTGTAGTTCTTCCAGAGGACTAAGTTAGATTCCCAGCACCTACATCAGGCAGCCGTAACCATCTGTAACTCCAGCTTTAGGGGTTTCAACATCTAGGGTGTCCTCCATGTGCACATGCTCACATGCAGGCACTAACACAATTACACATAACTAAAAATAATAAAAATAAAGCTTAAAAATAGGGTAGATGATACTTCAAACTGATAAAGGCACATAAAATCGTCAAAGATCACTTTGGCAATAGTTACTATCACTTTTAATATGCAGATTTTTTTTTGCTTAAGTAATCTGGCATTCAGCAATTTATCCTGCAGCACAGAACTTTTATGTACTGCAATGTTTAAGGGAGGTCTCAAGAAAGCCATATATAAACAAAGACAGATGAGAATTAGTAAAAATCATTATTTGGAAAGAGCATGCTAAGAAAAGGGAACAATAAAAATAAAGGCCCTTAAATGAGAGGTAAAAGTCAGTGTGGTGATATTGTGTCCACCAATATACAGTGCACCCTAATAAACTTATCTGGGGTCAGAGAACAGAACAGCCACTAGAAAGACATAGAGGCCAGAAAATGGTGGCACACACATCTTTAATCCTATCACTTGGGAGGCAGAGATCCATCTGGATCTCTGTGAGTTCAAGGCCACACTGGAAACTGCCAGGCATGGTGACATACACCTTTAATCTCAGGAAGTGATGGCAGGAAGCAGAAAGGTATTATAAGGCATGAGGACCAGGAACTAGAGGCTTTTAAGCTTTTAGGCTTTTAGCAGCAGTTCAGCTGAGATCCATTAGGACAAGGACACAGATGCTTCCAATTTTGAGGAAATAAGATCAGCTGAGGAATTGGCAAGGTGAGCCTGGCTGTAGCTTGTTCTGTTTCTCTGATATTTCAGCGTTCACCCCAATATCTGGCTCCCGTGTCTTTTATTAATTAGACTCTTTAAGATTCGTGTTACAAGTCAGAGGAAAGAATGGTCTACTCTGGAGCCTTCAATGTATTAAGGGATCAAATCAGGTAGAGGAGTGAGCCTCATGGGCCAGTGTAAAGGCTAGGAATTAACTGGACTTTTGATTAAGTCTTATCTTCCAAATGGTATTCCCATTTCACCATAAGCTTGTGTGCCACCCTTCTTGGCAAGCTATAACATCAACTGCTCTGCTTCTATAGGTCTTCCCTGCTCCAAACAAACATTCCCTCCTTCAAGTTGATTCTGTCAGACATTTTGGCCAGCAAAGCAAAATTCAACTAATAACTAATAATACAATGGCTTTTTTGTTTGTTTGTTTGTTTGTTTGTTTTTTACCATGTTACAAACTAGATTTCTATTTGTTTTGCATTTTGACAATGTCTCTTCAAGGCAAGCTTGGTCTCAAATTTCCTACACAGCTAAAAATGACCTTGAACTTTTGATTCCCTACCACCAGAGTGATGGGATTACACATGTGTACGACATCTGATTTTATCTAGCACTAAAAATCTAACCCAACACAATTTCATGTATGCTAGGCAAGTATTCTGCCAACTAAATTACATTCCCAGCCTAATCCAACTGTCTTTACTATGTACCTTTTCCCCCACATGCCTTCATTAGTTGTGAAGTTTACCGTCTGTCATTTGAGTTGAGGCTAATATCATAAACCTTAACCATCACTAGATGTATTCCTTAACTATTTTGACTTTTATTTATTTATTTAGGGTTTTTGAGACAGGGTTTTTCTGTACAGCCCTGGCTATCCTAGAGCTTGCTCTGTAGACCAGGCTGGCCTGGAAATCAGAGATTTGCCTGCCTGTGCCTCCCGAGTGTTGGAATTAAAGGCATGTGCCACCACCACCCAGCTCTACTTTGACTTTGTGCTTCTACCTTCTGACCACCTCCCATAAGTATGACTATAATAATTCTTTCACTGATTATATATTGGTGTTTTGCTTGCATTGAGTACACACATGACATGCATGCAGTGCCTACAGAGGACAGAAGAGGACATCGGATTCCCCTAAGACTGGCTGTGTTACAGATGCCTGTGAGCCATCTTGTGGGAACTGAAACTCAAACCCAGGTCCTTTGGAAGAGCAGCCAATGGCCAAGCCATCTCTCCAGTTCAATTCTAGTAATTCCTTATTCAAACATCTCTGATAACTTTTAACCTAAATTTAAACTTCTCACTCTGGCTTCCTCTGTTCCAAATGTAAAACTCTCTTCCAGACTTGTGTCCCACACCTTTCTCATGGTATCATATGACTAACAGATACATCTGAAATTCCCCCAGCTCAACTATTACCCCATCCTTTTTCTAAAATTTCCCTTATTTCTCCATTCAAGAGACAATGTGATTATGGCTTTTTTAAAAAAAGGACAATAGACTTTTGAATCAGACTAAGATTTACTTAGCCTAGGTCAGCAGGTAAAGACAGCTTATCTTGCCTTAATTTCAGCTTGTTTATGGAAAAAGGTCCTGACTTACAAACAAGACACTTCATCATCTGATATAAGAACAGATACAGAAATGATGATATTAAGCACAATTGTTAAGAGGAGGAGATTTTGAAGCATGACATAACATGGATGGAATGAAGAAATGCTCAATGAAATTGTATGCCAGTCACAAAAGTTTGACAAATACTGTATCGTTCTGCTTATGTGAGGTAGCAAAGGCAGAGAATATGAGATTGCCACGAGCTGAAGGAGGGACAAATACTGGGCACAGTACCTTCCAGTACTCTGGAAGGTAAGGCAGAATGGTGAGTTCAAGACCAGCCTACAATGAAACCCCCATGTTAACAACAAAACCCTTAATAACCCTAAGGTGGTTGCACTGTAAATAATATAAAATACAGATGATTTCCTCTGAATATTACAGACAAAAAACATATTTCAGTTCTCTACTCAGTACCGCCTACCTGTACATTTATACAACATTCCCGTCATGGTTCCGGCTGCTACTGTGTTGAGGTCATCTTCTGCACCTCGTGTTTTCTCAATGATAACACCAAATGCACTATAGAGCAAGGCTAAAGCAGAAACAGAGATCAGTGGTGAAAGTTAGCATGGTAATCATATTAGGTATGCACACCCAAAGACATAGCCAGAACCATCACTAGAGCACTGCTTCTAATAGGAAAAATCCAGAAACAAAATGTCCTCCAAGAACATCTGTATCATTGCACTGATCCAGAAATGGACTTTCCATATCACAGAACACCACCGTTACAGCTAGGAAGATGCCAGACAATGCTGGTGCATGCCTTTAATCCCAGCACTTGAGAGGCAGAGGCAGGTGCATCTCTGCGTTTGAGGCCACCTGGACTACGGAGCATGCTCTAGGACATCCAGGGCTACATAGAGAAATCCTGTCTCAAAAAAACAAAACAAAAAAAAAAAACAAGAACAAAAAAGCTGGAAAGACCTACATTCACTGGTACATAAAGCAGGCACATGTGTAGTAGCATACAACTGACTGGTTATGCCAAGAAGGGGTTGTGAAGATATAGAATAAATACTATTTCTAGAAAGTATTACTGCAGAGTCCAAGAAAAATATTTTAGTTTTACTTATGCTACCTATAATAGCTGTTATCTCTGTGAGTTAGAGGCCAGCCTAGTCTACATGCCAAGTTCTAGTCCATCCAGGGCTACATAGTAAAGTCCTGTCATCTTCTTCCCAAATCAACAAAAACCTCGCACACAGGATCAATAAAAGAATTTGAGGTATGACTTTCACATGTTACAAAACCCTGTAGTTTTACAGTACCTTCAGCCAAATCTTTATATGTACTTTATCTATCAGGCACAATATGCATTATACTACTTTCTTACCACTTTTCGTTATCATGGATACCTGGGTAGTGCACACCTTTAATACTAGTGCTCTAAAGGCAGAAGCATGCTGTGGGATGGTCTGTATGTCAAATGTGTTGCTGATTGGTCAATAAATAAAACACTGATTGGCCATTGGCTAGGCAGGAAGTATAGGCGGGACAAGGAGGAAAATAAAGCTGGGAAGTGAAAGGCTGAGTCAGAGAGACACTGCCAGCCGCCATGATGACAAACAGCATGTGAAGATGCCGGAAAGCCACGAGCCATGTGGCAAGGTATAGATTTATAAAAATGGATTTAAGCTGTAAAAAAAGTTAACAAGAAGCCTGCCACGGCCATACAGTTTGTAACCAATATAAGTCTCTATGTTTACTTGGTCGGGTCTGAGCGGCTGTGGGACTGGCAGGTGATAGAGATTTGTCCTGACTGTGGGCCAGGCAGGAAAACTCTAGCTACAAAAGCAGGTGGATCTCTGAGTTCCAGGCCAGAGTAGTCAACATAGCAAGCTGGCAAAAACTAAAGAGAGACCCTGGCTCAAAAAAACAAAAACAAACCCAGTATACTTGCCTTTCCTTATACTTTCTCAGCCTTACCCTTGGTCTGTTGTGGAACTTCTCTACTTTTATGAAAGCTAGTCTTTCTGTTAAACACATTCAACTGAAAATGATCATGTAATACCACTGTGACCAGTCACATCATATTATAATGGAAAAACACAGTAACCAACAGAGTGGCCATCTATTCCACTCTGCCTAGAATTGTAGGATTTTCTTGAATGTACAATTTTCAGTGCTAAAAACAAGCAAGTTGTAATGTAGGCATGGACTGCTGAAGTTTCCTAGGTATATAAGCAATTATAAAAGAACAGATGGCCATGACTTGTGTGTGTAGGGTAGTGTTTCAGGGTTGTAGACACAAGCAGAACATCAAAGCTGCCATTTGTCAGAATACAAAATGTGAATTTGGCTTTATGGTGTGAAAATGTACTGCTTCCAAATGCCATAGCCAAGGCTAGAATCTTACCAAGTTACAATAGAGGCCTTTTATTTTTTCAACAATTTTGTCTACATTTTCTCTTACTTATTCTGCTACAAGTAAGAAGAGTACCATAAGTTCAGCTTGTCTATAAATTATGAAAACCTTAGACGCTAAGGCCTATGTGCCACAAGTAGATTATAAATCACCAGCAATCAAAAGAACAAACTACTTATGAACAGTAAGTGATGAAAGCACTGGGTTCTGACTAAGCAGCACTAAATTACTTACCCCTTGTCTGTAACTGAGAATGCTTTCCTTATCTACAAAGACTTACGGCAGCCCTGCCATTTAGGTTCTGGAAATCTACAGATGAACTGACTACTCAACAGGCTATTAGGAAAACAAAGCAAAAGGTCTGCAGATCTGTCACGTCTCACTGCAGGACTTTGAACCTTTCTAGCAGGTATAGCCCTATGTCTTGGACATCATTTAGTTTAAAACAGGATTTTACTTGGCATACTATTTAGACAAGTAGGGTAGCACTTACAAGTCTTTTCATAGATGATAGCTACAATATTTACCAGAGTGTATTGAAATGTTGATTGTTTAGCCTATTACCAGAATTTTAGTTGACCAAATTGCTTATGATAACTGCACAGCCTTTCTTTACAGCAGAGGACTGTTTGCCTAGCATGCATAGAGCCCTGCATTTGTTCCTCAGAGCACACCTGTAATTTCAGAACTTGGAGGTTGGGACCAGGAGGATCAGAATTCCAAGTTTATCCTCAAGTATATAACAAGTTTGAGGCCAGACTTGGCCTCATGAGACCTTGTCTCAAAACAAAAGATTCATCAAATGAAATTTATACTTACCCAGGGAGCCTAGAGTATTAGCCCAAAGTGCCCCTTGCCTAGTCACCATATTCAAAATCCTACCAAGGAAGAATGAGAAAAAAATGTATTTGGGATCATTATTTCTCTAATACTCTTATAAACCATAATAGTAGCTATTTAAAACACCTAGACCCAAGCCTCAATGTTTGTGCAACTTTAAAATATACATTAATATCACCCCAGATTTTAATAAAAAAGGTTGTTACTTTACATAAATGAGGATTATGATAAAAAAAAATTTCAAACACTCTAGGCAATGACTAAAGAAAAGTCCTTTAGGTAAAGATATAAAATTATTCAATACAGATTAAATACACAAAGGCTTTGAATCACAGCCTGAAATGTATTTTACAAACTGATCTACGTAAAACCATGCCACTGTAACTGTGACAAGGGTTTGGGTTTCTTTTGGGAAGAGTCTCTTTTCAGAATATCAAGTAGAATCAATGGAAAGGACAAGAGTATATACAATGCAAAGCCGACCTGAGGAGAAAGGAAGAGCTTCATTACTAGACTACACGGAGAAAGTGTTGTCTGCTCCCGTACTAGAACTAAGCAGTCAAAATGAATGCTTAGCACACTCTCAAGGAAGCACAGGTCCATCTTACACCAGAGTCACAGCCCACCAGAACAGTGATGCAGCAACCAGGTAAAGACCACCCAGTACTCTCCCAGCAGTGTAACACCATCACAGGAATGTGTCTGGGATGGCTGACTACTACTGGAAATAACGAAGTACAACCACAAACAGTAAGAACTCAAAGATTCATAGCAACAAAAATGTGTTTACTTTCAAAATGTTTAGAAACCTAGTAATGACTATGGAGAAATATATTTTCTAGTTAGTTATGTTACATATTTATTAACACATAAGTCTAGTACATGGATTTTAAATTTTTAGACAAGCTTAAAAATTATTAATTTTCATTATTACTTTGGTACATTTCCATTTAATGGGTCTTTACCTAGTTCTCACTTTTATCACCTTTCCACAACTCTGCAAGGCAGGAAGTAGAGAAGTTTACTCAAGATTACAAAATACTAAATAATTAAACTAGGATTATGAAGCTATACACAATGTGCTTGGCTGCAAATTCTACCTTTTCTCTATTATTAATTGCTGCTTTCCAATAATGGGAAGACGAGAAAGATTACATTGCTATTGTTTTAAAAACTGAAGTATAGTACCTTTTCTAAGAGACTTTCTACTTCTAAATTCATATTTAACATTGGTTGGGGATTTGGTTCAAAACAATCAAGAGAAGAAACTAGGTATGACTGGCCATGGCTGATGGTTGTTGTAGAAGAGTTAGGTTCACAGGTACTTATTACACTATTTTGGCTTCTCATACTACAGAATTTAAATTGTTAATACAGGGAGGGATTCATGCAGTGACAGGAACAGGGAAAATGTTGGCAGGCCTTTAAGGTTTCCCAGGCCTAACTCTAGCACGCCTGCTGCCATCTTCTGGCAGAGCAATACACTTGCAAGTCAGAGCTTCTAGTGCTCGGTAATGGGCAAGGGAAGCTGGCTCATTGGATAACGCGAACAGCTCCTGTGAAGACACCTTAGGGTTTACCTCTAGCCTTCGCATGCACCCACCCCCCACAGACACGGATGCCTACACACATGTACACACACACACAATAATGATCTTCAAGTTCTAGAAATTTTATTTGAGAGTTTCAGAAAAGAAGCATGTCAGCAAGGAGCTAATAAATCTAGCTATGGCTTTCATCCCATCAAGTACTCTACTGCTACAGGCCCCCAAACAATCAAAATTCCCTATTAGCTACTCAACAATTGAAAAAGCATGCCATACAAGTTTGGAGAACAGAACACATGTTAAGCCAAGAAATCAGGTCGGGGTAGTCCAGCTGAATGAAGACACCAACTCAAATCACTCCTCTAAAAAGTACACAGTTGGCCGGGCGGTGGTGGCGCACGCCTTTAATCCCAGCACTCGGGAGGCAGAGCCAGGCGGATCTCTGTGAGTTCGAGGCCAGCCTGGTCTCCAAAGCGAGTTCCAGGAAAGGCGCAAAGCTACACAGAGAAACCCTGTCTCGAAAAACCAAAAAAAAAAAAAAAAAAGTACACAGTAATCTGGTTTCTTATTGTTTGGAAAGACAAAACCAAACAAACCAAATATTTTAAAAGGGGAGGGGGTAATGTTAATTCTCTAAGCATTTTATTAACACAGTGTGGTAACCATCAAACAACAAAGCTGAGGTTAATATGCAAACATCAGTCCATCAAAAGATTTCATAGACTTACTGTACGTTTCTTGGTTTGGACCAGGCCATGCTCTGGGTTTCCTTCAATCCTAACCGCAGACCGTTCACTGCCCCAAATGCAGCCCCTGGTGATGAATCGTAACAATTCAGCCAAAAGAAAAAAAGAAAAAGCTTTATGTTTCTGGCTTCTTTTATAGAATAAAAAGTGTGATATATGTTTTAAGTTGAAAACAATATTCTAGTTATTTTTCATATTAAGCACCAATAACTACTTAGATATAAGGACATAAAAAAATATACTACCCACCTGTCATGCAACATCCTCCAATGGTAAAGAAAGCTAGCTCAAATCTGCCTCGGGTTTTGTTAGCTCCAGTTGGCAAAATGAACTCATCGGTATCCTAAAGGGTAAGAAGGAAAAGCAAGATGAGTGCTCCCTGGAATAGCTGTTAACTTTCTTCCTACCTTTTTCTTTCAGTTTATGAGACAGGGTTTCATTATGTAGCCTAGGCTGGCCTGGAACTTAGAATTATCTGGCTTCAGCCTCCTAAGTGCTTGGATGACAGGTTCTTCAACTTTTCCAAGTAATTTTAAAATAAGTAAACAATCAAATTAATGCAAACGCATCTATCATATTCAAGCAAAAATAAAACTGTCTGCACTAATAGCCAGCCCATAAGTCAAAAGTGATGAGATAACTGTTCTTGGTTGTCAACTGACTTCATCTAGAATTAACTAAACTCAAGCAGCTGGGTATACCTGTGAGGGGTTTTTTCCCCTTAATTAAATCATTTGAAGTGGGAAGAGTCACTTTTAATCTGGATCTTTAAGAGGGGGAAGATCCACCTTTAATCTGGCCACACCTTCTGGTGGCAGCCTATGTAAAGGACATGGAAGAAGGAAGCTTGCTCTTTGCCTGCTTGCTCTCACTAGCATGTCAAGTCTATTCCTTCACTGGCATTAGAGCCTACTTCTTTGGGATTCTGGTGTATACTGAAGACTAGCTGAGACATCCAGCCTTGTGGACTGAACAACTATTGGACTCTTGGACCTTCCGTTGGCAGACAGCCATCGTCAGATTAGCTATACCACAGCCTGCAAGCTGTTCTAATAAATTCCCTTTATATATGTATATAAATTCAGCCTACAAATTCTGTTACTCTAGAAGTGACAAGTGACATGAGCATAACACATTGAACTTTTTGGAGAGACTCTCATTCAGAACTTTCAATTACTCCATCTATTCTTTCATAATGTAAATCGGACAAGGTTGTATACAATCTACTTTAATGATAAACTTTAAACAACAGTGCAAGTATTTAGAAACAATGGCCCTAAAGAAAGGAACACTGAAAGCTGAGTCATACTGGTTGACTAACAGTCTGGAAGCAAGATCATACAACCAAAAATTACCCCCTTAATAACTTCTCTTTTTCGAAGGCAGGGCCTCAAGTAGTTATAAGCTTGCTATGTATGTGAGGATGACCTTGAACTCTTGATTGTCCTACCTCTACTACTTCCAAAGTGTACAGACTGATTATAGGTATGCACCAACTTGTAGGACCCTTCTGTTTGTTTTCAGTTCTGAAGAATGCAAGGCTTTGCAAGCACTCCAGCCGTTCCAATTAATAACTCCAAACTGCACAGGGGATATATACTTCTTTGATTACCTGTAGACAACTGTAGAACTTCTTTCTAGGAAATGCATACACAAATTTATTATGTACACAAATTTAGCATGTATCTCCACCCCAAAACCTTAGTTGGGAGATGCTACTCCAATAATAGCAAAAATGTGCACTTTTAAAGAGCTACTATACTTTCTGCCTTAGATTTATTTATTGTCTGAGTATTTTGTCTGCATGTATGTATATGAAGCACATCATGTCTGGTGCTCAAGGACAACAGAAGACAGCACTGGACCCCTGGAACTGGAGTTAGGAACAGTTGTGAGACACCATGTGGGTGCTGGGAATGGAACCAGAGTCCTCTGCAATAGCAGTTAGTGCTCTTTAATGGCTGAGTCACCTCTTCAGTCCCTAAACAAATCATTTTTAAAATAAAACCCCAACAGTTTCATGGAAGCAAATGGTGAAATCAATACACTTTTATGAAGGACACTTTCATTTCTGCCAAGCTTCTTGTGGTGATTTCAATGAAAAGGGACCCCATAAGCTCATATATTTGTAAGCTTAGTCTCTAACTGAAATGTTTGGAAGGATTAGGAGGTATGACCTAATTGGAGGAGGTGTTTAGCTGGGGTGGCTCTGAGGTTTCAAAAAGTTCACACCAGGCCCAATGATACTCTATGCCTGCTGCCTGTGGATCAGGATGTGAAACTCTCAGCTACTGCTTGTCTGCTTCCTGCCACGATAATGGACTAACCCTCTGAAACTGTATGAACGTCCCCAATCCAATGCTTTCTTTTATAAGAGTTGCTTTGGTCATGAGTGTCTCTCAAAGCAATAAAACAATAACTAAGACACTTCCCATGTAAAAGGTTAATGGATAGAGCACAGTGTACAATGTGCCACTTTTAACATGAAGAGACCACTAACAACTAACATGTAGCACTTCTCTCCTGGCCCCGTGGCAAACACTGAATTTTGGTAAATCCCTATCTGATTAGGAAAGTGGTTTTGGGCTTCTCATTTCTGGCTTATGTATACACCCTCTTAGCAAAAAATTGTACAAATATGTGCATGTACTTACAGCACAGAAAAATGGTCTGATAGACAATAAAAAATTTCTATTTGACAGTTTTATCAGAGATGCTTCCAACTAATGACCTAATTTTAAATTACTCTCAACCTCTTCTTTTTAGAAATGTTCTACTTGACCAGAAAAGGTAAATAATTACCCTTCAATTCAGAAATAGACAACTAATTAAAAACTGGAAATAAAAAAGACAAGCAAGAGCACCAGTATCAACCATAGTAAACACTACAAGTGTACAGCAATTCACATACAAACAAGATTGACAAATATGCTGAAACACTGCACACAGGGGGGATATTCTGAGATGTTCTTAAGTTTGTACTGCTGATACTCTAGGACATAGTGGTACTAAAACACTATTAAGCACTAGTATTGCGACCACAGAAGAAAAATGAAATTGGGAAAAGGTATTGTACCTGAAAGCTATGAGGCCAAGATTATGTGAAATCTTTTTAATTTCAAGCTGACAACACTATGAATATTGAAAATAATTTGATTTTATTTTACATCAGTTGATCATCTGGATTTCAGGAAGATTTGTTACTTAATGTAAGTAAAAAAAAAAAAAAATCTCAATGTGGATATAAGAAAGACAACGAAAAATATCTGCCAGATATTCTAGGCCCGTAGGCTGAAGATGGATGCCCAATGTTACAGAGGAACCCTAGGGTGACTGTCTATTTCTGTCATTTCTCTTAGTTTTGGAAGTTGCTTTCTTTGTACTTCTTGTTTATTCATGTAATATTTTACTCTTCTTGGGTCTCTGATGGAGACTGAAGACAAGATAGTTATAGTTTTAAAGTTTTCCTTGCTACCAAATTAAAATAAAAAAAAACAAGAGATGTAAAGTTTATAAGGTAAGAAATATAAAAGCTTACGCTGTTTATCTAAAAAGTTTTAACGTCTAAAAAGGTATTTTTAGGATGGTAATACAAGTTATGACAAAAAATGGTTTAGGCATAAAACTCTGGACTAAGATAGGATAGATAATATGGTACTTTCTCCAAATCTGCCAAATACAAATGGGCTGAACATTTTGAATGTAATTTTTTTTTATTTATTTTCATTTTATGTGCACTGGTGTTTTCCCTGCATGTATGTTTGTGTAAGGGTGTCAGATCTTGGAGTTACAGGCAGTTGTGAGCTGCCATGTGGGTGCTGGAAATTGAACCTGGGGCCTCTAGAAGAACAGCATATGCTCTTAACCACTGAGCCATCTCTCCAGCCCATGAATGTAATTCTTACCTGATAACTGTTCTTATTGTACATAGTTTTACTGTGTTAGAGTTAAAACTTTTCCTTTTTATTTAGACAAAAAGGGGGAAATGTTGTGGAATAATCTTTTTGTAAACCGCATAGATGTGTAACGTTGGTTGGTTTAATAAAGAGCTGAACGGCCCATAGCCAGGCAGGATTTCCAGGCACAGAGGATGATGAGAAAAAGGGCGAAATCATGAAAAGACATGAACGAAGTATGACATGCAGGAGATGAGGCCATATGACAACACATAAATTAATAGAAATTGGTTAAATTAAGAGCTAGTTAGAAACAAGCCTAAGCTATTGGCTGATCTTTCATAATTAATAATAAATCTCTGAGTGGTTATTTAGGAGTTGGTTGGTGGAACACAAAGACTCCTCCCTACAAGCTTCATCTACAGAGTGAGTTCCAGGACAGCTAGGGTTACACTGAGAATCCTCATCTCAAAAAACAGAAACCAAAAAACAACTACAACAAAAAACCCACAAAATCACTAAGATTACGTTTACTGTGATTCTTTTACACAAAACAAATAGATTTAAAACACAAAACAACTATCTTAGAAGATACACCTCAGGAAGAAGCACAAGCCAAATCCAGTTCGTGGAGAGGAAGGGTCCATGGAGACTGGAAGATTAGCCCTCCAAGAGTACCTCCTAGTCAGTAGGCACTAAGCACTAACTCTGTGATAGAGTAAGGCACCACACCAAACCAGTAAAAAGCTTTACCTTACCTGAACAAGATAGCGTGGATCCACATTTAAATACGGAGACAGGGGGTTCATACCAGTTACTAGAAGGAAAACAAAATGTCGTATCAGACAAAATTCCTTAAACTATTTCCGATAGGATTGATTCAGTTGATTGTCACATGTCTTGAAATTCAATGACTTAAATAGTCTTGAGAAACTAGGACTTGCACTGATGCCCTACACTTTACATTTACTCATTTATGAGTTTGTGTGTCTAGTGTGCATGTGGAGGTCCCATTGGAGTCCCTTCCTTCTACCAGTCTGGTTCTAGGGTTCTAACTCAGGTCACCTCTTGTATAATATTAGAGGAACCAGCCTCAATATTATACATCCCAGGGGCTCAGGAAAGAGAACTACTAACGTCGAGGACTATTTTCAGGAAATAGAATCTCAGTACACCGAGCTCTATAGTCCACTTGCTTTAATTCTTCTGGCATAACATCCACATATACACAGCTTCAGTTCTGTTCTCGTGCCTAGCTCCTTTCTTGCCTGATTCCTCTCTGTTTATCTACTGCTCCCTCTTAAGTTTTATCTTAATTCTCTCGTCTTAATTCTGCCTCATCTAGGTCCTTTTTACCTTGTTCTTACCCAGCTAGGGCTTTCCCATCTGACTCTTCCTCATCTTCTATCTCATTCCTCAAGTACTCTCTTCTAGCCCTTCAATCTAGTTCTTCCCTGTCTCAGTTTGTTCCTCTCAACTTCTTAACCATCTAGTTCTTCCATTCTCTTTTCTCTTCTCCCCTCTGTGCCCTGGAAGTCCCGGTATATAAAGGGAGGGTCCGAGCTAAATTGTGTAAAGCTATTACTTAACGTCCACCTCTCCTAGGTGGTGTCTCCTTGTGGAATTTACCATAAGTCAGGAGACTTGCATGTGGGCTATTATCATTGTTAGTCCTCGGAAGTTGGGGCCCACCTGGGCGGTGTCTCCTTGTGGAATTTAAGTCAGGAGACTTGCAGGTGGGCTGTTATCATTGTTAGTCCTCGGAAGTTGGGCGCCCCCCTGGGTGGTGTTTCTTGTAGTCCTTGAAAGTGGCTAAGGGAGATAATCTGATTCCAGAGAAAGCCTTTCCTGAGGCTATTCTCCAAATACCTGGAATGGTGTATGTCCAGAGAGTGATCAGTCTACACTGTTAGTCCTTCTTAGGAGAAAGTCAATTGGAAAAACTATGAAGGCACACATGATTTTCATAACAGAAGACAGCTGATATATAACAAGCCAAGTAACACCAAAAACTCCTTGGGATTTGGCTTCCTCTGGAGGAATTCCCTGATTCCTCCAGGTAGTGACTTTGCCATAACCAGCTGAGTTCTTATGATATATTCCTGCGGCCTGCAGCAGTCACCATGCTTGGAAGAAAGTGCCAATACACACTTAATCTCCCAGACCATGTATAAAAGTAGTTTCTTTAACTAGCAAGACAACCAAGCAAATTGCAAAAGATCAATCAGTCTCTCAGGGAAAATAGTGGTTGAGCTGGGTGGTTTTTTTTTTTTTTTTTTTTTTTTTGGTTTTTCGAGACAGGGTTTCTCTGTGTAGCTTTGCGCCTTTCCTGGAACTCACTTGGTAGCCCAGGCTGGCCTCGAACTCACAGCGATCCGCCTGGCTCTGCCTCCCGAGTGCTGGGATTAAAGGCGTGCGCCACCACCGCCCGGCCTTTTTTTTTTTAAAGATAAGTATATCAAGGCAGTTCCTTCAGATTATACTAACAATTTTGCTAACAGAGTCCCTCTATTGGGCAAGGAGAAGCCTTGGTTTTACCACAGGGATGAAGCTTAATGGAAAACAAAATACAAACATTCAGAGGGTTAAACTTTAAATCTACCAACTCTGGGTGAAAATAACCTAGCAAGAAAAATTAATTTTCAAAGATTTAAATAAAATCTAGTATTTGGGTCCTTCTGTATCTGATTGTTCACAAATGTGTGCACTCACCATGACTCTGTCCTTCAAGTCTAAGTGCTGCTAATTCAGTTTTTCCATTGTTATACCTAGCATCCTATTCTCATACCAACAGTTTAACTTTGTCTTACCCCTTCAACTCACTCTGCAGAAACTAGGAAATCAGCCCTAATGGCTTCCATCTACACTTTAGGTCAAATCCAAACCCCTTCCCCTGGCTTATAAAGCTTGTATTTGCTTACATTTCCTGCCTCTTTACTCTTATGATCTATCACTTTACTCTCCTGAAACTCTAAAGACACATGGACGCAAGAGCTGTTCAAGTCATGTGTCAAATCTGTTCTGCCTCTCAAACATGTGTTGCTATAAATTCAGGTCACAGCTCAAATGTCAACTACCAAGTTGTTTCCCCTAATCGGTTCTCAAATAGCCTCCTCTTGCCACCATCATCTCAGGGTCCTATTTTATTCCTATCATGACATCTATCACTAACTGCAATGTTTTTGTGTTATTTGGCTCACCTCAGTAGTATGTATACACCATAAAGGCAATAATTACTTTGTCACATTAAGTAGTGCCTTTCTCTCTATGCAAAGAAAAACCTAAGACACACAAAACTGTGTTCTGAACTTAGTTTTGAAAGTAGACATAGGGTCATCAAAGGGCTTTCTTTATATTCTTAAGGAAAAGTTTTCGAGAAATACTACAAGGATTATCAAGAGGAAACACCCACTTTAACAAAGGCTATTCACCATCAACTCCCTATTATCTTCAGACCCAAGTTCTATATATCCAGCTGAATAACCATCTATAACCAAACCTTAAGTCTAAAATACATACTCACGGGATTGGGGAGGGCCAACAGGCAGGATATTCACGCCTCTGTAGCTTCCCATTTGCTTATTTCCCTTCCAAAATTTGTTTGGGTTCTTTCTTGTTTATAAATTTCTTAAAGTTTAGCTAGCTTCCCAGCTCATTCTGGTTTCCTGGATTGTCTCAAAAGGGGGGGGGGGGAGTCACCTAACTGATATTTCTAATTTAGAAATATTTAGAGACCGTTTAAAAAAAATTAACTATGGGCGTGTTATGTGGAATATGTTTATTTACGGATCTAGAGTCTCCTAATCCAGGGTCAAGCACACAGGAAAGCGTGCGACGAGAAAAAAGGGACAGGGGTGCTAAAGGAAGACATATTGTGTTTCCTCCCGAAACTAGGTCAGTAAACGAGTGTCCGGTGATTTATGCGACCCTCCCCTCCCCCCAAATTCGTTGTCTTGAAACCCCATCGCTGGCGGTGAATCTCGTGAACGCGAGCAGGAAAAGGGCCACGGAACGCTACAAATTTCTACTCGTCCCAGGAAGCAGTCAGAAAGGGCAGCAAGCTAGGCCTGATACTCACGCGGAACGCCGGCCAAGTCAGCGTGCGAGTAACCCGCTCCTCCCGCTCCGAAGAAGCCAGCCAACCCGCCGGTGGTTTTGTTGCCACTTCCCCCGCCACCCTCCATGACGTCGCAGCAAACTGCGGTGGGCTTCCCACCACCACCTCAGGCCGGGGTCGTGTGCTCGGCCGTGGTCCCCACAGCAACAGCGGGAAGACCCGCGTTGCTACTGCCACCTTCACACGCTGACCTTCCGGGCGCCGGCTCCCGTGAAGCACGGCACTTCCGCTTTGCGGCGGTGTACGGCCCGGAAGTCCGAAGCGCGGGACTACTGCTTTCCGGTGGTGGGAAAGTGAGCCGGAGCCGGAGCCCAAACCCGAGTGGAAGCGGCGCGTCCGGGGCAGGTGGGCTCCCTGCGGCCGAGCGGAGGCAAGCGGCTGCGCAGGGAGGGTCTGGCTCGGAGGCCCGAGGAGCAGCAGCCGCAGGAGCGGGCCGCCGCAGAGTGGGAATGGTGCGGGGGGCGCCAAGAAGAAGGCGCAGTCCGTCCCTGTCAGGGTTAGTGAATGAGGCTCTCCGCCCGGGCCGGCCCGGGGACTGTGCGCTGCGGGTCCCAGCATGAGTGCGGGCCCCGGCTGTGAGCCCTGCAGCAAGCGGCCCCGCTGGGGTGCCGCTGGAACTTCTGCGCCCGCTGCCTCGGACTCCCGGAGCTTCCCCGGCAGGCAGAGGCGCGTTCTCGACCCCAAGGACGCTCCCGTACAGTTCAGGGTCCCACCGTCCTCGCCAGCCTGCGTCCCGGGGCGGGCGGGACCGCACAGAGGCAGCGCCACCTCGTTTGGTACGTGGGAAAATAAAAATCTTTGTCCTTGTTTCAGTTTGAGGACCATGGGACTCCAGTCGCTCCTGCCTGATCACCGCTCTGATGCCCCCTTGTTCAATCACTAGATGCCACTCGTTGGGGAGAAGGGCTACAATTTCTAGTGGCATTTGCAGTGTGGAAAACTTTGGTGGACAGTTGCTAACCGGGTGAACCTCACCTGTATGCTTTCCTCAGCTTGGATAGACAAATTGCCTTATTAAGGAAGTCTAGCTGTGTATATGAAGCAGAAGAGCGCTTCAGTCCCCAGAAGACGTAAAGAAAGCTGTTGGAATTTACACAGTCAGGTGCTGACTCTCAGAATGTAGAACTATTAGTCTTAGCTTGCTGGCATTGTACTTGTCCCTGGCACACGATGTTGAACAAGAGGAACTTGGTCTCTGCCTTCATACCATGAAATCCATGAGGAGAGATAGACAATAGCACAAGTCCAATATGTGTAACAGAGAGGAATGGATTTTCTCGTTCTTGAGGGCGCGATTGTTTTGGTAGGAGTTATGTGTACTTAACCAAGTTATGAGGTAGTCCAGAAGATTTGGTACTTACTATGAATACTAGAAACCGTGGCTAAGAAAGAGTAAAGCAGTATTTCAGAAGTGCAGCTGGTGCATAGATAGAATAATTGGTGAAATAGTGAGAGATGGGCTGTGGAGAAATAGCAGAAAGTGATTGATCCCACTGTACTGAAGTATAGACAGTACTGTGGACATTACTAAGGACTTTGAACTTTGTTTTCAGGGTAGTGAGAGGCCATTAAAGGATTTTCAGTGTGTGTGTGTGTGTAGGTGGGTGGGTGGTAGCTAGATTAAACTTGTTTCTTGAACCCTTTTTATGGTTGGTGTATAAAAAATGGAAAAGAAAAATTGGTTGAAACCCCAAGACTAAAGGAGTTGCATTGGTCTAGGTGGGAGATAATTTGCACTTAGACTTTGACACAGGCCGTAGGGAACAGAAGTGGATGGATTCTGGAGAGAATGCTGTCTTTTTGTATCTCAGAAGAAATACATTTGTGCTAGAAAAAATGAGGAGTTCTTGGCATAAAAATAGTAATGGAAGCTATAAGTGTGGTTTAGAGCATGAAAATATTTAGAGAAAGTAAAATGACCAAGGACAGAGCTTTTGGGCACACCAGCATTTTAGGGGAGTTCTGAGAGAAATGTTCAGTGAATAGAAGAAAAGCCTAGCTTGTGTTCTTTCACCCAGAGCCAACAACATTGTCAAAAGAATGCATTGGTCCACAGTATAAGAGGCTGGGCAGAGATTAGGACAAGTAGTGTACACTTGTCTGTCTTGGGACTTCTAGGGAGCAGAATTGAACCAAGTCTTTTATCTATCTATCTATCTATCTATCTATCTATCTATCTATTTATTTATTTACTTATTTATTTATTGAGATAAGATTTCACTCTGTAGCCTTGAGTTAGTCTGGAGCTCAGATCTGTCTGTCACTGCCTCCCAAATACAAAAATTAAAGGTACTTAATTAGGTACATTCCTGCTTCTGGCTTGACCCAAGTCTTGAAACAATAGGATGTGCTGTAGGAATGAAGAGGGGGTATAATAACACAGGTAGAAGGAACAGTATACCTAAACACAGTTAGAACTGGATCATGGGGTTGCAGAAGACTTAGGGGAGCTTTATTGTGGACAAACTTAAGTGCTAGTTTAAGGAATTTAAACTTTATTCTGTATTTAATAGACCTCCTGGAAGCTTTTAAGCAAGAGACTACATTTGGTGAATGTTTTAGAAAGCTGGGTTAAGCAGTAGCTTTTTGCCTTTTTAAACTTCAGACCACAGTGTAAATATTTTTCTGGTACACAGTAATATCTGTAATGAATGAAAAAAAAAAAAAAGGAAAGGAAAGGACATGACTGCTCCTAGGTATGGTGGAGGAGAAAGTTTATTATAGATGTGGGAGAGCATAGTCAGAGGCAGGGATGTCTGGGAGAGTCCAGAGTGGACATGACCAGATGGAGCTGGGGCATGTGGGGGAGGGAGAGGGAAGAGAGGGGAACCAGGTGCAGCATCCAGGAGGCCAGAGGTCCAAAGAGGGTGGGTAACCAAAATGTCTGGATTATATAGGGAAGAGCCTCTTGGGGAGGGGCAGTCCAGCCCTTGGGCTGCAGAGTTTAGGGTAGAGGGCAGGGTACGCTGAGAGCCATATCCTGTAACAGGTAGGAACTGAGGGATGCTGTGAGAAGTTGGCTGCCAGGTCCACTTTTGATATGTTAAATAGGCACCTCAACCTTTTGTCCTGGATTTGAAACTTAGCATGTTAAGTTAGTACATATGCCATGTTTATGATTGAAATATTTGTGAAATAACATCTTTACTGTGTGTAATGCATTCTTCCATTTTCCTTCCTTCCTTCCTTCATTTATTTATTTATTTATTTATTTATTTATTCATTCATTCATTCATTCATTCAGTACAGGGTTTCTCTTTATAGTCCTGGCTGTCCTGGAACTCACAGAGATCCGCCTGTCTCTGTCTCCTGAATGCTGGGATTAAAGGCTCAGTACATTCTTATATTGTCTTTTGTTTTGTTTTTTTAAAAAATGTTTGCCACTTTTAATTTATAAAACTTTGGATTAAAGAAAGTCTAGACTGTAAACAGAGAGACCAGTTTGAGGAAATACAGAACAGTTGCCCAATAAGTGAAGTACTTACAGATAGAAGGAAGGGATGGATTTTAAATTTTGGATGTAGATTTCAGAGAACTTACTATAAAGGAGTAAGAACTGAAGATGAACTCTTAGATAATGACTCTGAATTCTGTGACTAGATAATCTGTGGTCCTACTGATTTTATTTGCATGCTTGCTGGGAGAGGTTGGGGCTACCAACCTTTTTCTCATTAGTTGGACCTTGTTTTCTGCCAAAGAGAAATCAAGTTAATATTCACATGGGTGATGTTTTCTGTATACCTGCCACAGAGCACCAGTGAACAGAATGTTCAAAGTCTAAATTTTTATCGTTAAACCATAGTTGCAAATTTTAGAATTTTTTTTTTATGGAAGGTATTTAAGTTTTTTACCTATAGGTATCCTAGAAGTGGATGGAGTAGAGAAATGCTTATTCAGTATCTTTTTATCTTCATGGATACATTTCTTATATTGATTGAAATCTGCAAATCTCTGCTTAGGTGGAACTCAGCATGCTATTCACATTCTAATGGCAACCGACTTACCAGTTATGTTGCTATAGGAGACTTCCTGGAAGTGGGGTGCTCTTTGAAAATGCAGGTTTGGGCTAGAGAGATGGCTCAGTGGTTAAGAGCACTGACTGTTCTTCCAGAGGTCCTGAGTTCAATTCCCAGCAACCACATGGTGGCTCTCAACCATCTGTAATGAGAATATGTATATGTAATAAATAGCTAAATCTTTGAAAAAAAATGAAAATGCAGGTGAATTTTACTGTATTTTATGCCCCTTGCTGGGTCTGTTTTTGCTAATTGGATGGCCTCATTGAAATACAATGGTTACTGCAAGATGAGAGTAAGTGTGAATGGTGTGAAGTTAGAGTAAATCAGAACAACTAATGTCAGTTGTAAAAGAGATTGGATATAAGTGTTGGGAGAGAATGTATTTGTTGAATAATTCTTTGTAGGCTGGACACAATGTTTTCTCTTATTTTTGTGTTCTTACTGATACATATACTCCTGGAGTAGAGAACTATATTTTCTAGGTAAGGAAATAGGCTCAAAGAACTGAAATAACTTGTCCAGGATAATTCTGGTAGATAAGTTCTGGATAATCTAAGACAGAAAGGGCTCATTGTTTATCTTTGTTGTCCCAGTTAGGGTTACTATTGCTGTTATGAAACACCATGACCAAAAGCAAGCTGGAGAGGAAAGGGTTTATGTGGCTTATACTTTGAAGGGAAGTCAGGGCAGGAACTCAAACAGGGCAGAACCCAGAGGCATGAGCTGATGTAGGGACCATAGAGGGGTGCTGCTTACTGCCTTGCTCACCATGGCTTGCTTAGTCTGCTTTCTTATAGAACACAGGACTACCAGCTCAGGGGTGGCCCCACCCACGATGTTCTGGACCCTTCCACATCAGTCACTAAGAAAATTCCCTGTAGGCTTGCATGCAGCCTGATCTTACAGAAGCATTTTCTCAATTGTGGCTCCCTTCTTTCAGATGACTCTAGCTTGTGTCATGTTGACTTGAAACTAGCCAGCACATTTGTCTTTTTTTTTTTCCTTTTGTTTTTGATGATTATTTCTAGTTAAATGAAAGAAATCCCAGGAACAAATAGTCAAACTAGTGGAAATGCATGAACTGTGAACCAATGGCTGAGGAGCCCCCATGGAACTGGAGCAGGCCCTCTGGATAAGTGAGACAGTTGATTAGCTTGAACTGTTTGGGAGGCCCCCAGGCAGTGGAGCCAGGACCTGTCCTTGGTGCATGGGCGGGCTTTTTGGAGCCTGGGTCCTATGCTGGGACACTTTGCTCAGCCTTGGTGTAGGGAGGAGGAGGAGGTGCCTCTGCTAAGTCTCCCAGGCTGGACTGACTCCCCAGGGGAGACCTTGCCTTGGAGGAGGTGGGAATGGGGGCGTGGATTTAGGGGGAGGGCTGGGGGGTGGGAGGAGGGAGGACAGGGATCCGTGGCTGAAATGTGAGATTAAGTTAATTATAAAATAAAATATTAAATAAAAAAATAATAATTTTTTAAAAAAGAAAGAAAAAAGAAATTCCCTAGAATCTTAGTAAGCAACATTTTATGCTTCCTTAAGTAGTAAGATGGAGTAAGCGCTTTGGTTTTTTTTGTTGTTGTTGTTGTTGTCCTTCCCTCCCCCCAGCAGGATTTCTTTGTATAGCCCTGGTTGTTCTAGAACTCACTCTGTAGACTAGGTTGGCCTGGAACTCAGATCCACTTGCCTCTGCCTTCTGAGTGCTGGGATTAAAGCATGTGCCACCACCGCCTGGCTTGGATTAAGTTCTTAACAGTCCTGTGATGTGTTGGAAAAGAAACTTTCAGAAGCCAGAAGTATTGGAAAGAGTAAGATGGTCCTTTGTCTAGTGTTCAAACAAGGACTGGGGAACATTTGATCGATGGGACAGATTGTTACTTTACCACCTGCCTTTCCCCATTCATCCTTTTGTCGGGCTCCAGGAATCATAGTGGGAAGCCTGAAGCTAGGAGTATACACTTTCCATGTCGGGCTTTCAGGAGACAGACAGCCCTCTTCAGCTTCTCTGGAACAGGCCTCCTGGGTTTTCATCACTTGAAGTTCAGGTTCTATGGACTTCATGTGTTTAAGAAGGGTGTCTTAGTCACTGTGCTATAGCTGTGAAGAGACATGATGACCAAGGCAACTCTAATAAAAGAAAGCGTTTAGTTGGGGGCTTGCCTGCAGTTTCAGAGGCTTAGTCCACTGTCATCATGGCAGGGAGCATGGCACTAGAGCAGTAGCTGAGTGTTATATCCTGATCACAGGCAGATAGAGACTCTGGACTGGAAAGTATGCTTTGAGGTTTCAAAAGCCCACCTCCAGTGACACACACTTCCTCTAACAGTGCCACACCTACTCCAATAAGGCTACACCCCAGTTGTTTTAATCCTTCTCAAATAGTGCCACTTCCTGATGATTAAGCATTCAAATATATGAAAGATTGGTGACCATTTTTATTCAAACCACCACAAAGAGCCTAGTTATTGAAGCCTCGCATCTAATCCTAATATTACAGAAGAAGTTTTAAGTACTAGATTGATTCCAAAAATAGTGTTTCAGCAGTTTGCTGGTTGGAAATTTGAGGATTTTCTGAACTGTACTTTCTATGGTTTGTATAGGATTAGTGTCCCATACCTGGCGTGCTTGGGGTAGAAAATTATTTACATGGAGTTTTTCAGATTTTGGAACATTTGCATAGACCAAATGGTTAACCCAGTCTGAAAATTTTAAAATCTGAAATGCTTCAAAATTAGTACTAGGGATCAAAAGTTGGATTTTGAAGGACAGGGACACTGAATCCAAATAGTGGAATTAAATAGAAAAGATAGAGCAATAGGAAAACATTTAGTCTTCAAATCATTTATCCTCTTGCTGACTGATACTAATTGTTTGTTTGAAGCCTAATTTGCTGAAGACATACAAAATAAATCACAAAGAAGTACTTAACAAAAAAAGATTTATGTAAATTACTTTTTGTAAGAGAAACCATTTAAAGAATACTAATCAGAAAAATTTTATTAGTTAGACTTTTACTGTTTTGTGGACAGTATCTGACACTTGAATACTTTTGTGGAAGAGAGAAATTATGTGAAACACAAACACTTGAATCTCAAGTTCTTCTCACACCTGAAAATGTCTTTCACTTATGTTCTATCCTAGTGATAGATAAGTTAATTATTTAGGCCTGCTTCTGGCTTGTTCATATTATGTAACAAGGTAAAACAGGAAAAAAAGAATGGATCTATGACATACTTAAGTGTTAGATTTTTTTTTTTATATTTTGTTTTTCGAGACAGAGTATCTTTGTGTAGTTTTGGTGCCTGTCCTGGAATTCACTCTGTAGACCAGGCTGGCCTTGAACTCACAAGAGATCCACCTGCCTCTGCCTCCCTAGTGCTGGGATTAAAGGCATGTACCACCACGCCCGGCAAGTGTTAAATTCTTAACATTGCAACTTAGAAAACTGCTGAGAATGTTTAAGATTCAATACTAAAGTAGACACATTTAATTCATGTCTAGTATACTATAAATTGAAAGTGTGTGTATTTCTTTCTAATGGTTGTGTAAAATGTGACTTGTCTTTATTTGCACTGCATCCCCTGAGCTAATCATTTTCATTTTTGCTGCTGGTCATATCTATTCAGTCATTTCTTTGGCATCTCAAATTTAGTATCTGCAGAATCTACCTAACCTAACCCCAGACCTAATTCTCCTATTTCCCATATTTCTGCTCAGTGTTGTTATGATCATTCAGGTCTTTGAAGCTTCAAACCTGAAGTCTGTAGTGACTATACTCAGTTTTACTCATAAGGAATTATTTTGTGCCTCAACCAGTAATTCTTCAATCTAGTTGATATTTAAATTTTTTGTTCATTTTAGAATTTCAGTTCCTCTCATTCTTCTATCATACTCACATAGAGATTCTGATTTAGTAGGTGTGGGCATGGTCTTAGGATCCACTTGTTGCTCCTGATCCAGGTGGTTGGGAATTGCTGACCTAGACCAGTAGCTTTCTCACTGGTTTCTGTTGGTGAGAACTCTTCTTGCCTCCAGGTTATCCATCATGAATGACTTAAGGCTTCTTAACTTTGAATTCTGGGATCATGGCTCTAAGTGTGACTTCTGACCCTCTTTTTGTACCTGTCTGCGTCATTCAAGGTACTCCCTATGACATGGTCTTAGATGACCTTTGAATTATATTTTCTGTTTCTTTTGCAGTTTTTTATATTTCTTTGCCACTGGTGTCTTTACTTGGGATTTTCCTTTTATGTTGCTGTCTTTATTTTTCAAGGCAAAATTCTAGCACTACCACTTTCAAGAAATATTAACTGATTGTTTCCATTTTTTCTTGTCCTAAAGTATTTTTTTTTCCTGGAAATACCTTAATTTTCTGATCAAGACCTCTTTTAATAATAACTAAGGACTAACATTTTCTGAGCATATACCACATAGCGTCCTAATCCCTTACATAAATTATTACTAATTTAAACTTCACTTTAGCTCCATGGAAGATGCTGTTCATGTGCATACTTTGCAGGTGAAGAATCTGAGCCAGGGAAAAGTTTTCTTTTACACAGTCACAAAGGAAGCCAGTGAGGTAGCCGTGATTTGAATCCAGATGTTCTGAGTCCAGAGCCTGCGATCTTAGACATTTGGCCATACAACTCTGTAGGGGCACTTTCAACTCTGTGCTGTATGTATTAGTTGTTTTCTCTTTTAATATTTGAAGTAGAAAAGAGTAGCTGCTCTTTGTTTGAACAGCAGAGTCAAGCAAAAGGCCTTATGTATAATAGGCTATATGTGTTTTCTATTTGAAAGAATTTATATGTATAGATATTAAACTTTTTATTTTAATTTTCTTATAGTTTTCAAACAACAGACTATTACCACTTGGATGGATACTAAAGGAACCAAGACAACTGAGTCAGAAAGGTATAAAGACATTTCTGTATGGAGAAATAAATAGCGAAATGGTGGGGTTGTTTTATCTTGCCTTTTTGTTTTTAATTTCTTTTTATTTTTGTTCATCTACCTCCATTAACTTTTTAAAGTTTAATTAATTAATTTATTTTTTAGTTTTTAATATGTAGAGACTCTCATTTATTTGTGAGATAAAGAGATGAAAGTGAAATGGCCTCTAACTTTAAGATACTCATATACAGTAGTGGTTACAGACAAAACACATGATTCCTGCTTCGTGAGGTAAATGCATCGTGAAGGTGTGAGCAAGGAGAGATATGAGTGGTGGCTAGCATAGGTGCCTAGCATAGAAAAGAAACAAGTCACCAGCTTTGCCTGGGCCTTGAAGGAACAAAGTATGAGACAGAAGGTAACCTTAAGATTGAAGAAAGGTAGATGTTTACCAGGCACACAGCTGGGGAAGGGCACTGTGGGTATGTGTGCAGAAGTGCAGGGCAGTGAAACGATATGCTGTGTGTTTAGGCCAAAAGTTTAGTAAACTTTTCACTATGGTGGTGTTCAATAGTTTAATCACTTTAATTTTTTAATAAATTGGTTTTAGTTCTTTCTGTTCTCTTGTAGTAAAGAAAACAACAACACAAGGATAGACTCCATGATGAGTTCTCTGCAGAAAGATAACTTTTACCAACATAAGGTGGAAAAATTGGAAAATGTTCCTCAGCTAAATCTTGATAAATCACCCATTGAAAAGAGCACACAGTATTTGAACCAGCAGCAGAATGCAAGTACGTGCAAGTGGCAAAGTGAGGGGAAGCACGCAGATCAGCTTTTGGCAAGTGAGCCTCCCACAATAACCCCAGTACCAAAACAAGTTAGTAACGCTAACGTTGACCAGTCACCCCCAACCGATGAGCACAGTGACACAGATAATGAAGAGGACAGAGACAACCAGCAGTTCCTTACACCCATGAAGCTTGCGAATACAAAGCCAACAGGAGGAGATGAGCAAGCCAGAAGCAACTGTAAGTGCAGCGGGTCTTGCCACTCCCTGAAAGACTGTGCAGGCTGTCAGCAGGAGGTGGACGTGGTACCAGAGAGTCCTTTGTCAGACGGTGGTGCCGAGGACATGGGGACTGGACCAAAAACTGACAACACGTTGACTAGACAAGAAAGTAGCCTTGGTGATTCACCTCCATTTGAGAAAGAAAGTGAGCCTGAGTCACCAATGGATGTAGACAATTCGAAAAACAGTTGTCAAGACTCAGAAGCAGATGAAGAACCAAGTCCAGGCTTTGATGAACAAGAAGATAGTTCCTCCCAAACAGCAAATCAACTTTCAAGTGGCCAAGCAAGAGAAACCGACAGCGATCTTAGGAAACGGTATTTGACTAAAGGAAGGGAAATTAGATTACATTTCCAATTTGAAGGAGAGACTCATGCTGGAACCAGTGATTTAAATGCCAAGCCATCTGGAAACACTTCTAGCCTTAATGTGGAATGTAGAAGTTCTAAGCAGCATGGAAAAAAGGATTCTAAAATCACAGATCATTTCATGAGAATTCCCAAATCAGAGGACAGAAGGTAATCCCCCTTCCCTCCAATAGCATGATATATTTTAAAATTTTGTAGAGGGAATTAAGAAAGTAATTATTTACAGTAAATTAAATAATTGCTATTTTATTAACTATTTATACTAAACTAAAGTCTAGATTTCAAAGTGAAAATTCTAAAAAGGCCAGAAGCAGAAAATAAGAAGATATATGTATTGGTAGTCTGTTTTAGTTTCATGAACTTTCTTACAGAATTGATGAAAATATTTGATTGACTAGCTGTTATTTAACACTTGTTTAGGTTTTTTTTTTAATGTAACGCTTTTTTTTTATTTTTATTTTGCAATACAATTCAGTTCTACATATCAGCCACGGATTCCCTTGTTCTCCCCCCTCCGGCCCCCCTCACCTTCCCCCTAGCCCACCCCCCATTCCCACCTCCTCCAGGGCAAAGCCTCCCCCGCGGACTGAGACCATAGACTCAGTCCAGGTAGGTCCAGTCCCCTCCTCCCAGGCCGAGCCAAGCAACCCTGCATAGACCCCAGGTTTCAAACAGCCAACTCATGCAATGAGCACAGGACCCGGTCCCACTGCCTGGATGCCTCCCAAACAGATCAAGCCAATCATCTGTCTCACCCATTCAGAGGGCCTGATCCAGTTGGTGACCCCTCAGCCATTGGTTCATAGTTCATGTGTTTCCATTTGTAACACTTTCTTTAATGCTCAGACAGGCAAACAGGTAATCTATTTTATAAATGAGAAAACAGATTTGGGTTAGAAAATTCACTGAAATCCTATAGGGATCTTTTTCATGTGTATTTGTATTTTTGCCATTATTCCATAAGAAATTTTAAACCCTGCTCAATTTTCTAAGAGGTATTTTGTAGCTTATGATACTAAGTTTACTTTGTTGAAACAATTGTGTGAAGACTAGGAAGTAACTGATTCTATGATCCGTGACTCATTTCTGTTTTTAAAGGGGATTTGTGTGTTTGAAAGTTTCTTTTCTAGGCTATTGGAAACAAGCTCTTGGGTTTTAATATAAGGTTTTTAAGTCATCCTTTTAAAGCAAGTGTGGAACACTTTAGATAGTAAGTTCTTTGTAAGTTTTGTGCTTGCGTATCTAAGAAAACTGAAACAATAAATAGCTTGTGACTGAATATATTTTTCTTGACCTTAGAAAAGAACAATGTGAAGTCAGACATCAAAGAACAGAAAGGAAGATTCCTAAATACGTTCCACCTCACCTTCCTCCAGACAAGAAGTGGTTGGGAACTCCTATTGAGGAGATGAGGAAAATGCCTCGGTGTGGGGCCCGCTTGCCTCTCTTAAGACCGTCTGCTAACCACACAGTAACTATTAGGGTGGGTATTGCCTCTTTGCCGTGAGCAAAGATTTTTCTTTCATTTTTTTTCTTTCCAGTTAATTGTATTTTTTGACTACCTACTACATGTTAGGTATTGTTATTTTGTAAAATAAAAAAGTTCAAAATTGTTTATGGTTCAGTATGTTCTCCATCTTGGTCTTTTCTTAGATCCTTCTGGTCATTCTCTGTCACCACCTCAGAGGTATTTAGACTCAGCATGTCTAAAACCAATCTCCACTTTTTGTTAAGTTGTGTTAAAATGCACATAACACAAAGTTTACCACTATAATCATTTTTATGTATGTGATTCAGTGACATTAAGTGCATCAACAATGTTGTACAGCCATTACCGATGTGCATTCCTAGAACTTTTCATCTTCCCAAATGGAAATTCTGTGTTTATAAAGCATTGACTCTGCATTCCCTGCTTCCCAGAGCTCCTTAACTACTTTTGCATTTTCTGTGCCTTTTTCCCCAGCACCTTTGATTCCTAGGGTCTCCTTTGCATCTTTAGGTTCATTATCTTCATGCACTGCCTGTCAGAGGAAGCTTGCAGGGACTCTGACCTTGTCACATGCTGCTTGGCTTTCTAGACTTTGGATGAAACCTCAGTGAAAACTGACCATGACTATAACTTGCATAGTACATGCATGTGAAGTCAAAGTCATGGACAGTGTCGAGGTCTGTTACTGGTGAGAGCTGGATGGGCTTACTCTAAACTATATTTAGCAGCTTTGAATCCTTGGCTTAACAAAGGGACACAATTCCCTAGTGATCTTGTGCAAGCAGGAACTCTGAGTCTCCCTTCTCCGGCAACTGTTTTGGAAAGTCTTTGAAACAAACCCTCTGTTGTTGTTGTTTTGTTTTTTATCTTTGAGCATGTGGTAGATGAGATCTTGGCTGGCTAAGGCCTTACAGTTTTTGAGAAGCCTTGGGTATCTTTCTTATTGTACAAGTACACAATACGTGGCCTCTTTTTAGTGGCAATATTCACTTTAGCAACAATACTCTCCTTTCTCCAACTTTACATGTGCTTTTTGGCCTCAGTTATTAGCTTTCCAGATCTTTTTGTTCTCTATTCTTACTGTAAGTATGGTTAAAAGCAGCCAGCATCACTCATGCCACATCCTCATTGTTATGCTGCCATAAAATTTCTTTCATCATTTGATAATTCAGTTTTGCCATTCTAAAACTTAGTCTCAGAGAAAGTCTTTGGAGATGGATTTTTATAGACAAGTCATTTACCAGAGTGAAACACAAATCTAGTCTGGTTTGCAGTAGAGTCCTTATTTCTCCCTGAAACCTCATCAACACAGCTTTTACTGTTCACATTCCTATCAGCATTCTGGTCTTCTGAACTACCAGACTTACCCACTAAGCCCTGTTTATAGAATTCTAAGTTTTCTCTAACTTGCTTCTCCAAACTCTGCCCATAAACCAATTCAAAAAGTTTCTGAACCACATCATGTGATACTGCACTTCTTGGTACCAGTTTTCTTTTGTGGTCAGATTTCTGTGAGTGTGACAAAGGACTTGAGACAATGAACTCCTAGGAAGTAAGGTTTGCTTTGGCTCGGGGTTTCAGAGGCCTCAGTGTGATTGCTTTTGTCTGTTGCTCTGGGCCTGTGGCTGTAGAGAAATAGCAAGAGAGCATGGTGGAGGAGATTTATTCATCTCTTGGCATCCTCGGAGGCAAAGAAGAGACAGGAAGAGGTCAGAGACTTACTTCCACTAGGACCTGTGTCAGAAGTTCCACCACCTTCCATAGTTCCAGGGCCCAGGTACTAAGCCTTTACTACATAGTCCTTTGGGTGGTACTCCAGATCAAAATGAACAGAAATAATATTATGTGACCACTACCCTTCCACCCGCAGTTAGCTTCTTCTTCCTTAGAGTTCAACTGTACTGTCACTACCTTAAGGAAGTCTCTCAGCTCACCTGATTGAATTTTCCTAGAATAGGTCTTTATAATACCACATACTTCTAATTCATAGCATATTATACTTTAAAAAAATTCATTATGTGATTATTTTCTGCAGTGAAATGTGATACCATTTGGATGAACCTTGAAAACATTCTGATAAGTGAAGATGATAGACCCAAAAACCTACATGTTGTATGATTCCATTTATTTGAAATATCTATAGTAGGCAAAATGAAAACCTTATGTTTTTCTTCAAAGTTTTACTTAATGCTTATTATGATAGCTTTGTGTATGTTTATAGCGGCACACATGTACACATATGTGCATGCCAGGTTCTATCTTAAATCTTCTAGTAAAAAAATTTAAATAGTTATTCCTCAGGAAATTTAATTTTAGTGAGAAAGGAAAAACCTGTATTGGGGCTAGGGAGATGGCATAGTTGGTAAAGTACTTGACACATAAGCATGAGGACTGTGTTTGGATCTCCAACACTCATAGAAACCAGGTGAGGGCTAGAGATGGCTCAGCAACTGAGAACACTTGCTGCTCTTACAGAAGACCTCCCGCACTGGGCAGCTCACAACTACTTATAACTGCAGTTCTCGGGGCTCTGACACCCTCCTCAGGCCTCCATAGGCACTCATATATATGACATATAGACACAGACATGTCCACATAAATGAAAATAAAAATAAATCTTAGAAAACAAAGTTTGGTGTGACAGTGCTTACCGGTAATCTAACAGTGGGGGTGGGGGTGGGGAGGCGGTAGACACAGGAGGATCCTTGGGGTTTACTGGCCAGCTAACCATTCTAGCCAAATCAGTGAGCTCCAGGTTCAGACCTCTCTTGTATCAAAAAAAATTAAGGTGAATGGCCTGCGAGATGGCTCAGCAGGTAAAGGTGCTTGCCAGGCAAGCATGATGACCTGCCTTTGATCCTCAAAACCAATGTAAGTAAAGTTTTCTTCTGATCTCTACACTCACTTTGTGGCACATGTGTGTCCGTATACATATATCGTGCATATACACACACACTAATAATTAATAGTGTTTTTTAAGTAAGGTGGATAGTGATAGAGGAAGGCACTTAATATTGACCTATGGCCTCTGGCCTTTGCATGCATGTATACATTCCTGTGCATGCAATCTGTACCCCTGTGAACACACACACACGCACACACACACACACACACACACACACACACACACACACACACATCCCAAAAAGAAAAACAAGTGTTGTCCAGTATGATAGTAGTCCAATAAAGAACTCTTTTAACTACTTATTTAAAAGTTTCTAAAGATTTCACAGTAGTGAAGAAAATGAAGATGAGACTTCAGGTTTAAATTGATAAAGAAAAAGTTGATAACTGCTATTAACTGTCTTAAAGGAGAGAAGATAGTGTGTGCATAAACATACGCGCTATAAAGGAATTTCCCATGTTTCTGGACTTGTGAGTTTTCTGACTTGTCTGAAATGAATGGCATTTTGGTGAGAGCTTGCACAAAGACTCTAAAACTAGGGCTATTTTCAGAGATGATGTTATTCCAGATGTGGAGGAGAGGTTTTACAGGGAGTCATTATCTGGAGCTGCTGGAGTAGGAAGAGGGAGATGGGAAGCTGTTGTCTGAAGTTTGGGTAAGCAGTGAGGTATCAGGATCTAAGAATGCAGGTAAAAATTCACCAGGTATGGTGAGTGTGAGAAGTGAGGTGTGGTAGCAGCTCAGGAGGAACTTAAGAGCTTTCTTGCCTGGGAGCTGGCCTTGGCTCTGCAGCACTTGCTCAGGCTGCTTTGTCTGCATTCTTTTGTAGGAGAGCTTAGTTTTTGTGCACTTACCGTTTTCCTGTTTACTCTGTATTTCAGGTAGACCTTCTGCGAGCAGGAGATGTTCCAAAACCTTTTCCAACACATTATAAAGATTTGTGGGATAACAAGCACGTTAAAATGCCTTGTTCCGAACAAAACCTGTACCCCGTGGAAGATGAGGTAAATACAACACTGGAGATGTTTTAGTCCCTGGGTCATGGTTTAGCACTTGTTTGGCTTTTGAATTGTGATGCAAAACAACTTAAAGTGCTTTGATCTTGCCTTTTTTTTTTTTTTTTTTTGCCCCCTGTAAGAATGGTGAGCGAACTGCAGGGAGTCGGTGGGAGCTCATTCAGACTGCACTTCTCAACAAATTCACACGACCCCAGAACCTGAAGGTATGGTCCTGCCCAATTCTATCTCCTATATAACTCTGAGAAGTAGGTCCTTTGTTTGATCCCTCAAAGACATTTTTTGATCATAATAATCTAGACCCAGATGACAGCAATGTTCATATGCAGTGTTTGTTTCCTATCACTTATGAAGGCCCTTGAGAGTCACTAGGGTAGAGGAATTGAGAGCTTGCCTAGAGCCACATAGACTAATTTGGTAAACCAGCAATAAAACTTCAGTTTCTTGGTTCTCTGTCCAATTTCCTTCAGTTTAAGTCTCTTTTTTTGTTTGTTTAAAATTATCATGCTTTCACAATGTGGTTAATAGGAAATCAAGAAAGAATAATGACCTCAGCACTTTTTGCCTAAAGGAAAACTGAGCCTGCCAATGATTAAAATATACATTAAATATTCTATTTTTATTGCCCTTATTACTTTAGGAGTTTAATTATTTATTAATCTTACATATGAGCAGTAATTTAATTTTTTATTTAAAAATTTTTATTTAAGAGCATAGGGTAATCATTAGATTTTCCCCTTAATATCTACAGTATACATGAACATGCATATTTTGTTAGAGAATTGTAGCCAAAAAAGCATAATGCCTTTAGCTTTTAATACATTTTAAGCTTACGTAAATAGTGGCACGGGTGTCTGTGCTTTATGAAAATGGTGTTGTTCATTTCCTTTCAGAGGCTTGATTTGTTATGGACCCTCTTGGGTTTCATGTTTTCTACCAAATTAATTTTAAGCTTGTTATAGTTCCTATGTGTGTTTTTTTTCCCTATTTTCTTTACATGAAAAACATTGGTACGTGTACAAGTACATATTTTGAACATTTTATCCCTTTCAAATAGCTTTTGTTGTTGTTGTTTTTTGAGACAGGATTTTTGTGTAGCCCTGGCTGTCCTGTAACTGTTTATCAGACTGACCTTGAACTCACTGAGATAAACTTGCCTCTGCACTCAGGAGGCAGAGCCAGGTGGATCTCTGTGAGTTCCAGGCCAGCCTGGTCTACAGAACAAGATCCAGTACAAGCACCAAAACTACACAGAGAAACCCTGTCTCAAAAAACCAAAAACAAACAAACAAACAAACAAAAAACAACTACATATAAACTGACAAGCTCACACAGTTCTCATGTAGGCATATTAGTTTGGGTTTTGTTTCATTTTAAGTATAACAAACCGCATTTGATTCATGTTTGTGATCATGATGAAAATCATTTAGAGTCGATATTTTTTTTTTGCATATTTTAAACCATTTATTCAAGCCCCAACTTGGATACTGAGAACTTTTTTAAATACTATGTGCAGAAAAAATGATTACTTTAGATTTAATCTTTCTCTTATAGTCTTAATAAACAATTGATGGATATCAGTGTGTGCAACAATGTGATCTTTTTGCTGATTAACTTGCAAACTGACCTTTTTTGATCAGCTTGCAAATAGACATGATAGTGACCACTTTGACCAGAGATTATTAGAATTGTTTTTATCTGTTTAAAGTACCACTAACTTGCATCCCTGCTGTGTTTAGACCTTTGTCTTCACGACCCAGACTCATACACTTACAAACACTTTCTGAGGACACTGCCCAAGCGCCATTTGAAAAACACTGTGTTAGGTTCTTTCTGTCCTTCTGATAGGCCTATTTTTCAGGATTTTCATAATTTTTTTCTTCAAGAACACAGAATAATCAGAGCATTCTGAATTAGTCTACTTGGCTCTTCAACAGTTTCTTAGTGCACCTTGATTACTCTAGGAAGGGGCAATTGCTTTAATGTGACATTCTCTTTAGTTTATCAACAGAACAAGGTCATCTGTCAGGATTTCTTATATCTGCTTATGGTAATTTCTTTGTTCAAAGAATGATACCTGAAAGGAAAAAGTAAAGATCAAGCCTTGTGATTGTTATAATCTTTTTGCTATTTATTCATTCAGTGGTAGATTTGGGGAGTTCAGGTATGCAAAGTTTAAAAGAAAAGCAGTATCCTCAGTACTATTTCTATTAATAGTGTGCTGAATAATTTGCACAGATAGGTCCTTGTGTTTATTATTCTGAGCTAGAAAGAACTCGAGTAGTTGATGGCTAACTACAAACTAACACCCCACCTTTCTGATGAAGAACTTGTAGTAGATACTTTTGAGTTTTGAAAACTAGAGTAAAAGTAAATCCAGTCAGGCACTTATTAGCATTGCAGATGGGAAGATACCCATTTATCTAAGTTCCTCATGTCTGAATTTTACCAGCTGTGGTTTGAAAATAACAAATCTGCGAGTCAGATGGCCTCACTGCCGTGGTTCTAATCCCAGCACTCAGGTAGAACAGGAAGTTTGCTCATTGTGTAACATGAAGTATTTTCCAGGAAGCTTTTTATAAGTTTTTAGTGATAGAGCACTTTGGAACCTTTATAGTAATAATTTAACACAGTGGTTTTTAGACTTGTATATTCCTTCAGAAAAAAATATTGAATTATCAATATAATTGTTTATAAATTCTACTTATTAATTTATTAATGATATAAATTATGACAGAAGTAGATATTTAAAAGAATGGGATAAGATCTAATTATAAATAATAGTTTCTTCTGTGCAGCTAATGGATTGGTTTTTGCATATCTTAACTGCAGAAACCCAGTGTACAGTATTATTTACTCAGACAGTGAAAACTTAAAACCAGTAGATGGCATAGTTTGACCTACCATTCCATATAAATATATAATATATACCACCATACAAAGTTCTTTACAGCTGTGTTGATTTCTGGGATAAGGTAAAATTATGTTACTTCTCTGGCTGTAAAGTAATTCAGCTCTGTAAGAGGATTTGAGACAAGTACATATTATTTTTCTATACTAGCAAAGTTATGTTTTGTAGTTTATGAAAATAATGGATGGTCGGGCGGGGCTGGAGAGATGGATCAGTCAGAAAAGTACTTGCTGTGCTAGCAGGAGGACCTGAATTTGAATCCTCAGCACCCATTTAAAAAACCTGATTCCGTATCTGTAACTCCAGTGCTTAGGGAGATGGAGACAGGCTGGAAACAGGCAGATCCCTGGAGCTTTTCCCAGCTAGTCTAGTCCATTAATTAGTTCTGGGTCATTGAGAGACCCTGCCTCAACAACTAAGGTGAAGAACACCTGTAAAAGATACTGAACAGGGACCTCTGGCCTCTACACATACATGCATATACTTATGCATTCATGCACAGGACATAATGAATGCATACAACCATGTACACACACTCACGCACACACACACAGTACCATAAGTGAGGGGGAAAAATACCATTGTGTACTTTAAGACACTGTTCTTCAATCTTTTTTCCTTTTAAACATTTTCTTCCTTTATTCCCTCCATATGTTATTATAGTGCTACAAGTAACTGTATATCTCTGAGAATATGTAAATGTATAAAGTATATATAACTGTACATATGTGATGTTACTGAATATCTTATACATGTGTGTATGCACACAGAGAAATATATATATATACACACAACATACATCAACCACAAACCATTGTAATCTCTTTATTTTTTTAATTCCTTCAGGTCTGATTTTGGCCCAGTTGGAATGCATTGCCCCCATTTAGAATGCATGCTTTAGGGTAATTATGTTTTCCTCCCATTGCTTAACATACTTAATCTCACTTTTCTTACGTGAATAATAAATTAGTGTGTATTCTGTTTGTCCATAGCTTCTAATGTGGAGTAGTTAATGTCAGAAGGAAGCGTGCTTAGCATTAAGAAGTTTTCAGGAAGCAATTTGTAAAAGATAACTTACATGACTATGTCATGAGATTTTTGTTTCTGTTTTTTCCATAGGATGCTATTCTGAAATACAATGTGGCATATTCTAAGAAATGGGACTTTACAGCTTTGGTTGATTTCTGGGATAAGGTAAAAGTGTGCTTATTTCTTTGGCTGTAAAATGATACTACTTTTTAAGAGGACCTGAGAAAAGTACATGTAATTTTTCATTATCAACAATATTTTAATGGTTTTTCAAATGCATAATTAGATAATTTGGTACTGAAATTGAATTTTGTCTTGTTCCCTTGTTAATAGTATTTTTTATTATATTGTTAATACTATTATCATCATTATCAATGTATATATCTGTTCCATGACTAGATATTTTCCCCCTTTTGGATTTTTAGACAGTGTCTCAAAATTTTTTAGCCTAGGCTGCCCCCAAACTCCTGACAGTCCTGCCTAGTCTCCTGAATGCTGGGATTACAAATATGAGCCACCACAAATGTATTATGACTTGATGCATAATATCACTACTATGCAGATATGTAGGTTGTTCAATTTTACCTTGTTATCATCTACACTATAGTGACGTGTGTACATGTAATTACATAGTAGTAACATGTTGTGCTATAAGTATGTGTGTATGTATATATTCCTGTAGTTCAGATTGTTTCTTTAGATAATCCCAGAAAGTAGATGTTGAGGTGAAAAGATACAAAAGCATATGGCTCTTCCTAGTCTGCATATGTACTGTAAAGTAATTTTCTGAAGCTACTGCAACTTTCTATGCCCTCAGTGTGCTAAGAGCATCACTTTAGAGCTACCAGTAGAAAGATGAACAGCAGCATCTCTCTGTTAAAAAATAGCAGGAAACTTCACATTGCATTTTGGAGTGAGGTGTAGTGGTGTGTGTTTATCATCCTAGCACTAAAGAGGCTGAGGCAGGAAGGAGGATTGCCAGTTAAGGGCAGCCTGGTTGTACAAAGAGAGATCTACTTGATTCTGAACTATGCAGAAATAGGAAGTAATTTATTTAAGACATTTTTGGGGTGGTTTCCTTTTTTTTTTTAATTGAAATTGCTTTGAATTTTCATTCATTTTTGCAAGAACATGAATTTTGTTGCTTTGAGGTAAATATACCAAAGTACAGTTGCTGAGATGTTTTTAAGTGTATTTTTCAGTTTTAGAAGAAACTGCCAAACTACTTACCAAAAAAAGCTGTCCCAAAAAATTAAGTTTCCACTTAGATACTTTTATATATAATCTTTTAAAAATTATGCCGGGCGGTGGTGGCGCACGCCTTTAATCCCAGCACTCGGGGAGGCAGAGCCAGGCGGATCTCTGTGAGTTCGAGGCCAGCCTGGACTACCAAGTGAGTTCCAGGAAAGGCGCAAAGCTACACAGAGAAACCCTGTCTCGAAAAACCAAAAAAAAAAAAAAAAAAAATTATATAAAATTTGAGTTGTTTGCATTTCCCATGTTATTTCGAATCCTTTCAATTATTTATGCTTCATTTGCTAATAATAGAAACAAAATTGTTCTTAAAACATTATAAATTAAAATATGTTTAATATTCCACAGTTTGGTTATATAAGAGAGAATAGTTGTTAAACTGTAAACATGGATGATGTAGTTACTTCATGTTAGAGCCTTTTCCTCCCTAGCTATCTTTCAGGTAAATAATTTTGAGGTAATTAAAATCATTATTATTTTTCCATTTTACAAATGAGTAGCTGCAATTTCAAGATGGGCTGGTTGATCCAGGGTGACATACTTTGTCCCTGGTGGGAACTGTCTAGCCCAGTCACAGGTAGTTGTCCCGTGACTTCCCTCTGCACATAGCTTGCTCCCTGACTGCTGCCTCATTTTCTAAGCAACTGATAAAGTCCCACCGTTCTTTTAAAATTCTGTTTCTCTAGACTTAGACTTTTCTGCATAACCCCCCTAAAATGAGGTCACACACTCCTTCTTTTTCATTTCTATGACAGATGCCTTAGTTTATCTTTTGGAGCTCTCTTAACTTTATTTTTGAACTCTTGGCATCATATAGTGGTTAAAGCATTCCTGATAGAGACTTGAAGGTCTTGACCTCTGTGTCTCCTGGAGCACACAGTACAGTGCCTTCTGTGTCTGTCAGGCACTCTGAACATTCATGGTCTTGGCTTCAGATGTGACCAGGTGGTCGGACTGGTTTTCAGAGTTACCAATATCAGGAGAATACTAGATGAAAAATGCTTTAAGTGAGAAAAGAGTGAGATGTTTGTGATTTCTGTTACCAGTCCCTCCCATGTACACAGCACCCTCAAATACAATGACCTCCTGTGACATTTCTGGCATTTCTTTCCTGTGACATTAATAGATTAAGAATCTCTTTTCTCTAGGACTTCTGACAGTGATCCAGGTGAAAGTAGTTGACTCCTTTGTCAGGGGCCAGAGAGGAATATTATTTAAAACTTCATGTTAACACTGTGTCTTAATTGGGAAGAGCCCTGAAATATGGAAATGCAATTGACATAGGAGACCCTGCACTGCTGTCTTTATTTTCCAGACGTGTTTAATGATCACAGGCATTATTTGTAAGACTGAGTGTTGCACTTTTGTGCTTTCAGAGTCATTGTGTATCAGCATCATGGAGGCCTTGTTAAAACATACAATGCTGCCCACTGCCCTCCTCCTGGTTCCAACTTAAAAAGTTGTCTTGCGGGCTTAAAACTGCATGTTTGTATCAGGTTCCGGAGGTCACATTAGACTCTCTGATGGCTCTATAGTATTAGACAATTTATCTTATTCTTTTGCATGCAAGAGGTCAAATAACCACTTTGATTGCTGTACAGGAATGTTTTAAGGATCTAAGCTAAGCATTATATCTGAAGCCACTCTTTAAAATTCTAGAATGCTTGCAGATTCACTCTGCACATGGCTGCAGCTCCAGTCTTGTGCTTTTTCTGTCTGCTAGAGAAACATTCCAGGATGTTGTGGCTGCCACTGCGTATCAGGGGCAATGCAGCTTCTGGGGGACACAGTTGGAAAAGAAAAAGAAAAAGAAAAAAATTTTCTAGAATGCCAATCCAATGATTCTGTCTTAGGCACATTGAATGTGGATTTTTAATTTTTTTTTTTTTTTTTTTTTTTTTTTTTTTTGGTTTTTCGAGACAGAGTTTCTCTGTGTAGTTTTGGAGCCTGTCCTGGACTAGCTCTATAGACCAGGTTAGCCTCGAACTCACAGAGATCCACCTGCCTCTGCCTCCCGAGTGCTGGGATTACAGGTGTGCGCCACCACCGCCCGGCTTTAATGTTTTAATACTTAAAAATGAACAAATACGTTAATTTCTAAACTTTACATCGTTAACTATTTTTTATAGAATAGATTCTAGCAATGTAATTATCAAGTCAAAGTATATTATGATTTAAATATGAAATGTCTGCACAAACCCTTTTCGAACACTTGGTTCCAAGCTGATATTACTGTTTTGAGAGGTTACGGGCCCTTTTGAGTGTGGAGATGGCTGGCAGATACAGGGCCATAGAGGTAGGGCTTAGAGGCATGGAGATGGTAACATGTCATTTTTTTACCTCTGGGGCCACAACTATGAGCCGATTTTAGCATGCATGCCTTCCCGGCCTTGGTAGGCGATGCCCTCTGAAGCCACAAGCCAAATCAAATCTTCCCTTCAGCTGTGCCTTGTTATGTGTTTGATTTCAGGACTGAGAAAAGTAAATGATGCAGAACATTGGCCCTAGGAATGGAGTCATTGCTGCTATAAATCAGACTGTGGGGCTTTTGGAATCATTTGTAGGAGAAATGAGAAAGAGTTTGAAGCTGTGGGCTAGAGAAGCCCTGGTGTGTGTAGAACTGCACTAGTGGGGCAGTCCAGTGGTAGTGCAAAAGACCAGAATCTGGAAGAAGTGCAGCCAGGAAAGACTGTTCATGAGGTTATGGGGGAACAGGACTCATGTGGGAGCTGCACTAGAAAAGCCACTTTTGTTAGATCCAGGCAAAGAATTTGACCACATTGTGTTGTGTCCTGAAAACTGAGTGAAGACATTAAAAAATAATGGACTAAGGAAATTTGAAGACAGCATAGCATTCAGGTTGTGGTATAATTATTGCTCAATGTGTTTGGTGAGGTTTATAATGAAAATTCAAAGCAAAACATGGGGCAGAAAGATATGTGAAAATGTGTAGGAAAGAGTGAATTGGGTTAAAGTTGTAGAAGATTGAGTATTATTAAAGTCTTACTATTGGAACAATAGAAAAGATGCCTTGAGGACAAGACCCCAGCTGTTGATGCTTCACATTATAAAAATGCAAATTCATTTCAAAGGAGAATTCCTGAACGAAGAGAGTGTTCTGGGCGTCCTGCTTGATCAGGACTCCCCAGGGCCATATTTCCCCAGGTTCATCCAGAGAACCATTCAAATACCATTACAGCTTGTGGTGGAAGGGGCCAGGCTACAATTTTAGCTAGGAGCATAACTTAGTGTTTTCTGCATGGAGCTACTTTTGCAGCCATGCAGGATGCAAATGCTAGAGGTTTGTGGAGAGATGTGTGAAGGTTCCAGAAAACCGGCTGAGCCATCTGCGTGCAGCAGTCAGATGCCCTGTATGGGTATCCTATATGTAAAGCTGTAAAGATAAAGCCCAAGTTGCAGTGGAGGTATGTTATAGATGCCAGGAATGTGGGATATCCATTTAGGAAAGCTATTGGCACTGAGTGTGATTCCAGAGTTGTTAGAGTCAAAGCCTGGGCCCTGGTCGCACTGGCAAACCAGACTCAGCCACCCATCGTTAATAGGCTAGTTAGAGAGGAAAGGATAGTAAAAGGCAAAGAAAGGTGATATATTCAGTGTAGCCATATCAGGAAGAGGAACTAATAGAAGTTCAATGACCATTTTCCCCTTAAGTCCATCTTTGGGGTCCTGATGTGAGGTTTAGATTTAAGTAGAGGTCAAGAGGTGTGCATAATTAAGCAGTCTAGTTCAAGGTGTGATGCCGTCCATACTGACCCATCATTCTATAGGCTCCAGTAGCTCTTGCAAGATAGTCTGACAAGTCAGAACTGAAATCTGGGTGGCAAGTTCCTTCCAGACAACACCACGCTTCAACTTTTTCTTTCCCCTACCATGAGATTCCTTGGAAAATACCAATTCTTTGTGGATTGTTATTTCAATAGCTTAGTAGCCAAAGGGAGGGGTAAGGCATAAAATCTCTTTAGACTATCTTCATTCTGCCCTCGAAGATATTACAAGTGGAATTACAGGCATCCGAGCTAGAGGGGCAAGCTGTGGAAGCCATGGGCACACATAATGCCAGTATGAGCCCCAGACACTGGATGTAGAGCTAGGGGGTTTGATTCTTGCCATCTTGTGTTTTAGTCTTGTGCTTGTGCCCCTGTTCTTCCAGTTGGGAATTGGATTGTTTATTCTACTAACATTATATATTTAAAATGCTTGTTTGGATTTTACAGGAGCTCACAATTAAAAGATCACCTTAACTTTTCAGAGACTTTGGTCTTTGGTGTTTGGAATAGTGTTGGAACTGGAAGACTGTGGGGACTTTTGAAGTTGAACTAAATACATTTTGAATTATGAGCTGTCCATGAGCTTATGGAGACCAAAGGCAGAATGTTATATTTGAATGTGAAGTTCTTCCATAGGGTCAAGTTTTTTAACACTTGTTTCCCTAGCATGTAGCCCTGTTTGGGGAGGTTGTGGAACCTGTTTGACATTGGGCCTAGCTAGCAGGCGTAGGGCTATAAAGGTAAAGCTTATGGGTAACAACCTTGTCTTAGTTCTCTCCTGAGCCACTTTCTGCTTCCTGTCTCACATTCCCACTGCCCCAGCCAATAACTGTCCTCACAGCCACGTTACCTGCATAGTGGACTGTATCCTCTCAAACTGTGTGCCAAAATCAATCCATTCTCCCTTAAATGCTTCTTGCCATAGCTAAGACAAGTGGCAAATAAAAAGGTTATATGGATTTTGAAGACTTAGATGATAATGTCAATTTCTATTTCCAAAAGGCGGTTCTAGATTCCAGTTCTCACCAGCAGCATATGAGAACCCTTTATCACCATGCCTTCCTCAGTGTACTTACTGTCAAAGTATGAAAGTGTATATAAGCATTCTGTACAGTATCCTTAGGGGAAGGGCTTGATGAGTTTGTTGAGTTGCTGCCTGACAAATGCACCTAAAGGTATTTGATATATTACTGAGGAAAGTAAATTTTAGCTAGGACAGAGTTATCTTTATCGGTTATAGGGGGCTGGAGAGATGGCTCAGCAGTTAAGAGCACTGGCTGTTCTTTCAGACGACCCAGGTTCAATTCCCAGCACCCACATGGCAACTTACAACTGTCTGCAACTCCAGTTCCAGGGTATCTGATACTTTCACACCAATGCACATAAAATCAAGTTAAATAAATTATTAAAAATACATAAAAATAAAATAATTTTAGCATTTCTAATGATATCAATGTGATGTGAAACTTCTGATTTAAATGATGTGACTTCTCAGACTAAATAATTTTAATATTATTGGGATTTATAATTAGATTATAAAGTTGATGGATTGACTTTAAAAGTTTGAGATTCTTCTCCTATGTATATCTTCTATGTAGTACAGTTTTCACAGACCTGAAGAAATTTTTCAATTGCTTTTAGGGAAAAAAAGAAAAAGCAACTTTTTATACTGTTTACTGAAGACCTCCATATATCAAAAAGGAATTGCCACTTATTGAATCCTTACTGTTTTGAAATTTAAATAGAATACTCCAATTTAGAGAGGAAACTATAAACAGGTTTTAAGATATGTACTTGAAATGGGAATAGATTTGAATTTGGTCAGTTCCTAAACAATGCAGTAACTACTAGATATAGGAGTGATTACTAGACTCCATGCCTGTGTTCTTTTCTATTGTAATGATATTTATCTTAGTTAGGGTTTCTATTGCTGTGAAGAGACACCACGACCACGGCAACTTTTATAAGGGAAACGTTTAATTAAGGGGGCTTGCTTAGTTTCAAAGGTTCAGTCCATTATCATCACGACAGGGGACATGGTGGCATGCAGGCCGACATGGTGCTGGAGAAGTATATCTTGATGCTGAGAGTCATTTATCTTGTAGGCAACAGGAATTTGACTGAAACTCTAGGTGATATCCTGACCATAGAAAACCTCAAAACCCACCCCCACAGTGACACACTTCCTCCAACAAGGCCATACCCGCTCCAACAAAGCCACACCTCCTAATTGTGCCACTCCCTATGAGATTATGGGGGCCAATTCCATTCAAACTACCACAATGTTTTTCCCCTAAAGAACACTAAATGTCTTTTGTACATAATTAATGCACTGTATTATACAAGATAAAGAATTGCTTGTCAGCTGTATCATTAGAAAGGGACATTGGACATATCCATAAATGAATATAATAATTAAGCAGCATAGCAGAATGAATGTTCTAATAGGGCCTGGTGTGCCATGAAAGGACAATTTCAGAATTGTATTTAGAGTCAGTAGACAAATAGAGGACATACCACTTGGTTAGTTCAGAGTATAAAAGATACAGTTAAAGGAAATACATCTGTTATATGAATAACAAGTTGACTTCATTGTCTATTTTGATAGGGTTTAAAATCACCTAGAGACAAGCCTTTAGGCATGCTTGTGAAGGGTTAGTTAGTTTAGGTTAGTTCTAGGGGAAACCTTAACATTGAGTGGTCCTGAATAAAAGAGAGAAGGCAAACTAAGCAGTAACATTCATCATTTTCCACGTTTTGACTGTGGCTGCAGGACAGTTATGTGTCTGAAGACTACTGCCCTGCTTTACTTCCCCATCATGATGGACTGTCCCCTTGAACTGGGAGCCAAAGCACTGCTTTCCTCAAGCTGCTTTGTCGGGGATTTTGTTACACGCAACAGAGGAAAGTGGTATGGAGATGTTGGAGCTATTGCTATGATAAACTTGACTGTGTTGTTCTTAGGCCGTCGGAATTGACTTGCGGGAGAAATGTGAAAGAGTTTGGAACTTTGGGCTGGAAATCTCTTGACTACTATAAGCAGAGCTTAATGGGTCATTTTGTTAGGAGCTTTGGAGACAAAAACATGAAAAATACAGACAGTGTGGTCTGGCTCGTGAAGTTTCATCAGGGAACAAAGACTATACGAACTGGGTTAGGAACAGTAGGTGTTCTGGTAATGAATCTGCTGTGTTCTTCCTGAATCCTGAAAGGTTGAGTGAGGCTGAATTTAAAGGTAATGGGCTGGTTTGTTTGGCAAACAAAAATTGAAGACAGGATAGCCTTCAGGCTGTGGCATGGTTACAGCTCATTGTCTTATCCAGGTCTGTGAGAGAGTAAAAAGTAGATCAGAAAGATAAGAAAAATGTGACCTTTGTCAAGGAAAGGAAGTTGAACTTTTTGGACAAGGAGAGTGTAGATGAGGAAGATCTGTAATTATTAAGAAGATACGTTTCTTTAAAAAGACCCTGGAAATACAGGAAAGGTATCCTAGGGACAAGACTACCACCAGGCTCTAACATGTGAAAATGCAAACCCATCGTCTCTGAAGTAACTGGATCAAAAACAACTCTACCTGACTCCCCAGACTCAGCACGCAAAAGCTAATGCAGCCGTGCTCCAAGGAGCCAGGCTTCCTCCCAAGCTAGCAACAGAACTTGGCAGCACTGACCTCTCGGTACTAGTTTTATAAGCATGAAATATGTAAGATTTGGATAGGGAGGGTTGAGGTTCATGGAATTCTTTTGTGCCACAGTTCTAGAGAACCCGAGGCCAGGCAAGGCCTGACAAGGTAGTAATCTTGCAGAGTCCAGAAGAGGGCATCAGATTCCCCTGAAATTACTGTTAAGAGTGGATTGTGAGCCACGGTATGGGTGCTGCAAACCAAGTACAGGGTCTCTGGAAGAGCAACAAGTGCTTTTAACTGCTGGGTTGTCTCTGCAGCCCTTTTCTAAGAATTTTATATATTTGCACTTATGCTCATGTACATTACCCATTTTTTAAAATGTGTTTTTGTTTTTGAAGCAGGGTCTCACGATTTAGCTTTGGCTGTCCTGGGACTCACAATGTAGACTAGGTTGACCTCCAACTCACAGATTTCCACAGCCTCTGCCTGAATGCTGGGATTAAAGGCCTGCACTCATTTTACATTAAATTTTATATATAATATGAGTTATGGACCCAGTTTTATTATACTTTAAATCTAAAAATATTTATTTCCTGTGCTGTATGTGTATGCAGAGACACAATTACACACACATGTAATGTGGAGGTCAGAGAACAGCTTTTCAGAGTCCGTTCTCTTCCACCGTGTGGATTCCGGAATGGAGCCCAGATCATCGAGCTTTTGAAATGTTCCTTTTTCTGGTAAGCTGTCTTGCCAGCCCTCACATTATTTTCTATGTGACCATCCATTTCAAGTTAAATTTCATGTATTTATTATAAGAAATAGGGGTCCAGCATCATTATTTTAGTTATGGCTAGTTGGTTGTCCAAACACCATTTGTTAGAAGTGTATTTTCTATTTATCTTGATTCCCTTCTCAAAACCCAAGTTCCTGTATGTGTGAAAGTATATCCTAGCCTTCAGTCTTGATGACTGTATCTTTGTAGTAAGTTTTACAGTCAGGAAGCATGAATCTTCTGACTTGATTCTTTCTGCTGTTTATTTGGCTTTGTTGAATCTTTTGCATTTGGATATGAATTTTAGGATTAGTTTGTTAATTTATACAAAAAGAAAGCATCACGGGGCAGCTTATAATGTTAGAATCCAAATTAATTGTACCTTTTGAGTTAGTGCCGGTAATTTCAGGGTTACTTTATTGAGCTTTTGACCCATGACAGCCATAAAGTAATGGATTCCTTATCTATCCCTCTGACAGGAAATTGGATGTCTCCGTATCCTTGAATCTTAATGAGTCTGGTTCTTAGATTTAATTTCTGATGCAATGAAAAGTTAATCAAATCGATACAGTATTTTTCTTTGTCATATAAGTTATTGAACATAGCATTTGTATTTTGTAATTTTTTTTTGGCTTTAAGTGGATATAGTGGTTAACTTCCTTAAACTAATAGTAAATGTGACACCTGAGATGGCAGTAAGACGTCCCATTGGTACCTCTGTGACCTTGCTGGGAACTAATTATTTCATCCTTTCATTCTTTTCCCCTTCAACTCCTAATCACAGTGCTCAGCCCGGACTTCCCTCTTTATTTGGAGACCTTGCCCCTAGCACACACAAGGGGTCAGGGTGATATCTATATATATAGAGAGAGATTTAATGTAGATCGTAAATAGAAAGTGACTGCCAAGGTGCTGATGATAGTTTTATAGTTCTTTAGGGAAAGGATTCATTACCGTTTTTATCTACTTTGTCAACATGCAGAGGGCTAAAGGAACTTAAACCAGATCAAATACTTTCTTACTGTATTCTTCAAGTCTTTGCCTGTGTGTATAGTGTTTTAAATATTTATATTTATCGTATATAGTTATATCTCATCTAAATATATGGTTAGAATGTCTTATTGTATATTACAAAATTTTCTGTTACAGCTTTAGAGTTTTTAGTCTTAATGATTGCATAGTAGGTCTATTAAATTGACATCACTCTCTCAGCCATTGCAGTGTTAGAGATCTGAGAATATCCATGTAGCATAGCTAGAGACTTGGGGTGGTTTCTCTGCTCTGATAGAATGGCTGTTCTGTTATTGTTCTTGTAGTTAACCAAAAAATTTTAGATGTTTAAGACGTTTTTATGTTTTCTTATCTGTCACATCTTGGAAGGTTAATGCAGAACTTTATCAAGTCATAGCCCACGGGGACAGTGCTGCCCAGGCCTTCTGCAGTTAGTGAGAAGTGAGTGTCAGACATTACAGATGGCAGTGGTAATGGAAAAGGAGTGATTTAGTGCAAGGGGAGTAATTGTTTGGCTAGATTTGAAATAGTAAGTGAATTATGTTTTGTGTTTTTATGTTAGCTGCATCTACCTTCTGGAGTAGGAATGCTTTTCACTCTAAAGAGCTCTTAAATATTGTTTATTAAAGAATTTGGAATTTGTTTTTTAATTTTTAAATTTATTTTTAACTGATAAGAATTAAAAACTATAAAAATTAAAAACTGTATAGATAACAATGCGATATTTCAATACATGTTTATACTATATAATATTTAAATCAAGTAAAATATTGATTTTCTAAAACATTTATCATTTCTTTATAGAGAGAACATTGAAGAAATTAACAACTTTTAAAAGTAGTATAGTGTGTTATTGTTATCTTTTGATCACACAAAATTTGGAAACTGTTTACTTAAATGTCACACTGAGTGCTGAGTGTCCTGCTTTGTTAAAGAGAAAATATCTCGTGAAATTTAACATCATACCAACACTGATAATAAAGCATGGTTCCACATTACTGTTATTACCTACAGACTTTCTTCTTTGCAAGAATCATGGGACCCATAGTTCTACTCGTGACACATGAGCATCCTGTTTTGGGATGGAAGTAGGAATATTGCTGAAGCCATCATTATTTTGTCAAGAACCAGCAAAAAAAAATCACAGATCGCTCTATTAATTTGTAATTTATAGTTATTTATATTAGGTACACCATGTTGAAATTGCAGTTATTTAATGGTTTTGCATCTTGAGTGCTAGTGTTGGCCTTCCTTACTGCCAGCTGTTAGAAGTATTGGGAACAAATCATGTTTTTTATGGTCCTCCTGTGTGGCGTTCCACAAAATTAAACCCAAGCACTTCAATAATTTATATTCCAAATGGATCAATATTCTTACTCTCGGCATTTTTCACAGGAGATTTTAATGAAATGCCCTGTGTGTTAGTAAAGGTTCTCTTATTTTAATGCATTATAAAGGAGCTTTAAGCATTTCCATCTTTTAGCACCTGTGGCATGATTTCATTTCATTCTTAATTAGTGAACTTGAGGTTTATGTCATACATTAAAGCCAGAGACTGAGGAGGAGCATGGGTTGTATATTTAAGAGGAGCTCCTCTGTATCAGGGAGAGGATGTTGGGTCTAAAGAGAATGGGTGCTTTATAATTATTTATTAACCTATATACATATATTTTTAATTTAAGATTGTAATACAATATATAATATATTTTGGGCATGTTTCCTCTCCCCCAACACCTCCCACATCCTCCTCACTATTACTTACCCAAACTTGATGTTCTTTTTCTTCCTCTCAAAAACAAAAACAAAAATCAAAACAAACAAACAAAAAGCTAATGACAAAAAAATGCCAAAATGAAGCAAAAAGCCTTCAATAAAAAAAATGGAGTTTGTTTTGATACACAGATTTTATGAGTATATATTTCATGATATGTGCAAAAATATTTGATATAAAGAGCCTGAAATTTCTAACATTGATTTATATAGAGAACTTTTTTTTTCAGCACCTGGGTTAGTTGTTCAAAGTAAACCTAAAGATTTTAGTAAGTTGTTTATTTTCCACTCCATCTCTCATTTTATGCTTGAGATATAAAGATGGATGTATTTACATCTTTCTCATTTCTTCCTTTTGGTCTCATAAAGGATGTAGTAACCAACAGCTGCTGTCCTTTGGTTTGGGTTTTTGCACCTGTGGCTGCAAAAGTAGGCTCTGAGAGATAGGGGTAGGGTAGAAAGAAGACATTTAAGAAAAGAAAGAAAAACTGTAAAGCAGACAAGTTTTGTTTGCTGTGTTGTGTAGACTTGTGATATATTCTCTTTGGGAAACTATATTTTTTCTTTAGTAAATATAGCAAAGTCTGTACCTCAGATTGAACATATAAAATCATCTTTATTGCAGCTTAGAAATTGTGTGTATTTGGGGGAATAGAAAGATGGCTCAGCAATTAAGAGCATTTGCTACTTTTTCAGAAGACCAGAGTTCTGTTCCCAGCAGTTCCCAGCTGCTTGTAATGAAGATCCTAGGGACTCTGACATCCTTCTCTGGCTTTTGTGGGCACCTGCATGCATGTGCATGTCCACACACAGACACATGCATACACATACATTAAATCTTTAAAAATAAAAATAAAAAGTAGCTGTGCATCTTTTGTCTTTGTTATAGTTGTAAAAATACCAAGCATGTGTTGTACAATTGGCTGTTGTCCTGTGAGTTGTTAGGGAAGGGCTACTTAAAACCTCTTTCTCTGTGAGAAAGACTAAACCTATCAGTAATGAACTGGCATTCTTTTTTATATTCCACTTACTTTAAAAGGTAGATCAGAGTTATACGTATGCAAATTAATGCAATAAATTTTATGCCTAGTTTATCCTTTTCTCAGAGTCCTTCATGTGTTATTTTAAAATTCCAAAGCAGACACAACACAATTTATTATCTCCCAGGTTGAAGTATGTATTGTTATAATGTTACACCTATACTTAAACAAAAAAGTTTTTTTTTAAGTTTTGTGATTATGAGAAGCTTAAAATTATAATGTACTAGCAGAGCATGAATATAAACCCAGAAAAGCAACATGACTTGTATTAAAGTAGCTTACAAAGTTCTCACATGGGGAAATTAATGGCCTTAAGTTTTGATTAACGTCTGTATTATGTGACAAAAATCTTAAAATAATTAGGCAAAACTCAGCATAAAACAGTCATTATTAAGAAGCGTTAAAGACAGTAGTGTGTGCATAAGTATCATTTGAGCTTCAATGTACTTATGCATCAGAGAGGTATATTATAAACTGCCTAACCTTCCAGGGTGTAACATATTATTGTGGGTAGGTTATCTCATGATTGTAACTGTATCAAAAATGCTTAGTAACTTCTGTATATTGAAGTTATTTGCCCTTCCTCTCAACTGGTTTTCTATAAACATTTTACTGAATGTTAGTATTCTTTAGACTAGTTTGAGAAAAACTAATCTAAGGCAAGTATTTGTGGTGACCACTGTTTCAAACCAGAACAGAATTCTGTATTCAGTAATCAGTAAGGATGTTGGTTTTTTTTCTCCAGTGTAGGCCTTTGGTATTGTGGGATTTGGGTACTATAGAAGTGTGTTTTTGCTAATGAACACATTCTTTGTACCTTCTGATTTAGAATTATTAATAGATAATCTATTTTCTGGGTCTTTCTTGAAAGCTTAAAAAATTGTAAATGTCCTTGTTGTATTTGTCATGAAGAGCCAGTAGCAAATCCCTAATCAAATGAAAGCAGCCTTGGATGTTTCATAAGACTACAGCTAATGCCTTTATCTCTGTAGCTTTCGAGCCTCTGACTTGGAGTTCAGTGGAAGTGTAACCTTTTTGGACTTCTTCCCTTGGTGACTCACAGTCTCTGGAATCAATAAGGTCTGCATTACTTTACAGCACAAGCTAATTTAATTCATGAGAACTGTAGAAGCCAAAAGGCATCTAATCAGAGTCACTAAAATATTAAAACAGATAAATTGTAACTCTTAGGTGTACATGGAATATGTCATGTTCCATCATCACTTCTATATTTGGTTTATGTGCATTATTGTATTGGGGTGTATGTTTAAGGTTTATATTCATGGTTCTTCTAAATGTAGTTCATATCCCATAGGACACATTGCTACAATTGGAATGAGGCACTTTGCTTTGAAAGACTTACCAAGTTGTTGTGGAAGCTCATTCTTAATGGAGCCCTCTATGTGCTATGTCATTGATGAAGTTAGAGTTATCTTGTGATTATGAAATACTAGATTGTATTTATCACTTGGCACACAAGGATGTCAGATATTATAGGTACTCAAAAGTGGAAGCCATGTATTTATCACTTGGCACACAAGGATGTCAGATATTATGGGTACTCAAAAGTGGAAGCTAATTCAGTAGAGTTTGTTCTGTATTCTAATAATGAAATTAATCTAGTATATTAATGTCCTCTAGCTGCCAGCCTTTTCATTTATTTATTTGAATTAAATAGTAAGTAGTTATTCCTTTTAAATGAGGCTTTGGTGTTGACTTCATTATTCAGACACCTACTCTGTTAAAAGGGTGATGATTCCAGGCTTTAATTTCCCCTGTGCCTTATATTTCTCTTTATCATCTAGCTCTGAACTATGCTACTTGTTTGGGCATTTGGCATTTTATGTACCTAGTTTGGTGTGATGCCTTAATTCTTATTAAGTTAATTTTCATCTAATATTACATGTTACAATCCATTAAGAATAAACCTTGCAAAAAAATAAATAAACCTTGCATATTCCTTTTTATAAGTGGAATGTCACGGTACCTGGTTGCCACAGATGTTCTTTGATTTTAAGTAGAGTATTTTAAAAAGACATTTTCTAAATCAAGAACCATTTCCAGTAAAATACGGAATATTTTCAGAGCCATGGGAAGAGCAGCTCAAAGATAAACAAAAGGCATCTTCTCTAGCAGTGGAGTATTAAAGCTGTTCGGTCTCTGCCATATACAGCCCTTTCTTGGCAATTGATTCCTGTCTTCTGTAAGAGAGCTTTTCTTTCCTTCCTGCCTGTTGCATATGAATCACAGAACATTGCAGGTTCAGTCCTAGCTCCAATTCCTCCGAGATTTGCCTCTACTGCAAGATGCTCCTTATATTTTCTTTCTTTGCTGGAACATCCTCTATGGCTATCTGATGGAGACAGTGTATTTTTGAGAGCTTTACTTTGTACAGTGTAAGTAGTACCCCCTTGTCTAATTCTCACAACCACCCCGTAGCTAGACATTGTTAAAGTATTTCTGTTTTACAAGTGAAGGACTGAAGATCAAGATAATAGAAGGGTTTTTGGTGGTGGTGGTAGTGGTTTGGTTTGGTTTTTAGAGACAGGGCCATACTGTGTACCTCTGGTTGGCCTGGAACTCACTATGTAGACCAGTCTACCTTAAACTCACAGAAATCTATCTACTGCTGTCTCTCAAGTGCTGGGATTAAAGGTATGCACCACCATGCCTGGCTTAGAGAGTTGAAGAAACCGCACAGAATTAGAATTTGTTAATTATTTTAGCTGCCCTCAGCTACTACTTCCTGTCTACTGTTCATTCCCTCATCTTAACAGATGCTGTAATTTTCTTTCCTGAGCTTCCTGAAACTCACCCCATCTTTATAGCACTGTCCCATCTATATTGGTAATACGGCTCAGCTGGTAGACCGCTGTCACTGCAGCTGACCCTGTGTACTGCAATGCTCCGTCACATCCATCTTTGAGGTTACACAGTGAACTAACTGTCTGAAGCATATATGGTGATACCTTCCACTGTATCCTTCTATTTCAGTTCTTCTGGGTGGTATTTATTAAATTATTTTATGTTGCCTCTGCCCACCTCTGGGATCATTTCACACTGTCTCCTATTCCTCACCTCATAGTCTAAAAATCTCATTGTGGTTCTCTAGCAAGCTGTTTGCTTCCCTTCTTCCATCCTTAAGGCTCAACTCAGGCTTGGTCTCTTTTGTCCTTTCAGCCTCTACCAAATGTTCTTCTGTGTGCTCACAGTACTGTCTTCTCCCCTGCACTTACTTTTGTTTCTCATGTTCTGTATGAAATGTCTGTATTTTCCCTGAGGCTAAACTTCTTCCAAATCGGACCTCTTGTTGTTTTCTAATTCATGGCTTGAATGGAAATGTGAGCTTTGAGCCACAATCTCTGAGACATTTCAGAATAATTGTGTAAGGTGACGGTTGACCTCACATTGGCAACAAGTAGACAGAAGACGGAGTCAGTAGATATAACTTTGATGATTGTTGAATATGTGTTTTATGCTAAAAGTGGTATCTTTCCAGAGGAAAGGATTTGGCAGTGTTTGTTTATTCCTCACAAAGCTCAACTTGATGGTCTAGTCAGAGTAGGTGAACAATGCACATTAGCAACCTGTGGCTAGATTTAAGTGGAAGGAGCCTCTTGTTCTCTTAGATGCCTGAGCTCAGCAAACCCACTTTGGGCATATTTGCTTCTCTAATTCCCAACATGCAGAAAAAGAATAAATGCTCAAGATGATAGGTTGAACGTAAGCTCTTAATCTGGTTTACTTGAACATTGAAGTACTGCCCCGATCTTCTCATCTTCAGTCTTGTACAGGCTACAGAGCCAAAACTATTTTTAGGAGGAAATTATTTGGCCATTTTCAAACTCAAAAATGAATTAAGCCTGATACAATTGAATTTTAAAAACTTAAGCACAAAGCTATGATTTAGTTTGTATGGTTTATACATGACTACACACTTGACTGGGAGCCTCTAATTCATCCCTGAATACTCTGGTGACTATTCTTTAGACTTGGTTAGCAAGTGGAAAAAGATCCATGCTGCCCAAACAGTAGCCAGTGGCCACTTGTGCCTAATTAAAACGAGGTAAAAATTAAAAGTCCTCATTTACATTCAAATCCAAATTTCAAATGTTAGATTACCACATGTGGTAGATAACCATTACAGACCACTTTTATCACTGCAGTTTCATTAGAAAGTACTGTACTAGGTTATCCCTAAGTTTCCTTGTCATTTGAATAGCTGTTACAGGGCATGTTTTAGGAAACCTTTTGGAATGCGCTACTAGCATTAGAGCTGGTTAGGTTCCACTTACCCCTGTAGTTAATGCCATCCTGATCTGAGGATGCTGCTTAGGTAAGTGCTGCCGATAGGTCATAGCCTCTCATTCAAGATTTCTCTTAACTTCTTAGCATTTTTTTTATCACAGTTTGAATTTTTTTCTAAACTGTGTATTACTTGAAATAATTGAGTTCCTAAGTAGAATTTGATGAATTTGAAATAGTTTCATTATAGTAGTACTTGTCTTAAATGCTAATAATTTTTTTTCTTCTAAAAAATCTGCCACCAGGGGGTGCCCTCAAACCTTTTGAGAATTAAGTTTCTTTCAGCTTTAATCAAAGTGAAATTCATATTGTAGTTTTGTTTATTAATACTAGGTTATCAAGAATGAAGCACTCTAAGTATATATGTACAGTTCTTGATTTGTATGGAATTTTTATTGTATTAATAAGTTTGGTAAGCTGTCATTTAATTCTCCTGAAAATTAATTAAAAGTTTAAAAGTACTTTCAAAGTATTTCTTAAAAGTACAAACTATGTATTTTATTAACATGAAAAAGTAATGAGTATACAGTGAATACAGCATAGGGAAGACCTTCATCGTTTATGAAACTACAAAGAATTTCATGTGTAATGAGTCTTAGAAATAATGTGACTTTTTGATTAGGGTCATATTCTGTCTCAAGGACTGGGGGAGAGGTATTTTTTCCTAATTAAAAATGTACCCAGATTGGTTGTTAATTGAAACTAGGATACATAATAGTGAAATTCATCCTATCCACAGAAGTCTTGAATTTTAAGAATTTTAAGCCTCTGATGGCTCATTTTCTAAAGTGAAAAATGAATGCCAATGAAAAAGTCATTAGAAGCAGCTGTGATTAGGAGCGGTTATAAATGGGGCTTTAGTGAGGTCTGGAAGGAATCTTCCTCCCTTTACTTCTCCTTCCTCCCCTGTCTTGGCTGATGAGAATTTGTTAGTACGAGTGGAGGTTAGTCTAAACCTTGCTGCTTGCCGAGCAAGTGATTTGTGCAGCAGCTTGGGTGTTGTATGACACTATTCTTGGTGAGACTTGTGTAAACATCTACTCAGCCCAGATAGGAACCCAAAAGTAAAGTACCACTAAAGTCCAACTTGGTGAACCAAGAAGTTTTATTGGGTTTACTTAACAGGAACAGAAGTGATTCAAAGACAGATACAGCACCAAAAGTCCACCTTAGCATGCATGATTGTTCACAGAAGTTGGAAACCTGGAGCTCACTACACAGCTTACAGGCAGATGAATAGGTTGGTAAAGTATCTCTTCCAGGCAACTCAGGTGGTCTGTCAGCTCTAGGCAGCTGGGCTTATCTGAGAACATACTCTCTGAGCAGTCCCTTCTATTTATACAAGTTTAGGGAGAGAGGGCCTAGTCAGTCCGGTCAGTTTCAGGGACTTGCTAAAGCTGTTGAGTTGTTTACTTCCTGAGTTTAATGGGCTTCCCTCCAAAATGGAATGTATCATCTGGAAGGGAATAGCTATATAACATTGGCGCTCTGATTAGATTCTCATCAAAGCCCAAGCTCAACCATCTGAAGTTCCATCCAGAAGAGGCCACATAAATCCATGAGATGGGTATTAGATGCCATTGGAATAGTTTGATTAAGACTCTTTGGAAGCAAAACAACAGTTGCATAAGTTGTAGGGGGATAGCTTACAAAAAGCACATGGTTGAAACTGACAGGATAAAGTTAGTACAGACCCAAAACATCTTCCACTACGTAGTAGAAACCAACACCTACCTGTTAATGAGGACCTGAAGGCAATCAAGAGCCTTATTGATGTGCGTGTAGAGGACACTGGATCTGCTAGAACTGCTTATCACCTGCCCTTTCTTAAAAACTGGACAGTCAATAGCTGTGGGATGGTCTGTATGTCAAATGTGTTGCTGATTGGTCAGTAAATAAATCACTGATTGGCCCATGGCCAGGCAGGAAGTATAGGCGGGACAAGGAGGAGAATAGAGCTGGGAAGTGGAAGGCTGAGTCAGGAGACACTGCCAGCCGCCATCAGGACAAGGAAGATATAAAGTACCGGTAAGCCACAAGCCACGTGGCAAGGTATAGATTTATAGAAATGGATTAATTTAAGCTGTAAGAACAGTTAGCAAGAAGCCTGCCACGGCCATACAGTTTGTAAGCAATATAAGTCTCTGTGTTTACTTGATCGGGTTTGAGCGGCTTGGGACTGGCAGGTGAGAGAGATTTGTCCTGACTGTGGGCCAGGCAGGAAAACTCTAGCTACAGGCTTTGATTTGTTTTTTTTTTGTGTGTGTGTGTTTGAAAAGATTTTTAGGGACCATGAACAAAACCTTCTTGTTAGTCAGCTGAATCTTGCAGACATAATTCAATCACAAACCATCTTGACTCTCGAAAAGAAAATCCCTAATATTCTGTCTGAATTTTGTTTCCTCTCTGAGGGTAGAGTAGAACTAAGTAATATTCCTACAATTAAGAGACCCCTTGAGCTCACCCACAAGGAGCCCCTTCTGATGAAATCTATGGAAGAACTGCCTATGTTTTTATGTCCCAGAGCATCACAGCCTTCTGAGTATGAGCTTGTCCCTAGGGATGGCAATGTCCAAGTTATGCTTTATTTGACCCCTGTCTGTGTTTTTGCACTGTGTTAATTTGGGTCTTTTATGCCTTTTTTATTTTTTAAAATCCAGGACATAGTTGTGATGGGATGTGTTTTTTGAAACCCTTATGGGGAGGCTGATGTATGTGTTATATCTGATTGGGCTGCTAATTTTCTGTCGTTATTACTGTCTTCATGATGAGGTTGCCAAGTTCTCATGCTCTCCCAGAGCTCCTTTCCTTCTCTTTATATAATTCTGTTTTAGTTAGGGCTTCTGTTGCTATTATGAAAAACCATGACCAAAGCAACTTGGGGAGGAAAGGGTTGATTTGGGTTACACTTACACATCTTTGTCCATCACCAAAGAAAGTCAAGACAAGAACTCAAACAGGGCAGGAACCTGGAGGCAGAAGCTGATGCAAAAGCTGTAGAGAGGTGCTACTTACTGGCTTGCTCTTCATGGGCTTGCTCAGTCTGCTTTTTTATAGAACTCAGGATCACCAGCCCAGGGACGGCACTACCCACAGTGAGCTGGGCCCTCCTCCATCCCACTAATTAAGAAAATGCCCTGGCGACAGATCCTTTTTTGGTTGTTTGTTTTAGTTTTGTTTATTTTTGTTTTGTTTTTACATTTTAGCTCAAGTTTCCCCTCCCTCCTGTCTCCCCGCCCCCCATCCACTTCTCTGTTTCTTTTCGGATATGGGTGGGATATTCTCCTGTGAATATCAGCCAGCCATGGTATATTAAGTTGCAGTCAGAGTAGGCATCTCCTTTTCTATTAAGGCTGGATGAGGCAATCCAGTAGGAGGAATGGGTCCCAAAAGCAGGCAATAGGGTCAGACAGTCCCTGCTCTTACTATTAAGAGTCTCACAAGAAGACCAAATTACATAGTTGTAACATATGAAGAGGGCCTAGGTCAGTCCAGTGCAGGCTCTCTGGTTATTGGTTGAGTCTCTGTGAGTCCCTGTGAGCCTAGGTTAGTTGGTTCTGTGGTTTTCTTGTCTGGAGCCAGATCTTATGGAGACATTTTCTCAACTGAAGTTCCCTCATTTAAGATGACTAGATTGGATCAAGTTGATGTAAAACTAGCCAGCACAAACCCCTTCTGTCTTTGTCTAGTTTTTAGTGTTTTCTAACATACACCATGTCTAGTAAATAACTCTCCTAAGCTACATAGTAATTCAAATGGTAGTAATGAATGTAATTGTACTAACAAACATAAAAAATTTGCCAATTAAAAATAGAAAGACTCCATTGCCTGCCATGCCCTCTTCACCCCAGCCCAACCCCCAGCTAGAAAGACAGAACAGTGTCTGAGCAGAGTGATACCTGCAGTCAAATGACTATCAAATTAATCAAAGGACTAATATAGATTTTATCTAATACAAGTTAAAAGACAGATACTTTAAAACTCAGAATATTTCATTTATCTTTAAAGCATTAATTTCAGATGCTTTAATGCATTATGATTTTTATCAATATTTCTCAGATTTGGGTCAAGGTACTTCCACAAGTCATAGGGAAACCCTGTATACCTCATTGAAAAGAGAGAGAGAGAGAGAGAGAGAGAGAGAGAGAGAGAGAGAGAGAGAGAGAGAGAGAGAGAGAGGGAGGGAGGGAGGGAGGGAGGGAAGAAGGGAGGAAGGAAGGAAGGAAGGAAGGAAGGAAGGAAGGAAGGAAGGAAGGAAGGAAGGAAGGAAAGCTTAGAGTCAGGGTGGCTTGGTAGACAGCATTTGCTTGTCTCTCTACTGCAGACTCCTGAAATCACTTGATCCTTCACATCATTTGCTCCCTGCCATTGCATTCATTTTATACCTCTTTTTGAGTAGTCTTATTTAAAGCTACAGATTAGTTAGCTGCTAATTTGTAAAGCATGCCTTCTTAAATATGAAAATATTAGACTGGGTATTTCCTGAAAACCAGTTGTACTGTATTAAAATTTGGAGAACGTTGTTATTGAAGCCATAATTGTGATGGGCGATACACATGAGAGATCCCCCTGTGGCCAGCCTGTCAGACTTTGATGAGCCTTCAGAAATTAAGGAGAATGTGTGAGTTTGTTTCCTTGTAAGCTGTCATACTCCTCTCTTCAAAGTGTCAGCCTGAGCTGTACACAGATAAATGTTAGACACATTCCCCTTCGCTAGCTCATTTTTTACTCTTACATAATTTAGTGATGCAATTTTTCTTTTTCCTCTAATGCTTAATTTTTCTGTACTCTGAAAACATGCCTAAAGAATAAGTTGACATGAAAGATGTTACTTTAAATTTTTGAAATAGGACCTTGGCTCCTGAAGGGACTTGTGATACACTAGTGGGATTTCCAGTAGGCTGAAGATAGATTGTAGAAACCTAGGCCCTATCCAGTCAGTCACCTCTTGAGAGCCTGCCATGGTCATTTTGCTAAGCAGAAGAGATTCTGGAAGGCAGTGGAAAGGAAGATGGGCTTTGTAAAATCAGCTAGCTAAGTGAGATAGATGGCTGTTCAAGTATTTTATTAACACTGTTATGTATGAACATCACTGTTCCAGACGTGGTCAATCAGTCATTAATCTTGTCTTAAAGGAGCTTCTAGTAAGTACTAGAAAGCATGTCCATAAATAACAGCTAAAGGGTCTTTTTTTTTTTTTTTTAAGCACAGAAAAATTGCAAGAGAGAACTAGAAAGGAAAAATGGATGAACTTGGAAGCAAAACAGTACTTGAACAAGATAGCAAGAAAATTACATAAGATTAGGAGTTAAGGAAAGACATTGTAGTCGTGGAACAAATTCAGTCTGTGGGAGTATAAGTAGGTGCTGTAGAAGACTGAATAGTTGAGCTGCCAAGTATGTAAAATACATGGTAGGGTGTGTATGTGTCTATGTGGATATCATTTTTATGATATGCTAAATAAGACCAGATAAGCATATAGGTCAAGATAGGCTAAATATCTGAATATTTAGCTAGACATTAAAGCTTAATTATTTAATATTAATATTAATATTTAATATGTAGATACATAAATATCTTAATTTATGGGGTTTGTACTGTATTGAAAGGGTGATGAAAGCCGCCATTGAGAGCTTTCAGGCAGGGCAGGGACATACTAGGATGTACTTGGGCAGAAACCAATGTGTATTGAGCAGCGGGATAGCTGCTCAATAGATCATGTAGTAATCCTGGTAAGAGTGGATGAGGGCCTGAGTCAGAGTAGCTTAGTGATTAAAGGGGGTGATGAATACAGGAGCTCCTGCTGAACTAGTCAATAGGATTTGTTTGTTTTGTTTTTTTAAAGAGTAAGAGACTTCAGAACAGTTGTGAATTACTTGCCCATTACCTAATATACCTTGCATTTGTGCATGGAGCTATAGATCTATCAAACACTATTGTATTAGAACCTTCATAACTGGGTATTAAGCAGAGTCACTGTCCATGTTATGGATAAGGAAAGGAAGAATTTGGGATTTTTCTGTATTCGAGAATAAATGAACATCTGACTCTAACTGGTTTTCCAGTTTCTTGGCCAGCACTCCATTCTCTAAAGTGCCCTTCATTGGGATCTGGGAGAAAACCCCACACCTCCAGTCTTAATGTCTGCCACTCAGGTTTGGAGTGTAAGACAACTGCTTTACCTTTGAGCTTTGACTTCTGAGTGTTCTTGTACTTTTTGTCTGCAGAGCTCTTTCAGGACAAACTGTGCTTTCATTACCACCAACTGTGTGTAGACTTCTGTTTAGTTTTGGATCTCTGTGTGTGCTCACGTGTATGTGCATGTGTGTACATGGGGCCAGAGGTCATTCAGGTGCCATTCCTCAAGAGCAATCTACCTTAGTTACTTTGTTTTGTTGAGACAGGGTCTCTCACAAGGACCTGGGACTTGCTGGCTAGGCTTGTCTAGCTGGCTATCGAACCCAGGGATCTGCCTCTCTCTCTCTGCCTCTCCCACACTGCTTTTGCTGCCCTTTTTTTTTTTTTTTAAATGGTTGCCAGGGATCCGGCTCAGTTCCTTATGAGTACAGCTATAGTAACTCTCATGCTCCACTAACTGTTATACTGGGTGTACTGGTACTCGGGAACAAATCAATGGCTTTGTATTTGCTAAGCACATACTCAACCATTGAGCTACATCCTCAGCCTTTTCATTGTTAGCCAACTCTTCCTCAGCAAATAGTGAGTATTATATACTGTGCTTGGTAGTAGGGACGTGAGATGTTTACAGCACAATTCTAGTATGTTCAATATTTTGTACATTTGAGGAGAGGGGAGAAAAACTAATAATTATAAGCTGTAATAACTGCTCTTACAGGTGTGTGTGTTCAGCTGTACAGTTATAGAGGGAGGACCCATTAAACACATGGGAGAAAACGTCACACAGATGAGAATGAATTCCCAAACTTTAACTAGTGGCAGTATAAAATGTTAAGGCAGGGGGTTACATAATGTATCATCATAATCGTGCCTGTTATTTGTTGAAAACCTTGTAATTCTGCAAGAATTACATTTATTTTACAGATGAACAGACAGAATTGTAATGGTGTAACTTAAAATACATTTATTTAAAAGTGGATTCTTGGATGTATAGAAGAATGGATAGATATGTGACAGAAGCAAATGTAATAAAAGATTAATATAGAAATTAACATTATGCATTTGAGTGTTCTGTGTATAGTTGTTTTAATTTTTCTATTTAAAAAGATGCAATCTGAAGGTTTTTTGTTTTTGATACACAAATGAAATTCTCTACTGTCCTAAAGTAACCCATAAGAAGGGGAAAGGAGCTATGCAGTGGTGGCGCACGCCTTTAATCCCAGCACTCGGGAGGCAGAGCCAGGTGGATCTCTGTGAGTTTGAGGCCAGCCTAGTCTACAGAGCGAGATCCAGGACAGCCAGGGCTACACAGAGAAACCCTGTCTCAAAAAAACGAACAAAAACCCCCACAAACTGTATGAGTCTATTTACATGACATAAAGTTATGAAAATGGGAAATACATTAGTAGTTGCTAGTGTTAGTTAGGGTCAGTGAGAATAAGGGTTTAACTATAAATGGGTAGTAGAAGTTATGTTCTGTAATGAACAGTTCTGTGTCTTAATTAGTGTTGGTTACACAGGTATATTCGTGTGATCAAATGGCATAAAATGACACATGCACACTTCAACACTATTAATATACTGGTTTTAATAGTGTAGTGTAGGGCATATAAAATGTGATTATTGAGGGAAAATGAATAGAAGGTATAATGAACTTTGTCATGCTGTTTTTATGACATCCTGTCAATATTTAATTGCTTCAAAAATAAAATCAATTTACAAAGCATAAAGCAGTTATGAGCTAGAAGAGTCTGAGTGTTGTAAACAAATAGAGTGGTTTACTCTTAACATTTTCAGATGTAGGAAAGCAATTGTTTTTACTTTGTAGCTATGAAGCAGTGAATGTTCACTGTGGATGCATACCTTTAAATTTTACTTTTTATTTTTAGCAGACTAAAAGAGGCTTATTATAAGGATTTAGCCACTCAACTGTCAGGAACTAGACAGGATTGCACTCTGTAGTCCAGGCTGGCCTAAAACTTGTAGTGGTCCTCCTGCATCAACCTCTGGAGTGCTAGAATTACAAGTGGTTAGCTACTACATCTAGCCTTTTTAGTGTATTGACTTTCTCTTGTGTAGGAACTTCTATAAGGACTTAGGACTTGGCCTTTGTTCAGATTCCCCCATCACCACTAGTAGAATCCTTATTACTGCTTCCTCATTTTCCTGCCATAGTTATCAAATTCACTTTAGCTTCATCAATCCTGTTTTTCACGGTGGGTGTTAGTAAACAGTACTTACATTTTTGCAACTTGCTGTTTCCCCCAGAATTAATAATCGTCTTGTGTTCTTGCTGTAGAGTTGAAAACTAGATGAACATGGACCACAAGTGTCATCTTGGTGTGCTTTCAGGTGTGATATAGGAAATGTGGTTTTAACCTTCCCAAATGTGCCCAATAAGGGAGAATTAAAGATCATAAGGAATCTCATTGTTTCTTGGTCAGTGGGTTAGTTTGGACACAGATAGTATGCTTCAGAATAATTATGGAGCTTTTATGGTGATTTCTTGATGTTAGTGACTGTTGAAATTAAATGGGTCCTTTAGGGCTTCTGAGAGAGCCCTTGGTTTCGGTTTTCAGCTGACATAACCAAGGATAGAGTGAGTTGTTTTTTTTTTTTTTTTGGTTTTTCGAGACAGGGTTTCTCTGTGTAGCTTTGCGCCTTTCCTGGAACTCACTTGGTAGCCCAGGCTGGCCTCGAACTCACAGAGATCCGCCTGGCTCTGCCTCCCGAGTGCTGGGATTAAAGGCGTGCGCCACCACCGCCCAGCGAGTGAGTTGTTTTTTATTTACATGTATTGCATTAAAAATTGTATTTGTTTGTGTGTGTATATATGTGTGCATATGGAGGTCAGAGGACATCTTGTAGAAGAGTCTTCTTCAACCATATAGGACCTGGGGAATTGAATTCAGGTAATTAGGCTTGGTGGCAAGTGCTTTTCCCTGCTGAGCTGACTTGCTTGTTTTACAAATGTTACATTTATTGGTGAATGTTGTTGATGTGAGAGAGACTTGATTTGGGGATACTTTGTTTTTGGAAGACATTTAGGTGAATGATATGGATTTGTAAGTTGGTTGGTGAGCCTGTTGGTTTGTTTCTACATGTGTTGGTTGGTGATGCCACTGCACCTTACAGTGGGGGTTCACAATTATCACATGGTTACTGTTCACAACTACTGTTCACACAATATATCTCATTGGTTTTCAGGTCCTTGAAGAAGCAGAGGCTCAACATTTGTATCAGTCCATTTTACCTGACATGGTGAAAATTGCACTCTGTCTGCCGAATATTTGCACCCAGGTTGGTAAATGTAACTTCCTTAGTGCTTTCCTTGGACTCAAATGGCTAAGGTGGGAAAGAGGAATCTGCTAAAGAACATGGCACCTCTGCTGTACCATGGAGAGGCTAGTAGCTAGAGAGGACACTGCCAAAGAACATTATAGTTGCAGCATTCATTTCGCACTCCCTTTCCATTGTTGCAGTTTGTTTACTCAGACTCCTTTTCCTCCATTTGTTTAAACAATGTCTTCTTAAAATCGTTATTTTAAAACAGACTAGTGAGTTTGGTATGCTTTTTTCAAGATAGGTTTAATACTATCTATATCTCTCTCACCTTCCTACAAAGTGATACATTACCATAGCAGTTGAATTCATGGTATTTTTTTAACTTTTAAAACTAAAAGAAAAAAATACTGTATTACATAATTTTGTTTGGAATGCATTAATTCCATATTGCTCCCAACAGATAACCTCAAAATGTAGTGACTTAAAACTGCCATTGGCTTAGGTTCTGTTGGTCATGAATTTGAGCGCAGCTTGCTGAGTAAGTTGAGGCTCCTGCTCTCTCGTGGCTGCAGTCAGGGTGTTAGGGAAGACTGTGGCCACCTAGAGGCTTGACTGGAGCTTCACTTAAACCTTCGCAGGAGCCTGCCTTGAGCCTTTCCAAATGCTGACCAGTTCCTCAGGACTTGGCTGCTGCCTTCCTCCGTGCGAAGGAGAGAGCAGGGAAGCTGTAGTGCTTTTTAGGGCCAGATCTCATCCGCTGTCACTTCCAGATCTCATCCGCTGTCACTTCCAGATCTCATCTGCTGTCACTTGTACTTATTGGAAGCTAGTCACTTAGTCTAGGCCATTCCCAAGGGGAAAGAAATTAGACTCCTCCAGTTGTTCTGTTTTTAATGTAATCTTTATTATTTTTTTGAGAATTTCATACATATAAACAGTGTATTTTGATCATACTCACCCTCACTCCTCCCACAGCCTCTTTTCAGATGCCCTCTCAACATCATATACTCTTTTTTCTTTTTTTTCTCCCACTGAGTTAAATTAGTACTGCCTATGTGTATCTGGATGTATCTGGATGTGGAGCATCCACTGGAGACTCACTCCTAAAGGAGAAGTATTAAGGAGCTTGTGAACGTACTTTTTTTTTTTTTTTTTAGGTTTTTCGAGACAGGGTTTCTCTGTGTAGCTTTGCGCCTTTCCTGGAACTCACTCTGTAGCCCAGGCTGGCCTCGAACTCACAGAGATCCGCCTGGCTCTGCCTCCCGAGTGCTGGGATTAAAGGCGTGCGCCACCACCGCCCGGCGTGAACGTACTTTTAAACTCTTCAAAAGGTTGCTGTTTTGCTCTTCATAGTTTTCATGTGTTTTTTTTCCCACAGTGATCTGAATTTGTCTTTGTCTTCTATCTCTAGGGTAGCTTCCTTGTACTTGGATGCTAGCCAGGATTCTGCTAACACTTGCTCCATGGGGGCCCTGTGGCTATTTTAGGCTCAACCATTTCTGGGTGGATGGGATGATACCACTCATTGCACACCCAGAGCTATAAGCACAGTCTTTGAGGACAGCCCCAAATATCCTAGACATGCCAAATGCCTACCTTGGGCCATGTTCTCCTCAGTCAAGATCAATGCATACTCTTCTTTATGCCATGCTCATTAGCATTCTATGGCGGGTTTCCAAGGCTGCCTGACTTTGGTATACCTCAGCAACGCATTGTGTCTGAAATAAAGTTTATGTTACTAGATAGAGAATGTATTTTAAAAGGCTCTTGTTATTTGTCTTGGAAGCTGCTTGCTACTGTTCTGTCTCTCCTTTTCGCTTGCTCTCCTTCCTTGTGAAGCTCCTCCTACTTCCTAGCCCGCTTTTGCTACTTCTGCTGCAAAGCCTTCCTGCTTTCTCAGGGAACCGAATCATCTTGGAACATTCAGCTCATAGTTCCCCCTTGTTTTTGACTCATGGCTTTACCTGTTTTCTCCCACTGGATGATATTCTCCTGGAAGGGAGATCCTCTTGTGTCTTCTGGGTTTCATGTGAAGCTTATTCAGTTAAATGCTCTTTTAATTCAATGTTTGGTTCAAAGGGACAGTGTCTACTCTTTAGACATGGGTGATACACTCCTTTGCTGCACTCTTACATGCTGTAAGAGAGGTGTTCATATTTTATTTCATGAAATATTTATTCTTCAAAATAATTTAAATCAGTAAGTTATAATAAGTTGCTAAGTAATGTCTGTCTAGCTTTTTATCCTGGCTTAGAATACCTTCCTTCTTTCATTAGAATACTAATGGGGAGAAAGTCTTAATTCCATGCTCTGTTCTTTACAGAAAAGTCTGCTCTGTTGTAAAAAATTAACATTTTAATTTGAGATAGAGATATGTTTTGACAAGTTAAATTGCATATGCTTGTATTTAATGATTTGCCATATTAACACACTACAGGCCAAACCTAAGAGGATAAGAGGATTCCTAAAAAAGAAAATCAAAGGAATCAAATTTTGGAACTTTTGAAATATATTGTTGTAAAGTATTTAGCCTCTTACTTTTTCTAGCTGAGCACTTACCAGTAAGATTCCTACTCTTGTTTCCTCAAGTGTGGGTTTTATGCATTTCTTCTCACCAAGAAAGAGGAAACTACTTACCCTTTTTTAAAATTCTATTTGACAGGGTTAAGAAATACTTGTGTGTCAAGTCAATTAAGCCTAAAATATTTACTAATTTTTGAAATCATTTTTATGAATAACTTAATAAATTAGAGTTCAAAGTTAAATCCAATCAAGAGTGTTATCTATACTTGGTTGCCTTGCCTAACCTCAGAGCTGACTTGCAAATAAATGTTTTGCAGAGAAAATAGAGATCCATTTGAACTGTTTGGTTCTCTGTCTTTTAAGAGACGACAGCTACAGCCTGGTGTATAAAATAGTTTCTTTACTTTTCCCCTGTTGCTTACCTTTGATTTTTTTTTAGATTGTTGCCATCAAACTGTCGTTCTCACACTGGTGTGTGTTTTCTGTTAACTGGGAAAATGCAGTCCTGCTGTCTTAACTGCCTTGCCTTGAGTGCAGTTGTGGGGGTGGTGCCTGAGGGCTGATGGCAGTGGTTCACTTGAGGCAGCTGGCTTGAGGTCTGTGTGGACCCCAGCACTCTTGGTTCAGAGCGCTGCTGAAGGGAGAAGGGCAGATCTCTGAAGCATCAAGGGGACTGTTTTGAACTTAACAACTCATGGGAAACGGGTAGATGCTCTTTTGTTTCAGGCGTGTCTTTAAAACCACGGTGTAAGCATTTAAATTAGAACAAAACACATTGAACACAATGCTCAGGTCCTATGTAGTCATGATTTTGGGTTGCCACAGGAAGACACTTTTAGATGCAAAAAACTGAAGGAAAATGTTCCACATCTTCCTTGACTTGGAGTGTTTTATTATATAGAAAATACCTTCATTTTTACAAGTTACACATAGTTCTGTGTGGCAGTTTTCACGTGTTCTATTAAATACTTTCATAAAATTAGATTTGGTTCTCATAAAGAAATTAACAATGTGCAGTTTGATTTAGAATAGAAGAAATGACTTATTTATTCAATCATATTAATTATTTTATTTTGGACTAAGAAAAAGTACTTCATCCCACCATTTTTAAGGTAAGAACATAACATATACAATAATAGTTCAACTCAGTATTGCATTTTTACTCCATCTAGTTTTAATTTTCACTACAAGGGTAATTTGTTAATGTCTGTTTGCTGAGGCAGTCTTGGTTTTCCCTGGTAGGTAATATTTTGTGTGCTCTTCAGTATCATTATGATTAGAAATCTGCACCTTGGGGCTGGGGATTTAGCTTAGTGGTAGAGCACTTGCCTAGCAAGCGCAAGGCCCTGGGTTCGGTCCTCAGCTCCAGAAAAAAAAAAAAGAAATCTGCACCTTGATTGATGAGTACATTTTTCTAATCCTCTCCGATGTCAGCCCTTGACTTTAACGGTATTGCTGATTCAAGGACTCAAGAATGGCTTGAAATTATTCCTGCCTTAATTTAGAAAATGCAATTTGGTACCTCTGTCTTCAAAATTGCTAAACTAATTATTGCTTTTCTCATCTGTACTTTTGTTTCCTCCATCAGCCAATACCGCTCCTGAAACAGAAGATGAATCATTCTATCACAATGTCGCAGGAACAGATCGCCAGTCTTTTAGCTAATGCTTTCTTCTGCACCTTCCCCCGACGGAATGCCAAGATGAAATCAGAGTATTCTAGTTACCCAGACATTAACTTCAATAGGTATGTTTTCAGAGAGTACCTTGTGATGAGTGGAAGAAACAAATATTTTTGAGTGACTTATCATAGAGTTAATAAGCATTTTATTCAGGTGATGTTTTGACCATTTTTCAGACAAGATAATTAAAGTTCACAGAGGTAAAGAGCTTGATCTGAGTCCTAGAGCCAGTTAATCACAACCAGGCTTCATCTCAGTTACTCCAGTGCCTGTGTTCTCTCCATGCTCTTAGACTGTCCTCTTCTGAATGCTTGTGTTCTATCTGTTGCTCACTTTGATTAGTCACAGGAACATTTGTTGCATATTTTAATCCTATGATGAAGCAATTTTAAAAATGGGAATAAAAGCCCTCATTTCTGTAAAGATCTTACATAAAAATATAGTCACTGGACATGGTGGCTCATACCTTTAATCCAGCACTTGAGAGAGGTCAGAGGCAAGTGGACTCTGTTAGTTCAAGGCCAGCCTGGTATACATAGCGAGTTCCAGACTAGCCAGGGCTACACAGTAAAACTATCTCAAAGAAAAGAATATAAAGTCTTGAAGGAATTTTGTGTCTATGTGTCTGTGTGTGGGAGGGGTAAAAAATATGAAGTGACTTTGTCTTTTTTTAATAGACATGATTAATTTATCAGTGTAATTTTTAAGGAGTATTCAAATTATTTGTCAGATTTATACATTATGATTAATTAATTAATACATCCATAAATGTTTAGACTTCAGCTACTTTTCAAGTGAGTATTCTGTCATCTGTCCACAAAAACATTATAAGAAACTTTATTGGCAAATAAATAACATGTTTCCCCACCCTATTCCCACTGCTAATTCTTCAGCTCTTGCTTCTTTTTCTTGCTTTATCTGAGCGTATCTTTATGGAATTTGACTAGAATATGAGTTTCTTCCCTGGTAAAGGCAAACCTTCAGAAAGCTCTCCTATCCTCCTCCTTCACACTGGGGTGAGCATTGTGATGCCCACCTGTCCCATCTGGAATCACAATGTGCTCTGGTTATGAGGGTGTGCACCCTAGGTATAGGCAGTGCACCCGTTAGGTACAGCCTTAACATAAGCACAAAGCCACAACGAAGTCCCTTTTTATCTTCCAAGTAGGATGTTACAGTGGAACCTTTTGTTTTAATTTATCTTTTTGTAATGGTGTAGTTTCTTAAAAATTTACTTGTAGACTTAACAAAAGTTGCAGAAATAAAACCCAAGAGTTCCTGTGTACGACTCATGTAGTTTTGCTTTAATATCTTTTGTACATAGTAAAAATAATCACAACTAGGCAGTTAATACTGGCTTAATGCTTAACTTATCCACAGCCTTATGAAATCTTATACTTTTTCTGTTACCCTTTTTTTTTCTAATCCAGCTCATACCTAGATCTTACATTACATGTGTCTGCTTAGATTCCTCCAACCTGTTCCTTAGAATTTTCCCTTCCTTTTATGATTTTGGCCTCCTTGAACACTGCTCATTAGTTATCCTGTAAAATGTTTTCCATCTGAACTTGGCTAATGTTATTTCACAATTAGAATGAGGTCATGCTTTTTTTTTTTTTTTAACAAGGTGTTACTCTATAGACCAGGCTGACTTCAGATTCTCAGTGGTTCTCCTTTCTCAGTCTTCTACTGCTGAGATTCTATGTGTGAGCCATGGCACAGGGCTAGTTCATGGCTTTGGGCAGAAATATCACAAAACTGGTCTTGTGTCCTTCTCAACCCTTCACATTAATGGGCTTGTAATTCATCTTAGAGTTGGTTCAGCTGGCCAAGGTAATGGCTTCTGGGTTCTCCCACTGAAAAAGATCTTTCCTTCTATGTTTTCTTAGGAAAAATAAAATACTGCAAATGGTATCACATTTTCCCACACTAGTTTTAGCATCTGTTGGTTGATCTTTTCTGCATTTATTATTGATAGTGTTTGCCTGTTGTAATTTTTCTATTTTATTTTTTGTTTATTAACTGAAATTCTATTGTAAGGAAGATCTATCCCTTAACTCCTATTTTTTTTAAATATTCCAATGGACTAATGATCTTTTTGTACATCATAAAATTTAATGTAATTATCATTCATTTTGCTATTTATATTTTTCTTTAGTCATTAGTGCTATTTAAAAATAGGCTCTTGAGCACTTTTGGCAAATGCCCATCATGTTTTTGAGCATAGCCTTCCCTTTTGGAGTCATAAAATGTTCTAGGTTTATATTATCCATTCCCCAGCCCTGGAAACCAGCCATTATCAAAGGACCCTTGATTACTTTCTTTGAGACTGAAATCTGGGTGGTGGGTCTGCATTGTTTTTAGTGAAACTTATTTTACATGGGCAGCATTTCTGACAGCTCGACATGACGGTGCAGAAATGTATTTATAATTCTCTCCAGTACCATAGTGTTAATTCCAAAGGCCTGTGTTAAGTCTTTTACAATTACAAAACAAAATACTTCTCTCCCTGGAGATGAGAAAAATTCTAGAATAAAGCTGATTAGTAGCTGATGCAATTTTTTAATTAAAAAAATCAAAATTAAGACATTCCAATACATTTATAGGATTTTTAAAGCAAATGAAAAATATAAAATTATTTAAATGTAAGAATACTCAGCTAGGTGGTGGTGGCACACACCTTTAATCCCAGCACTGGGAGGCAGAGGCAGGCGGGTATCTGTGAGTTCGAGGCCAGCCTGGTCTACAGGGGCTACACAGAAAACCTGTCTCTAAAAACAAAACAAAAAGAATACTCCTAGGCTAGCATACTTCTCAAGTTATATTAAGGGCTTGCAAACATTAAAACATGAATGGAAATCCCTGTTATACAGTCAGTCTATACTATCAACAATAAGGGGAGCATTAGCAACCAAAAAATAATGGTATCAATGTAAGATAATTTCCTTAAAATCCCATTGTTGGCAGACAGGGTGGTATCCATGCTGTACCTCATGCTTTTTATTTGCATAAATGTCCATTGTGTGATGTGTTTCCACATTCAAGCAGTAGTTGACCTTATGAGGGTGATATTTATTCTGTGTAGCCCAAATAGATAGCGAGCAACCATTGTGTTCCTTACTGTGTTAAGTGTACTAGTTATAGAGACCAGGCAAGCTAAATCCTTTGTTCTTATTGTTAGGTGGAAATTGTCTTGTTTTTAAACCTTGTAACTTTCTGAACTGCCCTTCTTTCCATGTGATTTTTATTCCTCCTTCAAGATTCAAGTCACAGGTCAAGTATTCAGCTATCTGCCAGGACAGCAGTGTGTACCTGCCTCCTCTTATGAGGTGGTTTGTTTGTTTGTTTTGTTGTTGTTATTTTCATTTTATTTTTTGTGCATTGGTGTGAGGGTGTCAGATGCCCTGGAATTGGAGTTAGAGACAGTTGTGAGCTGCCATGTGGGTGCTGGGAATAGAACCTGGGTCCTCTAGAAGAGCAGTCAGTGCTCTTAACCTCTGAGTCATCTCTCCAGCCCTAACCTAACAAACAACAAAAATGATGACTATTCATAACCACTGATGTGTCTGTTATGGCTCACTGTCCTTCTCTCTGTGGGAGTTTCCAGGCAGGGAAGTTTGTATATGATGAGGTTTTGGAGAGCATATGACTTATCTATAGAAATGAGACTGGAACACTCTTCTGCTCAGGCCTGGTGCATTTCATGTCTGACTGCCTTGCCAAAGCAGAGTGCTCTGAGAATACTCAAGAAATGGAAGAGGAAACAAAGCTCCCTTTTCCCCATACAAAATTCACAGGGAGTAGGGAGAGAGAGAGAGAGAGAGAGAGAGAAAGTATTAATATCAAGTGAGATAGGGCTAGCTCCTTGATTGAATAAGAAAAATGGTAAAAGTATGTGGTGGGAGGCTGACGTCAATAAATTGAATAAGCCTTCCTTCTTTTATTTATTGTTGTGTTCTTCCAGGCCTGCTTAGTTATGTTAAATACTTCTGACCTTTTCCCCTGCTTGCCTTTCTCAGCCTGAACATTTATATAAAGGCTTCCAATGTGATTAGCATTGATGCTTCTGAAATCACATGGAAACTAGATGGTCAGAGATAAATTGTGGGTCTCAGCAGTGGGCAGCCCAGGAGGCTTTTACATCTGCCTCTTCCCTGAATTGAAAATGCTGCCGGGGCCATATGGCAGAGTGCCTCACCAAGGAGCCAGAAATGAGTTTCTGGCTAGATCCCATATTATCACTTGCTTCTGTTTTAAAGTGGAGGTTATAGTGCTTTGGACTTGATTTACTATATACCAGTGGGATTGATTTTTAATTTAAAAGTGTGTGTGTGTGTGTGTGTGTGTGTGTGTGTGTGTGTGTGTGTGTGTGTGTATGTGTGTGTGCGTGCGCGCGTGTAAAATCTAATTCCAGTAATGTTCTCAGAGTTTAGTTAATGATGTTTCTCTGTAAGTGTAGAAGGAAAACACGCATTAATAACTCTCTGACCCTTTACTGACTTCTCCCTGACAATGCCAAATGTTTTGTTTAGGACAAAGTGAGGTTGCCTGACTAGCTTTTTCTGTTGTCTTCTAAAAATAATCTGTAATTATCCTGTAGTGAAATATGTAAATGTCTTCCCTACATGGGCAAGGACTGTTATGGCCTGGCTTACGTACAAATTTGTGTACATGTTGCTGATTGAAAATGCACTTCAAATATACAGACCCAGGGCTTTGAAAAATCTGCATTAGAAAGAAAAGATATTGGGAAGTTTAAAATCGGATGATACTTGATAGCTGTTAGTTGCCCTTCTTTCTCTCTCCTTGAATGTCTTTCTGTCTATTCTTGTATCTCTTATCCTCACTTTCGCAGGCTCATGTCGTCTGCCTCCCTCGTGTCCATTTCCAGTGAATTCTGCTATTTTTACATGATATAGACATAGAATAATTCATTTTATTTGGGTGGTTATGGTTGTGCATAGTGGAACCGAACTGGAGAATTGTCATAAAGAATTTTTTTTTTTTGGGGGTTTTTTTTTTTTTTCGAGACAGGGTTTCTCTGTGTAGCTTTGCGCCCTATTTCTCCTGACTGACTGCACTTACACACACACACACACACAGCAGAGAGAGAGAGGAGAGGAGAGAGAGAGGAGGAGAGAAGAGGAGAGAGAGAGAGAGAGAGAGTAAGTTCCTTCTTGGCTCTGTAAGAAATTGAGAAATGTAGGACTTAATGGTGCACACCTTTAATCCCAGCACTCTGAGGCAGAGGCAGAAGGATCTCTGAACTTGAGACCAGCCTGGTCAACATCGCAAGTTCTAGGCCAGCCAGAGCTATATGTGAAAGAGGAAGAGGATGAAAACGATGACCATGACAATAGTGAGAAAAGGCTGGTGAATGGCTCAGCAAGAAAGGTGCTTGTCACATAGTCCTGCTGTCTGAATTCGATCCCTAGGTCCCAGAGTGGAAGTAAAGAAGTGGCTTCCAACCGTTGTCTACACATGCACCATGACATTTGTGCACATAACACATGTGCACACATGTGCACACACATAAAAATCCCTTTTAAAAAAGAAACTGACATTTACATAAAAAACGGAGAAATCTTATTTGGTTACACAGTAATTTGAAATTGGGCTTGGAATAGTGAATGTAATACATTCAGGTACTGCTTGATTTTATAGAAATTTGGAAGTATTTTGCTTGGCTGTTTGGCTAATTGGTTGGTTCTTTTGAGAGAGTGTGGTGTAGTTAAGGCTAGCCTTGAACTCATTAGCTGAAGCTGACCTTGAACTCCTGATCTTTCTGCCTTGACATCCCAAATATGGGGATTGTAGGCATGCACTACCATGCCCAGGTCTGTACCTTTAAGATTTAAATTTGTAAAATGAAACAGTTACTCTCATCTGTAATGATAATAATAGCAATATAATGTTCAAGAAAAGTCCATATTGCCAGGATAATAAGTCTGTGATCCCAGGGAGCTCCTAAGGTTAATAATTTGCGATTATGGTTATGAAATATGAGGGCTTTTATGTGATTTTTGCAAGTAGCTGACCATGTATGAGACATCTTTCCTTATGGGGAAATTACTCATTAAGGGCAATACTCATTTTTCTCCTATTTCTGTAATAGTCATATTAAAGAACTTCTCCCCTTAGTTGAATTGTATAGTACATCAGTTCGTCCCTAATAAGGATGGTTGCTGTGTTTTCTATTTTACTCCTTTCTTCTGTTAAGTAGTAATTTTAGAAAAGGATTTTGCGTTAGTGAATCATATTTATTGATATAGGATGTTTAATTAAACTACCACATGACTGTTTCATTTAAACAGACTTTGTTCTAGTTGACATGTTACAGAAGAGACCAAGCCGAAACCTTCATTTTTTACAGTCTCTTTTTTAGCTGCCAGCTAGATTTAAGCATGTTTGTATTAATCTTTTAGGTACTATTAAACTATTTTTTAAAGTAGAGCATACAGTATTGGCATTCCTCTTAAGTGATGGTCATACACATTGTTTCTCCAGAAGTTGACTTGAATTCAGATCCTTCTACGTAGAATCCTTGGCTGTATTTCCTTCCATTTTCTAAATCACTTTAGTTGAAGGATTATCTGTGAATTGCCTTGCCCCTTCCTACATTCTTACATAAGATTGTTCTTCTAATCATGAAAAATGGTACTCGTTTTACCACTTACTAAAGAAGACTTTTACTTGAAGGCTTTCTGGATTTAAAGGCAGAATATATGACTCGGGGCAGAAAATCTTCATTATTTATAGCCACTGAATCTTCGCATGCTTTTTAAAATGCCTTTGGAAAACTAGGTCTTATGCCCAAAAGTGTGCTTTTGTGTGAAATCTATTAATGAACTACTTACCCAGGTCATGTGCTTCTAAAGCCCTGCATTTCTTTCCTCTGGATAAATTGCATTACGTGTTAACAATAACAATGCCATGCCATTACAAAGAAAACAGAATCAAACAGTGCAAATTGAGGTTGTGGATATTGGGCCAGCACAGAGAAGGCTTGGCTTTTGTTACCGAGCAAAGGATCTGCATTAACTCAGACTGCTGTAAAGACAGCACAGGCTCGGTGGCTCCAACGACAAAGTTTATTTTTTTGACAGTTTTGGGGGCTAGACATTCCAGGTCAAGGTAGGGGGTGATTGAGTGTGAGGTGAGAGTTCCTCATGTCTTACAGACCATGTCTTCTCACTGTCTCACTCGCTGCCTCTGCTTCTTAGGAACATAATCCTGTAGGACTTAGCCTTCTCATCTGACCTCACGTAGCCTGCTCCACAGCCTCACAGGCCTTATCTCGAAATAGAACCTTGTTGAGATTTTGTATTCAACACAGGACTATTAGGAAGACAGAAACATCCAGTCCAGAACAGGATCTATTTAACTACCAAAGACTGCTCATTCAGTCCCAGTGTCTTGTCACAGCTGTCTGTGTCTTGACTCTCATACTTCCCTCACTTTATTACAAATACTCCGGATGAGGACTTTTCTGAGATACCCTTTGTTTAAGTACATAACTAAATAGTATGCATTATGTTATGCATAATAAATATAGTATGTATTATAAAGAGTACTTGCCATGAAGACATTAACTATCTGGCCCTAACTGACACTGGGCACAAGACAGTGCCTTGTTTGGGCTGGAGGAATGGGGTGGAAGGAGAGCAGTACTGTTGACTCAGCTACCTTTGAAGGAGCCTGGTTGCAGGCAGGTTGAGTCCTCTCTAGATGCCCTTTGGATCCACATCAGCTTTCTGGCTCTCCTAAGTCCCAGGACTGATTCTGGAAGAATTTGGTTTTAATATTTGATTAAAAATAGAGATTTGGTCTTTGTAACTACAAAAGCATTTAACTCTTGTACTTCTGGCCTCTTTCAGGTTGTTTGAAGGACGTTCATCAAGGAAACCAGAGAAACTGAAAACACTCTTCTGCTACTTCCGAAGAGTCACAGAGAAAAGTAAATTCCTTCCATTTGTAACTATAATTTTCCTTGCTGATGATGAAAATTCAAATCAAATAATGAGAAATATTTTGTATTTTGAAGTATATTTGCTTGTTTAAGCACACTTAGACAATAATGATTTAATATAATATCCTAGATTTATACTGTTTATGTATAGATATAAATGTGTACTGCAATATCTGAAATTAGACCTTTGTACTTTAAAATACATACCCAAGGGTTGTTGTGACTCTAAATGACTTTCAAAAGAAATTACAATGACCAGAAAATACCTTTAGGATGCTTTTTATTTAAAGAAGCATTAGCTAGCTTACTTTTTATAGATAAAATAATTTGTTTTTTCTCTCATTCCTTGTTCCTGCTCCCACTGTCCTGGTTTGTGACCATGATAAACACAGTGACAAAAAGTAGCTTGGGGCGAGGGTTACTTTAGCTTACCCTTTCAGGTCATGGTTCATCACAGAGGGAAGTCCAGGCAGGAATTTAAGCAGAAACTGAAGCATGACACCATGGTAGATCCCTGCTTACTGGCTCAGCTTCTTATGCAGCTCAGGCCCAGCTGCCCAGGGATGGTACTGGCCAAAGCAGGCTGGGCCCTTCCAATCAGTCATCAAGCAAAATAGTGTCTCACAGACATGACCACAGACCAGTTTGATCTGGCCAATTCCCTAACTGAGATTCCTTCTCCCAAGGCAACTCTAGTTTGTGTCAACATCTGCTAAGCCCTACATAGAGTTTTTATGAGACTGAGTCACACTTAGTGTAAACACATGTCTTCTTCTGTGGGACCTTAATATCTTACTTTCCCCAAAGCAGATTCTCATCTGTGAGGTAGAAGTGTGATTATAATTACCTCATAGGGTAGTTTCAGATATTAAGCAAGAAGATACATACTTAATATGTTAACTATTAGCAGTAGGTAGACTTTCCTACAAGGTACAGGAAAGCCAGAAGACTTGCTGAGTAAGTCAGGTCTAGTGTGGTCAAGTGAGATGAGCTTTTGTCCTTTCTGGGTCTCCAGCTTGGAGGATTGTCTAAAGTATCATCTTGAAATCCTTCTAAGGTCATTTACCCCCTTTAAATACAGTGTTGCTAAATATTGTCAAACTTTTAGAAAGAAGTCTGGTGAAGAAGATTTTGATATTTAAGGAGAAAACCATGTTCTTAATAAAATAGTATTTATAGCTTACTTAATTTAATTTTGCACCCTATACTGAAAGAAATGTTAAGGAGGATGCAGGGTTGTTCAGGCTTATAAGAAACACAACTAAATTAGAATTTATAGTGATTTGTTAAAAATGTGACATTTGGGTTGGGGAGTTGGTAAAGTGCTGGCGAGGACCTTAGGTTGATTCCCTAGAACCCATGTGGAAAAAAAGCCAGGTGTGATGGTGGGCACTTGTAATCTCTGCATTGAAATAACAGAGACAGGCTATTCCCTGTCTTCTCTGGCCAGCCAGCCTAACCTACTTGACAAGCTACCAATCCAGCCTAGTAGGCCAGTGAGAGACCCTGTCTTAAATAAGTGAACGAACGAACGAACGAATGAATGAATGAATAGAAGTTGGCAGTGCCTGAGGAATACCCTAGCATTCTCTGGCTTACACTCACACAGACACAGACACACACAGACACACACACACACCGGGGGGGCGGGGGGGGGGGGGGGGGGGGGGGGGGGGGGGGGGGGGGGGGGGGGGGGATTGTAATTGTTGAGATAGGGTCTCATTGTGTAGCACAGGCTAGCCTTGAACTCCTATCCCCACCTTTAAGTACTAGAATTACAATTTATGTAATCCAATGTAGTATCAAGCTACTAATTTTTTTTTTTCCTTTGGTTTTTCGAGACAGTGTTTCTCTGTGTAGCTTTGCACCTTTCCTGGAACTTGCTTTGGAGACCAGGCTGGCCTCGAACTTACAGAGATCCTCCTGGCTCTGCCTCCCGAGTGCTGGATGGCGTGTGCCACCACCGCCTGGCGCTACTAATTATTTTTACTAACATGTTTTAGATATAAATAAGTTATTGAAAGTTGACTTTTCTATTTTGAGAGTCAAATCATATAATTCTTTTCTAAAAACTAATTTGCTTTTCTAAGTTTTAAGACTTCATTTACTTTGAGGAAAAATTTAAAAGCTTTTGTTTGTTTAACTAGAAATATGTAAACCCTCTTAAGCTTTGGAACTTAGATTAAAGAAATTATATATAAATAAATTTATATAAACAAAAGTTGCTTCTTTCTTGCCCCCCCCCCCCCCCACTATGCATAGTAATTTACTTTTCTGTCAAAATACAGCGCAGTGTTACTCTAGGTCTTGATGTGACTCTGGTGAAGGAAAAAATACGGAGGGGAATGAAAGCTTATAGTAGAGTTTCTGGAGTCTACTGTACAGAGACTTCAGAAATTGGTTTCAAGTACTGTAGTGCATTAAACTCCAGGACACCATAGATGGTAGGGAGTTCCATCAAATTATGTCTATATATATAAGGAGGAGAAACACCATATGTTTCTAAGAAGACACTCAGAAATGGGAGACTGTCAGAGGTGAGCTGTCACACAGAACTGGCACCCCAAACATCCGTGGTCTTAGTCACAGATAAAGGAGAAGTCAACCTGGCTATGCAGAAAAGAGGTAGTAGAAACTTAGACATCTCTGCTGTGACTCTAGGTAGAGGAGAGGGAGAAACTCTGAGAATTTGAACCGTAAGCTTCGAGTACCAGGCTTGCAGTCCTGCCACCAGTGTGGTCTGCAAAGGCCTGCAGCAGGACTTAATCCAGTGTCACGTCAGTGGAGCCTCAAGGTGACTGTTAAAGCAGATGCCAGTCTTTTCTGGGAAGGCTGTATTTTAATCCAGACCCACGCCTCAGTAGCTCCACTGTAAAATAGTATGCTAGTTTCAGAAACTTAATATATGAAAGAAACAAAACCAAAACATAGCTTTAGAATGGATAAGATGTAATTCTAGCAAGATGTACTAGTCTTCTGAATTGAAGTGTTTTATATAGCTTCAGAAATAAAGATTGTTATAGGTTAAATATTTCAAACTCGATGACTTAGACATGCTCTCAAGATGTGTTACTGTTTCTATCAGGATAGCCATGTCACTCTCCCCATTCTCTTCCTTCTCCTGCCTTCCTGCAGTGTTTGTTGATCACTTTCCCTTAGTCTCTACTATGTGTGAGTGACCTTTATGACCTTATTTCTCTGCTGAGTAATTGAATGATAAGCTAGACATTGCTTTCATATGTATGTACATTGCTTCTCTTGTGTTTGGATTATTTGATTTCTTGTGAATTTTAAGTATGCTGTGCATTTGTCTTAAATAATCTAAAGGCTATTTTACTATCTGTATTAACAAAACGTCCTGGCTCTGATACTGCTGCCCTATATATTTGAGTTGTTCTGTATGTTACCGGGAGTACAGAAAGGCAGAACTGTCCACAGAATGGACGAAGGAAGTTACTGCTGACCTTCCGCTGGACGCAGCACCATCACCACTAATAGTCTCTGACATCTCTTTCTTAGGCTTAAGAGCCTTTTTCCCCAGAAGACAGCAGACATGCCATCAGCCTTTTAGCTTGTTCTTTGGTCTGAAGCACACAAATTACTTCTGGCCAGCTGTCTTATTTTTTGCTTTTGACTAAAAAACAAAACAAAAAAACCACACAGTAAATCTAGTCAAAATTTTTTTCTCCAAAATTATTGACTACATTAGTAATATTTAATTTTGATCTTTTTGAGTCTCTAATTTCTTTAAAAACAGATCATCTTTTTTCTCTAAATTCTTCCTTTTCAGTTTTTAAAGCACCACTATCACCCAAAAGTACTAGCTCTCAAATCATACTATTGTACTGTTATTTATAGTTTTATTTAGTGAAGGATTATTGTTTTATAGAAGGCGATCCTGATATTAAGAAGGTAGCATTTTTTTAGTCCTTATTTTGACCTCTGTATCCAAGGACTCCCTGTCTGCAAGTTCAGTGTGTAACAGAATTAACACCATCCTGCTTCCACCCCAGCACTGGGATTGCAGACATACGCCTCTGTTCCTGGTTCTACTTAGTTTTCAGGTGCTGTTAGTCAGATTCTTTTGTTGAGTATATGTCAAATTAAAATTTAATACTTTGTATGTTTGTTCTCTTTTATGACTTTTTTAGAACCTACTGGATTGGTGACATTTACAAGACAGAGTCTTGAAGATTTTCCAGAATGGGAAAGGTAATAATAAAAATAACGATCAAGCTAGGTGGTGGTGGTGGGTGGCACACAGCTTTAATCCCAGCACTCAGGAGGCAGAGGCAGGTGGATCTCTGTGGAGCTCCAGGCCAGCCTGGTCTACAGAGAGAGCTAGCTCCAGGACAGCTAGAGCTACACAGAGGAACCCTGTCTTGAAAAAACAAAAAACAAAAAATCAAAAACAAAACAACCTTAGAATTATAAGGTCTGTTTGATCACAAGAGGATTCTCTTTTATAGCTCTTGGAAAGATGGGTTTTCAACCTTTAATTGCCCTGTATCCAAGGAGTTTCTTCCCATAAATGACTCGTCTTGCTTCTTGTTGTTAGAATGTGTCTTTTAAATAAAATTTTCATCTTTGACTTCGTTTAGACCTGAAACTCAGTTGTTTAGAAATAAGAGTTTTTACATATAAAGATGCTGCTACTGAGTGGAGCATCCATGTTCTCCCTGACACCCCATGCAGTCAATGTTTATATTTTAATGGATTTTCCTCCTAGAGGACAATACAGAGAAACATCTCATTTACTGTTTTGGAATTCGTAGATCAGGAATTTTGAGGTTTGATTTTTCCACATGTTCAATTGACAGATTTTGTGGATTCCCCACGTAATACAGTTGTTCATGTTTTATCTGGAAATGCTGAGGAGAGTAATAGCCAGTCTGAGTTAATCCACATTTGTAAGATCTTAAATACTCTGAAATAGTTAATACATTTCCTAATCTAGAGAAAATTCCCAGTTGTTAAAGAAATATGGGCCAGCTTTTCAAATACAGAGAAAGATATGATAACCTTTACTGTGTGCTGTTGCACAAATCCTAATTGGTCTTATAATAAAAACCTGGAGCCAGATATTGGGGTAAATGCTGAAAGATCAGAAAGAGAAAGGAACAAGCCACAGCCACTTCTCAACTTATCAGCTCCTCACCCGAAAGGGGGGAGATCCTCAGACTTGAATGCCTCTGAGATCCTGTCTCCTCCTACCTTATATTCCTTTCTCCATCCAGCCATATCACTTCCTGTCTCAAACTCCCTAGTGCTAGGATTAAAGGTGTGAGCCATCAACACCTGGCTGTTTCTCTTTTAGACTAGATTAATCTTGTGTAGTCCAGGGTGGCCTTGAACTCACAGAGATCTGCCTCTGCCTCCAAGTGCTAGGATTAAAGGTGTGTGCCACCACTGCCTGGCCTCTATGGCAAACTCTGTGGCTGGCTAGCTTTATTTGTTAGAGCATACACAAAATTCCACCACAGTGTGTACATTTTTGTATATATTTCACATTAAGAAATACCTCTCTTTTCTGATGTTTTTCATAGTTTGTAATATTGTTCAGAACTAGTGAAGAAGGAGAATAACTCTTAAGGTCGTTAACTTGAAGGGACTTGTCTACCTAGGTGATGCTTTAGTCCTCACAGATGTTTATTTGTCAGAGAACTTCAACAGGCTGAGTGCGTGATTGAAATGATTCTTAATAGAGAGCAGTGGATGGAAAAACCAACATGAACATGAAGAAGGCATGAGCCAGGAAAGAAGTGTACTTAGAACCATGGCAGTTTGAGATAAAAGCAGTCCAGGAAGCCCACTAGAGTGCCAGTGACTCTACCATCCCTTCAGTAGATGGAGACCAAACAGGCTCATTGATGAGAAAGTCATTGTTTTAACACAGTCCAGTCCATTCATTGTTAGCTACTTAGTACCTAACATTGTATTTCACCAAAATCATCTGTCTTCTTTAAGTCCCTTCCCCTATTCTTGGTTATTTTCTTCTGGCCCTACAATTAGTGAATAGGATTTGTAAAGTTCCTCAACATTTGCCCTTTTTTCATACCTTAAAATTGCTTTCTTGACCTCTACTTCTAACATTGATATAAGTTGTATACTAACTCATTTTTGGATCATAAACTTGCCTTTAACATACCTTGATATCATGTTTCTCTTAAAATGTGTAGCCTAGAACTAAACATTCTACTGTGTCACCTGTCCAAACTGGAGTAGAGAGCATTCCTTTTCTCTGCTCTTCTTCTGTTCTGAGACACAGGAACTAAAGAATACAGTATGTTTTATTCATGTCAGTTTGGTATCAGTTTTTTCTAGATCCTTCACAGTGCTCACTAGCCTGTCACTACCGTAAAGGGCACCCGATGTCACCATGGACAGGTGGAAATGCAGACACTGGTGTGGCTGCTTTGGGAAGGGAATACAGTAACTGTCCCTATGTGAGACCTATTGTCCCTTTAACTCTGATGGGCACAACCTAACTTGGTAGTTTTTCTAACTTAATTTTACTCTATTGGTGTCTTGTTTGTTTTAGTTGCTTCATGAGTGAGTTGGGGAACGTAATTACAGTCGGTCTTCCAGGCTCCACAGGACCAGGAAAATGAATGCATTTACAGACAAACGACTCAGCCAGGTGGTGGTGGGGCACACCTTTAATCCCAGCACTCTGAAGGCAGAGGCAGGAGGATTTCTGTTAGTTCAAGGCCAGCCTGGTATACAGAACTAGTTTCCAGACAACCAAGGCTACACAGAGAAACCCTGTCATGAAAAACATAACTAACTAAATAAATAAATGAATGAATGGATGGATGGACAGACGAATGAATAGATGGATAGATAGATAGATAGATAGATAGATAGATAGATAGATAGATAGATAGATAGATAGAGGATGAAGAAGAGATAAGGATTGTTGGTACTACCAAGAGTATGGGACAGCATGGGTGTCATGGAGTTATAGGCTTTCCTGAGTCTGTTTCTAGCATGTTCCAGGTAGCCCTTTGACATTAGCAGGCACTTTAGCCAGGCTTAGTTGATCACATAATCTATATCTTTGATTCTTGGGGGCAAGAATGCAGAGTATTTGCCGAGGCTAAAAGTGGAGAACTATTAGGAGGTTAAAGGATTTGTCTGACAAACCACACCGAGTTTGTAGCCATTCCCTAATTACAGTGAGAACTGGCGCACATGGTTGCCAACTTCAGTTTTGGAGAAATGTTGCCAACCAAAGTAGTTCCGATTGACAGTTCACAGATTTCTGGAGCATGCCTGGTTGTCTTTCTTTTGTATCCTCATAGGCAGTCTCCCTCGGAATAAAATGATTAGGAAACTAGGACCATGAAAGGAGTTTAAAACCAATCTACTTGCGTTCCATTCCCAGAACCCACATGAGGGAAGGAGAGACCAGCTCCCACAGTTGTCTTCTAACCAGTACACAAGTATTGAGTGAGCCCACACACAAACACACATGCATACAAGATAAACAAAGTACAATTAAAGTGTTATTACAGAATCAAACCTATAGACTTTCTACAGAAGATTATATAATCTTTTCTAAAAGCATGATATACTGTTAATTTTGATCAATGAGAGGCTACTTGGGTTCAAATCTCACTGCTTTTTATTTACTGACTTGAGTAAATCAATTAAATGCTTTCTTATTTTCTTTTCCATTTGTAAAGTGTGGGTTATTCTAAATGAGTTAATCCAAATAAAGTTTTTAGAATGGAAGTTGTATTAAATGATCTTAATTAAGCTTATCTGTCAGGCTAGAGTTTTGCCACAAATGTTTGTGGGCTCATAAAATTGGGACATTAGTAAATCTCAGCAATAAATAGCACTTCTAAATTGTGTGTGTGTGTGTGTGTGTGTGTGTGTGTGTATGTGTATACTTTGTGTGCTTATTCATCACCTACTCAAAAACATTATAAGAGTACTATTTAAGGGGTTGGGGATTTAGCTCAGTGGTAGAGCGCTTGCCTGGCAAGCACAAGGCCCTGGGTTCAGTCCTCAGCCCTGAAATAATAAATAAATAAATAAATGAATGAATGAATAAATAAATAAATAGAGTACTATTTAAGTTAGCATCTATATGTTATAGTAGATATAAAATATTTATTATATCCTAATATAGCTTTTTTATTCAATAAGCAATTGGGGAGGTGAATCTACTAAGAAAAAAAATAACATCTTCAAACGTTGTTAATACAATGAAATTATCAACCTAATGTAACACAGGCCAATATCTCAGTAACCATAGTTTATGAAAAAGAAAATAATTGCCCCTCCTGAGTAATTACTTAAAATGCTAGGTTTATCTGTCAACAATGTTAATATAAAAATTCCATAGATCAGAATCCCAGTGGCACCCCTCCCTAAACACTAGTTATCAACCTAGTGAAAATAGGGCTCATCTAAGAACCAAGCAGTTGCAAACTCTAGCATCATAATAAAGTTTCATATATTTTCATTTTTGTCTTGAGAAATTTCTTAACTCAGTTTCATGTAGGGGGAAATAATATTCTGTCTCATTTTAATGCAAATATGCATATTTGAGTGAGAAAAAATTGAGAGAATTAGTACCATGATTGTTAATATTTATTTCTGGCTCTTGAGATTGATTCTTGATGGTTTCATTTGTTTGTTTGTTTGTTCATAGTCATTTGTATTTTCAGATTTGTGTGTTGTAAATTAGTTATCTAAGAAAATACTTTCTATATTCTAGATGTGAAAAACCCCTGACACGATTACATGTCACTTACGAGGGTACCATAGAAGGCAATGGCCGAGGCATGCTACAGGTAGGTAAATATCAGAAGTATATGTATATTTAAGATTTTCTTCTTGCCAGGTTTCTGACAGAAAAGGAAATTTGAAAACTTGTTTGTCTCCTAAATTGATCTAATGCAAAAAAGTATGGAGAAAAACAGAACAGATCACGTTGACAGCTGTTATTGCCCATGTATGCTCATGTGCCTCTTACAAAAGCTTTTGACAGAAAGTCCCAAGATCTGGACAGCATCAGTCCTCTTGGTTCAGACATTGACTGTGGATTGACAGAGGACCAAGTTCCCAGGGTATTGTCTTGACAAGCTGTCAGGAGGCAATTTTGTTCTTTTCCTTTAAAGGCTTGTTTTTGCCCCAAATCACGACTAGTTTGATGTTTTTATGCCACCAAAAGCCTTGTTTGGGTATAGGAGGCAGACATCTGGGACTGATTGATAAAACAGACTTCTTTCCTGTGTATAACACTTTCAAAGCACGTGAGGTAGCTATTTGTACTGTCTTTTCTCTATTGAAAAGCAGGTAATCCTGTCTGTTCCTTCATCCTTGCTATCAAGTTGTTACTATTACTACTTCTTTCCAAAATCTGAGAGAAATAATGATTAAGAAGCTAGGCACAGTATTACGTGCCTGTAATCCTAACATTTGAGAGTCTGAGGCAAAAGCTTAATGAGGTCAAAGACATAAGTTCCAAAGTAGCTAAAGAATTGTATTCTTTCTAGAACAGTCCTTCATGTAGACATATTTATAAGTCAAATCTAAAAAGAAGCATGCTCTGTTTCCTGTTTATTTTGGGTTCTGTAATACGGGTTCTCACTGTGTTTCCTGTTTATTATTTTGGGTTCTGTAATACGGGTTCTCACTGTGTTGCTCAGGCTGATCTTGGACTCACTGTGTAATCCAAGGTGCTCTTAACCATATGATCCTTCTGTCTCTGCCTTCTGAGTGCCAGGGCTATAGGCATGCTCCACATTGTCCACTTATATTAGTAATTTGTCTATTCTTTATATTTGAAAAAAAGATTTAATTAATCTTATAATTTTTCTTCTACTTAAGAAATAATTTTTCAATGTACTTAAAAATTGTTCCAAATGAATACCATTTTCTGTTGCATTTCTTCCTTTATACAGTTCTTTCCTGCATTAAAGTGTTGGATAAAGTGGAGGAGGCATAATGTACCTAAGAACTAAGCAAAGCTATTGCTAGTTAGCACTCCAGGAATGCTGACCTCTCATTACAGAACAATTCAACAAGGAATCATTTACCAACAGTAAGGGTTGAGATTCTCCCCACTTGCCTGCAATATATTATATATGAAATGTGGGGCCTTGGTAGGTTAAAAGACTACCATAAAGGCCTCTGGCATTATTAATTGCTCTTTCTACCCATTCCACATCTCTCCAGGAGGTCAGGGAATATTGTATTGCAGTGCTCCAAAAGCTCATTATGCAGCAAATAAATTATATTATATTGAATGGCAACAACAAAACCTCTGTAAGGAGTGCTATCATTTCTCTCTTTTCATCAAGTCACAATGCAGAAACTGAGTAATCTGAGCAAGTCCTTTAAAGTAAGAGACTTGGAAAATGACTGACTAAAAGTAAAGAGACACTCATGTGCATGTATTCGTGTACTGGAGCAGGTTTCCCACCTGTTATAGAGAGCCCTTTTTAAGAACTTTTGAAAGTACTAGAAGCTTTGGGTTTCTTTCTTTCTTTTTTTAAATTAATTTTTTTCATTTATTTTACATACCAACCATAGTTTCCCCTCCCTCCTCTCCTCCGATTCCCACCCCCCCCATCCACTCCTCCCTCCTTCATTTAGGAAGGGGCAGACATTCCATGGGAGTCAACAAAGCATGGCACATCAAGTTGAGGCAGGACAAGCTCTTCCCCTTGCATCAAGGCTGGGTAAGGCAACCCAGCATGGGGAATAGGTTCCCAAAAGCCAGTTCAAGTGCCAGGGACAGGTCCTGATCCCACTGCTAGGAGCCCCACAAATAGACCAAGCTATACAACTGTCACACATATGTAGAGGACATAGGTCAGTCCCATACAGGCTCCCTAGCTGTTGGTCTAGAGTCTGTGAGCTCCCAGGAGCTCAGGTCAGCTCTCCCTGTGGGTTGCCCTGTCATGAGCTTTACCTTCCTGGCTCATACAGTCTCCTCCTCCCTCTCTTCAACAGGACTCAGTGCTTGGCTGTGGATCTCTGCATCTATTTCCATCAGTTACTGGATGAGGGCTCTCTATTGCCAATTAGGGTAGTCACCAATCTGATTACAGGAGAAGGCCAGTTCAGGCACCCTCTCCACTATTGCTAGGAGTCTTAGCTGGGGTCATCCTTGTGGATTCCTGGGAGTTTCTCTGGCACCAGGTTTCTCCCTAACCCCCAAATGCCACCCCACCCCTCATCAAGACATCTCTTTCATTACTCTCCCCTCTCCAGACTCACAATAGGATCCCTCATGTTCCCATTCCCTCATCATTCATTCTCCTTCCCCACCCAGTTTACCCAGGAAATCTCTTCTATTTTCCCTTCCCAGGGAAATTGATGCATCCCTCTTTGGGCCCTTGTTGTCTAGCCTCTCTGAGGCTGTGGATTGTAGCCTGGATATTCTTTATTTTATACTTAATATCTACTTGTGAATGAGTAATACCATGTTTGCTTTGTGGGTCTGGGTTACCTCACTCAGGATGATTTTTTTTAGTTCCATCCATTTGCCTGCAAATTTCATGTCATTATTTGTTTTTTGTTTGTTTGTTTTTGTTTTGTTTTGTTTTGTTTTTACCACTGAGTGTACTTCATTGTGTAAGTGTACCACATTTTCCTTATCCATTCTTCAGTTGAGGGGCATCTAGGTTATTTCCAGGTTCTGGCTATTATGAGTAACACTGCTATGTATCTAGTTGAACAAGTGTCCTTGTGGTATGATTGAGCATCCTTTGGGTATATGCCCCAGATTGCTATAGCTGGGTCTTGAGGTAGATTGATTCCCAATTTTCTGAGAAACCACCATATCAATTTCCAAAGTGACTGTACAAGTTTGCATTCCTACCAGCAGTGGAGGAGTGTTCCTCTTGTTCCACATCCTCTCCAACCTAAGTTGTTATTAGTGTTTTTGATCTTAGCCATTCTGACAGTTGTTAAGATGGTATCTCAGAGTCATTTTTATTTGTATTCCCCTGATAGCAAAGGATGTTGAACACTTCTTTAAGTGTATCTCAGCCATTTGAGATTCTTCTGTTGAGAATTCTCTGTTTAGATCTGTAACCCATGTTTTAATTGGATTATTTGATATTTTGCTGTCTAGTTTCTTGAGTTCTTTATATATTTTGGAGATCAGCCCTCTGTCAGATGTGGGGTTGGTGAAGATCTTTTCCCACTCTCTAGGCTGCCATTTTGTCTTATTTACCATGTCCTTTGCCTTACAGAAGCTTTTCAGTTTCAGGAGGTCACATTTATTAATTGTTTATCTCAGTGTCTGTGCTACTGGTGTTCTATTCAGGAAGTTGTCTCCTATGCCAGTGCATTCAAGGCTACTTCCCACTTTCTCTTCTATCAGGTTCAGTGTAACTGGATTTATGTTATGGTCTGATCCACTTGGGCCTGAGTTTTGTGCATGGTGACAGATATGGATCTATTTGCAGTCTTCTACATGCCGACATCCAGTTATGCCAGCACCTTTTGTTGAAGATGCTTTCTATTTTTTATTGTATAATTTTGGCTTCTTTGTCAAAAATTGGGTATTCATAGGTGTGTGGATTTACATCTGAGTCTTTGATTCAATTCCATTGGTCCATATGTCTGTTTTTATGCCAATACCATGCGTTTTTATTACTATAGCTCTATAGTAGAGCTTGAAGTCAGGGATCATGATGCCTCCAGAAGTTCCTTTATTATACAGGATTATTTTAGCTATCCAAGGTTTTTTGTTTCTCCATATAAAATTGAGTATTGTTCTTTTGAGGTCTCTGAAGAATTGTGCTGAAATTTTGATGGGGATTGCATTGAATCTGTAGTTTGCTTTTTGGTAAGATTGCCATTTTTACTATGTTAATCCTACCGATCCATGAATATGGGAAATCTTTCCATTTTCTGATCTATTCAATATAGCACTCAAAGTTCTAGCTAGAGCAATTAAGACAACAAAAAGAGATCTTTTTCTTTTTTAAGCTCTTCCTTTAACAGTGTATTTCTATGTCCACCTTTCAAGTAATGACGTCGTTGGTCTTTTTGTCAAAGAGTGAACAATAATATCATGTGGTGTGTTTCTCATGATTATTATCAAATAGTATACAAGTTTGATAAATCATATCTTTTATTTCAGTTATGTACCTGATTCCAGTAAAAATCAAATTATAATGATCTCAAACCCTGTTTGTATTCATAGAAATATTACAATGATGGGTTTGTAGTTAGTTTTTCGTTTCTCAAATGACTGTCCATTTCATTTTTGAAATTTTTGGAATTAGGTCTCTTCTCTTTCCTATACTCTACCACTTGAGGCCTAGCAATTATTCAGTAGTTATCTAGCTACCCTCTTTGCTGTTAATTTTACATACCTTCAGGGTTTTCTTGAAACTAAAACTCTGCCCTGAGTTATCTTAATAAAACACTGGTCCAACTTGCTAAATGAATCTTTACCAGAACCTCAAGATTGGAGTAAAAACCTCTCTATACCCCAGATCACCTTATCACCATCTGTACCCTCCCATGTGACGTCCTCTGCTTACAGGAATAGTGGGGACACTGTTTAAAGTCCTCTCCAGCAGTTGTTCACATGATTTTCGAAAGTTCCCCTAGCCTGCTGGCCAACTCAGGACTGACGGCTGCTTTCTTTCAAAAGCTGCATTGCCCTCCTCTGTGCTCAGCTCTGTACGCATTCCATTATTGAGATATATATGAGAAATAATTATTCTGGATTTTTCATTTCAGTAGTACTCTGGAGCGCAAACCCAAATATGTGGTTTCCTATATATTCACTTCAATAATTTGTCTATAGTATGTTTCAGTATTTTCCAAGATCTTATGGGTAAAATAAGAATATGTTGCCCTTTATTAATTTTGTCTTTTCATATTTTTTGCTACACATAAGATTTATATTCTTGTCTACTCCTCTATAAAAATTGGCTTCATAGTTTCATTCCACTGCTTTAGAAAATATGAACAAGATTTGGAGAGACCTCACATTTTATAATAATTGAAAAACTTCTTAGAATTTGTAATAAACTGTTTTACTTGTGTGTTTGACTATGTATATATAACTTGTGTACATCTATGTAATCTAACTCTTTAGAATAATCTAAACAATCTAATTACAGACATAATCACTGTTTCTAAAACTGAAATAATGTGGCAGATTGACTTGTGTTCCTTTGAGGATCAAGACTCTTTAGTGAGGAATCAGACTCTCGTGGCGTAGAGCACTTAACCCATACCCTGAAACAGGAACCAAACTGCTGATATAGACTTACAGACTAAATTACAAATATTAATGGAGTTAAATATTTGTTCTTATATTAGATTTTTATTTCTCCCTGCCATTGGGTATATTTTTGAAAATAGTTGGTAGTATTCGTGCAACTTGGGTCTTGGGGTTTAATTTGGAACAAAATTATCCCTTTATTCTTCCACAGAAGAAAAGTAATTACTAAAAATCTTAAACGTTTGATTGTTTGAAAGTCACTTAAAATACACAAAGAGAGGTTGAATAATAGATGTAGGAAAGTGACCCTGAAACCTCAGAGCAGGACTAATCTTGACTTATAACTAGAAAGACCCAGAGAAGGTTTTTAATTAATATTTTATCTGAAAGCTCATTTTCCAGGTTCCTTAGGAACTTTTGGGGCCTACAGAACTATGCAGAGGTGTTAGCTGTGCTCAGATGGAAGGAATGTAAGCAGCTGTAGTCACTCCTTAGGAAGATCTGGGGGCTGGTTCACAGGCGAGAGATTTGATCCCATAGAGTGTGCGTTTCTTTGTGATGTCTGCAAGCGTTTTAGACACTGTTTAATACACTACATTTTTTTCTAATAGGTGGATTTTGCAAATCGTTTTGTTGGAGGTGGTGTAACTGGTGCAGGACTTGTACAAGAAGAAATCCGCTTTTTAATCAATCCTGAGTTGATTGTTTCACGGCTCTTCACCGAGGTGCTGGATCACAATGAGTGTCTTATTATCACAGGTTAGTGTCTGTGTGTCTTTGTGACAGGGTAGTTTTCCCCATCTTGAATCCCCAAAAGCTGCCCAATCAAGACTTTTCTCTTCCATGAGCATTAGACCCAATATTTTATTTCTATTGCATTTTCTTTATTTATTGGGAGAAGGGGCGCTTTCTTGCCCCAGCTCATGTGGAGGTCAGAGGACAACTTGGGGGTATTGTTTCTCTCCTCCTACAATAAGGGAGGGATTGAATTTGGGTCATAAGACTTGATGGCAAGCACCTCTGTTCACTGATCCATCTTGCTGGCCCCAGACCCAGTAGTTTAAATTTATTATTTATATTTTTTTCATTGTTGTGATCGTATTTTCTTAAAATGTCTTGAGTAGTAGCACATTGTATTTCCCATCTTATTGGAATATCCAAGTGGTACCTTTCATTTGAGTAACTAAAAGAACATACCTACAGGAAGCCAAAACATTTCATCAGTTACTGGGTCTTTATTTTTGAAGCCTACAAAACTGAATTTTGTTTCTGTTGTTGCTTTGAGATTAGTATAGGCAACTGTAGTTCCTTGAGTGGGAGAATTTGGATTATTGTTATTAAAAAGTCCCCTGTGACTTATATTAGACATACATAAAACTTGAGGTGCATGATAAAGTCAAGCCTGAGCTCCAGCCTTGATGTCGCACTCTTGACCTCTGATAACTTTCAGACAACCTTCAAGAGAGTATCTGATTTTCCCTTTGTTTCTCTCTTAGGAGTCTTTCAGTTTTATTATGATTTCTCTGGGTATGGATCTCATTGATTTTACTTTACTTGGAATTCATTGAGCTTCTAGAATGCTTAGATTTATTTTTGTCATCAGATGTATTAACTAGTTGGCCCTTCTGCCTTTCTTTTTTTTTTTTTTTTTTTTTTTTTTTTTTTTTTTGGTTTTTCGAGACAGGGTTTCTCTGTATAGCTTGGAGCCTGTCCTGGAACTCACTCTATAGCCCAGGCTGTCCTCGAACTCACAGAGATCTGCCTGGCTCTGCCTCCCGAGTGCTGGAATTAAAGGTATGTGCCACCACCGCCTGTCCCTTTTGTCTTTTATTTAATGTGTGTTTGTGTTGTGTAGGAACAGATGTAAGGGCTGCATTTACATGTGTACTCCTATGCATGTGGAGGCTGGAGGACCTCAGATGCTATCCTCAGGAATACTTTCTGACAGGCTTTCATTGATCTGGGGCTCACTCACCCATTGGCTAGTCTGCCTGGCCAGTCAGCCTCTGAAATCTGTCTGTGCCGTCTCAGCACCAGGATTACAGGCACATACCACCATACCTGGCATTTTTATAGGGGTTCTGGGGACCAGAGTCAGGAGCCCTTCCTAGCAAGCTCTTTACCAGCTGAGCCAGACCCTAGCCCTAGGGCCTTATGTCTTAAAATATTCTTTCCTCTCCAAATAGTGCAGATGATGACACTTGGTGGTGTGCTAGTCTCTGAACCTCTGTGAACCTCTGTTCATTTTCTTCATTACTTATGTTTTCTCTTCCTCAGAGTCAATTGATTTTTGGTCTATTTCACTGATTCATTTACCTACTCTCAAATTAATCTTCTCTTAAATTTTTCTAGCAGATTTTTTATTTCTACTATTGTACTTTTCAATTCAAGAATTTCTTTTCTGCCCCCCCCGTTTGTCTCTATATTAATATGTCTTTTTAAAGAATTTTTTCATTGTTTGACATTTTTATTATATTTTTACTTATGGATTGTGTATGTACATGCCACGGTGTGATTTGGAGATCAGAGGACAACTCTTAGAAATCAGTTTTCTCTTTCCACTGTGTGGGTTGTGTGGATCAAACTCAGGTTGTCAGGCTTGATGGCACATGCTTTTATTCACTAAACCATCTCATGCAGGTCCTAATATATCTGTGAGAATTATCATTCTCATACTTACTTTGCTTTAGTACTAAAACATAGTTTTTTTCAGTTCTTTCAACGTATTTAAAATAACAGATTTGTGTTTTTCTACTGAGTCCAGCATGGGTTTACTGGTGTAATATTGACTACTTATTCCTGGTTATGGGACACACTGTCTCATTCTTTATACATGTCTCTGGTCCGATTGTAATTGATGATGAGATCTGACATTTTAAATAATATAACAACCCTAGAAATTGTATCCCCTCATCAGAGTTATTGTTATTAGCCTCTATTGTTTACTTCATTCCTTTCCTAAACAAATTCTGTGGTCTCTGTACTTTTGCTTTTTCTGGTTTTTCAAGACAGGGTTTCTGGCTGTCCTGGAAATCTGTAGACCAGGCTGGCCTTGAGATCACCTGCCTCTGCCTCCAGAGTGCTGGGATTAAAGGCGTGCACCACCATGCCTGTCTCTGTGCTGTTTCTTGAGTGTCACTAAGGTTTCTGTTCAGTTTACTAGTGGTCAGCTAGTGATTGTGTGGATTTCTTAGATGACTGGAATCAGTAAGGTTCCCACTTTGCTGAAGCGCTCTGTGTGTGTGCTGGTGCCATCAGCCTTCCACTGTGTCATTGATGACCCTGCTTAGCCTTCCTGCTTCCACAAAGCTTCAAGGTTGGGCAGTGGGAAAGCTAAAGGCTTTCTAGGGTTTTTTCTGGGCATTTGTATCATATGGTGTTTTGCACTCCTAAGAATGTGCTAGAACTCTTCTAAGCTCCTGGTTGACAACTTGTTGTCAGCTTTCCTTGGATGCTTTGGTTAGTGTATTCCTTGCCCCACCTTAGGCAGTCTCCATGGTAAGCAGGGACCTGTGCTCCCCTCATATAACTCTTGGACACTAGGCTTTTCACACTGGGCAAGCTCCAGTTTCGTGAAGTCAAGACAGCCTTCTGCGTGAGATCTCCCCAGGGGAAAGGTCTAAAGAGCTTTCTCGGAAAGTCAGGCTTTGAAGGAGGAGCCTCAACACTCTTGTGTCTTCTCTGGAGGCCGCTGGGCAGCTGATTTCCACAGTAGTTAAGGTTTTAAAATGATCTTGCTGCTTGGGAGAATGGCTTCAAGTCGGTTCGATGTTCTTACTCACTTGATCTGATGGTTTGGTGAGGTAAAGTAGACAACAAAATTTATTTAGTTTATGTGGGAAATCAAAATTAGAACCTCAGCAAAGGAATTTATTTCTCTTAGACAGATCCTTCCTTTGTTACTTGAAGTTAATAACATGAAGAATTTCTTCTACAGTTTTGAAGTTGTTTCCAAAATTGGATTGGATTGGAAAGGTACACCCCTTCGTTCTCAGCGTTGTCTCAGCTCCCGTGCTGCTTGTCTGTCCGTAATTGTTGACTATGGTGTAGGTAGGTAAGCTGGATGAAGTTGAGGAAGTTCCTGGGGGAGCTGAGAATGCACAGATAACAGAACAAAAAAAGAGGGAAGGGCTGGTGAATGCCCATTGTTGGCAAGGAAACCATTGGATCACTTGCATGATGCTCTTTTCATGAACTCTGAAAAGTCAGGGCTGTTACTGTTCCCATCATTTATGTGTACAAATGATAATTTTTAAATATTTTTAATATTTAGAGTATTCGAACGGAAGACTAACAATAAAATCTCATCATTTTCAAGAAGAATTTTCATCCTTTAAAAAAATAGATTAATAAACCTTAGTAAAATGCTGGGCATTTAAATCCAAAGCTAATTTCTTTCATTTACTTTGATTCTCTTATGGTAAGAAAAGAATCTTATCTGCCATTGATTTTTTAGTAAATAAGGCATGTCACTTCCCCTGGGAATATTAGAAGGAAAACATTAGTGTCTTTGTCTCTCTCCCTCTTGCCTCCATCCCTCTCCCCTTACCATAGCTTGTCCCTTAAAGAAGGATTCCTCTGGAATTGTCAGTGATCTCTGACTTACCTGCAGCAGTTGTAAAGTGAGTGGAAAATTGCAGATCTGTGACTTGGCTTCAGATTTGTGATTTCCTCAAGCTAAGGACACTTGGGGTGACTTTTAACTCAGCATTTTCCCCCACATGCACTTAACTTTATTACAGTGCTTCCTAATTAATATCTGTGATGTGATGCTCCCTTAATGGAAATGACCATTTCATCATCTATTTAGTATCTGGATTTCTGCCATCTCCCTTCTTAGGAGACTCTTAACCATGCACTGCAATTTATCTGCCTGATCAATTCCATTCCTTCAGTGATGCAGCTAAGCTCAGTGACCTAATGACTGTGACTGTGCTGCCTGAATCTGTAGAAGAGTTTTGAGAAATTGGAAATAAATTAAATTTGTCATCATTTTGGGACATCTGGTTGCTATCAGACTTTTAAGTGAATATGAAACAGGTCATGCAAACAGGCAAATAATTTTGTTCTGTGTTTTTTCTGTTTGCTATGATTCACCCTATAGTAGCTGAGTTGAAACCTTTTGGTAAGGATAAATAGAGTGAAAGAATTAAACATCTTCCAGACAGCTTCAATATCAAGTGTTAAGGAGCTCTCCAGTGTTCTCCTCTTGCTTCTGTTTGGTGAGCACATAAAGCAGATGCCTACACATGCCTATAAATAAAACTTCATGAGCAGAAGAATAGTTAATTTACATGAGACCCTCCCAGCAGGGAATCAGACCATCAAGACTGTCTACGTGAGTGGATGTCTTCGGTCAGCAGAAGTGATAGACTAACCAGATGTAAACCGTGGCTTATGATTCTGTGCCTTCTTGGGGAGATAGAAAGTGCAGGCACCATCACTACAGAAGCAGTGCTAAGTGACTCCAGACTGTTGGAATTTTACAGAGTATTTAGAAATCAAGTGTTTTTATGCTGCTTATCCTTACAAAATATTTACTAACTGTGAAGACTGAAGGCAAGAGTGTTGGATCTCCTCCGTAATTGCCGCTCTGAGTGATGCTAAATGGAGTAGGGTATACGGCTTTCATGTGAACTGCCTGTTCCAGGGCACAACCCACAGACAAGGAGAATTTGTTAATTTCCATTATTTTCCTCAGTCCACTATAAATTTTTATTAATAGTAAGAGAAACTAGATAGATTTCTTACTAAGTCTAAAGCTCATAATTCTGTCGTGAACTCTTGATAAGATTTTCCCTTAAGTGAAGGTCGGTCTGGCCTGAATTGTTGCAGACCATCTCACTAACTCAGAAGCTTCTGTCTTCATGGCTCTTTCCACTGTTCACTTTTATATTTCCATCACTGCTCATTAATAAATTTGAATTTGAAATACATTAAAAGAACTCATTTTCCAAAAGACAGTAATATAAGACTTGCTTGCTTAGAAAACTCAAGGTTCAGTTTAGAGTGGAAGGAAGCATTTATTTCCAAAGTGCCCTAAACCTCTGTAAAAGAAGGCTGATAGTGGCCTTACTTGGGAGAGAAACATAGCAATTGCTATTTTATAGTCTTCAACCATTTCAGTTTTTTTTGTTTTTTTTGTTTTTTTTTTTTTTTTGGTTTTTTTTTTGGTTTTTCGAGACAGGGTTTCTCTGTGTAGCTTTGCGCCTTTCCTGGAACTCACTTGGTAGCCCAGGCTGGCCTCGAACTCACAGAGATCCGCCTGGCTCTGCCTCCCGAGTGCTGGGATTAAAGGCGTGCACCACCACCGCCCGGCCCATTTCAGTTTTAAAAGACAAAACAGGTGTTTGCATAATTAAGAGATGAAAGTAGACAGGGGTTGTTATTGTTGTTGTTTTTTTTTTTTTTTTTTTTTTTTTTTTTTTTTTTTTTTTTAACAGGAAAAGTGAGATTTATCTACTCCTAAGCAGAAAACATAAACAAGAGTGTTCCTGGCTGGCTCTCAGTTTCCTTTTGGCAATAGACTAGAGCAGGGTTGATGCCTAGACAAGAGTCAGTTTTGTTTCCTCTACTGCTCTGCAAAATTCAATTCGTTGACACGGTTTTGAAGGAGTTTGAGTTTGTCTTACTTGGTTTTCTAATTGATCCCATGAGGTAAAACAGTAAGCACTATTAATAATCCTGAATTTCAGATATGTTGGTTAGCCAAGGTCACATGACCAGGGAAGTGTCTCCTGGGATCCCATGTTTCCTAATGTCACTGGTGTTTTTTCACCATACCATGCTCTTTGAAGATGTGGTTTTCTGTTCTGAGACATGGTCTCAGGTGTCATACAGGCTGCTCTCAAAGTCCCAGCAATGTCCTTGCCTCTGCCTCCTGAGCTGCTGTGCCTGGCTGCAAATGTGACCGTCTAAGAGTCCATTATGTAGTCCCTGGAGAGTATTTCTGACTTACTGATGTAACTTCAGTTAATCCTATTCCTTTTGTTCTGCTTGTTATACTTATTATATATACATGCTCTGTGGACATTGTACACACAAGAACATCATCGAGCTGTACTCACAGGTCCAAGAAGACTGCATAAGAAATAGCAAGGACGTTATAAAGTTGTTTTCTTGGTTTGTAGCATAAAAAACATTCAAAGTGAATTTATGGGAATTAAGATAGAAATTACTTTAAAATTATTTTAAGAGGCAGTTTGCTAAACAATAAATTGGAAAACATAGTATTTAACCTTTATTATAGGAAATTATAAGTCATACACCAAAAATATAATATTTTTCATAATTTTGCATAAATATGTCTTTTTACATGCATATAATGTATTTGGAAGAAACTTCAAATTTATGATCCTCGTGCCTCAGCTTCCTAAGTTAGGATTATAGGTGTGTGTCACCATACCCAGCTTTCCATACTCTGTCAAGATTTACCAGCTTACCTTTTTTCTTCTCCATTTTCTTTTCCTCAAACATTTAAGAGTGTGTTGGAGGCATTAATCCCTTTTACTCCTAAATATTTCATCATATATTTCCTAAAGATTAGTGAATCACCGTCATGATTTTGGGTGTGGTGGCTCTGTGCTTTATACTAAGCAGCATCCACTGCTCCATGTGAGCCCCACTGGCTTTTATCTTACTGTTAATTTACTTTTGGACTGTTTACTCTTTGGATCCTTCCTCCTTTTTTTCTTGTTTGTTTGTTTTCAGAAAGAGTCTCATTCTGTAGTCTAGGTAGCCTCATACTTGTGGTGATCCTCCAGCTTCCACATGAGACACTAATACCAGGCTTGTTTTTAAGTTTATTATGGGTTTATGTTAGCTCAGCTCAGCCACAGCCCCTATGTATTCAGTTAGACACTGAATTTATGTGTTGCTGTAACAATAATTTATAGATGTGATTAAAAGTCCACAGTAGTTAACACCTAAGAAGGGAGATTGTTTACCTTAATCTGTGAGGGTTTAGTTCGGTCAGTTAAAAGACAGTCTTCACAGAAGGAATCCTCCTGTGGACAGCTGCTGCCCATGTCTAAGAGTCCCAACCTTCTTGTTAAACTTGTTTATTAGCCCCCATAGTCGTGTGAGCCAAATCTTTGCAGTAAATCTCTCCATGTATGAATCTTATTCCTTCTGGTCCTGTGGTTGGCCTATGACTGATATGCACCTATTGTGAGTAAACGTGCTATGAGCATTCTTCTGAGCAATTTTTATTTAAGATAAATTCGTTTTTTATTTCATGTGTTTGGATGTTTCACCCGCCTCTATGTCTCTCTACCACTTGTATGCCTGGTGCCTGCAGAGGCCAGGAGAGGGCACTGATGCCCTAGAACTGGAGTTACAGATGTTGTGAGATGCCATGTGGGTGTTAGGAGTCGATTTTGAGTCCTCGGGAAGACAGCCAGTGCTCTTAACCAGTGAGACATCTTTCTGGCCCCTTCCGTAAAGTTTTTGTTGGCACACTTTTTTTGCTTTCTATTAGATAAGTACCTACAAATGACATTTCCATATCAAACTGTTCATGTTTAATTTTATAAGATATTGCCAAACTATTTTTCAGAATTACTGTGCCATGTTGTTTCACCAGAAGTATAAGAGAGTTCTACTTTATTTCCTTGTCAGCCCTTAGTGTGGCCTTTTTGTTGTTTTGTTGATTCGTTGTGAATCTTTTTGTTTGTTTGGGTTGTTGTTATTGTTTGAGACAGGGCCTCACCATGTAACTCTGGCTGGCTTGGAACTCGTACAGATCCACCTGCCTGGGACTCCCAAGTACAGGGATTAAAAAATATGTGCCACCACATGTAGCCCTTATTGTGGACATTTTTATTTTAGCCATACATTGAGATTTATTACAGTATCTCACTGTGGTTTGACTGTGATCACTAGTGATTGATAATGTTAAACACTTTCATATGACTGTTAGCCAACTATGTATCTCATATGATTGTCAGCCAACGGTGTATTTCCGATAGGCGTGTATTCATGATTTCTGTCCATTTCTGTGAGTTCAATTGTGTTTTTTCACTCATTTCATGTTACTTTGCTGAGCTGGGGTCTAAACACGGGGCCTTACACATGCTGGAAAGGGCTCTGTCACAAACCTCTACTTCCTCAGCCCCTATTTGTTTTTGTTATTGATGTTTGAGACATCGTCACACATTCTGAATACAGGTCCTTTGTCAGATATTGTCATGTGAGCCTGGTTTTCCCAAAGGTGTTTTACTGACAATAACTATTGAATTTTGATCTGATATAGTTTTTGTTTCATTTATAAGTTTTGTGGTCACTGCTTTTTTTATCCAGTTAAAGAAATCTTTGGCTAAATACAATAAAACTGTTCTCCTGTGTAAGTTTGTTTTTTGTTTTGAGTTTGTTTTTTGAGACAGGGGTCTCTCATGTTGCCCAGTTTGAACTTCTGATGTTCTAGCCACCACCTTCCAAGTGCTGAGATTAGGAATGTCCTCTCCTATTTTCCTCTGGAAATTCTATAGTTTTATGTTTATGCTTATCCTCTGTCTCAATGTTTATTCATAACATAACATAACAAAGCAGTCCAGTCTGTATTTTTATATGAAAATCTATGTGTTCCAACAGTATTAGGGGAAACTATCATTTCCTGGATGCCCTTATTATAGCTCCCTTATTAACAGTCAGTTGGCCTATGGCCTCTACTTTGTTTCATAGCTCTTTCCCATGTCTATTTTTAAGCCCAAATCCAGTTAACTGTTAATTAAGATAGTTGAGCACTCCAGGTTTTTTTTTTTGTTTGTTTTGTTTTATTTTGCTGTTTTTCCTTTTCTTCTTTGCTGGCCATGAAGTCATGGCACAACCACACCCAGTTTAATTACTATTTTTTAAACATGTGCTGCTTTACCTGTAGCCGCAGCTACTTAAGAGGCTGATTTGTAAGGATCACTTGACCCCAGGAGTTTAAGTTCAGTCTGAGCAACATGGCAATACCCTGGGTCAGGAACGGAGTGTTGAGAGAGAAAAGGCTGTTTGGAATTGGGATGGTTGTTAGCATTGAGGTGAATATATAGATCAAGAATTAGCCTTGTGACAATATTGAATTTTCTACTTCAAAGGAATACTCTATTTCTCTGTCTATTTGGGTCTTTTTTTTTTTTTTTCTCTTTTGGTTTTGTACATCTGTTACTAAGTTTGCTCAGGGATAATTTATTTTTTTTTGTCACTATGTTTAATGGATGTTTGGTGGTTTTTTCATTGTTTGCTGCTGGTATATGTGTATATATATATATATATATATATATATATATATATATATATATATATAGAGAGAGAGAGAGAGAGAGAGAGAGAGAGAGAGAGAGAGAGAGATCTTTACTCTTAGTTATGAGTTTTTCTTAACCTCTTCCCACTCTCAGCAGTTCTTTGGGATTCACTGTATAAACAATGATGACATTTGCAAGACAGTTTTACATTTTATTTTATCTTTATGTTATTTTGTGTTGGAGTCAAGCCCAGGGCGCTGTTCATGCTCTACCATGGAGCTACTTCCCCATCTCTGCTTATATTTTTCCATTCTCTATGTCTTTTCTTTCTTTTCTTGTGTTGTTGCACTGGTAGCAGCAGGGATTAAGGGTGGTGGGCAGATAGACCTACCTTACCCTTCAGGTACAGTGCTGATTAGAAATAATAAGAATGATGCCCTCCAGCTGGTCTACACAGTGAGTCCCAGGACAGCCAGGGCTATGTAGAGAGACCCTGTCTCAAAACAACAAAAAGAAGAACAAGGATGGTACTCTGTCCTTATTGAGCACCTTAGGTAGAGTGCTTTCCCCATGGAGTCTGAAGTAAATGATATTAATAGACTGTTTGTTTCAGGTACTGAGCAGTACAGTGAATATACAGGCTATGCTGAAACGTACCGTTGGGCCCGGAGCCATGAAGATGGGAGTGAAAAGTGAGTGTTTCCGATTTTAGTATTGTGTGGCTGAAACTAAAGGATGTGCTTGACTCTGGTGTACTCTGCCTCTTCCAGAAATTTATTATTTTTTTCATTTAAAATATTTTTTAAAGACTTATTTATTTATTATGTATACAGTGTTCTGCCTGCATGCCTACAGGCCAGAAGAGGGCACCAGATCTCATTACAGATGCTTGTGAGCCACCATGTGGTTGCTGGGAATTGAACTCAGGACCTCTGGAAGAATAGCCAGTGCTCTTAACCATTGAGCCATCTCTCCAGCCCTCATCTAAAATATTTTTTATACAGTATACTTTGATCATATTCTTTTTCTTTCTACCTACCCAGCTTCATGTTTGGGAGCGCTCTATCTCTCTCTCTCTCTCTCTCTCTCTCTCTCTCTCTCTCTCTCTCTCGCTCTCGCTCTCGCTCTCGCTCTCGCTCTCTCGCTCTCTCAACATAAAGCCCACAAAAACAACAACAAAAACTCATGAAGTCCATTTCTGTTTGCTCCTACTGTGCATAGGGCTATAGGCTGATATACCCAGTAACACTCCATTGAAGAAAACTGATTTTCCCAGCAGGCATAAGTTGCAAAGAGCTTCCTGATTAGGGTTAGGACTTTGTGTCCACCTCCCCTTCTCACTGCTGGGGTTTTGTCTAGTTTGACTTTGTGCAATCTTATACATGTTGTAACAGTCTCTTTGAGTTCATATGTATATCTGTCCTTTTGTGTCTAGAAAACACTTTTTCCTTGGAGTCATTCACTTCTGGCTCTTACAATTTTTCCATCTCCTTTTCCATATAGATCCCTAAGACTTGAGAGGGGTTTGATGAAGACATCCCATTTGGGATTGAGTGTTCCAAAGTCTCTTATTCACTGCAGGTTGTCCAGTTGGGAGTTTCTATGTTAATTAACATCCACTGAAAAAAGCGCCTTTTCTGATAAGGGTTGAGAAAGCACTGATCTATGGGTATAGTAATATGTCATTAAGAGTAATTTTATTGTTTTATTCCTTTAGCAGAATAATAATAGTAGGTTTTTCCCTTAGTTCCTGTGACATATCTAGTCTCAGGTTCTTGGCCACTTTTGCAGTGTCAAGTATAGATTCCATCTCATGGAGTGGGCCTTAAATCCAATCAGAAAGTGATTTGTGCTGCCGTTGTACCAGTATATATCTTACAGGCAGGTTGCTGCCTCCGGTAGTGTGCAGAGTACCTTCCAGCACTATGATCGCTAGTCAGTAAGGGTGAAGCTCCTAGTTGGGCACCAGCTCGATTTCTCCGTGTTCCATGACATAAGTAAGTGTTGTCTTCAGGAATAGGGCCTTACCATCCGGTTGTGGAGAATGATCTATATATAGCCTCAGCAGTAGCCTGTAGTGATTGGCGGGGGTAGTCTATGGGACCCCTGTGGCCAACACCTCAACAACCTCTGACCCATATCTGGCACTGGAGGTTTTACTTGGTGGCATAAGTTGTCTAGGTGAAGCATTTTCTCTCCATTATGTGGTGACTACATTTAAATTATTTTTAAATTCAATATCACAGATTTTTTTTGGAAGGCAAAACACCATTGCCAGGCCTGACACACCAAAAAAGAAGACTAAAAATTCAAGTTTGAGGCAAAAACCGTCAGGGCATAGTTCTGCAGCTTTGTCTCTAAGCTATAGAGATTAACTTCCAAGTCCAAATTTAGAATGATTTCTAATTAGAGTTTAGAGCCTTTGGCTATCTTACTTAGCTATCCTTAAATGTTCCATGTTATCAGACGTGGGGGGATGTATGTTGGGACAGTTTGCTGATGCCACATACTAGTTGACGCAGAGCCTGCAGTGGATATTGCTGCTGCTGTCCCCTGTCCTCTTGAAATAACGTTATATGTTAGCATCTTTGCTTACTCACGGAATGATCTAGAAACCTTACTGTGCCAGGTGGGGCAGAAGTCACTTTGTGTTCACTTTTAATGAAAAAGCGTTCTGGCCAAAGGAGGCAGCTGTATCTATGCCACAGTCTTACTGTTTGTGATGTCAAGTCCAGCCTATGCTTTCTTTTCATTTTATAGAGTATATTGTTCTTGTTTGGGTTCTCTTGATGTGGTTAAAAAAAACATGACCAAACCAATTTGGGGAAGGAAGGGTTTATTTAGTTGGCTTACAGTTTATAGTCCATCATCAAAGAAAGCGAAGGCTAAGACTTGAGGCAGGAACCTAGAGGCAGGAGCAAAAGTAGCTAAAAGACCATTGAACGATCCTGCTTACTGGCTTATCTTCCTTATGCAACTCAAGACACCTGCCCAGGAATGACACTGCCTACAGTGTACTGGATCCTTACATATCAAATAGCAATTAAGAAAATGTCCCACAGACATGCCCACCAACCAGTCCAGTGGGGGACGGTCCCTCTTCCCCAGGTGTGTGGAGTTGACCACTGACGCTAACTCTGATACATATGCCTGTAATGAAACAGGTGTCTGTGTGGATCCCCATAATTACCCACAGACTAGCTTTGAGGGGTTTTTTAATCTTTAGTATAAAAACTTAGTTGGCTACCGATACACGCAAGCAAGATGGAATTTTTGGGGTTTCCAAACTCATCACCTCGAGTAGTCCTTCATTTCTGTGAGCAGTGTATCTTGTCTGCTTTCGTGTCTGGATCATTTTAAAGATAGCTTTTGTAACTGACAGTTGCAGAGTAGGTATGAAGTTGGACTGAATGGTACATATTTTTTATACATTTGACTTCTCAGGATTATTTCCTGTGCAGTATGAGGCAATGATATATACCAGTGATTTAGTACCGATCTCTGAAAACAAAAGCAGAGGAAATACCACGTCTGTGGTATCATAGGAAAACAAAGACCAATATTCGTTTTGTTTACTCCCCAATCCTTTAACCCCTGAGGCTCCCTGTGAATGATGTACTTGTTTACAGTGTGTCATCTCATGTTGTCTCTTGACTTGTCGTTTACCACTCAACAGTCTGCAGTCTGCATACCTCTGAATCTAAAACTGTAATGGCTTCCTGCCCTCCTGTTTGCCTGGGACCTGTGCTTATGGTTGGTTTGTTTTTAATATCATAACACTGCCAAAATGTCAACAGCATGACTCGTGCAAGATTCTTATTTGAAGGATTCTACCTGTTCCTTATCCTGCTTCCCTTCCTGCCCCTCACAGGGATGATTGGCAGCGACGCTGCACGGAAATCGTTGCCATTGATGCACTTCACTTCCGACGCTACCTCGATCAGTTTGTGCCTGAGAAAATGAGACGTGAGCTTAACAAGGCCAGTAACCTTATTTCTGAGTTCATCTGGCAGCTGTCATCTATTTACTGCCATTTTATTAATGCTGAAATTAATGCTTTCTGGTAATTCTTACAGTGTCAGTACATCTGCTCATGGCTCTTCTGATTTAATGGTTCTGTCAGCTTGTACAAGATGTACTTTCCATTTCGTAATTGTTTGATTACTGGCCAGTGTTGCCAGATAGACTATTGCTTGATGTTAAACCCCACACACGCATTTATCTCCTCAGGTACTTTTAGTGGCTTCAGAACATTATCATTGTGAAACTATATAGAAAGGAATGAGCTATGTATGGAGTTGTTTTTGTTTTTTTGTTTTGGATCTGTCACATGATATTTTCTCTATAAGGTGTACAGATATCAGGATCAAAACATATTTTAAAACGTCACAAATTATGTGCCAGTCTTAAACTGTAAACGTGTTATTTATTGATTTAGTCGTCTGACGTATTTATGATTGAAACTGTGATAGTCTATGATGTTGTATTCTGTCTAATCATTTTCTTTTGTTACTTCAGAAATAAAAAAGGAGCTATACCTCTTGTTTGTTCAAATCCTCACTACTGTGTGCTATAATGAATATATTCTCTCGTGAAATAGAGTGTTAATTCTATTCTGTGCATTTGGAGCCTAAGCAAAGCAACTAAGATGTTCTTTAGTTCCTCAGATTACTCTCTAACCAAGAAAATTAACTCTGTTCTGCAAACCATTGTGTATTCCTGCCAGTGTAGGATTTGGTTAGGATATTATTTATTAAGGTGACAAGTTTTGTGGTTTAGCCTGGCTACCTCTGCAGGAACCTACAAAGAAACTCGACAGTGACATCAGCCTGGTTAGAGACAAGCCACAGTGGCTTTTCCAGCCATTGACGTTAAGGAGGCATTTGGAATAGAATTTGAGGCCATTTGGGCAGCTCATTCATTGATAAACTTATTTTCTATTATATAACTTATGAGGTTGTTTGAATGTTTAGTGTTCTTAAATGAATCTCATAAAGAGTTTCAACAATATGCTGTCAGCAGAGTTGAACCAGTCTAGCAGACAGGTTTTGAAATTCGATTAAAGCAGTTCCTCAGCAAAGCTGTGTGTTAACAGTTCTTCCACACTGCTCACTCCTGACACTACAGGTCAGGCTGCTACTAAGGAGTCTATTTCATAAGTAGTTGTTTACACTTTAAATGCTCTGGGCTGGTATGTAGCTTAATGGCTACATCCCTAGTGCTCAAAAAAAAAAAAAAATCACATAGATATAACTTGTTTTCACTGTTCTTAATTCTCACCTTGAAGCAATTGCCTTCAAGTCCAAGATGTTTTCTGACAGAGTGTATCAAGATTTATCTTGAGACTTTCATCGGGTGTTCTTTACATAAGTATGTCTATGGGACTTTGTTATATGGTTTTTGAAACTGAAAGATGTTTAAGTAAGTGTTTTGGAAGAAATATGTGAAAAAAAGTAAAATGTGCTTAGTCATAATTTGCTCCCCAGGACCCATGTGATGGAAAGAGAAAATCAACTCCTATAAATTATCCTCCACCTTCCATATGCACTGCATGGCACTCGTGTACGCGCGCGCACACACACACACACACACACACACACACACACACACACACACACACAGAGGAATAAATGTCATTTTTACAAAGAAATTAATCCACAGTTATGATATTTTAATGCCATCCTTGGGCACTAACAAATCTCTAGAATTCCTTATGGTTAGTTGATGCTCTTTACATGTATTTATATCACTAACCTTCAGTTTATTGTCCCCAAAGACATCAGAAATGTTATAGATATAAAGTATATATATGTGTATATGTAAATGTATATGTGTGTGTTTATTAGTATATATAGAAAAATAGGCTGGTGACACATATCCCCAACACTGAAAACATTTATCTATAAAACAGTGGTTCTTAACCTTCCTAACGCTGTGACCCTTTAATACACTCCCTCATGTTGTGGTGACCCCCCCAACCATAAAATTATTTTGTTGTTACTTCATAACTGTAATTTTGCTACTGTTAGGAATCATAATGTAAATATCTGATATGTAGGATATCTAATGTGTGACCCCTAACTGGGTTGTGACCCAGAGGTTGAGAACTGCTTCTATAGAATATAGAGTACTTATAAGATGCACTGTATATACAGAGAGTGAATCTTGAAAGAACCTGGCAACAGGGGAGTTTCTTTTCATTCTGGTCAGTCACGTTTGCCTTATGGAAGGATCTCAAAAGAATTTTTCAGAGAACTTGGTAATGATTAGGCATAAATTAAATATTTTAGAAATTATTTAAGTGCATTATCTCAGAACATTAAAATAACACTTCCTAGATGTTTTTAAATACTAAATAAAGCCTAGTTAGGCCAGCACCAGGTAGAGCAGACTGCGGATGAAACAGATGTGCTGTCTTTTGTTGAATACAGTGACCCAGTTTTGTATTTGTTTTCCACCTGCCAATAGCGACATCACTATGCAGTTAAGTCTTACTTTTGACTTACAAAAGACTCTTTTTAGTCAACTGCAAGTAGAATTGTTTTTCGATTAATATAACTAACGGTAGTAAAGGTAATGAAATGATTACTTATTGTGTACTCGGCATTCCACGTAGCACTTTCAAAGCCGTCTAGTTCTTCCTCTTCTTGAGACATGTATTGCTATGCCACACAGGCTGTCCTTGAACTCCCAGGCTCAAGTGGCCTTCCATCTTACTGGACATACAAGACTGCATGGTCCGATTTAATCCTAACCACTCCAAAAGACAAGTGATGCTGTTCCCACCTCTAGTTAGAGATGGACGGAGTCTTGGGACATGAGTAATTTGTTCCATGCCCAAGGCTGGCCAGTGACCAAGCCAGGGTTCAAATCCATGTCCTTCTGACTTCTGCTTCCTTTTGTTTTCTCTCTCCCCTCTTCCCTCTCTTCCTCTGCCTCCCCTACTTCTTTTTCTTTGTCTCTTGGTGCTAGGGAGAACACGGGACTTTGCATGTGCTAGGCATGAATCCTGTCACTGACCCAGACTTCAAGCCCCCAGATCACATTTTTTTAATGTAAATTTTTTCCCATAAAGAAATTAGTTGCTAGGTCTGACCCGCTCTACTGTTCACCGTATTTAGTCTTAATGACTTCGAGTCTTCCCTGCCTTGCTGCCCTACAAGTATGTGCCACAGTCACCCCTTTCTTGTTCTCAGAAACTTTGGCTGTGTCAATGTATTTGGTGAATCTTCCCAGTGTTCCCTTTCGGTCTGATTTATTTTTAAAGAAAATTTAAGGTTGTCTCCCAACATATTTATTAAATTCCCACAAGACAAGAAAAATAGTGCAGATTTAATACAGCTGATCGACATGTAAACCAATATTGAGAAAGCACCTGGTTCAGGGCCTGTCATGTGGGAAGCCAATTGATAAATGTGTGTTCCTCCCCCCCCCCCCTTTTGAGACAGGGTTTTATTATAACTCAGACTGGCCTTGAACTCATAATTCTTCTGCCTTTGCCTTCTGAGTGCTGGGATTACAGGCTTGTGTCACCATACCAGGGTTAGATGCATGTTCTTTTCGTTTATTGCTATGTTCACAAAATTTGTTATTTCAGCAAAGAATTGTTTTCTAACTCTTGCTGAAAAAGAAAAAAAGCAACAAATAATTTTGTTAAATGCCGTTGTCATCTTATTTTTAAAAAACCATTTTGTTACATTTTTATTAATTCCTTTGCATGTGTGGTAGGACAGGTGTGCCACAGTGCACTTGCAGAGGTTACAGGACAGCTGACAAGAGTCATTTCTCCTCTCACCATCTGGGTTCCAGGGTCTGAGCTCAGAGTGTCAGCCTTGGTAGCAAGCACCTTAACTCACTGAGCTACCTCACCAGCCCAACATCTTAATCTTATCTAATACAGGGACCAGGGAGGTGACTCTGTGGGCAGAGTGCTTACTGCACGAGGTCTGAGTTTAGATCCCCAGTTCCTACATAAAACCTATAGAAAAACTGTGTGCCTATAACCCTAGCAGTGAGAAGGCAGAGACAAGTGGATTCCTGGTGGTCACTGGCGAGCCATTCCAGCTAAAACAGCAAGCTCTACAGTCAGTGAGACACCCTGTCTCAAAAAATAAGATGCACCAATAGAGGAATTCACCAGCAGCACCTCAGGCCTCCACACACAGACTCTCACACATACATACACACACTAAAAAAACAACAGAAGAAAACAAACTGTGGGCTTCCTAAAGTAAATTCTATTCCTTATTAATCACACTTATCTATTAAACAGATTTGTGAATTTTGGCACAAGTATCAAGAATCACATCAAAGAGAAGTACAAGTTGGAGGAAATAATGTATTTCGTTATGTTTTATAAACTTGTGTTTAGAGCAAACATGTTAGATCGTATTAGTGATAACTTGCTTAAATTTTTGCATCCGTTATGGAAGGTAGACTGGGAGAATAGAGCATCTTTTAGATGAAGCATCAAAGCCTGCAACCATAATGCATTGTGTACGTCTTTGCTCTCGCATCCTGTTTGCCACTAGGCATTGCTGAGGGGATGACAACTGGAATAGAAATCCTCTAGAAGAGGTCACTCCATGCAGGCTCCATCTGTCCTGTTAGACCTACATCAGGACCTGCCGGAAGAGCTGGTCTGTAAAAAGCATGAATCAGTCTTACTCTGTCCAACTGGTACTGGGAAGGTATTTTTAATTCTGGGAGAGATCAGCTGGTTGACATTTTAGACACTGGTGTTGGAAAGATTTGTGACTCCAGCTTGTAAAAGTGTCAGGTGTCTCTGCAAGGGAAGAATGAGATGCCAGTGAAATGCTGTATTTGTCCTCTTAGACTTGTTTAGGTGAGGTTACATTATGAATACATTTCCTGGAGCCTTCTGGGATAGAAATTGAACCAAGTTGATTGCTGTTTCCTATTTTATTGATTTTTGTTAGGATCTGTATTTGGAGTGGGGTTATTACTAAATCAAAGCCTAATAACAAACCAATTGGTGCTTTCTGCTGATATTTCTAAGAAGTTCAATATCTATCTGATCATTTATAATCTCAAAGTGTATGCCACATTCTTTTTCTGGAGTCTTAGTTCAAATATATCATGTCTAGGAAGTTTTCCTTTGACGTTCATAGTACATAGAACCAGAAAATCATGAAGATATCCAATCTATTTTTTTTTTATTTTAAAAATAAGAAAACTGAACTCAATTGACTTCTTTCATTTTACTCATTTAAAAAATACCAGAAACTGGACTGGTAAGATATCTCAAGAGGTAAAGATACTTGCTACCAATCACAATAGCCTGAGTTGGATCCCTACTGGTTTTCTGCAGTTGTCCCCTGGACTCCACAGGCATTCCTTGATGCTCACTGGCATGGCCACACAGACAGAAGAAATAAGAAATAGGATAAATTGTGTGCTAATATATAGTTATTTCAAATACAAAGCCATCCATGATTCTCCCTTTCAAACAGTTGTTTTTGTAGGTCTTTACACATCAAATGTAGTCATATAAATGTACCCAAAAATTACCTATAATCTCATATTTTGTCATCTGTTTCATCTGACTGTATTGGAATCTCTCATGTTTCTGTATCATCATGACAAAATGTTTATAATCGTTTGGGTTGATGAGCTCTGGTTTAATGACTGTCCTGGTTGTAAATAGTTTACTGATTCTCAGTCTGTTCTGTGATGTGTAAGATACGAACCAATGTCTTTCTACAGTGGGTACTTAGGGGTTTACCAAATGTTTTGTGACAGCATAGGATGATTTTAAGGCTCTTTATAGTATAACTTTATTCTCGTTTGCAAAAAATTAAAAGACTTTTTAAGAAACCACAGAATATGGAAAACCTCTGTATCAACTGTTGACTAGTTTAGATTAAACTAGTATGATAGGTTGACTTCATATGAATAGACAGTTCTCCAGGAACAATAATTATAAATCTGGGGGAAGTATATGTTTAAATGAGAGTGAAACATCATTGAAATGTATCTACTTGAAAGTGTCACTAGTGACCTTGAAGTCAGAGTGCGTGTGTGTCTATATGTACGTGTTTGTGCCAGAGTACTCTGGCCAGCTCTGTTCTGGAAACGACCTGCTTTCTTTCATTTCTTTTTCACTTTTCTTTGTTTCCTGCTTATATCTCGGTCTTCACTTTCCTGTTCAGTCTCTAGGTTTTCATTCTAGATGGCAGTATTTTTCTTTTCTTTGGTTGGTTGGTTGGTTGGTTGGTTGGTTGGTTGGTTTTTGTTTTCAGCACTCCCCTTTGCAACCTTCAGGAGTCCAGGGTTACCTCTCTCTTCCTTCCTTCTTCGTCAGATCTCATTCTGCCATATAGGTGTTCATTGATTTTTTTTTTTTTCTCCTTCTCCTGGGGTATGAATACTTTCCTCTTTTTCAGTTATTTATTAGGATGAATGAATTGCTGTGTTGTAGCATTGGGAGACAAAAGGTCAATGCATGGCCTGAGTTCACATTGGTTTCCTTTTCTCTGCCAGTTTCCTCAAACATTCCCACCTTGGTTGGGGGGAACAGAAAAGTATTCATCAATGTGGCACTATAGAGAACTCCTAAGAACTTTGTGGACTGAGGACTTGACAAATTCTAAGATTGCTTCCTTTCTGATCTTTTCTTCTCACCAGTGTTAAGTTCAGTTCTGCTGTGAAGGGAGAAAGAATCTCAGCACTTAGGGGATCTGCTAACCTCCTAAAGAATTGACGTTCCTGGCCGGACTCTCTCTTTTTTTTTTTTTTTTTTTTTTTTTTGGAGCTGAGGATTGAACCCAGGGCCTTGTGCTTGCTAGGCAAGCACTCTACCACTGAGCTAAATCCCCAACCCCAAAGATTTATTTATTATGTATACAGTATTCTGCCTGCATGTGTCCCTGCAAGCCAGAAGAGGGCACCAGATCTCATTACAAGTGGTTATGAGCCACCATGTGGTTGCTGGGAATTGAACTCAGGACCTCTGGAAGAGCAGTGGGTGCTCTTAACCACTGAGCCATCTCTCCAGCCCTGGGCGGACTCTCTAAAGGGGTTCAGGTACCTTACCTCATTGCCCTCCATTGCTTCTGGGTTCTGCATCCATAGACTCATTGAAAACATTTTACTTCATGCATTCTGATGTATAGGGTTTTTTTTTTCATGTTATTGCTTGCTAATTCATATGTTTTAGCAGGTGTTTACAAAGCTAAACATGATTTAACCTTTTTTGGGGGGGGGGCGGGGGGTGGTTGAGACAGGGTTTCTCTGTGTTGTTTTGGTGCCTGTCCTGGATCTCACTTTGTATAACAGGCTGGCCTCAAACTCACAGAGATCCGCCTGGCTCTGCCTCCCGAGTGCTGGGATTAAAGGCGTGCGCGCCGCCGCCGCCCGGCTGATTTAAACTCTTTGAAGAATACCAGAGGGTTGTGTAGGCCATATAAGAGTGTGCTGTCTTGAACACAAGCAGACTTTGATATCCTCAGTGGTATCCTGAAATACTCCCCTAAAGGATGCTGGGAGACTACTGTACTTCTGAACTTAGAAATGCTTGACTTTAACAGAGTGAAAGCATTTTACATTTAATCATTGCATTTTACATTTAATCATTCTAACCAGTCCTTTGTATATTACTATGTAATTCTAAATAATTTAATTTCTATCTGATTATTTTTTAGAAGTTTTATCTGAAAGTATTTGATAAAAATTATTAAATGCATTTTAATTTCAGTTTCAGAGTTTTTGTTGTGGCCATATTTTCAAAAAAATAAGACATTTTATGTTAAATGTTACTTCTAATAATTTAAGTGTTTTAAACTCTCCATTGTTAAACCTGATCATCACTAAACTAAACTAATTTTGTTTATTGAAATGACTTAACCCTAGTTACTTAGAGACAATTTTAGAGTTTCTAAGGCAGTGACATTCAGTGGTCCTCAACCTGTGGGTTGTGGCCCCCTGGGGTTGAAAAACCCTTTCTCAGGGGTTGCCTAAGATAATCAGAAAACACAGATAATTACATTACGATTCATAACAGTAGCAAAATTAGTTATGGAGTAGCAACAAAAATAATTTTATTGTTGGGGGTCACTACAACATGAGGAACTGTATTAAGAGGTGGCAGCATTAGGAAGGTTGAGAACCACTGGTCTAAGTTCTGCCAGTCTAGACACACTAAGTTCAAACATCCATCTCCAATACTCTAAAGAGACAGATCATAGTGAAAAACAGAAAAAGGAGATGTGTTCAGTGTGGCCGTGTTGGGAAGGGGAAAGAAATACGGGTGTTGACCTGAGATTTAGCTTTAACCAGAGGGCAGGGGGCATACATAAGTAAGCAGCCCTAGTCCCACCCATCACTGATCCATCATTGTCAGTGCTTATCTGTCCTGCAGACTTGTCCAATAAGTTGTTAGAAGTGTATGAACTCCCCTCTGAGAGGCGAGTTCCTCCTCCAATGGTGGCAGGGCTTTAGCCCTCCCCTTCATATTCTAATGACCAAAGGCAGAAACACAAGGATCTGTCCTAAGAGTATTGTCTCTCCTGCCAGGATGATTACAGTGGTAGGCAGGGGACTGAAACATAAGCTTGGAGGCTAAGAACTCATCTTTGTTTAAGCAGATTAGGAAAAAATGACAGGACACAGTGGCAGAGTTGTGTTTATTCTGACAGAGGGTTGTTCTCCCTCATGTTCATATAATGAATGTCAGAGTCTTCATCTTTGAAGAACCTGCCAAAAAACAAACAGAGCTCTCTCATATTGTTGACCTGAAAGGAATTTTCAGAAGCTCAGTCCATCTGATTATACAGGTAATTTGTGAGTTCTTATATAAGCTCCGTACCTTGGTATTGAATAACGGTTTAGTAACAACTTATAATTAATAACTGTCAGGATTTACAGCCTAGGAGGGGTAAAAGAAATAGCCTTGTTAATCCATCCTGACAGTGTGTAAAATACATTTTTATACCTTTCCAGAGACTTCAGAGAGCAATTTACTATATTTCTTCATGTGGGTTTCACAGAAGCATCTTTCTTTATCCTCGTTTTTTCTCTAGGGACATTTGTCACAGATCATCCTTGTAGTTTGGTTTAGTATTGCATACAGACTATATTTCTGTCTTTGGTTGATACCTGAGAGACCCTAGAGGAGATTTGCTTTGATGTAAACCTCTTTAACTCATCTGATAGTTTCACAACGCTAAGAACCCTTGAAAGGCAGGAAGACTGACTTGGCTGATAGCAAGGAGATAAAAGTCAGAAACTTTGAGACCTTAAACTCGGGCCTTCTTGTCCAAAATGAGGTTGTTATTTAGTTACTACTTATCCAGCATCCTTAGGATATATTGTACAAAGTATATTGTATATATACTTGGGGGGGGTAACTGGCAAATTCTTAAATAGTCTTAGAACAGAGCTGTGAAACTGGGGTAGGACTGAGAGAGAGGTCTTAGAGGCCATTTTGTTCTCATCTCTCAGGAGCCAGAGAGAGGATGGGGATGGGCAGTGACAGTCTGCACTAAGATTTTGTTACAGAATATAAGAATCCCTTTTAAAGGTGTGGTTCTTAGTCTAACCCCAGTGTCTCGTTTAGCTGAGTGTAGAGAGGAGGAAACCACAAAACTGACTCTGACTCTTGAAGGCCAGTGAAGCACTGCAGGGACCCTGACTCCACAAAAGAAGGACACTGACCGGAAGTGTGCGGAAGTGCTGAGCAAGTGCGTTGTCCGAGTTGTCGTTCCCAGGGCCCCGGCACAGGGTCTTGACATCCATCCATCCGGTAGTCCACTTCTGTTATTTCACTGGATAGAGCAGCTGAGACTTACTGGATTGAGTGGGTTGATTTGCCCAACATCAAAGCAGTTACATCTAAACAAATACTAGAATTTTTCAGTTCTTACTGTCCTTCACATCGTACTCCTCTGTTTTCCCCTTTTATTTTGGCCCTAAAGAAAATGGGAATGAGAACAAAACTTGACAGTGGATGCCGATCTCAGCCCTTCAGCCAGAGGGTGCTGTTGGTGTCTGCTCACTGGTATCTCTTTTTTCCTGCAGGCTTACTGTGGATTTCTCCGTCCTGGAGTTCCTCCTGAGAATCTTTCTGCAGTGGCCACAGGAAACTGGGGCTGTGGCGCCTTTGGGGGTGATGCTCGATTAAAAGGTAAGTCAGTCACTGTGGAGAAAGGTAGTAGCTTGCTAGCTGGGGTGGGAGGGCTGGAGAGAGAAGTTAGTCAGTGGCTGAAGTCCAATCTCGTGTTGTATCACAGGAGACGATGAAAGTCTAAGGATGAAAAAGAGCATTTGGCACCATCCTCTCTTTCTTGCTGTGTTCGAAGGAATTCTTAGCTTCAGTTACTATTTCCATGCAGAGGTTTGCTTAGCTCTTTGATCAACCAGATCCCACAGTGTTTTGCTGAATGTAGAAAGGTCAAGGGAAAGAAAACTGCAAAACCAACTCTGATGTTCCAAACCGAAGTGCCCACTCCAGCACGTTTCTCACTGGAGTGTTGTTATGGACAGTGTGATTCACTGAACTCCTTCATTCACTCACTAAACAAATGGACCATCTGCCATGCTATGGGCATTGAGAGTACAATGTAAATAAGCTGTGGTCTCTCTTTTCGACAGCCACAGCCCAGTATATGAAAGAAAGGCATAGGCGGATGTGGCATGGAGTGGCTGAGGCTCTGATACATACAGTGCGGTGGTCATATGGCCTAGGGGAGCTGCATGAGTGGCACAGACCAGGAGGCATTTGGATACCCAAGAAGGATGAGACATTACAAAACACTATTTGCAAAGCTACTGGCCCTTTATAGTTAGCACATCTACTTGATCTGAATTCATCAAATGTAGAAAGCAGGATGACCACTGCTCCATTTCACCCCAATGGTCTGACATAAGCTAGAAGTACCATAGTACAGTTTGACACTTACCTTCCTGGAACGAGTACAGGTTAGGGCATAGTCTTCCACATGGCTGCCTTTACTTCAGGTTATAGCCACAAGGCTCAGGGGGTCGGTCCCCAGGTCTCCTGCATTTTGCTTCCTGATCCCTTCAAGTTTGAAAATTTACTAGAGTAACTCCCAGAATGCTTAAGTTCCATACTTTGAACAGAAAAGATACAACACTTAGGATAAAGCCTGGAAGACAATTGGGAGTTTTGACAACCTCTCCCAATAGTGTTAAATCACCTCTTTGTCGTTAAATGTCAGTGTGTTCAGCCATAAAATTCTGCTCACTTTTGGTGCTCAGATTGGGTTTTCATTACATAGGAATGTTGATTAGATCATTACCCATATGGCTGAAGGTTTCTATTGTTGTGATAAAACACTGACCAAAAGCAACTTGGGTAGGAAAGGTTTATTTCAGTTTACACTTCCAGGTAATAGTCCATCCTGAGGGAAGTCAAGGTAGGACCCTGGAGGTAGGAGGAGCTGATGCAGAGGCCATGAAGGGTGCTGCTTCCTGGCTTGTTTCCCATAGTTTGCTCAGCCTGATTTCTCATAGCATCCAGCTGCCCAGGAGTGGTGCTGCCCACAGTGAGCTGGACCCCCACACATCAATAATTATTTAAAAAAAAAAAAATGCCCCACAAGGCCAATTTGGTGGAGGCGTTTTTTCAATTGAGGTTCCCTCTTCTCTTGACTTTAGCTTATGTCAAACTGACAAAGAACTAATACAGTTGGAATTTCCTGAATCACCTCATTAGTACAACAGACTAACCTATAGCAGTTCCAAGTGTCTAGGTGCTCCCTCCAGGAACACAGTACTCAGAGCCAGCTGGGAGTCTCCAGGGAGTAGTAGGAATAGTCACAACAAACATAAGGAGTAGCTGGCCTTGTCAGCCAAGCCAGGCACGGATAAAGCCAGCTCATTAGGAAGGAAACAGGTATGTCTGTCGCAGTAGAATCATCCCCATAATGAAAAGCTTGTTATTTTCATAAAAGTGACACACTCACTGTTCTGAAACCCAGAAAGGTGCCCTTAGGTATAGAAACATCACCAAAACTCACTGGCAGTGTTTTGGTAGCCATCCATTTAAGTAGCTTTGTGAAAAAATTCTGTATAGCCATCTGACATGAATAATTTCATCCATAACCCCTTTTTAAAACCTGCATTCTGGCCGGGCGGTGGTGGCACACGCCTTTAATCCCAGCACTCGGGAGGCAGAGCCAGGCGGATCTCTGTGAGTTCGAGGCCAGCCTGGACTACCAAGTGAGTTCCAGGAAAGGCGCAAAGCTACACAGAGAAATCCTGTCTCGAAAAACCAATAAAATAAAAAAACCTGCATTCTGATAGTTTTTGATACCAAAAATACAGACTTATTGCCAATTATTCTAATGGCTACATAGTATTGTGTTCTAAGTACATATATATCGCAGTTCAGAGATTCTCTATTTGGTACAATTGATTTGTGCGCTGTTTTACTTAGGATGAATTTCCTCAAGTAAGAGTAACTCCTAGAATGTGTGTCCTTTATATTTTGATACTTGATGTAGATTGTCCCTAAAGGGCTGTAGGATGAGCTCAGAAAGGTGAGATAGACCAGCTAGTATCCAGCTACTCCGACATTCAGCAGTTTTCCCCATTAGTGCACTTTTTTTCCCCTTTTTCTTTTTCTTTTTCCGGAGCTGAGGACCGAACCCAGGGCCTTGTGCTTGCTAGGCAAGCGCTCTACCACTGAGCTAAATCCCCAACCCCTAGTGCACATTTTTGTTTGTTTCTGTGAATTGTTTTTTTATGCCTCCTCCTCATATATTTTGAGATAGTTGTTCTTTCTCTGGTCAGTAACAATTCCTGGTACATTAAAAAAGGTGGTGGCGCACGCCTTTAATCCCAGCTCTTGGGAGGCAGAGGCAGGCAATTCTCTACATTCAAAGCCATCCTGTTCTACAGAGTGAGTTCAGGGATAGCCAGGGCTACACAGAGAAGCCCAGCCTTGAAAAACAAAAAATAGCCAGGCGGTGGTGGCACATGCCTTTAATCCCAACACTTGGGAGGCAGAGGCAGGTGGATCTCTGTGAGTTTGAGGCCAGCCTAGACTACAAAGTGAGATCCAGGAAATGTACAAAGCTACACAGGAAACCCTGTCTTGAAAAACCAAAAATGAAAAAGAAAAAATAAATTAAAAAGGTTCAGTGTTCATAGCCTATGTTACAGACATTTTTTCAGTTTGTTTTTTTTTCCTTTCTTTTTTAGCTTTTTGGTTAAATGCCATATCGAGTTAATTTTATGTGTCACATTTTAGTGACATCTTTAGAATAGCCTTTCTTGTCCCCTCATTTTGAAGACCACCATATTTCCTTCAAGTTCAACACATAAATTGCCTGGTGCATTTTTTATTTCTTTGTGTTTGAAAGTCAACAAAGGAAGGAATTTGTGAAATTTATTTTAGGAAATTCTCATCTTGAATTTGTTTGAGGAAACCTGTTTTTCACTCTGGACTTACTGATCTTATGACAGATACTTCTTTTTTTCTGTTTTTCTCTTAAGTAAAATGAATGACTAGATTCATGTCATCAATCCCAAAATCTGATCTGCCATAAACCGTGGTCATTTGTGCTGGACAATGGAAAGCTTTATAAATGTGTTCATCTATGTCCTTCTCTTTGTGCCTTAAAAACCCTTCCTTTCCTGCAGCCTTGTTTGCACCATCAGGGTGATGTTCAAAGATTCCTCTCGTGTCAGTCATTTTCTCAGTTCCTGAGATTTAAACTTCAGAGTTACTCTAACTCTCTCGCATACACTTGCTTGAGTAGTCATTAGAGTACTAGTCATTGTGTCCTTCAGTGGGACAGTGGTTACCTACACCATGATTTTGTTCAGTGTTGTTTCTAACTGTGCTGGGGATCAAACCCAGGGCCATCTGCATGTTAGGCAAGTACTATAGCACTGCTTACACTTTAATTTTATACAGAAAAAGATGTAGGGCATTTATAAAATAAAATATTACACATTAAACCATTACAGAAATACATCTGCTAAAATGGAAAGATGTCTTTGGAATATTCCTACTTAGAGGGGAAATGAACAAACATACCATGTGAATCATTTTCAAAATTAAATTATGCATATAAAACAGTGCACATACAATCTGAGGTTCTCTATGTTTATATATATATATATGTATATATATATATATATATATATACATATATATATATATAAAATAACCACAATTTCCTTTAAGTGGTAATAGAGACATAACATATTTTCTTTTTGGTATGTGGGGGATGGTTTGGTTATTGCTATATGTATTGTTTCTTTGTTTTGTTTGGGGTTTTTTTTAGGGGGGAATTTGGGGGGGTGGTCGAGACAGGGTTTCTCTGTATAGCTTTGGAGTCTGTCCTGGGATTCACTCTGTAGGCCAGGGTGGCCTCAAACTCACAGAGATCCTCCTGCCTCTGCCTCCCAAGTGCTGGGATCAAAGGTGTGTACCACCACCACCAGGCTATGTATTGTTTTTGTAACAACAATAACAACAAAAACTTACTAACCTTTCATGGACAACACAGGTGTATATAAATCCTTAAGCTTTTACATCTTTATTTAAAAATATTAGCAAGTATTTTTGAGATATGTGTTGCCTAATAGTACACAAGTTTCACAGTTGACAACAACTCAATGTTAGCTTCTCTAGTTGTACATTAGTATAATCATTTATGAATTTAATAAGTTGGGTTTTTGTTTGTTTGTTTGTTTTTTGAGACAGGGTTTTCCTATATATCCTGGCAGCAGACCTAGAACTCACTATATAACCCAGGCAGGTCTTGAACTCAGGATCTTGCCTCAACTTCCCAAGTGCTAATGTTACAGGCATGTGCCACCACACTTGATCTATTGTGAAAAAACATAAAGAGAATACTTTCATCTCTTAATTCATCCAATGTCATTTATTACAACTGCTGCCCCAGGCAACCAATGGCCTTAGGACTAGGAGAGCAGAGAGCTGTCTGCTAGACCCCAGGAGCTGCGGGTAACCTCCTGTACTCTGTCTGTGTGCCAGTAGTGACGCTGTATGCCCTCTTGCCTGCTGGGCCCTGTTTCTCTGGAAGACACAGGAAAGAGCCTTGGAGTCTGAACTCCCCTGATAATCCCTGGCAAACAATGTTTCTTTAGGCCTTAGGTAGATAGAAAACGTGCTTCAAATCTTGAATTTGCTCTTTTCCCAAGCTGAGGATATGTGATATAATAATAGATCATAATAATAATAATTAATAATAACTCTCATGGTGCCGGACAACAGCAGGATAGCACAGCTACCAGTCACCCTGTAGTCGTGAGCAAGAAGGCGCACACCTGAAACTCCACGACACTGTGGCACTAGGCTAGGATGTTCAGTAGGCTAGATGATTAAGTGCGTTTTCGGATGTTTTCAATAGAAATCAGTTGATTGAGACAGACCATCATAAGTACGGTACAGTCAGTATCCTAAAGTGCGACCACACAGACTTCTGTTCTTCAGTTGCTTATTAGGTGTTTAGTCACAGAGTGAGGAAAGTGATACAGCATTGCAGGTAGAGTGGTGGCCTTGAGGAAAGACTGTTTAAAGCAGAGGGAGTAGACTAAAGGTGGAACTTAGTGATGCTGTAGTAAGAGGGCAGGAATACTCTTCGTGTGAGAGTTGGCCTACAAGAGCGCTTTCTGGTGTAAACACCATCTGTACCTTGGGGTTTAACAAGCAAAGCTGGAGACTGTCAGAGCAGCCAAGAGTGTGTGAGTGCTCAGAAGACTGAATTCAGTAGGAAAGGGTGGGCAAGTACTTTCACATCTGTCCCATTTGAGCCTTCTTGCCAGAATACACTCAAATAATGCAAATAAACAGGTTCAGAAAACCTTGTGTCTGGACCATGGTCTGCTTGGCCTCATGCAGAGTGATTTTGTATTGCAGCTTGGAAGCAGTGAACTGGGTAAGAGCATGGGGTTTTGAGTCAGAATACAGGGCTCAAATCTCAGCTCTACTGCATTTTACTAGGTGTCCTTGGACAATTAACGGTTTTCAAAATGGCTGTAATACTAGTTATCTTGTTCTGTTTCTGCAAAAATTAAATGAGCTTATCTTTAGTAGAGTTCATCTGCTATAAGCTCCATGTTAGTAGGCACTACTAATATTACATGTGATAGCCTCAGATACCACCTGTGTGTGAGTTTTCGTTATCTGACACCTCGCTCTCTATAGCACTGGCTGTCCAGGAACTCGCTCTGTAGACCAGGCTGGCCTTGAACCTAAGAACCACGTGGTTCTCCCTCCCTAGTGCTGGGATTAAAGGTGTGTGCCACCATACCTGGCCCTATCTTACCCATATTTGCTTGGTTCATTTGCTGTAACAGGACACAGTATATTGCTTTTTCAGCTTATTCATATTTGTTTTTTTTCCTCATGGTATAACATGGTTGCCAAAAAGAAAATTAAAACCAAGCTCCCTACAGGTTAATTTAAGTGATTATTTTGGCACCTATGTATGCTTGAGCTAGAATTATAAGCTTTTATAGCAGACTTGGCATCTGTCCCCATAGCCCATTAAATTTATTCTCATCTAACTTCTAATGCAAGTGAGTTCACTTAAATCATAAGGTTTAATTCTAGAGGTTTGCAAAGACCTTGGAGGTGTCATAGACAGTGGTTGCTGTGGATGGTGCCATTTAAAATACTGGAGAGATGGCTCAGTGGTTAAGAGCACTCACTGTCTAGTCTTCCAGAGGACCCGATTCAATTCCCAGCACCCATATAGCCCATATAGCTCACAACTGTCTGTAACTCCAGTTCCAGGGGATCTGACTCCCTCACACAGACATGCATGCAGACAAAACACCAAATGCACATAAAATAAACAATGAAAAAATTTTAAATGCTTTGTCAATGACTTAATGACGTATTTAAGGTCAAGACTAATTTATCTCCCTGGAAATTTCATTTGTGTAGTTACAGTCTTAACATCTGATATGGGCAGAAAACTTATAATAGTAATTAGGGAATCCTAACTGAGAGTTTCTAAGAATCATTTAGTTCAACTCTGTTGTGTAACTGAGAAAACGAGGCTAAGAGAGCCAAGCCAAAGTGGCTGAATAAAGCTAGCAGAGGTGGGGACTGATGTGGATCCCTGTCTCTGTATCCTTCCTGGTCCAGCTTATGTCTGTGCAGTAGGGTTACTAGAACAGAGACAGGTGTGAAATCAAGACCGATTGACTGGTCCTTTCCTAGCATTGAAAGCCAACTTCTCATTTTCTCTAAAAAAATAAAACATGATATGTTTTGGTAAAGGAAGATGACAATTCATTAGTTTTCATTTTTATGTGTACTTTAGGGTTAATTAGGAACCTTTTAAAACTGGGACTTCTGAAGTTTTAATGTATGCATAAGTTGGTTGAGCAATTTTAATTAAAACTTACCTTTGTTTTGAAATTAATTACTTTCAACATTCTGAGATTAATGAGACCTCATGGTATCTCCAGGTTGTAGATACTCAGTAAATATGGTTTAAAAAGCAGGACAGGATCTGGATGGTATTTTAGAATCACATGCATTGTCAGAAATAATAATAAGTAGGCATGGTAGCACACTCTTCTAATCCCAGCACTCAAGCAAGTCACTGAGGCGGAAGGATTGTGAGTTCAAGACCAGCCTGAACCTACAAAAGTGAGACTTTATTTTTTTAAAAAAAAAAAAGATAAAAATAGCATACTCGTTTTATAATTTTAATTAGTTATGTGCATGTGTGTACATACACTACATGTAGAGGGCAGAGAACAACTTGTGGGAATCCAGTTTTTACTTCTACCATGTGGGTCCAGGGATTGAGTTCAGGTTTTTAGGCTTGGCAGCAAGTGCCTTTACCTACTGGACCATTTAAGCATAAGTTAATGTGCATTGTTTTCCCTTTCTTAAATACAGCAGATTTGTAGCCTTGATTGGAGGTAGTGGTTCTCAGTTGTTTTTCTGTTCTAACACACCAGGGTGTTACCCATCTCTGCATCTTCAGTAACACTGACTCCCTGTGGCAGGGACCAGTAGGTGTGAGTGCTGGAAGGATGCAGGTGTGCTTAGCAACTTGTGTGGAGAATGCTTGTAGCAGTCAAGTGACAGCATCAGACCCTCCCAAATAGGGCTGTGATGCAAAAGACCAGTGAGTGTGTAATGGGACAAAATTATTAAATCGAGCAAACAGAAAAATAATTGAAGATTAATAGAAATAATTATAAATACTACCTTTATGCCTTGGTTTGCTGCTTCAAATGAATTTTCCTTTGTGGTCCAGAGACGGTAACTGTGAGATTGTTGCCGTTGAATGTTATTCTCCAAGCATACCTGAGAGTCATAAACTGGATAATTTGTGTTATCTTGTAGTCACTGTACCTAATAACATGTGCATTGGATTTGTAAATCCTTAATGCAGGATAAATCTGTGGCATACAGCCTCTGTAGCTGGTTAAAAGAGCTAACAGTGTATTGATAGGAAGCGCCATGACATAACTGCCTGTTCTCTTTGTTACATACAGCCTTAATACAGATACTGGCCGCTGCTGCAGCTGAACGCGATGTGGTTTATTTCACCTTTGGGGACTCAGAATTGATGAGAGACATTTACAGCATGCACACTTTCCTTACTGAGAAGAAACTGAATGTCGGTGAGTAGGAGATAGACTTGACACTTGGTATCTAGATGGATGTGTACCGTCCGGGAAGAACACTTGCTAAGCCTGGTGGATCATAGGGAGGACGGTTTGGCTGGAGCTCAGGGAGTGACAGAGCACTTAAGCAGGCAGCTTCTGCAGAGCTTTAGTTTGTTTCCTGGCAGAATTTCAGTCATGATACTGACTTAAGTTTATCATCTTAGAGTGAAGTCTCTAGCCAGGCATGGTGGTATGTACCTATAATTCCAGCAAGTTGGGAGGGTTATTAGTTCTAGGCCAGTCTGGGATAATAGGATAATAGTGAGCCCTGTCTAAAAGAAAGTAAAGTTAGGAAGCTAGAATTTATGTCCATGTTTACTTTTATTTATATGGAAATCTCTAAAGGGGGTATGAGAGTATACACATGTGAGAGGAAGGGATGGAGGGAAGTGGGGGAGGGGAAAAGATAAATTCAAACCTGACAATCCTCAAGTCTTCAATCCGTCAAATTTATGAGAATGCAGTGTGCTCATCAAGTATGTTGCTCCTCTGGGTGCTGGGTATACAACTGGGGTTGCAGTGAACTCTATAGACAGTGCATGGACATTGGATCATGGACAGCCAGCAATCATAGCCTAAGTTCCTTTAAAGTATCTCTTAAATGTTCAAGTTTATGTCCAGGAAAGCTTTCTAGGCATTAGAAATTCATACTATATTTTTAGAAGCCAAATCTAAGCTTGTGATATTTAAGATAAGTTAAAATAGCAGTGTTTTGTTTGTTTTTGTTTTTGAAGTTTTTCCATCAATATAACTTAACATGCAAATTGTTCTGGCCTTTCACTCTCTAGGAAAAGTGTATAAGTTGTTACTATGGTACTACAATGAAGAATGCAAAAACTGTTCCACCCCTGGACCAGACATCAAGCTCTATCCATTCATATACCATGCTGTTGAATCAAGTGCAGAGACCACTGACCAGCCAGGACAAAAGACAGGGACCTGAGAAACCAAGGGAATAAGACTTCCTCTCACCTCTCAGAGACGTCCTGTTTGAACTGTGGGGTGTCATGTATGAACTGACGTCTAATATAAATGTGTATATAATCCACATTTGTAATCAAGAATGCAACCCTTCTCTACATGCAATTGTCATTTGTACATCTGAGCCCCGTTCGTCCTATTGACGTGGGCTTGAATATGTTTTCTTCCGTTTTTCTTCTCCTTCAGTCTTTAGTCTTGACTTTTCTTTATTTTGCCGATCAGATTTCTTGTGAACCCTATGGAAGGTTGCACTCAGCTTTGAGGTCTCTTTCTTCTTGTCTGTGTATTCTCCAGATGGCTTTGGTGGCTAGCAGATGCCATTCGCCTGGAGGAGGTTCAAATCCAGGAATCTCAAGTAGAGACTGCTAAAATGTCCCTGGGAGCCTTTTGCTCCCGACTGCTGTTAGGCTTGCATTGTCTATATTTTGAATTTTGAAAATTAAGAGTTGAAGTTTTTCTTATGTTACTTAATGCCAGGATCTTAGGCTAAAACTATTTTCTATTTAAGACAGACTAATTTCCAGTTAGTCTGGAAACATCATCCCTACAAGCAATGGTTTGTCTGTCCTTTCCCCACCTTCATTTTTATTGGCACTATTTTAGAAGCTAACTGAGAGGAAAGAAAAGTAGAATCAAAGAGTCTTCCTCATATGGTATAGAGAAATGAGATTCAAGAGTCAGGGGGGGATTTGTTTATTTTTCTCTTGCAATTAGGATCAATGTTTGCTCTGTGGCGCTTAAGGCTTATTCATGTAACCAAAGGTTGGGGACTGAAAACTTCATGCTCGTGTACATATTGAAGTTTCTCTGGCAGTAAAGCTCAGAGTTAATACGTTTTCATTAATAAATCATTTGTCAGAAATTCTCATATCACCTATATTTTATTTATACATATAAACATGTGCTCTCTAATTGTGTCTGCAGGAGCACATAAATCCAACAACCAAGATGGGAAACAATTAGGTTTGGGCTTTATCAGAGCTCTATTTAAAATCTGTTATTCACATTTGTATTTTTAAAACCATCAACAAGGTAAATGGTAATTGATGTCTTTGTCAGGTTAATCTGAAAACCAAAGGCAATCTGCGTTAACTGATTAGAATTTCCAAACACTGTTTCAGATTTCCAAAATAGTCTTAAATGAAGTTCTGTTTGCAGTCTGGCTGTCAGGAAAGCCCAATAGAAATCAAGTCCTATTATTAAGAAGCTCTTGTTACATGCTTTAAACTCCTTTGCCATCACTGGCAGGAAAACGGGGCCTGGGCCAGGGTCTTAGCTCTTTTATAGAAAGAGCAGGAGGATAATGGGCTTTGGCACATGAAGGCGACCACTTGTCATGGAAGAAGCTCTTTACTACAACAACTAAGACTTTGATCAGCTCCCAAATTTAGAGGAGTCTGGCCTTATCCCCACTGATCCTAAATAAAATCTCTTTCTCTTCCAGCTGTTCTGTGCTTTACTAAGGGATTTATGGATATATTGCATTTCCTTCTTTTTCCATTCCCACACCTTTCCATCTAGGCAGCCAAATGATGACAGAAACAATTCTAACAGAAACTGTAGATCTAGGCTAAAAGGCCACCTAGCCTAATGTTCCAGAGTGCAGAAGCTCGGCCCAGCTCTTAGTGCTGTGCAGGGTTAGTGACATGCATCTATATGCTTAGGGGCTTGCCAAGAATTAAGCCTGAGGAGTGTGTGCCAGTGTGTGTTGATGTTAGTGTGTTCTGATGAGCACAGGTTAATGAAGCTGAGCAGACTGAGGCGGGAGGACCACGCAGAGAACTGTCCTTGAAGAGCCTCTGTATAAAGGGGGAAGGGTGTAATAGCATTCATATCTATTCTGTTTAACGGCACCTTTTTATTCTCTTTCGTGTAGCATTTGTTGTTTTATTTCATGTTGTTGACTCTTTCCTCCTTTAATTTACCAAGTTTGGAAATCTTAAGTTTTTAATAAAGCTCATTTTTAATTTCTAACTCACCCACTTAAGGAAGTAATGTACAGTAACCGATAGGGCATTTAATGAGGAGAATTGAATTCGAATGCTAGCTATATTCTAGTTACTATTTTAAACTTGTCTCTGAATCTCTTACCTCATTGAGCTAGCAGATAAACTAGTAACCCACTGGGAACTGAGCATCAAGCCAGCAGTCGGGTTGTCTACCGACTGCTGCTTGCTCTACACAGTACAGCCTCTTCTTCTAGTGAGTTAGTGGACGCCCAAGGCTAGCATATGTGAGGCCAGCTCTACCTCTAGGAGTTCATTATGACAGGATAAAAGACCCCACTGCTCTCCAAACCAGGGCCATAAAACAGGCCCAAGGTGTCAAGAAATCTACCACCCATAGAAGTCCAGAAAGCAGCCCACCTCACCTCGTGCCCTGAAACCCAGAGGTCACAAAAGCAGGCAGACTCTCTCCCATCCTGCAATTTCAAAAAGACAGTTTCTGGGTCTAACAAAGCCATGCCCTGCCTCTCTCTAAGCACTACAAAAATTGTTCTCAGACTTTACATGGTGCGTTCTCCTGCACCCTCAAATACCAAGTCACAGGATTTGGGGGCATCAGCCTCTCAAGCCAATAAAAGTTTGCTCTTGTCGTTTTGAGATTGAACTGAGTCTATTCTTTTCATTTTCCTCCACTGACGTCTTTCTTACAAAGAAGACCTACACTGTCACCCCTACTGAGTATGGAACTCAGGGCACTGCGTGTGTGCTCTGACACTGGATTTGTACCCTGAGCTCAACAGATGCAACCCAGGCCTCACAACGTAGCTCATTAGTATTTCATTCTATCCCCTACCCACACACCTAAGGCTCATTTTATGACATAGGTCCAGTGTGCCTCCATTTCAGTTAGGGCATATTACATGATTTCAGATGTAGGATTTTTTTTATTTGTGGCATCATGTCTGTTCCCCTAAGTTTTGGATTTGGAATCAATTCAGATTTGGAGTTTTCAAATGAAAGATGCCGAAACTAAATAGTTATGCTTTACCGTGGGTGATTATTTACACTGGAGCACATTCAGAGAATTTTCTCTGTCCTTGCTGGCTACAGTGACGTCTGTGTTCAAAGGTGAACTTGAAAAGGAGATGCAACTAAGCCCTGTGTTTACAGGACCAAATATTTCTCTCTAATATGTAATGTTCTAGGAACCACAAATCGAGTCCCACTCCAGAATATACTTAAAAGGTTGGGCTGTGGTAGAACTGCAAGTTTCTTGAAACCTTAACTAAAAGTGAGATGTCTGTATAGATTCTTATCTGCTTCTTCCACCCTTCTCCAGAATCTGTAACTTCACTCTTGTGGCTTTTCTCTGATGCAAGTGAGGCCTGGTCCATTGTATCCAGTTTAAAGAGAAAGCTCAAAAAAGCCTCAACTCTGATGCCTGTAGACACCACCCACCGATCTGCTTGTGTATGTGTTGGAGGAGGGATGACATGGATGGACACAAGTCCAGTCGTTGCGGAACAGGAGCTCACAATAATCTGTGCTCTTTGGAAGGAAGAGGCATTCCAGTGTGAGACTCCCTAGATCAAACTGCTCAAAGCCATTGCCCACCATGGTCCATTGCCCAACAGTAAAGCGCCCTGAGTCCCTGTTCCCTAGACACCACAAGAATCTATTGCCCACCATGGTCCACTGCCCAATAGTAGAGCACCCTGAGTCCCTGTTCCCTAGACACCACAAGAATCCATGGAGCCCACAGGTGGCAGGTTCCCCAAACTGGTCAGAAGAACTGTATTTTGATCTAATGACTGCTCCTATTTTTATGCCTCTTTGTTTTTCATGTACAATTAATGTGTTGTGAAGAGTCTACATTTGGGGAGCAGGAGAGGTCTTACGAGTTTTATAAGGACAGTGTATGAAATTCCAGCCCCCATTTGTCATGGCCTTCTTTTTCCCTCAAATAATTATTCACTGTTTGTTTGAGATTTTGTGTGCATGTGTCATTTAAGACACTTAGTATGTCCTAAGGATTTGATGAACACTTTGCCTGTAGATTTGCTGCTAGGTGTTAGGACATAGAGACAGCCACCAGCACAAGGAGCTTTCACACATGACAAGCATTCAGGGTGTATTTGTTTTTCTTCCCTGCTAGGCTTTTGAAGTCACATTGCCCAACATTTTATCCCTTCTCCTAATTTTCATACCTACAAGAGAGCTTGAGTCAGGGACCGTGACCTGGGTCATCCACAAATTCATAGGTCCTAAGAACTTTCTTGGGGCCAGCCGCTGTACTCTGCTCAGGGGAAGCAAAAAATTGAGTAACTTGTGCCTGTACTCAGCTCTAAGTTGAGGCACAGAATGAAGTTGAATGACCTAAACCCCACAAATGGCATTTTCTTTTTACTGCCATATTCCATTTTAACCCAGAGAAACCTGTTGAATCTCCTTCCTATCAGTTTGAAAACTAAATAGGAGTCCACATTATGTCTAGTCACCAGAACTCTACTCTGAAGAGTTGTATAGCAAATAACCTAACATATAATGTGAGGCAGGCTGTCTCAATGCCTTAACAGTGCCTGCATCCTGCTTTCAGTGGGCCCTGAACTCTGAGGAGAGAAAGGGTTAGGATAGAACACATGTTCGTCAAGATGGAAAGGTACCTACTGTGAGTGGAAGGGTCCAATAGGGTACAAGGAGATGTACAAAAACAGCTGAGGAAGAACAACAAAAGAAGTTCTGTTTAAAAAAAAAATGCCATAATGAACCCTAATACTTTGTATGCTAATTAAATACCTGATTTTTAAAAGTGATTTCCTATTGGAAACACTCATTTCCCTGGAGTGGGTCCATGCACCCTGGATAAAGGTAAGTTTTTTTTTTGCTTTAGCTGGTTTTACATCATCTCAGTAGGTCTAAACAGTACACATTTAATCAATAAAAGGTGAAAATTAACAGATGAATTTCATGTAATAGCACAGTATTCAAATTGTGGGAGTCTGGGGGATTGAAAGTACTAGGGAGTCATCTTTGATGAAAAGATAGACCAGCATGACAGATTATTGTCTTCTGTTAAGGTTATAAGGACACATAAGGGGGCTGGAGAGATGGCTCAAAGGTTAAGAGCACTGACTGTGCTTCCAGAGGCCCTGAGTTCAATTCCCAGCAACCACATGGTGGCTCACAACCATCTGTAATGAAATCTGGTGCCCTCTTCTGACCTGCAGGGACACATGCAGACAGAACACTGTATACATAATAAATAAATCTTTAAAAAATAAATAAACAAATAAGGACACATAAACTGGGATGTAAAATTTCAGTGCACTGATCAAAGCCTGTTTTCCAGAATTGGCAGTCTCAGAGCTGTACTCTGGTTCTTGTCTTGAACAAGTGTGAAAACAGGTCCTAGCCTCGGCCTTGAGTGCCTTCAGAATTCATTCCACAAGAACCAGTCACCTTTTTTTTTTTTTCATATTGTAGCACCTCTAACATCAGAATATTTCTAAAATTTTACAGTCCTCTTTCTTTTCTTTTTTTCTTTTTTTTTTTTCCTTTGGTTTTTCGAGACAGTGTTTCTCTGTGTAGCTTTGTGCCTTTCCTGGGACTCGCTTGGTAGCCCAGGCTGGCCTCGAACTCACAGAGATCCACCTGGCTCTGCCTCCCGAGTGCTGGGATTAAAGGTGTGCGCCACCACCGCCCAGTCCTTTTTCTTAATGATATAGAAGATTAAAGGTACATTTTATAATCCAGAGAATCTTCTATTTGAGGAACTATGGTAATCTTAGTGGCAACTCTGTCAGTCACTTTTAAACTCTGGTACTACAATTATAACTAAAAAGTGGAGCCCCTGTTATCAAGTTTATGCTCTAAAAGGAATGCAGATGCCTGTTACTTGAACTGGGCAGTTAGGAAATTTTATTTGTTTTTTTAAGAATTTTACACATATATGAAAACTAGAAAAATGAACTTCAGTATATCACACTCATTATTAAATTAATTTTCAACAATTAATTTATACCTCATTTTACTTCACTATACTCCTATTAGCTATATCTAAATTATTAAGTTCATCTAAGACATTTCATCTGTAATCAGTATATCTTAAAAAGATGTGCCCACAGTAACACACACACACACACACACACACACACACACACACACACACCAAAATAATGGGGAAGGACTTCTAATTCAAAAGAGGAGTAGACTCGAAAAACAAATAAAATAGTGGTAGACATACTTTTCAATGTCCCTGTTAAGTACAGATAAAACCCGTGGTCACTGTATAAAAAATAAAAAAACCAGAACTGGGTGACTGAGAGATAACAGAAGGAAAAGGGCAAACTAGCTAGGGACCCCAGGGGTCAACAGCACAGGGGTTCCTGTGGCTTTTCTTGTTGCTCCAGAAATCCCATGTTCTCACTGGAGAAGCCAACAACCCAGAAATGTTGGATGCAGAAGGAAATGAGGAAGAATATGCAGCTGGAACAGTATTCACAGAAATCGTTTCTACATGTTTCTCAAATTAGTGAATGACATAAGCGTATGAAAAAACTTCTTAAGCTCAAAAACAAAAAAAGCCCCCAAATGCATAACTAATGGAGTCAAACTTCTGAAAACTAAAGAAAAAAATCTTGAAAGTAACGAGCAAGGAAGGACACATTCTAAGACAAACAGTTCAATTGGCTGGATTTCTTATCAGAATTCATGAAGGCCAGAAGGAAATGCTACATTCTATGTAGTTGCCAAAAGAAAAGAATTCAGTAAAAACATAATTCAGGGATAGAAGGTATCATGACAGTCTGAGATGTGGGAAAGCCAAGAGAGCTTGTTGCCAGCAGAACTGACTAATAACTTAGCTGAAGCTCTCAAAGGAAATGGTTTTCAAAAAAAATATTGGAAGATCAGAAAGGAAGAGTAGAAAGTTGAAATATGGGTAAGTATGACAAACCTCAAGATTTCCAAATGTTTATTGAAGTTAAAAGTGGTTCTATTGTATGTAGAAGAATTAAAGCAATGACTCAGTTATAAATATTCAAGGGTAGAAAGCATGAAGAGAGATGAAGTTTCCATGTCACACAAACTGGTACAGTGTGACAAGCTGTGGGTGGCATACATGCAGCAATCACTAGAAGAGATATGCTTGCAACTGCTGTCTGTGTGGAATTCTGAGGAGGGCTGCATTAACCTATAAGAAGGAAGGAAAGCTGGGTGGTGGTGGTACACACTTTTAATAAGCATCTCAGAAAACAAAACAGGCAGAAAAAAAAAGTTCAGTGTTCAAAATGATCAATAGAACCAATAAGCCTTTAATCCAGCTAAGAAAAAAAAGTAAATTTATGTTATTAGTATCAGAAATGAAAAGAGGTATCACTGCCTATCCTAAGACATAACAGATAATAACTGAGCATTATGAACTTTGTGCTCACAAATTCGATATACTAAAAGAAATAGACCAATTATTTAAAAAAAAAAACATCTACCACAAATTACAGGACGACTCTAAATGGGCCTACCTTTAATAAATCAGTAGCTAATGACCTTCCAAACAGAAAGCTCCCACCCCAGATGGTTCCTAATGGATCCTATAAAATGGAGGAAGAACTCAAAGCAATTATCTCCAGTCTGTTTATAGGACAGAAACAAAGGGAATGCACCCAACTCGTGCTGTGAGGTAAACACTACCCTCAACGACAAACCAAGCAAAGCCTTTAAAGAAAACAAACTACAGACCCATAGCTCTCAACTTAGATGCAGAAGTTTTGAGCCAAGTATTAGCTACTTGAATCCAACAGCATAATTTTTAGATGTACATCATTACCAAATGGAATTTACCCCAGATATGTAAGGCTGAGGCAACAGTTTTTTAAGTTCATAAATCAATCTATCATGTAACAGACTAAATAAAATAGGGGTTGGGAGTATAACCTTCTGGAAAAAACTTGCCTTCCATATGCACGGCCCTGGATTTGGTCCCCAGCACTACCAGGAAGAAGGAAGGTAGATAACACAATCACATCAGTAGATGGAGAAAAGGCATTTGGCAAAATCCGGCTTCCATTCGCAGTTTAAAACCTCTGGGGAACAAAGACAAGGCAGGGAACTTCCTACCTACGTACAAAGAGTGTTACATCATGTCCAGTGGGAGGGAGTAGAGCCTTTCTGCTACGATCATGAAGAAAACAGGTATGTCCCATTTCAATACTGGAACGTCTAGCTACCGCGTAAGAATAAAAGGAAATAAATAAAACTCTGCTTTAAAGTAACATGTTTAGAAGGCTGGAGACGCTCAGCAGTCAAGAGCCCTTGCTGCTCTTGCAGGGGATGCAGAGCCCTATTCTGACCTCTTCAGGCACCAGGCACACACGTGGTGCACGTGCGGGCAAAACACTCATACACATAATTAATCTAAAATGTAAAAAAACAACAGTGCCTGGCAGGGGTGGCGCACGCCTTTAATCCCAGCACTCGGAAGGCAGAGCCAGGCGGATCTCTGTGAGTTTGAGGCCAACCTGGGCTACAGAGTGAGTTCTAGGAAAGGCACAAAGCTACACAGAGAAACTCTGTCTTGAAAAAACAAAAATAGATAGATAGATAGATAGATAGATAGATAGATAGATAGATAGATAGATAGATAACAACAGCATGTTTATGGGCTGAGAAGATGGCTCAGTGGGTTAAAGCACTTGTCCCACAACCTAAGTTTAATCCCTGGAACCCACACGGTGGAGGAAGAGAACCAAGTCCCACAAGCTGCCCTCTGAATGCTACATGCATACTACAGCATGCACACCCATAAATACACAAATAAATAACATGAAAAATAGTACATTTATTTACAAACTCTGAAAACAGAATCTATAACTAATAAGCAGTTGTGTAAGGTTGCAGAATGCAATGCTAATGCACACACACACACAAAATCACTCTTATATACCAACAATGTACAAGTAGAATTTAAAATTAGAACATTATGTTAGTGCCTTTCAAAATGAAACAGATGTAAGTCTAACAAATTATTTCTTAAGATTGTTGTGAGAGCCGGGCAGTGGTAGCGCATGCCTTTAATCCCAGCACTCGGGAGGCAGAGCCAAGCGGATCTCTGTGAGTTCAAGTCCAACCTAGTCTACAAAGTGAGATCCAGGACAGGCTCCACAGCTACACAGAGAAACCCTGTCTTGAAAAGAAAAAAAAAAAAAAAAAAGATTGTTATGAGAAACCATACATAGTCAAAGTGCAACCACAGGAAAGCTATTGCCAGGCATGGAGGCACACGCCTTTAATCCCAGCACTGGGGAGGTAGAGGCAGGCGGATCTCTGTGAGTTTGAGGCCAGCCTGATCTACAGAGCGTTGTAATACAAAGAAACCCTGTCTTGATGTGGGAGCACTATTGAGTTATCCCATGCTCATGAATAGGATGGCTCGATACTCGTTTTTCCCCAATTTGACCTATAGATTAAACAGAGGCAGAGAACCTTCCATCTCACCACCCCTATTCATTACATATGATGCTATCCTTACAGTAAGTGTCCTTTACCAAGTGAATGACAAACGAATTGTAATACATCCACAGACTAGAGTGTTATTCAGAAAAAAAAAAGTTATCAAATCATAAAAAAGCCATGAAAGAATCTAAAATGTATATTGCTAAGTGAAAGAAGCAAGTCTGAGAAGGCTCATACTGTGTGACTCAAATTATATGACTTCTGGAAATGGTGAAATATAGAGATGATGAATAGGACAGGCGATTTATAATGGACAGCTAGTTATGCATTAGAGGTTTAGGGTAGAGAAAGGCAAGGGCTAAGGGTAAAAAACTGGATCACGGGGCTTTTCAACTGATGAGACTATGATTCCTGGTAAGTTTATAATAATAAGTTCCTGACATAAGCATTTGTTGAATAATAATATATCAAGACTGGCTCATCAGTTGCAAATGTGCCACACTAAAACAGGGAGTCAATAACAGAAGGGAAATGAGACAGGGGGTAGGGTAGACAAGGGAGCAATGGTCACCTGGGCCCGGAAAATTATGTTTTTGCAAGAGTAAGTACTTCGGAAGTCAAACTCCTGGATCCAGCAGCATTGGTCTTTCCTGTTCTTGAGAAGGCTGGCCTCTCCGCTGCTCGGATCTGCCTCGCTCCTGCTTCTCTGCAGTTTGGCTTCCTTTTCATCCACTCTGCTCGTGAGCATTAGCTTTCCTGACCCTGCTGCTCATCTGTACCAGAATGCTCCCTTCCTGGAACTCCGGAGGTTTTAGATGTCACTCTGACCTCTATGTCTCTTAGTTAACTGTTTTAAATGCATACTAAAGAAGCTTAGCCCTTCCCATTTCATCCACAGCCATACACAGCCGCATGGTCCCCCGGAGACCTGCCAATCCATACATTTCATCCACAGAATGGGATAGCATTGCTCAGCCCCCATATCAAGGAGAAAGGGACCACCATGCACGCCCTGCATCCTGGGCAAAGAGGGCCTTAGAAGGCGGCATCTGCATGTGCTACCATTAATGAGTCTGGGGGGAGGGGCAGCAGCTAGCAGGTACTAATATTAAAGGCCTCCTCTTTTCTCACCAGATTTCCTTCCCTTTTTCTCTCTTTTTGCCGCTGGTACTCACTGCAATGTACTTTCATCCTAATGTCAACCCCTTCACTTTTCAGTCTATATACACGGCTCCAAGCTAACACTCTCAATGGCTGAGTGTGACTGAGACAGCTGCATTTTTCTTGCTATGCAGCATGCCAAGATCACTGACACGGCCAGTGTTGAAGAACAGAATTTTCTCACAAGGTGGCTCCATGGGCAGGTAGGAGAATACGTTTAAATTCATCTCCGTAAGGAGGGAGTTTGGGGATCCTCACGGGCTGAGGTGTGGGAAAGGTGACAGGAGACTAGGAAGTAGTCCAGGGTTCCTGCATGTGCAGTCAGTCTTCACCATCGCCATCCTCACACTTCAGAGGTATTAATCTACCACACAAATGGGTGGTTTAAAAAGTCAGCTAAAAGCAAGTAACCAAGAGCAAGTGAAGCCGTGAAGATTTAAGGGCTTCTCTGGGCTTTCCTTGGTCTGACAAGGATGAATTGCAGCAAGGTACATTTAGATGCTGGACGTTACTCTTTCAAGTTAGGAGTCTCTGAGTTCCCCATGCTAGACTGGATGGCTGTATTATTATACACACATACACCAACTTCAGGAATCAGTAATGTTGCCAGGTGGTGGTGATGCATGCCTTTAATCCCAGCACTCAGGAGGCAGAGGCAGGCAGATCTCTGTGAGTTGGAGGCCAACCTAGTCTACAAATTGAGTTCCAGGACAGCTAGGGCTGTTACACAGAGAAACCCTATCTCAAAAAACCAAAAAGAAAAGAAAAATCAATAATGTTATAATAGCATAATATGACTAATGTCCTCTGCCCTTCCTAAAAGCCCCCTGGCTTCCTCTAGCTCAACAGTGAGAGGATCTGCCCAGTTAGGAGATGAAGGGAGTCCTGGGCCTGCACAGGGATGGAACACATACCCAGACAGGATCCAGGGCCCAACCTGGCACACAGCCTGGCTATTCCTACCAGAACAGGCCTCAAGTCTCACATCAGAACTGATTTGCAGCTAACTCAAGGCAGGCTTTCTCTGTCTGCCTTTGCTTTTCTCAGTCTGTGAGAAGGATTAATCAGTTGCTACTTCGCCTCCAAGAAAAATGACTACCATATTTTGTCATAATACTTAGAGCACTTGGTAACTCTTTTATCTTTGTGATTTTCCTTGCCTCCCACGGGGATTTGTGTTTGTATGTGTTTCCTTTGAAAGTCATGGACTTCCCACCCTCTGGAGCAAACCTGAAGGCCAATGGTCTTTACTGACTTTTTTCCCTCTTGAAAACAGAATTCCATGCTGAACAGGGTCACTGGTACATTTGTCATGCACTGTCTGACCTGTGCTCAGGGAAGGAAAGAAAACTCAAATTCCTTAATATAGTGGATAGATGTTGTCCAACGTCAGTTCTTCTCTCCGTATTCCAGTGTTCTCATCCAGCCCCTTCCTCTGCTTGGATTTCCTTCCTCCCTCTCTCAAACCAGTCAGTTCCCAGGCATCTTACCAAACTGTGCAGCTGCAGCTTCCCTGGGGAGGCCTTCCTGGCCTCAGATAGCGGTTCTACCTGCTCCATGCTGTCCACAGCCTTGCATCAGGTGGAGCATGTGTCTAGAACACAAAATGCAGGTTCTCATCTCAAGCTCTGGGCTGCATTTCTAACAACCTCCTGCACAATGTGCTTCTGCCGGTGCTGTTTGGGGGCGTGAAATGATGCATGCTCTCCTTCTTACCTATGTATCTCAACCTCCTGCTTTGACAGGAACAGCGACCAACTTTTAATCTCTGGTTCCAGCACTGGCAACAGAGCTGACAACACCACTTTTCTGAATGCTTTTGATGGACAATTGGTGAGTCTGCAGATGCAGAACTGGGGGTACAGAGAGCAGCCTGGGTTTTGTAACATGATAAACCTCATCAGTGGAGGGGACTGTGTGAGCATTTGACAGGATGTAGCTCAGATGCACATTGAGATGTTAAGAAGCTTGCAGAAATCCTAACTCTTTCTCTCTCTCTTTTTTTTTGTAAAGGATTTTTAAAAATTTTGTGTGCATGTGTGTATGCATGTGTACATGTGTGTAAGTGCTCTTGGAGGCCAGAAGAGGGCGTCAAATCCTCTGGAGCTAGAGTTACAGGCAGTTGTGAGCCATCTGATGTGGGTGCTTGGAATCAAACTCCAGTCCTCTGCAAGAACAGTAAGCACTGTTACCTACCGACCCATTTTTCTGCACTCCCTACCTCTCTGTAGATAGGGAAACAGATCTCAAAGGAACAGCCTGACCTGCTGGGACCCCACAAGTAGAGAGCAACTAAGCTAGGATTGGAAGCCAGCCCTTGCTTATGGAAAGGCTTTTCAACTTAGAGTTTAAGGACTAGACCCTCCCAGGAATGTCTTGGCTTATGAAAACTTTCTCTTTTTTCCCCACTGGGGATGAAGCCCCGGTCCTACACGTGCTCGGGAAGCACTCTTCCACTGATTTACAGCTCCAGCCTGAAGTTGTTGGATCATTTGTATCGTTCCAAGTACATACTTACTAGTTTCTCCGAAGTCCCACTGCTCTTCTTTCTTGTTTCTTTTAGCTTACACTCTGTGGGTTTTAATTATGGAAGGTGGGGTTCTTGCTTCTCAGTCCCCGAGCCCTGCGCTTGTCATGAGACCTGACATCAACTTGATCTTCCCTTCCCATTTACTTACCTGTCACTACTGTGCAGACCATGAGACTCCTAAGAGCAGGCACCATGCCCTCAGCAGAGTGTGTGTCACACAGTCCCAGTCGAGTCAGAATCAGCCGGTCAGGACAAGGAGAGCCTTTGACCTCTGGGCGGCATACACATTTGCATCCAGACTGCTTTGGCAGCCCCCGCAGGCTTAGCTCATCCCTTTGAATGCTATTGGACTGTGACCCAGAGGTGTCTCTCTTAGGCCTTGCTCTTCCTCTGTGTCTCTCCCATGATGACTCATACGTGTCATAAATCGCTGCTGGTGTTCAGAGTCAGTGACACTACACTAGTCTCAGACATGGCAAAGAAAACCATAATTCATCACAGCAAAAGCCACTGCACATCTGCAGCCCACTCAGAGCGGCAGCGATCAGATCTTAATGACCGAAAACAATGGCTTATAAGACAGTTACACCCCTTCATCCCACTCCATAGGCGCAGCGGGGCTTATTCACCCCGATTTACACACAGGGGGTGACCAGAGCGACTCAGTGACAGATCTGGGGTTTAGAGGTAAGTCCTCAACCATCTCTTGGATCCTGGCTTCTCTTCTGTGATAAAGCAGTGTGGCACTGATTGATTGTGGGCTTCCAACAGTGTGGAGGTGACAAACTCAGGATAGTCTCACTAGGGATGGAGGGGACAGCTTTATGTAGTGGAGTGTCATGTGGCCACCAGCCTCCTTCATCCTTCTTTTGGGAGACAAATGAGGAAATCCGGGGACCTGCTTTCTGGATAATACATGATTAGCTCCATGGCGAGGCCAGTATTTTGTTCTACTTTCCACTCCTTTGTGCATGTGCATGTACACACACACACACACACACACACACACACACACTCATGCATGCATGCACACACACACATGCACACTGAAAGAAGCAAACAGGACATTTATACAAAGAAATAAAGCAGCAGAATACAATTGTAAATTGGCAGAACCACTTTGAGAAAGCTTTTTAGCACTATCTATCTCATGGATATGGGTCTAAAAAATATTACTCATACTAGAGTATAATAGATATACACTATAATATTCTAGATCCATTATTTATAGTATCATAGAACCAAAATTCCAACTAGAGTAGAAAGGGCAAAAAATAATGTTGAACACTCCTGTAAGAAAGACATCACTACGCACAGTAAAAAAAGCTGCTGCCAATGAATAACAATGCTTGTTATGAAAGGACCAAGCAGATGCCATAACAGGCTGCTTTCAGAGATCAGGCCTCAATTTCAATTTCCTGAGACTTAAGCAAGCAGTTTCTGGGAGGGTGGTGAACAAAAGACATAGTCCTTGAAGTAGCTCCCTTTCTGTACATACTCTTACTGCTCAAGGTCCAGTCAATCGTTTACTGCCTGGGACCCCTCACCAACTTAGAACTACATACATAGGTCAATGTGAATGTGCAAGGCCAGCCAGTCTCCATGGCAGCTCAAGAACAGAGCCTGGGCCACTCAGTCACCCCCCACAGTCAGTACATGCTAGGCCAGCCAGCCTCCATGGCAGCTCAAGGACAAAGCCTGGGACTTGTCCAGTCGTGCCCAAAAATGATAACTGTAACTCCCAACCAATAAATTCAAAGGTTACACACCCTTGCCCAATCATGTGATGCAAAGGTTTGTACCACCCTGCTTGTGGTTTTTCCCTTTAAAAACCCCTCACCCTGAGAGCTCAGGGCTGTCCTCCTCCACCCGCTATGTCAGAGCATTGGACAGGGACCAAGCCTGGGCTTGCTTGTTATCAATAAACCCCTGTGTGTTTTGCATCAGATAGTGGCATTGTGGTGGTCTTGCTCAGGGGTCTCGTGACATGGGCACATCAGTTACAGACATGACACTGACTAGTAGCCAAACACAAATGCTTGTCTCTGCCCATAGGTTCAACATTGGTGGCTTCAACCAAACTTGGATAGAAAACGATCATTAAAGAAGCAATTATGGGGCCTGGGGAGATGGATTAATGGTTATAAATACTTGCTGTTCTTGCAGAGGACCTGAGTTCAGTTTCCAGCACTGACATGGTGGTTCACAGCCATCTCTAACTCTTGTTTCCAGGGGATCCAACACCCTGTTCTGGCCTCCATGGGCAGTGCACATACATGGCACACATACATATATGCAGGCAAACATTCATACACATAAAATAATATTTTTTTAAGAAAGAATATATTGTGCTGTGTCGATATGTAGATTTTTTTCTTTGTTATTATTACCTAGATACAGTATAATAGCTGTTTTTGTATAACATTTCCTTTAAGTGTCATAAGCAATTAAGGATGACTTAAAGTGTGCAGAAGGCTATATATATGTAGTATGTGTATGGGGCTGAGGGGATCCACATACTGGAGCTAGAACCCAGGACTTTATGCATGCTAGGCAAGTGCTTGGTCGCTAAACTACATTCCTGGCCCAGAGCTATATGTAAACAATATGCTCTTTTATATAAGGGACTTGAGGACCTGAGAGGGTGGGCATCCATGGCAGAACTCTACTGTAGTGTTCCATCTCTGCAGTTTAAAAACAATCAAAGTTGGTGTATGGTGAACAGTGAGATGGTGGCTGCCTTTGTGGAGCATTAATAGGGAGGCAACACAGGCAAGCTTTTCAGGATGCTGGGAATTAGTTACACGCTGTTCTGGTGGAGGTTGCATGAGTGTATACCATGAAGGTCGTTAATCTCTATGTCTAGGATTTATGTGCTTAATTAAGTATAAACTATACCTCAATAAAAAAAAATTAAAGGGATAGATTTCTTAAATCATGTTTTTTTCCTATGTATATGTGAAAAATTCTAGGTATATATGGAAATTTTTTCTACCCCTTACTACATTTAGGCATTCTTAATGTTTGAGTGACCTAATTTCTTCCAAAGGGGCATAATAGCAATAATGATACTTCTCTTAGACTTGTGGGTTTGTCTGCTTTCCATTATGGCAACAAAATACTTGAGATAAACAGTTTAGAGGAAGGTCTGTTTGAGCTCATAGGTGTAGAGGTTCAAGGTTGTTTAGCCTCATTGTTTAGGGCCTGTGGTGAAGTAGAGCATCTTAGTGGGAGCATTTGGAGAAAGAACTCACCTCATGGAGACAGTGAGATGGAGAAGCAGACCAACCACACCTTAGACATTCCCTTCAAGGGCATGCCCTCAAAGGACTTCACTTCCAGTAGGCCCTACATCCCAAGGAGTTTACCTCCCAACATGCTAGGAGCTGGACCAAGCCTTTAAACACATGAGCCCTGGAAACCATTGCAAGTTTCTAGGAGAACCAACCATGTTATAGAGTACTTCGTAGAGAGCCTGGGGCACACTGTAAGTGTTCAGTGATTGTTGACGATAGGAAAATTCTGTCAGGGGCACTTTCTTTCTTGGGCAGTAGGGGGTTGGCGACAGGGTTTCTATGCATATCTCTGGTTGTCCTGGAACTCACTCTGTAGACCAGGCCGGCCTCAAACTCAGAGATCTGCCTGCCTCTGCCTCCCGAGTGCTGGGTCTAAAGGTGTGTGCCACCACTGCCCAGAATAAACACTTTCTAATATCAGTTAACATCACCAAACACTTCCGAGTTTGAAGAGTGGGGGTCTGGTGTCCCCAGATCTATGAAGAGATTCCTCAGTAGTGGAAAACAAGGGTGGCATGGGCCATCTTAATACCCTGCAGCTAGGCTTTTAGTTAGTTCTAGGTTGGAGCTGCAGCAAATGGCTCTTCAGTTTGGTTCTTCGGGATAGAGTGCCTGAGGATTCTGTATCAAGATGAACATTTTGAGTTTTCTCATATCTTCAAGTAGTTGTAACAGGTGTTCCTGTAATGTGAATGCCCGAGGAAGTACCTCAGGGTCTCTGTTAGGTCACGATTAATTGGACTCTTCAGTACCCTCAGCACTGGCTACACATCAGTTAACTTTTTTCTTTTCTTAAGACAGGGTTTCTCAGTGTAGCTCTGGTTGTCCTGGAATTCACTTTGTAGACCAGGCTGTCCTCGAACTCACAGAGATCCGGCTGCCTCTGCCTCCTGAGTGCTGGGACGAAAGGCGTGCACTGCCACTGCCCAGCTCAGTTAACGCCTTTAAAAATGAATAAATTTGAAGTTGTAAGACTTCTGAGACTTTCATATCACTCTATTGGGCTGTTTTCTGTCGCTGTAACAGAATACCTAAGGTTAGGTAACATAAATGGAAGACATTTATTTTGGCTCATGATTCTGAAGCCTAGGGAGTCCAAGAGCACGAGAGCAGCTTCCGGGAAGGGCCCACACAGCAAGTCAAGTGGAAAGCAGCAGGGCAAGTCAACACAGGTCAAAGGGCAGCAGGGCAAGTCAACACAGGTCAAAGGGCAGCACGGGTCAAAGGGCAGCACACAAGAGGCAACCTTGCTTATAGGAACCTGCTCTTGTGTGAACAAGCCCACTCCAGCAAGAAAGACAGCCATTCCCCTTAGCCACTAATCTTTTCTTAAAGCCCCACCCTAACATCCCCTCAATGGCCATCAGTATCCAGAGTGAGTCAGACAGGATAAAACATATCCAAACCATAAGGGCTAACCCTAACCTGTAGTGGCCTAAATCCATACATCCAGAGGCAGGAATTGTGCTTCCAGGTCACCCAGCTGGCCAGGGACAGAGAGCCCAGACGCCTTCCAGGTGCCCATCATCCCACTCTAGACAAGTGCACTAGCCTTTCTTCCTCGATACACCAGATCCCACTTCCTACAGCAGCTGTGCCAGAAGCTACCTTTAGGAGCACCCCAACCCAGTCAGCCCCCACCCCAGGGGTTCAATTCTGTGGCAGTGTGCTCAAAGAGGAGCTTGCCCATCTCTAAGCCCAGCCTATCCGCTCTCTCTGAGTCAAGGTCTTGTCCATAATACGATCATGGAAAGATGTCAAGAAGCCAAAGAGAAAGAATAGTTAGCGATAGATTAAACCAAAAACCTTTAGACTGTGCTTTTTGAGTGTAGAGATCACAAATCTATGAAACACATAAAGGTAGAAGGGAGACTGGGAGTGGGGAGCAGGAAGGAGAGGAGATATTGAGTGAACATAGTCAGGGTGCGTTGCAAACTTGAATGCATCTGTCTTTACATACCATGTCTTTACATGCCAATTACAGACATGAAAACAGTACTTTTTTTTTTTAAAGCATAAAGGGAGTTTGTGGAGTAAATGGTCACTGCCAGGGGCTTGTCCTCAATGGTCACGGCACTGAGAGTAGTCATTCCCTGGTACAGGGGCAGGCTTCTCATCTCTAGGAACACTGTCTTCCAGTCTGGAGGATAACAGCCAACAGAACTGTGTCATGGACACCTGCATCCAGAGGCTTCTGGAATCACTGAATGGTCAGACATCCCTGGGCTGCAAGTGGAAGGGAGGTAGATTCTCAAGAGTTCATCGCAAGCTGGGAGGTGGTGGTAGCACACGTCTTCAATCCCAGCACTCAGGAGGCAGAAGCAGGTGGATCTCTGTGAATTCGAGGTCAGCCTGGTCTACAGATCGAGTTCCAGGATGGCCAGTGATACACAGAGAAACCCTGTCTCAAAAAAACAAAAACAAAAAACAAAAAAACAAACAAAAAGAGTTAATCACAAATTGTCACTGGAGATAATTGTTAACCCTGGCCACAGGGCCTTTGAACAGTGGACACAATGACAGGTGATCTTGAGATTGCTACCAGCCACTTGTACCCATCTAAAGATCCTGGAATTGGTAGAATTCTAGAGGTTTCCTTCTAATTTCATCCTCTGTCAATTATATTTCCTTTCATCCAGGAGTGTTGTGTTGTTGGTGTAAAACTCTTGTTCCAGTGCGGCCAGAAGCCAAGTGAGATGCTGTTACCTCACATTTAATCTCTAAGTGAAACACCACATGATCTGTAAGGCCTTCAGGACCCCAAAACTCTCAGAATGGTTTGTACATATGTGGGTAGCTATGTATAAAGCTTCATTTTTAATTAAAATGTACAATCATTTTTAATACAAACCTTTGTAAGAAGAAATGGCTTGTCTGGTAATCACACATAGGCAGGACCTTCACGTCTCATCTTCACACCTGTGACCATCCATGAAAGTCATAATAGAAAATGCTGCATAGTAGAATTGGGAGAGAAATAATTACCTCCTGGGAGGGGGCAAAAGGGAAGATATTCCTCCAAATGGAATTATTGAATGTAAAGATGAGCTCACTGACTGTTAAGTCACCAAGCTGACCCCCTTGAAGTGTCCTTTTTGCTGACAAGCTTCATTTTTCTGTACAGGGATGCAGGGTTTTTGGTTTATTAAGAACAGTGCCTCTGGCATCTAACGTGTACATGAATGGGAATGCTAGAGAAATGTGGACTCTACTTTGGTAAGTCTAGACTGAGATCCTGTGTTGCTGACAGGCTCCCAAGTGATGCCAGGGTGCCAGGCTGCCAGGCTTCTGGACCACATCCTCAATAGCCAGTGATGCAGCTGAACTCGTGGAAGATGCTGAGCAATCCACTCCTATATCTCTGGGGCAGAAACATGGGAGCTGTTTCCTGAGGGGTCCACAAAGACCTTCTTTCTTGCTGTCATCCCATTGTGAATGATAGCAAACATGTCCTGACCTCTTCTGGGACAACCATGGAGAATGAATTGCAATCTTTTCTTAGTTTAAATAGCAAGGCATTGCCTCTATCTGATATTTCAGTAGCTCAGTGCTTGTTTATGAAATAAATCTAAGCTCACGCAACAATGGCATTGATTACTCCCTAAGGCCCTCATCTCCAGCCCACACACTTCATACAATATGGAAGCCTTGCCCAGTCTTGCTAACCAACTGCAGCCCACACTTCCTCCTTGCTTCCACTGGAAGTTAATTATCCTGCTGGGGTTTCTAAGTTATTCTGCTCACAATTGCCTCAAGAGTTTTCAGAGAAGAATAGGGTTTTACGTGTGAGGGAGTCAGCCTTAACTCCCGTTACAGCAAGTGAACCAGGTGGCACTTGCATTTATAGTTTGCAGATTCACTGGAATAATTTGGGACTCAGGACCTACATTAAACCTGGCAGGTCAGATCTTGAGTGACCTCTTCAATGCTGATGTTCAGCTGACCCTGAAGTTCATTACATGGTGAGAATGCCTTCTGGTCATTTTTAAGTGAAGAGAGACTGGAATTGTGAAAATAACATCTACAGCTTTGTAAAATATTTGAAAACCATTAACAAAGGCAAAAGAAAATGTTACATTATAAACTCAACTGATTGAGTTTGAGCGAGAATATGAATTTTTTTCTAATTTTCTATGCCTTTGAATTTCTATAACAAGCATGTCTTGATGTTGTAATTAAGAAAGTCTTAGTGGGGGGGGCGGTGGCACATGACTTTGATCCCATCACTCAGGAGGCAGAAGCAGGCGGATCTCTGTGAGTTCGAGGCCAGCCTCTACAAAGCAAGCTCCAGGACAGCCAGGGATGTTACACAGAGAAAACCCTGTCTTGAAAAGCTAAAAAAAAAAAAAAAAAAAAAAAAACAAAGGGGCGGGGGAGAGAAGTCTTGACTCTAGAGCGAACTCACTGAGGAGACCCTGCTTCTGTCTGCTTTGCCAATCCCTTCAGCATTCCTCAGTTCCCTCTTTGGGTCTCTGTCTTGTCATCTAGCCTCTACAGGGCTTACAGCTGTTCTGGAACTAGCTCCAAGTGAGTGAGCCACACCCTGAACCCATCCCCAAAGCAAGGGCTTGTAGCTAGAGTTTTCCTGCCTGGCCCACAGTCAGGACAAATCTCTCTCACCTGCCAGTCCCACAGCCGCTCAGACCCATCCAAGTAAACACAGAGACTTATATTGGTTACAAACTGTATGGCCATGGCAGGCTTCTTGCTAACTGTTCTTACAGCTTAAATTAATCCATTTCTATAAATCTATACCTTGCCACATGGCTCGTGGCTTACCGGCATCTTCACATGCTGTTTCTCATCGTGGTGGCTGGCAGTGTCTCTCTGACTCAGCCTTTCACTTCCCAGCTTCATTCTCCTCCTTGCCCCGCCTATACTTCCTGCTTGGCCACAGGCCAATCAGTGATTTATTTATTGACCAATCAGAGCAACATATTTGCCATACAGAACATCCCACAGCAAGGGCTCCTTGGGTAAGCCTTCGGGTTGCACTCCAAGGGTCCTGAGCAAATAGTGATTTTGGTCTCAAGTACATGACAGGAGTTGCCTCTGTACCCCAGGGGGGCAGCAGTGTTGGACGCACCTCTAGGCTCCCAGAAGGCATACTGACTCTTACCCTCTCAGTACCTACTACCAAGGTGCGCCCAGGACCACCACCCCTCATCCTAGGCCAGACCAGGCACACATACGGTCAAGGAGTTGTTCTGGAATGAGAGGGTTCACCTGTGAGATACCGGGCCACAGGGAATCCCAAGTCCTATGGTTGGAAAGGGGACTGTGGCGAGTCGTAAGGACAGGAGAGACTGAAGAGGACTGGGCCTCTTGTCTCCCAGGACTGACCAGGAGGTTACCACCCAGGCTGCTAGCAGAGATGCTTCCTTCCGTGAAAGCAGCACAGGGACTCGGAAGTCCACATTATCTCAGAGGGACCAGAGAATTCAGAATCCTGTGAGGTAAGTCAGCAGGTCCCCAAGCAATGAGAATGCCGGAATCCAGCTGTGAACCCTTGGAGGTGGGCAATTTCTGAGCCTCCAAACAGGTACCTAAGTGGCCTGCAGTCACTGCTTCCCAGCACTGGCTGTGAAAGATTGGGGCTGGCAAGAGAGTATCCATCTTCTGGGGAGAGGAGTCTTGGTCCACCCTACAATGGCTTGGATGACTGAGTATCTCTCAAAGCACACAGAATTAAATGTTTGGCCCCCTTCCTGTTGAGAGATAGCAAATGGTGCTATTGAGAGATAGTGAACAATTCTCCTCAGTTTCTGCCATTAGTTCTTTAAAAAGCCCCAGGCTAGCAACTCCATGAGACCCTATTTCTTGGGACCTCCTTCTGCTATACAGGAGCCCTGTCCACTCCTTAAACTCCAGCCTGTGACTCTGTAACAAACTTATAAAATTCATCCATTGCCAGACGTGGTTGTGCACATCTTTAATCCCAGGACTCAGAAGGCAAAGGCAGGCACATCTCTGAGTTCAAGGCCGGCCTGGTCTACAGAGCAAGTTCCAGGACAGCCAGGGCTATTACGCCTGCTTCAAAACAAACAAACAAACAAAAAACCAACCAACCAAACAAAAACCCAAACCAAACTAAACCAACAACAACAAAAACCCTCACTCTCTATGGTCCATGAATTTCATTCCTCAAATTTTCACAAGAACCTGGAAGCCACCGACTCAGTGGACATTTTGTGTGACTGTTAACATTTGGCACCCTAACTCCAGAGTCAAGCCCACCTGAGACAGGGGGACTTGTCTCAAGAGGACTCTGAACTCAAAGACACCCCCAAGTTTCCTGTATCCACTTACCTTGGATACCCTTGAATAGTTGTAGTAGGTTTAGTGTATCCTCACAACTCTGAGGGCCCTACATGAACCACCACCAAAAGCACATTATAAATGGATGACTTGACCAGTATGTGAATTATATCTCTATAAAGCTAACCCAAGACAAAGGGCCACACAAATATGCCCAGATAAGTTTTTAACAAAGGTACAAAAGCAGGAAAGACAGTCATTTCATCTAATGGTGATGGAGTGATTGGGCATGTCTAGAAAGACAAAGAAAAAGCTCAACCTAAGACTCATTCCTTACACAAATATTAACTCAAAACTGATGGCGTGATTTAAATGTAAAATAATACAGCCTTCAGAGAAAACTGGGAGGAAATACTCAGGATGTACAGTGATGTGAAATTTTCTTAGATGGGGTGGGGCTGGCATATGGTAGCAGAACATTTGCTGGCATGGCACATCCAAGGCCATGATGCTGTTGGATTCAGACTGCTCCAACAAGCCAAGATTGGTCACCCATCCTTGATAAGCCAATAAAAGAGCCAAATTAATAGTGAAAGGGAGATTTAGTCAATGTGGCCACACTGGAAAGAGGTCAAAAGAGATGCAGAGACACCCATACCCACACACCCACACACCCACACACCCCAGTCCATTTTATAGATCCCGGTGTGAGGATTAAGTTTAACTAGAAGGCATTTGAATGCTTAATTAGGCAGTTGAGTCATGTGTGGCCTCATCCATCATGGTCTTCCCAGCACTGGAACCCTCAAGCTGGTACCAGCTTTCAATACTTTCCTTCTCCCAGCAGGAGGTTCTTAGGGGACATTCCAGTTCCCAGTTCCTGGGGTGGGAGTGGGTTGTACCTTGTTTTAGTAGTCTAGATGATAGAGTGAAAGATACAAGTCTCTTCGGAATATTCTCCTTCCTCCTAGGCACTCCACTTGCACTGATAATCCCCCAATAAACAAAGAAACCTTACGCAGGCATCAGAAATGCAAACCATGAAATAGATGACAAGTTGGACACGTTAGAATTAACTACATTTGCACAATAGACCCTTTAGGAGGGTGAATAGACAAGCCATAGATTAAGAGAAAATGTGTCTGACAGGGACCAGTGTCTGGGCTACCCACAGAACTCTCAAATCCAACAGCAAAGAAAATAAGGGACGAGGGCAATTTGATTAGAAAAGGGCCAGCTGACATAAACAGACATTCTTTTGAAGAGGTCATACAGACGACAAACCAGCAGAGGAAAAGATACCCATTAGCCATTCAGTAAAGTCAAATTAGAGCCACAATAAAATATTGTGACATACTCATCAGGATGGATAGTGTACCTGCACACACGCACTTAAATGTTGGCAAAGATGCAGAGAAACTGAGTCACTCATATGTTTGGTGGGTGAGGATGTAAGATGGAACAGACTCTGGAAAAGAAATGGGAAGTTCCTTAAAAAATTAATCATGCGACTATCTAATATGACTTGGCCATTAATTGCCTCTGCATTTATTCTATGCATTTATTATTGTGAAATAAGGCCTTAGGTCAACACCAGGAAGTGATGTCACTGTCTTTTAATTGGTGAATGCTTAAACAATCTGTGGCACATACTGTGAAGATCTACTCATCCATAAAGCATATAAACAATTCAACCGTATCACAACCCCGATGGGTCTCTAAAAATCTCACTGGCTGTCAGGTGTGGGGAGTGTGCTGTGTAGTGTTTGACTGTCAACTTGATTCAGACCTAGACATAGCTATGGAAATGGAACATACATTGAAAAAAATGCCTCCATCAGATTGGCCTGTGGACATGTCTTGGGGCATTTTCTTGCTTGCTAATTGATGTGGGAGGGTCCAGCTTACTTCAGGGGTGTCATTCCTAGGGAGGTGGGCCTGGGCTGTCTAAGAAAGGCAGCTGAGCAAGCCAGGGAGCAGCACGTCTGCTTCCGTTCCTTCCCTGACTTCCCTCAGTGAGGGACTGTAAGCTGTAAGCCAGAATAGACCCTTTCCTCCCCACGTTGCTTTTGGTCATGACGTTTATCAGAGCAGCAGAAAGTAAACAAGGACAGGCAGCCAGTCTCCAAAGATTCCCTCCTACTGATCAGATTAGGAGATGAACTGGTCACGTGGGGCAGGGACCCTAAAGCATCACTTCCAATAATGTCCTTGCTGGAAGCCAGGATGCCCGAGACTGTTCAGATGCCAAGTTCCTTTCTATCTCTTAACCTTCTAGAAGCTATCCATGAGATGGATCCAAAATTGAGAGGAGGCACCAGAACACTTTGTTGGGCAAACTGCTCTGATCATCTCAACTCTTTCCCCATGCCTCTCCCCAGTTTCTGCTATAAATCTTTTAATATGCCCCCAGATTAGCAACTCGATGGTATCCTGTAGATGTATCCAACCTTCTTATTAAATAAGAAACACAGAACCAATGCAAAGAAGAAAGCCAAGAGGTCAGAGCTAAGAGCTAAAACCTTACCCTTCCTCCTGCGGTGGTCCTACCTCTCCGAACCAGAGCTACCCCTGTGTTAAAGTCTTTATATAGAGTTCCTGTCCTGCCTTCTCATTGGTTGTAAACCCAACCACATGACCGCCTCCTCACAGCCTGTCTGTATAGGCCTCCAGGTTTTCCATGATTGGTATTAAGATTAAAGGCATGTGTATCCAATAATGGCTGTATCCCTGAACACACAGAGACTTACCCAGCTCTGCCTACCAAGTGCTGGAATTACAAGCGTACGCTACCACTGCCCTGCTTTCCTATGGCTTGCTAATAGCTCTGACCCCCGGGCAACTTTATTTATTAACATACAAATAACATTTTAATACAAATAAAATATCACCATAGTATCCCATTCCTTGGGACCCATCTGCTATACAGGAATCCTGCCCCAAACCCTAAGATCCCACCTACAAATCTAAGGTGAACCTGAAAGTTCTTGGATTTGGAGTTGGACTGGGCCACTGTGACGGATTATTCTTTTGTATAAGAAATTGATTGGAAGAGTTATTAATGCCATAGACAACACCATGGCAATGGGATCTGAGGAGACTTCTGGCCCGAGGCAGAGTGGTGGTCACTTCTTACAGGTTTCAGAACCATGGAGGTGGCTGATAAATACTCCATAGAAGGACCCTTGTGGTCAGGTTGGCTCTGATGCTTGGGCAGCAGGGAAAAAAGAGGTTTTGCACTCTTCGGAAAGAATGTGTGGTCTTGGGGGTGTGAGGGTAGGAATGGGACCCATTCAGTTAATCTGTATCCTTCATTTCAGGTCTGCCATCAGTAGCCCCTGACAGCTTGGAGCCTGTTAGCCTGGGACTTGTCTGCAAAACCAGCTGCCTGTGGGCCTCCTGCTCAGCGTCTAGTCTGAGATCTAAAAACATTCCTCCCGAAACTCACCATCCCTGCTCTGTGAATTTCATTCTGAGTCTATGGAACAAGAACTCAGAGGCCACTGACCCAGCTGAAGTTTTGTGTGACTGTGAGCCCAGTGTACCCTGAGTCCTGAGTTAAAGCCGACCTGAGGTGAAAGGCAAGGTCTCCCTTCAGTGTAGCCCAACAAGCCTTCCCTTTCCTCCAGGTTGTGCATGGGGAGGAAGAAAGGGCGAGGGAAAATTCCCCACAGGTGCACTGGAGACGAGAGCAAAGGAGATTTGGAAGATGGCCCACCTTGCCTTCTGTTTGTCCTACAGGGTTAACAAGGCCCTCAACTGCATCCGTTTGACTCAGACCGTAAAAGGGAAACAGGTGTTAATAAAAGACATGATTACCTGAAAGAGAGGAAAAAAATACCTTTTTTTCTGCACTTGAGATTGGCCTAAATTTATCCAGGATGATTAAAAACAATAGTCTGGCCGGGCAGTGGTGGCGCACGCCTTTAATCCCAGCACTTGGGAGGCAGAGCCAGGCGGATCTCTGTGAGTTCGAGGCCAGCCTGGGCTACCACGTGAGTCCCAGGAAAGGCGCAAAGCTACACAGAAAAACCCTGTCTCGAAAAACCAAAAAAAAAAAAAAAAAAAAAAAAACAATAGTCTGTAGAAGAACATATCAACCATAGTATTATATTAATTTACAGCTTGATCACTCAGTAGGAAGGAGGGAACTCACCGAGCTACAGTTTTCCTGCCTCTACTACAGGCACATGCTAACTGATTGAACCTTCGGGCTTTTAAGCACTGTCACTCCCACATCTAGCCAGGGAGGATGTGGGGTAAGACAAATGCTTCTGTTAGCCTGATCCTTCTTGGCCATAGGTGCTAGCTGCCATGTGCTCATGACACTAAAAAAACCTTAAAGATAGCAGAGGTGCAACTTCAAAATCAAGTGCTCCCTCCCTTTTCACGATCAGAGGAAAGAGACTGTTCTTACCAGTCCCCATTCCCAACACAGGACAGCAGGCAATGGCCACTTGCTGGTAACTTAAGCATGATGGTTTAACAGGGCTTCCTTAATTGATTTCTGCTGACTGTTAGGCATATGGATTTAAAGATGTTTTACTAGCTACCTGCTATGTATTTAGTACTTACGTTTCTATGTATTTGGCAAATTCACTCATTTAAACCAAAGGCACATCTATGGTAGAGCATTCCCTGGACTGCACTGAATACAAGGAGACTTTTGGCTATCTTTTGTTTTCTATGACGTTTGCTTGGGAGCTTATTAAGCTTCACAGGTTAACATGTATACAGTTATTCTAATTTTATTACATTATGCTATATATGTAATTTGGATTTAACTCTTTTCCAATAAGATGGTAAATCTGTTTGTTAGTGTTATCACGCCTCATGATGTTAAAAAAATAAAATAAAAAGGAGCCAACAAATAAAAGGAAATATTAAAAGGATATAGAAATAAAGATATCTTTAACCTGAATTAAGGTAGCTAGATTTTTCCAAAATAACAAGATGCAGAAAAAGCTAGAAACTCTAAACAAGGGACTGGAGAGGTGCCTGGGTGGTTAGGGATATTTCCTGCTCTTGCTGAGGAAGAGTTTGGTTCTCATTCCAGAAGATCTGATGCACTCTTTTGGCCTCCCTGGGCACTTGCATACATGTGGCATTCACACACACAGACACACACACACACAGAGACAGAGAGAGACAGAGACAGAGACACACAGAGAGAAAGAGAGACAGAGAGAGAGGCAGAGACAGAGAGAGAGAGAGAGAAAAAAACTTTGAAAAAAGCCTAAATAAGTCACAGAAGGTCTAAGCTACATAAGGTATGCAAAAGGTGTGACTTAGAGGTGATAAGTATATGACAATCAAAGGTTATTAATGTCTAAAGACAAAGTTCACGTGAACCTCTATTTAAATTAACAGTGTTCTGTTATTATTTATTCTTCTCTTTGGTAACATTTGTAATAACTATCTTAAAAGACAAAAAGTGCATATCAATTTTGTTGGTTTGGAACCTCTGGCTTGCCCCTGCACCATCTGAGAAGCCCCCTTCAAAGGAAAAGGCCCCCAAACCCAGTTTCGCATTCTTGGCAGCTCCTGCAACTTCCCCTCTTGAAGTTGCCAGTCACCCAAGTCCCTGCCTTAGCACTCAGTTTTTGAGCATACCTGGGCACAAACCCAGCTTGTGGCAGACACATCATCACTTCTTGCCTACAACCTATAAAATCTCCCTGCTTTCATTTGGGGGGCAAGGCTTCTCTGGCCTCTATCTCTGGGATCTGAGAACCCACCAGGAGTTGTTCTGCTCAAATATACCTATTGTTATACTTTTCAGTTCGACTTGATCTGGCTTACTGTGTCAACGGAGAAACATTATTGGTAGTGGTTGGGTAGGGCTGGGGCAGAAAATCTATTGAATTTAATCAAAGTAACTACTTCAAAACTGAATCTTAACAAAGTTGAGATTTATTTAGAAGTGTTTGGGTTTTGTTCAACCTTTATCTGAATGTTATACAGCTGTTAAAAATGCCAGATGGCTATATTGGTATAACTGATCTTCTGGGTGTTCAATAACTACCCCTGGAAGCCTGTACTAACGTGGACAGAGGGACCTAAAGGGACAATATTTTGTTCCTTGGCTTCTAAGGTCAACTAGGTACCAGGGGACTATGGAATAACTCAAAGAGTCCATGAATTTAACTCTTTGAATGTGTAAAGGAAGAATGCAGAATCCACTGACTCAGTGGAAGTCTTGTGGGACAATGAGCATCCAGCACCATAACTCCTGAGTTGGAGTCCACCTGAGGTGAGAAGAAAGAGGTCTCTGTGGGCCTCAAATGCACCCAACTTGTCCCATATTACTACAAGATTATTTTGTATAGCCTATTCTTGAATGACAGCATTGCAGAAAAGGGGAGCTGGTGTTGGGGATGGAAGTGACATGGGATGTAAGTAGGCAACACCGTGAAAGGGAGGCCAGAATCTGACAGCCCGTTAACAGAGTCCTGGACCAGTGCTGGGAGTCCAAGAGCTCAGCTCCCACTTTCCTTGGTTTCCAGAGCACTACTCTGCTTATATGTGAGTGTCAGTTTCCTGTGTCTTCCATACAGCAAAGCTTTAAAATGCTGAAATGCAAGCTGGGCTCTGCAATGGCACCATGGTGGGAACTGGAGTCACAGTGGTGATACAGCAAGCAGGGTGGCTTCTGATCAGAGACCACAGGCCAGTGGCTCACACCGGAATGCATTTTAGGAATCCGTGCTGGAGGAATTGTTTATATAGTGATACATGTTCAATCATTAAACTCATGGCTGTTTAATATTTAATAACACGAGAAATTGCTTACATTATTTTGTTATGGAAAGCATTTCTACTCTTCATGTAAATGATAGTTAAAAAAGAAGAGTGAGTCAGAGGCCAGAGATGCCAGAAGTGTTCGGGGCTCTGATCCCTGATCTGGATCCTGAATGATTTAAAGGTTGCTCTTCCAATGAGGAAATGTTAGTGTGAAGAGGCCCCAAAATAGCTTGACCACACAGCAGCCATGACAGGCTTAGGGGCCTAGACAAAGCTTCTGTGACAGGCTTAATGGCAGGCAACACCCAGATCCAGGAAAAGCCTTAAGCTGACACCACCCAGGGGTCCACCCAGGGATGGGGAAGTACCTGACACCCCAAACATTCCAACCATTAGATAAAGTGGCCAGATGTCCCTGAGTCTAGCACATACCTATTTTTTGTTTTACAGATACCCCTAGACAATTGTCAGCCAATCAGGGTCCTGCACCCTGGAAATCCCCTCACCCCAACCTCTGCTATGATAAAAACTCTGCCCCACCTGAGCTCAGGGCTCTCTGCTCTCACCCCTGTGTCGAACAGACAGAGGGACCAAGCTCTGGATCTTGAAATAAAGGCTCTTCGCTTTTACATGTGGGATTTGGTCTCTGCGGTGGTCTTTTGGGGGTCCCTGCAATCTGGGCATAACAGTTAGAGCAGCAAAAAATGCCCTTTCAGGAAAAACTCCATCTCAACAGACTAGAAACTCTGGCCTGAATGGAGACCTAACATTCCAGTTAGGCCAGGTCAGTCACCTGGCGAAGTGACCACCCTCAGGAAAGCGGGTTCCCATTAAGCCAGGCTAAAGAAATAGGTGGGATGTTTTTGTCTTTAATGAGACAGTGTACTTTTCCTTTCCAGAATACCTCCCCCAAGCACTGTCCCTGAAGAGTTTAGCCACCATGAGATTCAGCTGGGTTTGCCCATCTTTCTGAGTCCTGACTCAGGAAAGTACAACTTTCCTTTCTCTTTTTTCTGTCTCTTTTTTTTTTTTCAGTTGCTGGCCAAGTCCTAAGTCTCTAAAGACCCCTCCCTGCCCTCTGTCTACTTGTCCATCCTGTGTCTGACCTCCTCACCAGCTTAAATTGCACGGCCCCACCCCCACCCCTTTCTCTCTTCCATTATCCTCCTTAGAGGAGGCTGTGGCTGCTGAGAGCCATAGCTTGGCTGCCTTGGGTGTTTCTCTTTTAAATTCTAATAAAATTGTCCTTGAGTTCAGGAAAACAAAAGTGAGGGCAAAATCAGTCCCAAAGAGAGCAGACAGTATTTGCTCCTGAGTGGTGACCTGCCCCTTTGACATTCCCTCTTCAAAATAATAAGATACTGAGCTGGTTGGAGAAGAGAAGAGAAAATGCACATAAGCCTTTCAAGAGGGAAGGGTGGGGCCTGCCCTGCTCTTCTTGGGAATGCCCCTGCAGACAGACACAGTGACCAGGAGGAAAGAGGAAGCTGGGATGAGGGGAAATCACACCCTGAGTGGGGCTGAAGTTCTGCACTGGGTCTGGAGCAGGAGCTGCATACAGCCTCCCACTGGGGTTCTCAGGCTGAACACAGTGCCTCAGGCAGACCGTGCAAAGAGCACACACCCATTTCCTCACATCTGTAGGGCAGTGCAGGGCCATTCTCCCAAGGCCTCGCCTCTTGGCTGGCAGAGGTTATCTTTCCTCTGCATCTTACATGGTCTCCCCTCTCTGTGTCTGGGGCCAAATTTCCTCTACCTACAAGGGTACTAGTCCTACTTGATTAGGGCCACCCCAATGTCCTCATTTTAGCTCATTTTCCTCCTTAAAGACTGATCTTTAAACACAGTGACATTGCGAGGTACCTGGAGTTAGGGTTTCGTCTTATAAAATTGGAGGACACAGTTCAACCCTTAACAAGTTGTGCTTGCCAACTGGATACAAATTAGAGTCACCTGGGAAGTGGAACTTCAGTCGAGAAGTTACCTTCATCAGATTGGTCTGTGGGTATTTTCTTGATTGCTAATTCATGTGGGTCTAGCCCACTGTGGGTTATGCTACCCCTAGGCAGGTGGGCCTGGGCTGTGTAAGAAAGATAGCTAAGCAAGCCTGAAGAGTAAGCCAGTAAGAAGCATTCCTCCACTGTCTCTGCTTCAGTCCCTGCCTCCAGGCTCCTGCTTTGGTTTCTCCCCTCCATGATAAACTGTTGACACAGAAGTGTGACAGTGTGTAACTGATGTGGAAGTGTGAGCCAGTAAACCTCTCCTTCCCCAAGTTGCTTTTAGTCAATGTGGTTGTTGGAATTCCTGGCCACTCCCCCAGCTACATGACTGCACCTGTGCTGTCCAGTAGCAAGGCAAGATGTTTAGTCATTCCAGGGCTTTACACCCTAGGTAATCCGTGTGCTTCATGATCACGTAATCTATGTGCATGCATGGCATAGAGATGTAAACCCATATGCGCATGTGTGGGGGAATTCATAAAAAGCGGGTCACAGACTCCTCCCCTTCTTCTTCTCTCTCTCTCTCCTTGCATGACCATTTCCATAGGCCTAAGCTCACTCCCCTCTGTTCTCATTCCCCTAATAAACTCTTATAGTGGGTTTTGTTGTGCCTCGTGGCTTTTCTCGAATGGTAAACAGCGCCGCTTAATGAATAACATAGCGCTGCAAAATAATAACTAACTGTGGTATCATAGCAACAGAAAGCAAAGCCGGGCATAGTATACATTACTACTCAGCCAAAGCATCCAGAAACCAGGTTAAAGACAAGTGACAACTGGGAATAATGCATGTAGCGTGCCATGTGTAGTTATCTAGAATATGTATAGAGTTCACACTGATCTACAAGAAAAATGTAATAGAAAAATGGGCAGAGATTATCAGAAGGCAATTTTAAGAAAACCAAAACAACACACATATGAAAAGATTCTTAACTTCATTGTTTTATGCAAACTAAAGTAAAATGAGTTCTTTTTTTTCTTAACTTCCTTACTGTTTAAAAAAAAAAAGGCATGTGTGGTTGGTGGCTGAGTCAGGAGGATTGCTGCAAGTTTGAGGACAGCATGAACAATACAGTTAGTTCTAGGCCAGCTTGGGCAACAGAGTGACAGTTCATCTCAAAATAAACTAACTAGCTAAACAACAACAACAACAACAAAGCAGATGGCTTTTAAGCAGTTTGGCAAGGGTGTGAGGAAGCCCTCTTCCCCATGAACACTAACAGGGGAGCATCAATTGGGATGAGCTTACTAAAGACTATACATTAAATCCCCAAATGCACATACTTTACCCATCCAGCAGTCAGCATTACCAAACAGACTGCATGTGTTCTGAGGAATGTACAGAGACCTTCTGCTCTCTTTTTTGATCTGTTATCTAATTATTCTTTATCAATAAAAAATCGGGAGTCAGATATTGGGGTAAGAACCTGAATGATCAGAGAAGCGGTGGAGAAGCCAGCAGTGACCTCCTCCTGTCTCTTTCATTCCTCCATCCAAAAGGACTGAGATCCTCTCCAAACCCTGCCTTACTACTTTCTGTCCTCAGTCCTCCAAAAACTTCTATGGTTAATTTTGGTCCACTAGTGGCTAGCTCTGCCCTCTAATTCAAAGCAAGCTTTACTGTCAGAATGCAATAAAAATATCACACATTTTTTTTTGTACTATAAATGAAAAAAAAAAGGAAATGTTCAGTCAATGAGAAGTTAGATGCAGTCATTATACACTGAGTCCAATACCCACTGAATATAAGAGGTGCTCTATATACATTATTATTAAAATAAAGATCCTCAAAAGGGTGGAAGGGACATTTGCTGACCTATGTTCTAGTGTGATAATTTCATGGTTTTGTAATTGTGTAAATGTATATGCATATATGTACATGTATGCAAATATATGAAAACATTTTGGGAAGATGTTCATCAGACTAGCCAGTGGTGCCTCTGGAGGGGAAACGGAGATCAGGACAAGGAAAGGAAGGCTTTCATTTCTCCAACTTCATATTTCTAAATTAACTAGTTAATACTGCCAGAATAAATAAACGCATGTGTCTGTACCCCATACCTGAGGAAGAAAAGACAGGCATCTGTTGCCAAGATTTTTTGTCAAGCTCCAGTCTCTGCCACAAGTTTTCAGGCTTCTAAGCATGGCAGCCACCTTCACTCGGGAGCCTTGATTGCTCCCAAATAATTGCTTCAATTGCTGTAATTATCAGAGCAACAATTAGGCTGGGGGGCCAGTCAGCCAGCAGGCTTCCCAGGCAGTGGTTCCTGTCCCTGCCCGCCTCTTCCCCATCCCATTCTAGGAGTGACTCGCCTCCCCTCCAGGATGTGGCTCTTTGCAGAGGGCTATGAGTGAGCAGGAGGTCCTGCAGCCTTCAGACTGCTGGGGCATTGTTCCGGCCCGCTGCTGCTTGTTAACTTTGCCTCTCTGGTCGTCCTTCCTGACTGACTCCCAGCTGTAGACTTCTCTGCTGTGCCTCCCGACCTCTGTCACTTGTTTTCCTGCTCAATGACTCCCAGTCAATAAAGCTGGAAATCCATGTTCCTCACACCCTGCCAACTATCCCGCCAGCCACCAGTCTCCCAGACTGGGTCCCAGCTGTCTTTCAAATCTGCCCCAGCTTCATCTCTAACAATGCATGATTGCCTCCCACCTGGACAATATTCACTTTTACCTTTTACCCCTCCAGTTTCCAGAGAATGATTTCAAAAAAGGAAACTTGAACATTCATAACTGCCCACAACCTCCTCGATCAAATCTGGGCACTTTTTTGAGACAGGTTCTCGGGGTGTATCCCAGGCTGGCCTTGGACTCTTGATTCTCCTGCCTTAGCCTCCACAGTGCTGGAATTATAGGTACTTATTACCATAAAGGGAAGAAACAAGGGATGATCCTTTTCCTGCTCCTCACAAAGGATGACGGCCTAGACTCCTATATCCAAGGACAGGTTAGCAAGAGAAAAGTGTAAAAATTTCATCTGATTATAGTTGTATATGACATAGGAGCCCTCAGACTGAACACTCAAAAACACAGGGGCAATTATCGAGAGTTTGCTTAGGGTCAGTGGGTCTCAGACAGCTATGTAGAAAGGTGATCGTACATGCAGAGAGTGAGCTAGCTGAACAGACCATTAGGGAATCCAGCAAAGCCTCCTCGTCGCTTCATTGTAGTGTTTCCTCCTTCCAGGCTGAGCTAAGCACCAAGCACCGTCATTTCCTCACGGCCAGTTCCTGGGCAGAAAGGCAAGAGCAACCGAGAGCAATGGTTCTGTGATTTTATTTGTATGTTAATAAATAAAAGTGCCTGGAGGTCAGAGCTAATAGCAAGCCATAGCAGAAGTCTAGCAGTGGTAGCACATGCCCTTAATCCCGATCACATGACAGGCAGATCTCTGTGTGTTCAAGGACACCACCAGCATGGAGACACAGGCCTTTTATCTCAATACCAACCATAGAGGACCTGGAGGTCTGTATAGACAGGCAGTGACGAGGAGGTCATGTGGTTGGGATTACAACCAATGAGAAGGCAGAACAGAAAGTCAATAAAAAGACATATACACAGGAAGTAGGTCTCTTTCTGAGGTGAAGGACGGCAGCAACAGTGAGGGGTAAGAAAGGGTTTTAGTCTCAGCTCTTAGCTACTGCTCTGACCTCTTGGGCTTTTAACTCTGCATTTGGCTCTGTGTTTCTTATTTAATAAGACCGTTACCTCTACAGGCAGCCATAAGAATGCATTTGACATGTGTTTTAAATTCCTCTTTGTGAAATGTATATTGCAGTTTTGTGGGCATGCGCCTTTAATTAGCACACACAGTATTACATCACACATTTCTTGCAAGCATGGTAGTATGCCTGATGTAAGGATTCTAGCTTTTAATCTTAGTAGTGGAATGGGGATCATTAGAGGGATTTGAATAGAGCATTGGCATGAAGTTATGCACTACAAAAATCTCTGGCTGCTATGCTGGATAAGGATTCAGGGATGCAAACACAGAAGCCAGTTCGGGGCTGTTACAGTAACTCTGCAGAGGACAGTGGATGACGTTTCCAGCCACAGGTGTACTGCATTAGCATCCAGTCCCAGGACCACCTGCTTATAAATGAAACTAAGCCCAATACAAAAAAAAAGCAGAAATACAACAGAAAAACTGTAAACTGACAAACAACATGAGCTGCAAATCACTAATGATAAAAGACACACAGATTAAACATATAATAAGACATCACATTTGCTATTCTGGCAAAACTAGAAAGTTAACACTGAGATACAAGGACCTAAGAGTCCTCTCACAGTCAGTGGGAGTAAAAAAACCTAGCAGAGGTGACACTGTTTTGTTCGTTTTTTCTTTTTTTGGTTTTTTTTAGACAGGGTTTCTCTGTGTAGCTTTGGACCTGTCCTGGATCTCACTCTGTAGACCAGGCTGGCCTCGAAGCCTCAAACTCACAGAGATCCGCCTGCCTCTGCCTCCCAAGTGCTGGGATTAAAGGCGTGCGCCACCACCGCCCGGCCTGAGAAAGCACACACTCACACCACTCAGCAATACCTAAGAATCACCCACCTGCATTACATATGTTGCAGGGAATTTCCCACAGGTTCTGTCTATATATTCACTGTAACATGTTTGTGGCAATGGTGCTCTGAGGGGAGGGAAGCCCAGGCCACAGTCACTCAGAACGTGAATGGGTAGTGTGATAAGCATTTTCACGAATACCTCAACCTTTCTTCCAAACAGCCTGAAGACAGCAGAGCTTTCAATAGCATTCCCATTTTACAGGCCATAGAGTGGAATTAATCTCCCCCCACACCCCCACCCCTACGTCTGTTTTATTCTGGTACATTCTCCTTAGTTTCAAGTCGAGGACACTGGGGTTCATGGCCCCAGCAGTATCCCCAGTCCCTCAGCCAGGGCTCCTGCTTGTCATGTGGAGGAGCCTGGCTCTTTGGGGGCCACATGTGGTTTTGGATCTAGGAAGTCAGCACCGCGGACAGCGCAGGCAACAGACAGGGCGGGGCGTCTAGCAGGACGTCACGACGCGCAGGAGTCCCGGGGGTGCGCGCTCGCGGGCGGCCGCGTCACGTGACCCAGGTAATTGGTCCCGCGCTCGGCGCGCGCTCCCCTCTGCACGGTCCCGGGACCCACAGCCCCCCTGGACCCGCAGCCCCCTGGACCGCGCGGCCCGGAACCCCGGCCAGCCGGTGAGCGCGGCGGCGCGACCCCCGTTCCTGCGGAGCCGGCCCCTCCGCTCCTCGCTCCCGGGTCCTGGGGCAGCGCTGCCCGCCGCCCGCTGCTCTGAGCCGGGCCCTTGGGGCGGGGGTGGGGTGGGGGAAACGTGACCTTGGCTTCGCCCTTGACTTTGTGCCGAGTTCCCTAGGACCCCTGGGCCCTTGGCGCGTTTCAGCAGGCGAGTGCAGATTTCGTGGGAAGGAGTGACGCGCCCCCAGCGGGGCTTCCGGCCTCAGTGTTGGGTCACCAGCCAGCCGGAAGGCTGCGGACCCCCTCCCATTCTCCACATTCCATGGCCTGGGGAGGAGCCTGCCTGATCCCCTTCCAGGGAGAGGGGGCTGCCCAGAGCTGCGCTGAGGCTGAGGAGGTTCCGGGGTTGCGCAAGACACGCAGGCAGCTTCGAAGTCCCAGGACAGTGAGGGGACAGGCCCTATACATGGTTTTAACTGCGGTCTCTGAGGAAACTGAGGCTGGCCAGATTTCCTGGCTCAAGTCGTCTGAAATCTCAGCCATTGTGGGAGGTGCTTCTCCCACCCTCAGGATGAGCAGTCCTGAGGCCCTAAGAGGCCTTACCTGACCCCAGGGTCATGCCCTCCCTGCAAAGCTCTAAAACCGCCCAGGGTCCAAGCCCAAGCCAGTGTGTGTAGCTCCTCTCCATACATCCAACAGTAACTTTTAAACAGGTCTCAGTTGTCTGGACTTTTCCCAGTTCTGGGTTTTGGTTTGGCCCACCCTTCCTCCCTGCCAAGGAAGTGAGCTCTAATCCCACCCCAACCCACCCTCCTGCCTCGCTCCTTGGAGTCCTGCGTTCTCCAGTCAGGCAGTGAGTCCAGTTTCCCGTGCAAGAGGAGGTAAAGGGAACGCCAGCTCTGTTGCTTCACGCTGTTTGAGGTCTTGGGAGGGGGCTTCCCTATTCTGACCTCTGCTGATTTCCCCAAGAGAGCCATTGTGGAGCACCCTCACCTGATCACCACTGCAGGAGACTTAGAGGCAGCTTGCTTGCACTGGTTCTGGGGTTGGGTTGGGACTACTTGGCGACACTGTTCCAGAGAGGATGCCCCCAAGATCTGCCCATTAGAAGCTTGCACAGGTCACTTTTTTAGGGTCCTTGCTGCCAACTTACCCTATATGGGCAGGACCTAGCAGGGCTAACCAGGGCTCTGGCTGTAGGTTTTGAGCCCAGCAGAGCTTTGGGGTCCTCCAGCCCAGCTGGCATGGGGGTAGGAACGGCTGGCATCCCCTGCCGGGTTGGGTGAAGGCCATAACAGTGTCTGGCTGCACACACAGTTCCGTGTTTGTAAAACACAGTGTTCCTGCACTGGGCCAGGCTGGATCCAGCCAGGCATTGTCCCTGTCTGGCCTGAGTTGTCCCATCCCCCTGTGGGGGAAGAGCTGGCAGAAGGAGCAACTGGGGCATTGCCCCTAAGAGATCTTGATGCTGCTGTGAGGAGGACACAGGCCCTGGAACAGACGTTAGCTGGTCACTCTCCAGCTTAGAGTCTCTGTGCCCCTCTGAGGAAGAGTGAGCACTGTGACCCCAGGCTTGTCTGACTACAAGGCCTTCTTACTTTCATTATGGTCTATTTGCCTTGCTGTGCAGAATGCGGATGCTGACCCCCCATGGTTGTTTGGGTTCTTGTGAGGTCTCCACATTGTGACCCCAGCTGTCTGACCCTAGGGCCCATGCTTTACCTTTGGAAAGCTGCTGCCCCAGGGGGTCCAGCCTCAGGTGGCTCACTGTGGGGCCTGGCTACTCTTAAGAGCTCAGGGGTTGAAATGTGTGGGAGGGGATCCTGGGGCACCTGAGGTTCAGAGTTCTGCTGAGCCCCCTCCCTCCCTGCTGTGGAATGTATTTTCTAGGTACTAATTGTCCTCTATTCAGGCTTGCTGCAGGTCACCTCGGGAGACCACCCTTCTTCCTCGACTGAGGAACTCACCTGTCCATCCAGCTCAAGTGAGTTTACAAGGGTGAGGAGAGGCAGCCCAGGAGAACCATACCTGTCCTTCGGTGGACTTGATCCCTTGCAGAAACTCCAGCCAGTGGTGTCCTGACTTGGTTTTTAGCTGGTGGCAGGGGTAGGGTAGCGGGGTGCAATTGGTGAACAGTTGGCTGAACACACGTAGGAACATTGATTCAGGGTCAATTCTAAGCAGGACCCAGGAGCCAGTTAGATCCTCAAACAGCAGTTCTCGACATGTGGGTCGTGACCCCTTTGGGAGTTGAACAACCCTTTCACAGGGGTTGCATATCAGATATTTACATTGTGATTCATAACTAAGAGAATTACAGGTATGAAATAGCAACAAAAATAATTTCATGCTGGGGGGGGGGGTCACCACAACATGAGGAACTGTATTAGAAGGTGGCAGCATTAGGAAGGTTGAGAACCACTGCCCTAGAATATATGTGTTCTGGGTTACTGAGCTGTATGAGGGGCCTTGGGCTTCTGGACTCTGATGAGTGGTTCTAGGGTTGTATTCTCCCTAAGGCTTGGTTTCATTAGGCAGAAAAGCATTAGTCAGTATTCAGCAGGAAGGATGTGCTCAGTATCCAGGCTGTGGCTGGGCTGGGCAGCGCGGGGCAGGAGAGGGGCTGCTGCTCATAGCCGTGGGGTGAAGCGGGAGAACAGAGGTCCCACTTTACATGGGGTAGCCAGGCCCTGGGCCAGCCAGCAGGGGCCTTGGTGGGTCTGAGTGGGGAGCCTGGCAGTTCTCTAGGAGTGGAGGGGGACCTTTAAAACTCCTGTCCTCCTGGGGAGAGGTGGCTGAGGAAGTCTCGCCATTGAAAGCCTGCCTGCCCATCATTCAGGCCTCTTGCTTGCAAAAGGGCAGGTGATTTGACAAGCGAAGGGAACCCAGTGTTGTGTTCCTGTGACCTGGGTGCCCTCTAGCATGTAAGTACCCTGGGCTGACAGCTGCCTTGGGTAGTGTTTGTTCAGAGTGTGAGTTCCAGGCAGCATTCAGGAGCCAGAGAAGGCAGCTGCCACAGGGATCCGTCACTTGGATGGATGCCTTTGGTTCTGCCTCTACCACATGGAGCCTTAGTTATCACTTCTGTGAAGTGGGGCTACTTTCGAGGCCTGGACTCCTGACCTTTTGGCTTTGCCTGGGAGGAAGGATTTCCTGACCCAGTATTGCACTCATAGGAAGTCAATGATCAGTGTGATAGTGTGTCTTGTCCCCTCTCATCTCTGAGCCTTTGCAACCCAGGGCCTTTCTCTGCCTTTTCTGACCATTCACAGCCAACCCAGTGCCTGGAGGACCCCTGCCTCGCCTCCAAGGTGGTAGGCTATGTGCCCATCCCTTTTTTTGGGTTACTGCCCACACATGTCCTGTGGTCTTCTGAGTAGGCTCCAGGGCCCGAGCTAGGGATCTCAGAAGCAGGGCTATCTATGGGAGTAGCTGTATCCTGGGGCCAACAGAGAGGGAGCCTAGGCTAGAGGGAAGGGCCCAGGAGCACTGCGGTTCAGAGTCCTTTGGAGAAGGACTCTAGGAAATGAAGCTGGAAGAGAGTCTGTCACTTCTGCCTCACCTTGGCTTAGTCCAGGGCCACCATCTAGTGAGACCATAGATGCTAGGAGTGAATCCACACCTATCTGAGCTTCCTCTTGACTGTGTCCATGATTTATTGCCTCTTCTTCATTGCCCATGTTCATTCAGCATGAGTCAGCTGAGGCTGCTGCCGTTCAGGTTGGGACCGCAGGCCATAAGGTTCCTGGCTACACGGGATATCCCAGTGTTCAGTGGGAACAGGATGTCCTCTGGGCCGCCGACCACCATCCCAAGCAGCAGGAGTGGAGTCAGCTCCAGTTACGTGGAGGAGATGTACTTCGCCTGGTTGGAAAACCCACAGAGCGTTCATAAGGTTGGCATCTGCCGTCGTGCACCACCATCACCCGGCCTGAGATTTTTTTTTTTTAGGTAAACTTTTTGCAGACATAACAATTTCCCCTCTTTCCCACCAAAGTGACAGGGAACAATCCTGTTTTGTTCTTTGGCTTTCACTGGGCTGTCTTTCAGTTCTTTCCCTGTCAGTACATGAAGAGCCCATTGCTTGTTTATTTCTACCTACATAGTAGTAGTCTATCACAGGGATGCCTCCTTGTCCCCAGTAACAGACTTCTGGTCCACTTCTTGTCTCGATTGCCATGAACAGTGCTGCAGAGTGTAATCATATGTGTGCACACAGCTAGCTGTAGGAATTCTCCCACTGGCACTACATGGGACTGAGCAGAGGGAAGCAGTCTTTTTCTGTGCTGAGAATGGGACCTGAGACCTCGCACACGTGAGACAGGCTTCTCCCAGGAGCCCGGCCAGCAGCCCTCCCCGGGACAGCACTGTTACTTACTCTCCTAGAACCCAGAAGTATCTCTGTGTGCGCACGTCTGCTCTTGCTTCCCTGTGAAGCAGCAGGGCCACACGTCCTCTTCAGCATGTCCTCCTTGTAGTCACTGTGTGTTGGTAGTAAGTGTCCTATATCCACCCTAGCAAACGTACCTTCTCACAGAAGACTGCATACCTTTCCAGCTTCTGCCTTCATTTATTTAGCCAGTTGCTTATTGATAGTCATTTAGGTTGTTGGACATCACCATTTTTATAAAAAACCCTGGAGGGAACATCTAGACACACTTGTATAAGTACATTGGTGGATAAATTACCAGTAGTGGGATTATTATCTCAAAAGAACCACCTATACATAGACCTTGTGATCTATGCCGGCTATTCCGCCGTCTCCTAAGACCTGCAACCCAGTGTGCAAGGACAGATTGCCCTCAGGGCAGAAGTCCCTGCCATAGCTGAACCTACACCCAAAGCTGCATCCCGAGGAGAGCTGGGCAATGGGTAAGAGGCCTGGGCTAGTAGAGGCGGGTCCCTGAATTGAGGCTCTGGAAGGGCCCTGAGCACTATGGTTCCCAAGAACACTGAATGCTTTGGGGATCCCAGCTCTTCCTGACCTGGCTGGGGTCTTTTTCTCCCTACCCAGTCCTGGGACAGCTTCTTCCAGAAAGCAAGGAAGGAGGCCTCTATGGGTCCTGCTCAGTCACAGCTCCCAGCTGTCATCCCAGAGATCAGGCCATCGGTCTCAAGTTGCACCAAGACCAGCAAGCTGGTAGAGGACCACCTGGCAGTACAGTCCCTGATCCGTGCCTACCAGGTGAGAGCGGTCAAGGCATGGGCAAGGAGGATGAGGGAGGGTGCAGTCGGGAGAGACGCAGGGGTCTGAACTCTAATGTCACTTCCATTGAGAACCAGTCTTTGTCATATGCCCTTTAGAGCCCAAAGCACCTCCCTGGTAGCCTTTGAGTATATTTGCTGGTTGTCTGTTTCCTCGTGTTGTTAAGGATGCCCTAAGTGCCTAGAGGAACACTTAGTAGGTGATCAATTGCATTTAGTGTTAAGTGACTGTGGAACACTCTGACGCTTGGTAACCATTCTCTAGTCTGGGCATTCCAGGAAACAGGGACTGTTTACAGCAGAAGCTTCATTAGTGAAGATGGGATGAATTAATAATTTCCCAAACACGGCTCCCCCACCAGCTGCTCATTCTGGAGGCTTGGACTCTCTCACACTGGGTCCCTAGGCTGGGCTCAGCCTTTGGCAGTGTGTCTTGGTGATGGTCCATGTTCTTGATAGAACAGGACTAATTGGAGGGCTGCTCTGGTGTTGATGCCATGACAGGTGCAATCACTGAGGATCTCTGTGGGAACTGGTGGCAGAAGGCATTTCACAAGGGAAACAGGGCATGCAGGGGGTGATGCTAGGGAGCCTGGGTCCTGGAGAGACTTGGGGGGAGGGAGCAGCGAGCTGCTACATGGGCCTGGGAACACCAGGGCATTAGCAAATGGAAACAATGTGCTCTAAGCCACTAGGCACCCTCTGTGTGGGAGTTAAAGTGAAAATGAGTTACCTGGGTTCCCCGTGCCTCTGGGTGTTAGGGGGTTCTCACTGGCCTGAGGACCCAGTAACTGTCGTACCAGTAGAGCATCCATCCATCCATCCAAAGAACTCCAAAATCTGAGGTTTTTTGAGGATCAATGTGATATAAGAAGTGGAAAATTCCACACCTAATATTATGTGATGGATTGTAGTCAAAACACAGGCATCCTAAGAACATTGTACAAAACCGCATTTCAGCTCTGCATGTAAGGTTTTTTTGAGACCATAAATGAATTTCATGTTTAGACTTGGGTCCTGTCTCCAACATATTTCATTATGTCTGTAAATATCCCTAAATCAAGAAGAGGGTGAGATACCAAATGCTGCTGGTTCCAAGTATTTCCAGTAAGGGATCTTCCAGTTCATTGTGTTTTCTTGACTGGGTGAAAGATGCAAAAAGTGACCTCATGGTTGATCTTGACAAGAACAAGCAAAGTCAAACTGGAACTATATTGTATGGAGAGTAACATCCAGGATGTTGCGTGAGGGCCATTATCTGGTCTTATCTCAGCGTAGTTCTTAGTTCTAGCCTGTGTGTGTGTGTGTGTGTGTGTGTGTGTGTGTGTGTGTGTGTGTGTGTGTGTGTGTGTGTGTGTGTGTTACATGCATGTGAGTGTGCAGGTGGGTGTGTGCCTGGAGAGGCCAGAGCAGGCTGTCTGGTGTCTTCCTCTTCATCTCTGCTCTATCTTGCCTTGAGTCTGTCACTTTGGTAGTGGTCCATTGTTCTGGCTAAGTTGGTTAGCCAGCAAGCTCTGGGGATCCATCTGACTCCGTTAGCTCTAACTGAGGTTACAGGCACACAAAGCCATGCTGAGCTGTTTATGTGGGTGCCGGGGATTTGAATTCAGTTCTCATGCTTGCAGACTAAGTGCTCTTACCCACTGAGCCATCTCTTCAGGCCATTTTGTCATGTAGCCTGGATGTCTGCCTTCAAACTAGCCATGTAGCCAAGGATGACCTTGAACTTCTCATCTTCTGGCCTCCATCTGTCAGGTTCTGAGATTATAGCCAGGTACCACCATATCTGGCTTGCTCTTTTTTTGATTAGCCAGTACCGGGACGCAGGATCCTCTGGATTCGGGCATTGCCTGTTTGAAGCAAGATCACAATAAAGCTGCATGTTGCAATGACTGAGGTGTCTCCTGTGCTCTCCAGCTCTGCTTTTTGTGTTTTTTTTTTTTCTTCCAATTTTTGTGAAATGAACTGAGGTGGTTTTCCTGTAGAAGTTTCCTGAGTCCGTCATTTCCTGAGTCCGTCATTTCCTGAGTCCGTCATTTCCTGAGTCCGTCATTTCACTGGTCCCTTGGTCCATGTCAGTGAGTGTGGTGCACCAGAGGCTTCACCCAGTGTGGACTTGATTCCCCCCAATCAGCATCTTGGTGGGGATGAGATGAACACTTCTGCAGTGAGCAGCCAAGGGTGGTAAATATTATCTGTCTAGCTTTCCTTGTCCCTGAGGTACTCATCATGGGATAGCTCCCGTTGTCCACTTACTTTGAGATGCACATGGTATAGCAAAGGCAGGGTCAACGGAGGCACTTTATTTTTCCTTTTGACTGATTTTCAAAAATATGATGTTCTGTGCATCCTTCATAAGTAATCAGTGAAGGTTGACATCATCCCCCTCCTCCCACTCCCCCTTATCCTCCCTCCTCCTCTCCCTCCTCCTCCTCCCCCTTCTCCGTTTCCTCCCCGTCCCCACGTTAATAGTCTCTCTCTCCAGACTAGGCTGGCTTTGAATTCATGATCTTCCTGCCTCAGCAATTGCTAAGATTACAGGTATGCACCACCATACCCAATTTTCTTCTTTTTATTTTTATTTTATGTGCATTAGTGTTTTACCTGCATGTATGTCTGTGTGAGGATGCCAGATTCCCTGGAACTGGAGTTACAGACAGTTGTGAACTGCCATGTGGGTGCTGGGAATTGAAACCGGGTCCTCTGGAGGAGCAGCCAGTACTCTTAACCTTTTAACCATCTCTCCAGCCAATTTACTTCTTTTTAGTTTCTCATGAATAAACACATTTAAACATATTAGATGAATTTCAATGTTATAAATTGTGCCCCCCCCCCCCATGTCTCTCTTTACAGTGTGTCTTTATTCCCAGCCCTGGCAGTGGTCAGCACCCCTTTGCTGTCTGATCTAATAAGGTTCCCTAAGTCAGTCTTTGTCATAGTGAGCTTCAGTTAGCAACTTGACACACCTCGGAATTCCTCAGCTGAGGAATCGCCTTAATCAGATTGGCCTGTGGACATGTCTGTGGAGCATTTTCTTAATTGTTAATTGATGTAGGGGGCCCAGCCTACAGTGGGCAGTGCCTCTTCTAGTCAGTGGGCCTGGGTTGTATAAGAAAGGTAGCTGAGCCGGGCAGTGGTGGCGCATGCCTTTAATTCCAGCACTCGGAGGCAGAGGCAGATGAATCTCTGTGAGTTCAAGGCCAGCCTGGTCTACAAAGCGAGTTGCAAGACAGCCAGGAATGTTACATAGAGAAACCCTGTCTCAGAAAAAAAAGAAGAAAAAGAAAAGAAAGAAAGGTAGCTGAGCAAGCCAGTGAGCAGTGAGCAGTGATCCTCCTATCCTTGGATCCTCCCCTTGGTCTCTGCTTCAGGTCATGCCTCCTGGTTCTTGCCTAGAATTCCTGGCGTGGCTTCCCTCCATAATGGACTGTAACCTGGAAGCCAAATAATTCTTTCCTCCCCAAATTGGTTTTGGTCAGTGTTTTATCACAACAACAGAAAAATGACCAGAATAGTCGTATATTTCCCCCTTCCAGAACCACCCAGGCTTCCAGGGAGTTCTGAGAATGTTCTCTATCAGTCTTGTCAGTGATTTCTAAAGAGCACTGGGAAGTGTGTGTTCTTTAGAAAGATAACATGCATTATGGATTTATTCTGATGCAGCTATATACTTCAAATGCAGGACTGACGGTTTGACCTCATCCATCTTAGGGCACCATCTCCTTTCAAAGATGCCAACAGTAGATGTTCTCAGAGATGCCAGTGCGGTGGCTTATGTGATGTTTTCATAGCCCACACACAACAGTCTTAGAATAACAATTTCCCACTGTTGCTGCTGATTGGCAATAGGAGAGTTTATGAATTTTCCACTGGAGTTCTGTTCATTTTCAGAGAATATTCCGTTGGCCAGATGGAATCATTCTTCTCTGCAGAGCCGTGCTTCTGTGGATATATATATATATATAATTGTTTGTTACATCTTACTATTAGTGTTTAAATCTTAATTTAGGGTTTTTTGTTTGTTTGTTTGTTTGTTTTTGGTTTTTCGAGACAGGGTTTCTCTGTGTAGCTTTGCACCTTTCCTGGAACTCACTCTGTAGCCCAGGCTGGCCTCGAACTCACAGAGATCCCCCTGCCTCTGCCTCCTGAGTGCTGGGATTAAAGGTGTACACCAACGAGATACCCTTAAAAGCCTGGTTCTTTGAAATCTTATTCCTTCAATACAATTTTTACGATTCCTATATTGTCCCATCTCTACGTACAATAATTTTTCTTGCTTCATGCAATCTTTCTAGTTTGTTATTTCTTTGAATGCCTGTATGTATTTTTAAAACTCTCTAATCAATCTTTTACTTTTTCCTTTACTATTTACTATTATTATTGTGTGTGTACACACACCAGTGCATGTATGGAAGATCATGGAAGTGCGTTCACAATAGCAGATGGGAAGTTTCCTCACTCCTGTGTTTATTTTCCTTGCTCGTATGCCAGGCCCTTTGGGAGTTTCTGGAAATTCACACTTAGTAATGTTGTGTAGTGTCTAACTTAGTGTATAGGCTCTTGCTTATTTTTGCTCACCCTGTGTTGTGCTTGTGAACTGGAGCTCCTGCCGTCTGTCATCAGGGGATCCATGGATGACAGCACAGTACGACGTGTGACCTCTTGAGACTCTCAGTCTGGAAGTGGGGTGGATAAAGATCTGTCCAGTCTCGCTATTTCCCCTTTTCCCAGATCCGAGGCCACCATGTGGCCCAGCTGGACCCCCTGGGCATCCTGGATGCAGACCTGGACTCCTTTGTGCCCTCAGACTTGATCACAACCATTGACAAATTGGGTAAGAGTTGTCACTTCCCTGTCACCCTGGCAGTCACTAGCTGGTGCCCGTGGCTCAGTGAGGAGTCTCTGGGCCCTGAAGCCTTGCCTGAGTCCAGCGTATCTCTGGTTCTGTGTGGCTCTTCCTGCCTGTTCCAGTTCTTACTGGACAGTGCCCCCAGGAGGGCCGTGTTCCCACCTGCAGTAGGGTCCACCACTTGTCCAAACCCACTCTTATGCAGCAGGTGGGTGCACATCCTCCCTTTTCTTCCCACGGATGAAGGTCAGGGCTTCCAGATAGGCCTGAAGGGTGGGTGCAGTGGGTACTGCTGGGATGCTCTCCATCCCCTACCCAACTTCATTGTTTCCTCGTCTTCTGCCTTGGGCTCCTTTCCAGCCTTCTATGACCTGCAGGAAGCTGATCTGGATAAGGAGTTCCAGCTGCCCACCACGACTTTCATTGGGGGCTCGGAGAATACTCTCTCTCTACGAGAGATCATTCGTCGCCTGGAGGTGAGCCCGGGAAGGCATGTCTGGCTTAGTTCTGGAGCTCTTGAGCATGTGGGGAGGGAGGGAGTGTGGGTGCTTCCTTTTTAGTCTCAAACTCTGGGTCTATCACCCCCTCTTGATGGTTCCTCATAGACTTTCCACCTGTTCCTCTTAGAGCACCTACTGTCAGCACATCGGCCTGGAGTTCATGTTCATTAATGATGTGGAGCAGTGTCAGTGGATCCGACAGAAATTTGAGACTCCCGGGGTGATGCAGTTTTCCAGTGAAGAGAAGCGGACCCTGCTGGCCAGACTGGTGCGCTCCATGAGGTCAGCATCACCTGATGGACAGCCTGCCTGCATGGCTGGAGGGCCATGCTTGGTACCCTAGCTGGGAAACTAGCAGGGCCTAGCAAAGGAAGGCAGGCTATTTGCTCCCACTGCTGGAGGCCTGCAGAAGCCCTTAGGCGGAGCATGAGGACCATATGCTCAGTTAGTGTGACCACCAGAGCCACATTGGTGGGCAGGGATGGGACTCCAGAGAAACACTACAGCAGAGGTCACACGGAGCATGGGCAGAAATAACAAGAGTGTGGCTCTGGGGATGACATGGCAGAATGCTGTCTCTGCATTGTCCCTGGCATGGGTGAGTATGATGACACCTTTGGCAGGGTAGTAGAATGCTACCCACTGGTGACTTGGAAGAAGGGACCTTCCAGCGCTGCAGGGGCCTGGAAGTGCACCTGGCTCAGCTGACGGATGCTAGCTGACTTGAGCACTGGGCCATGGGCTCAACTTAGACTTTAACAGGGTAGAGGTGTTTGGGGCTTACACAGTAGCAGGAGGGTAGTGGGGCAGGACTCATGGAAGATGGCCTCTTGGGGACGTTTGGCTATAAAATGGTATCTGGGAATGGATGCCAGCTGAGAATTTGGGAAGAGTCCCAGGTTGCTCTGCCATGTGCTTCTTGTTGGGTGAGTGTGACATGGTGGCCAGTGTGGGTCCTGGACTATACAAGAGGGAGGTGACTTTGTCCTTCTTGTGTCCTGGGCATTCAGCCCCCAGTGCTTGTGAAAAGCCCTCAGGAATCCCCCCCCCTCCCCTTCTCATCCCTTTTCCCCAAACAGGTTTGAAGACTTCCTGGCCAGGAAGTGGTCTTCAGAGAAACGGTTTGGCCTAGAAGGCTGTGAGGTCATGATTCCTGCTCTTAAGACCATTATCGACAAGTCTAGTGAGATGGGGATTGAGAACGTCATTCTGGGGATGCCACACAGGTAGGACCACTGACTTACCCTCGCCATCCACGCTTGCTGTCCAGGCCTGTGCCTTGAGGAGAGAGAGGGGGTGGGAGTCAGGGTGACGGCCATTGGTGGGACTTAAGGCAAGAAGCAGGGGGCTTGGTGGGTTCTCAGGGCCCCGGGTCTGGCCTGTTTGTCATAGCAAGAGCCAGATTCTTGGCTAAAGCCACATGCAGCCAGGGCCCAGCCAGATTTTCTGGTCATGTTGCTGCTTTTTCTCCAGCAGTTTCAGGACCTCAGACTGGGACACATTCTATTGGAAAGTCCTTTGGATAAGGGGATGTCAAGGCCGTGTGCTCAGGGATGTAAGAGTAGATGGCCCTGAGCTGGCCTATCTTGGACATAGGTCTGTAGAGATGGGTTAATGGTCCACATCCTAGCTGTAAGTTGACTCCATGTTTCCCTTGATGAAGACTTGGAAGTTTCGTTCCCTGTGATCTGTGGGACGAAGCCCTGTTGTGATCTAGAGAGCTGCTTGTGGTTGGACTGGCACAGGCCTGCGTTGCCTTAGGGAGTCTAGATGCGTGGTATGGAGAGCTTCTGTCCTGGCAGGCCCGCCAGGAGTTGGAGGTTTGTCTGTTGTAGTCCTTTGAGGGGCCTGGAAATGCTCGGTGTCTGGTGGGAGGTTAGGCAGAGCTGGCCCAGTAGCAAGGTGGCATGGGACACATGACTTCAAGTCTCAGGCCGTTAGTGCAATGGGAGAAGGTGGCACCTGGAAGACAGAGATGGCTCAGACATCTGTGAGATGGCTGTGCCCAGATCACAGGGACCCCCAAAAGACCATCATGGAGACTGAATCCCATATGTAAAAGCAAAGAACCTTTATTTCAAGCTTGGAGTTTGGTCTCTCTGTCCCATGCAGTGGTGAGAGCAGAGAGCCCCAAGCCCAGGCAGGGTGGGGTTTTTAATCATAGCAGAGGTTGGGGTGAGGGGATTTCCATGGTTCAAGACCCTGATTCCTGAATGGTTGACATTTGTCTAGGGGTATAGAGAATGTTTGGAATGTCCGGTATTTCTCCTTAGATGCAGGCCCTCCCTGAGTGGTATCAGCTTATGGCTTTTCCTGGTATTACCTGCCAGTAAGCCTGTCACAGAAGCTATGTCTGGGCCTCTAAGCCTGTCATGGCAGCTGTGTGGTCAAGCTGTTTTGCCCCCCCCCCCCCCACATTTGCCTGGAGGGCTCTCTGAATAGTGGGGCCATTCTGGGCCAGTTCAGGTCTCCACAGTGTGAGTGGTAACCTTGAAACTGTGGAGGGCTTTGCCCAGAGCAGCTGAGGAATGTTCCTTGGGTTCCTGCAGCCCATAGGACCTGTGTGTATGGGGGAAGGGGGCTGACTGGAAGGGGGCTCTCCCTTCCTGCAGTTGTGTGGAGCTGGGAGTCAGGCTTGAGGTCACTGTTGGCCTGAAGCTAATGAGCTCTGGAGTAAGTTTCGAGTCCCTTGTGTTTTCCTATCAGGCTGGTGCCCACCCTGCAGTAAGTACCTCAAATAGAAACTTCAGGCTGGGCTGAAGAGTCTGGTCCATGACTGCCACATTGTCCCTTCAGTTTTCCGCCTAATCTGAGTCCCCTCTGCCTTATCCTGCTGACAGCTGCTGCCGCCTGAGCAGGAGTGGGCATGTGAGCAGCCCTGCAGCCTCAGACTAAGCATGGTGGAGGGGAGGTGCCAACGTAATGGGTTGGGTCAGTTTTGGGGGGGAATGAGTGGGGACATGCTAGGTGGCTTGGTGGCGTCCTGCCTCTCCCCAGAAGGCTTTCTAAACCACTGATGTGCAGGGAATCTGCCTGAAGGAAGTGGGCTGACCGGACCTATTCATGTGCCTGGTATATATTGAAGCAGAATGGGGGGGGGTTGGGCCTTACTGGGGCTCCAGCAGGAAGAGTTCTGATAGGTCCCAGAGCAGGTAAGGGGAGTGGCTGCACTTGGCCAATGTAGGAAGGTGACCAGGTGTCAAGTGACAGCCCAGGACATTCTGGTCCTAGGGGCAGGCTGAATGTGCTGGCCAACGTGATCCGAAAGGACCTGGAGCAGATCTTCTGTCAGTTTGATCCCAAGCTTGAAGCAGCAGATGAGGTGGGTGATACACCCTAGCCCTGGGGCACTCCAGGAGGGCCTGGTGTTTGGGAGGTGGGCGCCCCAGGAGGGCCTGGTGTTTGGGAGGTGGGCGCCCCAGGAGGGCCTGGTGTTTGGGAGGTGGGCACCCCAGGAGGGCCTGGTGTTTGGGAGGTGGGCGCCCCAGGAGGGCCTGGTGTTTGGGAGGTGGGCTGGGAGAGTTGGGACTTGAGCTTCCAGACCAACAGATGTGGAGATGGATGGACATGAAGAAGAGTCACAGGGGCTGGGATGTTTGCAGAAGGTCCCTAAGGCTTTGTGGACTGGATGCTGCATGGGATAATCCAGGCCAACCTTACTATTTCCAGCTGGAAAAACAGGCTCAGAGAAGTGCAGGGGGCTTCCTAGAAGTTTCTCTTTTGAGATTTTGTTGCTAAACCTTTGTTCCCACAGTGCTTTTATCAGCCTGCTATGGCTTGTTGGCTCCAGAGAGGCATGAGTGGCCTGGTGGCTTCCTCTCCCCATTAACCAGCCAAGGACATGCTTCTTGCTCCCACCCTGTGGCTTGCACGCCACTGAGGCTCCTGGCCGTGCCAAGCCCTCAGCCCTGCTGCCTCTTTTTCTCTCCTCTGCCTCGTTCAAGGCTCTGCCTGAATTTCCTGATCTGGACATTTTATCTGTCCTCTCTGTTCTGTTTGTCTCTTTTCTGACCTTTTTCAGCCTGTGTGTGTGTGTGTGTGTGTGTGTGTGTGTGTGTGTGTGTGTGTGTGTGTGTGTCTGTTTGTCTGTCTGTCTATCTGTCCGTGTGTGTCTGTCTGTCTGTCTGTCTGTGTGCAACCCCCATGTGTCCATCCATGTCGACATGTGCATCTGTTTTCTTCCAAGAGTGAGGGAGGAACTTTGTCTCCAGAGCCCTAGCTCCCAGCACAGGTGTTTGGTTGGTTAAGGTAACTGGCCCAAGAACACCTGACACATGGTGCCAGAGTAGGCCTAGGGCCCACATCACTGGCTTCTAGCCCAGGGTCTCCCTGCATCCTGTTCATGTCCCTCAGCCACCTTCAAACCTGTAAGCCTTTGTTCCTCCATAGAGTAGACACAAGTCCAGGAGACTTCATTCTTGTGGTGCATCTGTGTGTGCTTGCTTACGTTTGTGGTGAGGTGTGTTCTCTGCAGACGTATGGATTTTTTTTTGTCCAGGAGCCAGGAGAGCAGCTGGGGGAACTATAGGTACCTGGCTGTTTCACACACGAAGTTGTCACTGTTCCACGCCAGCACGTAACGCGCTCGGTCTGTTGGCTCCTTGCAGCTGCAGTGTCCTGTGTCAGAGCTCTGTCTGCTGTCATGAGCATCCTCATCCTTTTAGTGAGCACGTGACTGTAGCTGTTGGTGTCTGAGAAGTGCAGTAACCTGGGCAAAGAGCGGACACCATGGAGCCTCCCATGGGCCCAGCCACAGCATGTGCCTCCCATGGCTGTTTCCCCCTTCTGTTGATTTTTCCTTTTTTGCCAATTGGATGGTGCAAAATGATTGATTTTGAACATATTTTTTGATATGAACCGAGTATTTTGAACCTCTTGTGGTGGTGGTTCTGTAAAGCCCCCTCCATAGCTTCTGTTCTTTTTTCTTGGGACTTTGGAGCATCCCTTTACTAGTTTGCAAAGCCACTTTGTGCGTTGAGGGCAGTTAGCTCTTGCCCCGCATGTGACTCATCAGCTGGTTCCCCCTTTGGTGTGCTTGGATTTTCTCCCCCTTGCTAATGACAGATTTATCCTCGCTTAGCTGTCTTACTGCACAGCGACTTTCTGTATTGTTTAGAAGGTAAGCTTTCTCTACTCCTAGATCCTAAAATATCTTCCAACGCTTCTCTGCATTTGATTTCATTGGTGTGAGGAGGAAGGTAGCCATTGAGCTCTGGTACGTTCCAAGAAGCCTGGCAGGTTGGCTCAGTACTATCATGAGCTGCCCTTCATTCCCCATGGGGGTGTTAGGTTCATCCTATCCCACCTTTACCCTCAGGGCTCTGGTGATGTCAAATACCATCTGGGCATGTACCATGAGAGGATCAACCGTGTTACCAACAGGAACATCACACTGTCGCTGGTAGCCAACCCTTCCCATCTGGAAGCTGTGGACCCTGTGGTACAGGGAAAGACTAAGGCAGAACAGTTCTACCGTGGGGATGCCCAGGGTAGGAAGGTGAGCTTGTCTGGGTCCATAGGGTTAGGGTGGCATCTGAAGGTCAGCTTTTGAGAGCAGGGCTCTGAGAGACTGGATACTGAGGACATGGATCCTGGGTCTTGATAGAAGAGGAAGTAGGGTAGGCTTCATAGGCTGGGGTACAGGAACCTGCTCACTTATACCCTGCCATGCAGGTCATGTCCATCTTGGTCCACGGGGATGCCGCCTTTGCTGGCCAGGGTGTCGTCTATGAGACCTTCCATCTGAGTGACTTGCCTTCCTATACCACCAATGGCACAGTGCATGTTGTGGTCAACAACCAGGTAAGGGTGTGGGCTTCATGCCAGGTTGCATGCCCATTCCTAGAAGACCAGGCTTCTTGGATTGGTGGGTAAAGTGAGCCAGCCCTGGTGTTCATCCCACTGCCCTGCAACTTCTCAACACACGTGACCTCAGGTAGAGAACATGTTACCTAGTTCAGGATGCAACCGTAGGCAGGGAACCCGACCCCCAGCCCTGTGTCCTGGTCTGAGAAATAGGTAGATACATAACAAATACATACATGTATTGAACACACACAAATACATATATGTATGAACAAACATACATGTATTGAACACCACTGTACCTGGAGGATATACATCCATAGGCTCAACTGATTATGGATCCAAAATATTCAGACCAGGTGTGGTGCTACCTGCTTGTCATTTCAGCACTGGGCTACATAGAAAGTTTATGGACAGTTTGAGCTATATAGTGAGATCCATCTCAGAAAAGCCAAGAAGGAGAGTGCTTGCCTAGATATGCAGGTCTTGGGTTTGAACCCAAACATCACACACACACACATGCACACGAGTATTCAAGAAAAAACAAAAATTAAACCTGTACAAAACATACACAGACTTTTGTTGTTGTTGTTGTTGTTGTTCTCCAAAGTTTATAGTATAGTGACTGTTTCCATATTATTTACATTGTATTAGGTATATGATTAAAGGTATAGTGACAGATACAGATTCTGTGCAAAGACTACGGAATTTTGTATGGGAGGGGGGTCCTGAAGAACATTCTCGCAGGTCCCTGGAGACAGCCATCTGTAGCAGTGTAGAGGGGGTGGCGAGGACGCTGTGGGTGACCTTGGGCTCCCCTCAGCACGTTGGTCTTCGTGGGCAGTCATGTTCCTTTCCTTCCAGGCAGCTGAGGTTAATACCTGCTAGAAACGCTGCGTTCTCGGCCTCATTTGCAGCAGCATTTAATCTTTCTTGAGTTTTGCTGGGAGGCAGGACTTTAATAAGACTTGCCTTATAGATGAGGATACTGAGGTTGGGAACTGAAACATCTTGCCCAGAGCTCGAGAGTCACTGGTGGATCAGATCCCCCGGGCCTGTGTACCCGTGAAGCAGAGGGATTGGTAGTAAAAGCGGCTCAGCTTTCCTGCCGCCCCGTAGCAACTGCGGTCATATCTGGTCAAGGACTTATTCACCATTACCCCTTCGTGTCCCCTGTATGTCCTCGGTACCCCAATAGACCTCCTCCCCCAGCTCCTTCACCTGAGTGAGTTCCAGCACAGCCAGCAGGGCTCCACAGAGAAACCCTGCCTCCAAAAACAACAAACAAAAAGTATGCGGGGGCGGGGGGGGGCACATCTGGCTTCTCTTGCCCTTGCAGATTGGCTTTACCACAGACCCCCGAATGGCTCGCTCCTCACCGTACCCCACTGACGTGGCCCGGGTGGTCAACGCACCCATCTTCCATGTGAACGCAGATGACCCAGAGGCCGTGATCTATGTGTGCAGTGTGGCAGCTCAGTGGAGGAATACCTTCAACAAAGATGTTGTTGTGGACCTGGTGGGTCTGGGGTACTGACTGAGGCCAAGGCAGGGGTGGGGTGGATGGCTTATCCCTGCTGTGCTGGGTATGCTGGATGGATTTGGGGGTGCTGGAGCCAAGGATGGGGTGAGTAGCCCATCCCTGCCTTGACAAGAGTCAGGTGTGTTTGAGGGTGCTGGTGCCAGAGCAGGCTTAGTAGCCTTTGGAGGTACTGGGGTTAGAGCAGGAATGGGGGCTCTTTCTGCTTTGCTGGACAAGCTTTGTCTATTTGAGGGTGCTGGGGCCAGTAAACTGTTGAAGGCCCGGCTATCTTGATGAGCCAAGCTGGTTAGATCTTTAGTCACATCTTCACTAAGAGCTAGAAGTGCTTCTAGACAGAGAGTTTGTGTCACCAAGAACCATCTGTGCAAAGGCTTTGGCGTGGAGCATTCATTCAGTGACAGGCCAGAGTGGATCATTCAGATTCTGCCCTGCCTGCGTGTGCAACCGCGCACACAGCCTACTGTAGTAGGGACCGAACCCCCCGACTGCCCCTGCAGGTCTGTTACCGCCGGCGTGGCCACAATGAGATGGACGAGCCCATGTTCACACAGCCACTCATGTACAAGCAGATCCACAAACAGGTGCCCGTGCTGAAGAAGTATGCAGACAAGCTCATTGCCGAGGGCACCGTCACTCTACAGGAGTTTGAGGTAGGCAGGTGGGACTTCTGGGCATTGGGACAAATCTCAGATGGACAGACTGGGGACATGGGATGGCTAGAGATGACATCAGCCCAGTGCTAGACACTGAAGATTTAAAGAAGTAGCTGATGTCCTTTGTTTCCAAAAGTCCCTGGTACAGGACACAAGGAGTTAAGGATATGGTTGCAGCCGGGTGTGTGCCGTGATGGGGAGAGACCAAGTTTCAGGCAGGAAAGGGGCTTTCTATAGGGATGTCCTGTAAGGGTCTTCTAAGAGGGTCCCTTGCACTGGGATCATGCTGGAAGTTGTCTATGGGCATCTTAGCCCTTCTGCCTTTATGGACGGAACCTCTGAAAACAAGGTCTGAGCCTCTGCGCTGTCCCCCGGATCAGACTGAGCATGCTCCACGCTCATCAGGCTTTGGAGTGTCTCTCTAGGATCACTCTAAACTCTGCTAGGGCTCTGAACATGGCATCCCTACGAACCAAGAGATAGAGAGTTCTAGAACTTGGTGATGGAGACCAGGGCTTTTGAGTCTGGGCCGACTGACCCTCTTGGATGCCCAAGATGTTAGTGTCTGTCCACACCTTCCTCTCGATTCCAGGAAGAAATTGCCAAGTATGACCGCATCTGTGAGGAAGCATATGGCAGGTCCAAGGATAAAAAGATCCTGCACATAAAGCACTGGCTGGACTCCCCCTGGCCTGGTGAGTGAGGCGCATGTGGCTCAGTGTCCCAGTGGCTCACCTCTTTGAGCACTGGCAGAGGAACAGGACTGTGGTAGCTCTGGAAGAGCAGTCACTACAGAGCTGGAGGCTGAGGCTCAGTCCTGACATGCAGGTGTGACCTGTTCCTGCAGGTGGAGGCTGGCCAATGTGGAGGAGGTAGTATTAGATCAAGTGTGGCCACCTAGGATTTACCAGGGGTGGGGGTGGGAGGTCCTGGGTGTATCCATTCAGAGGGCCCCTCTGCTGGGGAAAAGCTGGGTCAGCTATGACCCCAGGGTCCAGGGGAGTGTTGGGGCAGGTGTGGGAGCTACGCTTGTGGCTCTTCAGCTGTGGCAGGCCCCAAGTGTATGTGTTGATGCCTCTCAGGGGGACTTGCAACCTTTCTCTTCTGGGAGAGAAAACTGACCCGGAGTGTCCAAGTCCCACCGCCAGTGTGTGCATGGATTCTGTCCCCTCAGGCTTCTTCAATGTGGATGGGGAGCCCAAGAGCATGACGTGCCCCACCACGGGCATCCCTGAGGACATGCTGACCCACATCGGCAATGTGGCCAGCTCTGTGCCCCTGGAGGACTTTAAGATCCACACAGGTAAGACTGCTGTGCAAGCTCCACCATGGTCACTCTCAGCTGACACTATACCCTGCAGGGAGATTTGTTGGGATACTAAGTGGGGACAAAGCTTGTGGCATGTCCCTGCTTAGCCTCTTGGTGTCCTGGTTCAGCGACCAAAGCCTCCTGTGGGCCCCTTCCCATGTTACTGCTCCTCTCTCCCTGGATATGGGGAGTTAGACATTTGTGGACACCACATTACAACTGGGTGTCAGGGCGTGGTCTTAGATTGGTACCTTGAATCTGCCAAAGGCAGTTTCTAGTGTGTCCGTGGGCCATGTAGGAGAACAGGGAAGCGGGGCATCTGTGGAGGGTATAGGGGAGAACCTGGAATATAGGAAGAATTATGCTGGCAAGGAGAACATGGGTGTGCCCCTGCCTAGGACCATGCCCGGGGGTAGCCCCATGAGTTCCTGGCTTGTGAGCCTGGCTAGTAGGTGGTCACCAACTCTAGCCCCTTAGCTATGGCCACTGTAGTTTCTATTTGAGAAGCTTGGGGCCTCATGGCTGTCGTAGGATGTCTGTATCTCCTCCAGATAGCTTCTAGGAGCACAACTCTCTCCCATTGTGCATGAGGCACCCGTTGATAGTACTGAGGCTTAGTCTGAGCTCTGCCCACATCGCAGGGCTCTCGATGGGTGTGTGGCATTAACCTTAGTCCCTTCTTCTGGAGAGCAGGGACAGTCCTCCATGGGATTGTCATAGAGAACCCTGACCCAGTACATTACAGCTTTCTCCTTTGTGAGGAAGCCCAGATCAGCCCTGGTCTGGCTGCAGGTTGGGAGGAGAGTCGGCAGGAGCCCACCTACAGCCTTTGCTTTCTCATTGAGCACCCACCCCAGGGCACTGGTACTTCAGTCCTCCAGGACAGTTCCTCGGGTCCCCTTCTCACAGGCCTCTCTCGCATCCTGCGTGGCCGTGCAGACATGACCAAGAAGCGCACGGTGGACTGGGCATTGGCAGAGTACATGGCCTTCGGTTCACTGCTGAAGGAGGGCATCCATGTGCGGCTCAGTGGCCAAGATGTGGAGAGGGGCACCTTCAGGTGAGGCTGAGGCAGGCTGGGGCCCTGGCCCCCAGGTTGGTCGTGTCTTTATTGAGTCCATGGATTTCATAACTCAGCAATACAGAGCAGGGAAGGAGCATGTTGCTGTGGAATCCTTCTTGGTGTAACCATTCCATCGGACCTTATAGGTTTTTGGGGGGACAATAATAGGACTTGTCTACCTGTTGTTGCCCAGGTCTGGAGTAGATGACTGTCTACCTGTTCTTGTCCCTATCCCAATTTCTCTCCCCAGCCACCGGCACCATGTTCTTCACGACCAGGAAGTTGACCGGAGAACGTGTGTCCCTATGAATCACCTGTGGCCTGACCAGGCCCCCTATACCGTGTGCAATAGCTCTCTCTCGGAGTATGGAGTTCTCGGTGGGTGGGGTGCCTCCGGGTCTGGGAGGGCAGATGACCTCAGAGACTGGGAAGGGGGACAGATACTAGGATGACCATTTCTAGAGAGGTTTGGGAGGTGAGATCATGTCCCACATGGTCTAGCAGGCATCTCAGGGGAAGGGGATGTTTGCTTTGTTTTCTCTATGACACCTAAACCCTTCCCCTGGATACCAAACACAGAGGTTCCAGACACGAAGCCCGGTAGAGTCCATAGCAGTGTGGAGCCACTGACTGCCTGGTGCTAAGCCTGGCCCTGACCCACATGGCCTTAAGTCCACCTTCTCTATCCTGCACCCCAGAGCCCTGTGTTGAGATTTGGCTATGGCTCCGTAGGGACATGGTTCCTCTCAGCTTACCTGAAGCCAGCATACTTCCCCTTTCACTTCCTCTTCCTGGGGCTCACCCCACATGTGGGGAGTCACCTCTGGGCTTGTGCCTGCCCTTTCTCAGGAGCTTTGTCCATATTTTCAGGGGTCTTTTTGGTGGATGGTCTGTGTAGTGTCCCCAAGTTGTTTTTAGACTTGGCTCCTGGGCCACATAAGGCTGATCATGGCAGCATATAGTGTAAGAAAAGCATGCTTCCGCCAGGTGTGGTAGGCCACGCTTTTCATTCCAGCACTCCAGAGGCAGAGGCAGGCAGATCTCTATGAGTTCAAGGCCAGCCTGCTCTACAAAGTGAGTTCAGGACAGCCAGGGCTGTTATTCAGAGAAACCCTGTTTCAAAAAGACAAAACAGGGGCTGGAGAGATGGCTCAGAGGTTAAGAGCACTTGGCTGCTCTTCCTGAGGTCCTGAGTTCAATTCCCAGCAACCACATGGTGGCTCACAACCATCTGTAATGAGATCTGGTGCCCTCTTCTAGTATGCAGGCATACATGCAAGCAAGCAGAATACTGTATACATAATAAATAAATAAATCTTTAAAAAAATACAAAACAGAAACAACAAAAGCATGCTTCCACATCCAGGAAGACACATCCAGGCCTCTGTGGCCCAGTGAGCTCCCGGCTCACTCTGACCTATCAGGAAGGCCAGGTTAGGACCAGGAGCATATAGTGAGGAAAGGCTGAGTTTAACTGCAACCACTGCTGCGTGGTGACGTTGCACTGAACTCTGTCTTGGTGTCCTTTGCCTAGGCTTTGAGCTGGGCTATGCCATGGCCAGCCCCAACGCCCTGGTCCTCTGGGAAGCTCAGTTTGGTGACTTCCACAACACAGCCCAATGCATCATCGACCAGTTCATCAGCACTGGCCAGGCCAAGTGGGTGCGGCACAATGGGATTGTACTCCTGCTACCTCACGGCATGGAGGGCATGGTGAGGGCTGGAGGCCCTTGCGGGCCTAGCCTAGGAGGGGGCAGGGTCACTCCTTGGTCCCTTGAAGAGCCTTCTGAGTCCCTGGAACCAGTGAGGCAGACTTGTGGGCAAGGTGGGAACAGGCACAGCCAGGGTTAATCTGCCCCTTGGAGCCATTTAGGCACCCCAAGCCTGGGGTCTCTGCAGTCTTAGTCTGGGTCACATATGTATTTTCAGGGTCCAGAGCACTCCTCAGCAAGGCCAGAGAGGTTCCTGCAGATGAGCAATGATGACTCGGATGCCTACCCAGTGAGTGCTGCCTGCTGTCCCCATGAGAGGAGTAGAGCCTAGGTGTAGAGTGCCAGTCCTAGCCACCAGTATCCGCTGCAGGTGTTCACTGAGGACTTCGAGGTGAGCCAGCTCTATGACTGCAATTGGATTGTGGTGAACTGCTCTACACCAGCTAGCTACTTCCATGTGCTGCGCCGACAGATCCTGCTGCCCTTCCGCAAGCCAGTGAGCTGCCCCTAGCCCATTAGCACCGCGGCCGTGCAAGGGTTGAATGTGGGGAGCCGTAGCTGGGCAGGGGCTGCTAGCAGCTGGCTTTTTACCTTCCAGCTCATTGTCTTCACACCCAAGTCCCTGCTGAGGCACCCCGATGCCAAGTCCAGCTTTGACCAGATGGTGTCCGGTATGTGCCTTATCTGGACCTGTTGGGTCGCCTTCACTGGGATGGTGATCTGTGTGAGGCCTGGTGGCTGATGGGTGCTTTCTGCCCCTGGAGCTCCCCTGTCTCCCCGGCTCTTCAGCAGCTCCAGTCCTGGTCCTCACTTGCCGCAGCATTGGGAGATTGGCACCTTGGCTAGATCAGATCGCTTGGAGTAAGGTGTCTGAGTACTGTGTGGCTCTCTTAACCATCAGTAAGGGCCACCAGGAGGCGTGACACTGGCAGGGCAGTGTCTGATTTGCTGAGTACTGAGTATCAACTCACTATATTTTCACTCGTGAACTAAATAAATGTGGCTGGGAACCTGGTTGCGCTCTCCCAAAGCACTCCCTTCGTTGACCTGAGAATCAGGGGCCAGGTGAAGCACATGAGGACTTGAAGTGTGACTTGGTAGGGTATTGGGGAGGCACAAGAACGAAGCCCTGTGGCCAGCAGAGCAGCTCTGTCTGGGCTGAGTCCTGAGTAGTAGTGTCGGGACAGGGTTTAGCCAGTCAGGGCCTCGGCAGCGTGGATCGTTGAGGGGTTGTTGGTTTGCATCTGTGTGTGGCCATTGTGGAAAGGCAGCTGTAGTGGGCCGTCAGAGCTCCACAGTGTCACCGGACCCTGATGGACGGGCAGCTCTGCCCCCTCTCCCCAGCAGCAGTCGCCCTCTGTGTCCCAGGGTCCTCACTTGAGCGGTGGTGACATCGGGACACCATAGTAGCTTCCTGAGAAGTTTGGCAGCATGCTTGACTTCAGGAGGGAGAAATGGCCGAGGCTGGGAGATGGAGACTCTGCAGCAGGGCTCAGGGAGGAGGAATGTACAGTGGCCTCCCCCCAGCTTCTCGCCTTGGCACATGGAGGCCGAGTGCCATGTGTAACGTGGGCACAACTGGAGGGGACAGATCCGGAGCAGGGTGGTGCCATCATGCGTCCATTGTGTTACCCTCTCTGTCCTTCGGGGCCCCTCCCGGTTCCTGTACCCCACACTTGGAATGTTTGTGTTCCTAGGGCTCTGCTCTTGTCCACAGAGCCGTCTCTACTCTCCCTGTGGCAACACAGGGTATCATCCGCCCTATATTCCATCATTGGGATCAAAAGCTGTCTGATGTAAATAGTCTGATGTGAATCAGCTCAGTAGCCAGGAAGAGCCCAGAGTTGCTTGGGGTGCTCAGCGTCCCATTGCCCTTCCAGTGCTGATACCCCTGAGGTTTCCGGTCTACCCCTTAGGAACTACCTTCCAGCGGATGATTCCAGAAGATGGCCCCGCGGCACGGTCTCCTGGGCAGGTGCAGCGGCTCATCTTCTGCACAGGAAAGGTGTACTATGACCTGGTAAAGGAGCGCAGCAGCCAGGGCCTGGAGGAGCACGTGGCCATCACGCGCCTGGAGCAGGTTGGCTGGGTCTCTTGAGCACTGGTCGTGACGGACAAGTTCCACCGGCCAGCCTCCGGCTCTGGGCAGTGCATGGGCGGTGAGGCACAGAGCAGACCCGGCACATGCATGCTGTCCCTCCTTGACTGTGCCCTTTCTATCTCTACCTCCCCAGATCTCGCCATTCCCTTTTGACCTGATCATGCGGGAGGCAGAGAAGTACTCGGGTGCCGAGCTGGTGTGGTGTCAGGAAGAGCATAAGAACATGGGCTATTACGACTACATCAGTCCACGCTTCATGACTCTCCTTGGCCGCTCCCGGCCCATATGGTACTGGGCTGGAGGGTTCACGATCTACCTCCCACCTCCGCTAGCCTGCCTTTGGCTCTTGAGCCTGGGAGCCCCATACTGGCTTTTCCTGCCTCGTTGGTGGTGCCACACAGAACCAGCCTCTGCCCTTCTTTGCCAGGCATTTGAGTCCCTACAGGCTCTGAGCTCCCTGTCTGCAGCTTAGCTTCCCTGTCGGGGTTGCGGGTATTGCCAGTGTGACCTTCAAGGAGAGTAAGCCTAAGTATTCTGCAGCCAGGATCAAATTACAGACCCTCTTGTATGACCCAAATCTCCCCACTTTAACCTTAGCCCCCAGCCTTGGTACTTCCTCCCCTCTGCCAGAGAGTAACAGGATAGGCTGTGTGTGCAAGCCAACCTCCTGAGGTGCCTAGCAGGTGGCAGCCCCTCGTGCTCAGTGTGGGCATCTTTGTCTTTATGATGGGGCCATGTGGAAAAGCCAAAAGTGTGTTTGCTCCCAAAGTCTCTGGGGTGCGGCGTGATGGTTGTCTCCGTGGCCATGGAGCGGGCACCTCCCCGCTGTGTCTGGATAGCCGAGTTTGTTGTAGGTTCACAGCGCACTGAGAGGACTGCCCTGGCAGGCAGTCTCCCTCATTTCTTTGACCTTGCAGCTCTAGAATGAGTGAGTGTGCAGCTAGCCCGGCTCCTTCCCTTAGCTGACTCTCCTTCTCCTCCAGGTATGTTGGCCGGGACCCAGCAGCTGCGCCAGCCACGGGAAACAAGAACGCTCACTTGGTGTCGCTGAGGAAGTTTCTGGATACTGCCTTCAACCTGAAGGCCTTCGAGGGCAAGACGTTTTAGGACGAGGCCAAACCTGCTCAGGTCTTGCTGAGGGAGGTTATCTGGGAACTCTGGGGGCCCCAGACAAACCGCTCATGTAGCAGTTGGGACCAAAGCCTGGCGCTGCTGGCTTTGATCTCTGTTATTTCAGAGTTGGTCAGGACCAAGAGTTAGCATTCCTTAGATGAAGGGGATGTAGATGTACTCTGTTACTCTATCCCACCCGCTCTGCTGACCTCTCTGGATCTCTCTCTCTCTGTAGTGATCTTGTCTCTAGTCAGTACCATCCTGGTTGTCTTAGTTGCCATCCATCCTGTTGCCATCCATCCATAGATTCCAAGAGATGCTCTCTGTTGTGCTCTTAGAAGTAGAGATTTCAATGCCGGGCGGTGGGTGGTGTCGCACGCCTTTAATCCCAGCACTCGAGAAGCAGAGGCAGGCGGATCTCTGTGAGTTCGAGGCCAGCCTGGGCTACAGAGTGAGTTCCAGGAAAGGCGCAAAGCTACACAGAGAAACCCTGTCTTGAAAAAAGAAGTAGAGATTTCAGCAATAACAGCAGGTGTGAGGCTCAACCTCACCGGGAGACACGGGGAGATGTAGCATACATGTGTGAACCAAAGTAGGAAACCAAAGAGCAGAGGAATAAAGACATGCTGGGAAAGACACGTTGTTCTCCTGTCATACTGCGAAGCTGGGGGGGGGGTGGCTGGTGTGGGGAGGGAAGGAGAATAAGGAGGGAGAAAAATAAACCCATGGAGATTGCATCAGCGTCACACAACAGATTTTTCCCTTGAGCTGCAGGCAGGGGTTTCCCGCCCCTCTTCGGCTTCTCCATTCTTCATCCTTGTTGAATTTGTACCTGCTAAGATGCTTGAGGGGGCTGTGACTCTTCCTACAAATTATCTGTTCATGTGTCCCCTTCCCAGAGTGCCTCCTTGGAACTAGATGCCAGGCCTCCAGGTGCAAGGTCACAGCTTCATACAGCCTCTTCAGACTCGGGGTCCGGTTTGGGAGATACACATGTGTATCTGTACTTTCTCTCCTCCCCTTCCTTCCTTCTTTCGCTTATGGAATCCAAGGTCTGGTACTTGCTAGCATGAATACCACTGAGTCACACTTGTAGCCATTTTTTTTATTATGGTATTTGCAATTTCACATATGCATGCCTTGCATACTGATCACTCTCCCGTGCCATTTCCATTTATCTTCCCTCCTCCCTGTCCTCATGGATTTCTCTCTCAAGTTCACATCTATTCGTTTTGTTTGGCGATTCATCAAGAGTAACCATGGCTCTTTGTGTGATTTGGTCAGGAGCTGCCCATTGGAGCCTCGTGGACCAATGGTGGGTATATAGTTAAAGACTGAGGCTTCCTCAAATCTGTTGAGAGTGTATATAGTTTTTATTTTCTTTTGGTTTTGTTTTTGTTTGTTTGGTCTTCCTATGATACTGGACATTTAATCTAGAGCCTTTTATGTACTGAGTATTCATTTTTTCCCCTGAAGTCTATTTCCAGCCATGACTGGTTTAAGTCACTGAGTTTTGAGTCCTATTGGAGGAAAGTGCAGGTGTTGTAGGAAGCAGGGAAGGCTCCTTTGAAGAAGTTGTCCTCGAGGAATATGAGATGATATTACCTGGAAGGGACCCAAGGGCACTAACATGGGGTTTGGTTGGGGACTTGCTAGAGAAAAAGCCTGCGGTTGCACTGGCCAGTGTAAAGTGCCATGAGCCTTAAATTCAGCTTGTGGGGTGCACGTGTAATTCTACCACAGGAATACAGAGAGGAGCACAAGTGGGCTGGGGGGTTCTCCCATGCAGAGGTGGAGTTTTAGATCACTTAAGGGGAGGTAGGGGACTGCATGAAGCAAGGGCTCCTACTCTACCTAGTAAAAGCTGGCTGGGAAATAAGCTCTTTAGAAGGTCTGTGGCTCATCTGACAGAGGACTGATCTCCAAAGTATATAAAGAACTCAAGAAACTAGACATCAAAATACTGAACAATTAAAAGATGGCTACAGCTGGGCAGTGGTGGCGCACGCCTTTAATCCCAGCACTCAGGAGGCAGAGTTGAGTGGATCTCTGTGAGTTCGAGGCCAGCCTGGTCTACAGAGTGAGTTCCAGGAAAAGGCACAAAGCTACACAGAGAAACCGTGTCTTCAAAAAACAAAAACAAAAAAAACAAAAAAAAAAAAGAAAATCCCCAAATATCAGGCATAAGAAGCTCATTGGGGTTGAGGATTTATCTCAGTGGTAGAGCGCTTGCCTAGCAAGCACAAGGCCCTGGGTTCAGTCCTCAGCTTTGGGGAAAAAAAAAAGATGGGCTACAGAGCTAAACAGAATTCTCAAAAGAAGAATCTCTGATGGCTAAAAGGAAATGCTCAGCATCCTTAGTCATCAGAGAAATGCAAATCAAAACGACTCTGAGATACCACCTTACACCTGTCAGAATGGCTATGATCAAAAACACTAATGACGGTCTATGTTGGAGAGGATGTGGAGCAAGGGGAACACTGCTCCACTGTTGGTGGGAATGCAAACTTGTACAACCACTGTGGAAATCAGTATGGTGGTTTCCCAGATAATTGGGATTGATCTACCTCAAGACCCAGCCTTACCACTCTTGGGCATATACCCAAGGAATGCTTAATCATACTACAAAGATAACATGCTCAGCTATGTTCATAGCAGCACTATTCATAATAGCCAGAACCTGGAAGCAACCTAGATGCTTGTCAACTGAAGAATGGATAAAGAAAACGTTAAATATACACAATGGAGTACTATTCAGCAGAGAAAAACAATACCATGAAATTTGCAGGCAAATGGATGGAACTAGAAAATATCATCCTGAGTGAGGTAACCCAGACTCAGAAGGACAAACATGGTATGTACTCACTCATAAGTGGATACTAGCTATAAATCAAAGGACAATCAGACTGCAACCCACAGATCCAGGGAGGCTATCTAGCAGGGAGGACCCTAGGATGACTGGCTAAATGAATTCATGACTACTACATCAGCCCTACAGAAGATACTAGAAGGAATATCCATGACCAAAGTCAAAGATAAATAAACCCAAGAGGCTACACGAACTAAGAAATACCAAAATGCTACAAATCAAACAAAGTAATAGGAATCAATAATAACTGAATGTAAGCCAGGCGGTGGTGGCGCACACCTTTAATCCCAGCACTCAGGAGGCAGAGGCAGGTGGATCTTTGTGAGTTCGAGGCCAGTCTGGTCTACAGCGCGATATCCAGGAAAGGCGCAAAGCTACACAGAGAAACCCTGTCTCGAAAAAACCAAAAAAAAAAAAAAATTAAAAAAATAACTGAATATTAAATAGTTTCCTCATCAAAAGATAAGGACCTAGCATATTGGATTAGAAAACAGGATTTTTTTTTTTTAATTTATGCTCTCAAGAAACACATCTCACTATCAAAGATAAACACTATCATAGGACAAAATGATGAAAAAGATATTCCATGCAAACAACCAGGGAACTGGTGGCACTGTGGTTCTAATTTCTGATAAACTTGTTAGAAGATAGAGACTTCATGCCAATCCAGGAAATAGTCAATGAAGAGGAGACTACAATTCTAGGTGTGCACCAAACACAGGCTCTTCCGGTTCCGTAAAACCAGTGCTATGAGATTTAAAGTCACAGATTAATTCTAACACAATAATATGATACCTCCCTGTTATCATTAGATAACTGGACAAAAAAGGAAACTAGGAACATTGGAGTCAAATTCAGTCATGGACTTTACAGCATCTAAAACATTCCACCCAGCCAACAAATAATATACCTTCTCACCAGCATATGGAACCATCCCTAAAATAGATCACATATTAGGACATAAAGCAAATCTCAAAAATATGTAGGAAAATTAATGACCATAGGGGGTTAAGCTATAAAACAACAGCAAGAGAAACTAGAATATTACAAACTCATGGAGATTAAACAACATACTATTGAATGATGAATAGATCATTGAAAGAATTAAATAAAAGCCCTAGAATTGAATGGGAAGGAGAACATAGTGTATGAAAATTTGTGGGATACAATGAAGGTAATACCAGAGGAAGTTTATACCTTAAACTTTATACATTAAGAAAAAAAAAAAATCTCACCAGCACTTAGGAGGCAGAGGCAGGCATCTTTGAGTTCAAAGCCAGCCTGGTCTAGAGCGTGAGTTCCAGGACAGCCAGGGCTACACAGAGAGGCTATCTCAAAAAATAAAAACAACCCCCCTGATGATGCACCTTAAAGCACTGAAAAAAGCAAGAGCCAATTCCCAGAGCAGTAGAGGTGGAGAAAATGAAGACGAGGTCGTAAATTAATGAAACAGGCATGAAAATACTGCAGTGATTCAACAGAGCAAATAATTGGTTCTTAGATAAACAAGATTGGCAAATTAACCATAAAGAAAACCCAAATTAATAAAATCAGAGATGAACAGAAACATTAAGGAAACTCGGAGACTTGTAAAGACATATCTTAAAGTTTTATATTCCACCAACCAAAATAGAAAATCAAAAACAAATTTCTAGATGACTATGATCTACCAAAGCTAATAGAGATGACGCACATCATTAAAACATCTATAACAAGCAGTCAAGTAGAAAGAGTAAAATATCCCCCCAATAAAATGTCTAGTTCTTGACCTAACAGGTGCCACAAGGGAATGAAAAAGGACAGACACACAGAACAGCTGGGGTGGGGTGTATGCTGTGTTCACTCAGGGCACCGACTGCAGCAGCAATCCAGGAACACAGCACTTACCTTATACATCTGAATCAAGGAGGTGGGTTATGGTAAACAGCTGAGGGAGGAGGAGGAGTTATGGTAAACTGGTGAAGGAAGGGGTAGAGGAGCAGTTTCAGGCTGCAGTCATCCTGGAGAAGGAAGCTGTGATTGATAGTTTGTACACACACTGTCAACATTTGCACTTGGACCAGAGGAAGGCTTTGCTGTGCCTGTGAGCCTCATCTGGGGAAGGCTTTGCCATTCCCCTAGGTCAGAGTCATTGATATGGTCATGCCCACGTCAGTGATACACAATCACTCAGGGCTTCCTCCCCTAGTCCACGCAGATCATCTGAGAGCTGAGTGCAAAATTCTACCAGATTTTAAAGAAGACCACACTGTTTCTCAGGTTTTTCTCTAAATAGAAAGGAAACACTTCCAAAAATCTCCTTATGAAGCCTGTATTGCCTTGTAATAAAGAGAGTTATAGGCTAATCTCCCCATATGAAGGACACAGATGCAAAGATTCTCAATAAAATATTTGCAAATATAATTCAAGAACACATCAAAAAGATCACGATGGTTTCATTCCAGACATACAGGGATGTTCAACATAACTAAATCAGTAAATGTAATACATCACATAAATGATCTTGTGTGGTCAGCTTGACTATATCAGAATCAACTAAAACCCAAGCTTCTGAACACACTTGTAGGGGTTTTTCTTGATTAGATCATTTGTGGTGGGAAGACCCATCCCAAGTCTGGGCCACACCTTCTGGTGGCAGCCTATATAAAAGGACATGAAAGATGGAAGCTTTTGCTTTTTGCCAGCTTCTCATTCTCCCTACAAGTTCATCTATCCTGTTGCCTAGGCATTCATTTGCTGATATTAGAGCCTACTTCTTTGGGATTTCAACATAGACCAAAGACCAGCTGAGACATCCAGACTCATGGGTTGAACAACTACCAGATACTTGACCCTTCTATCAGGAGATAGCCATCATTGGACTGTAAGCCACTCTAATAAATCTTATTTGCAAACTTATCACTGAAGGACCACCTATAGGTGTGACCAACATTGGCAACTGACCTGTAAAGGATGGCCCACTGTTGAGACAAACATATGTGACCGGACCTCACAAAGGACCACCCAAGACTGTAACCGGCATCTGAGAGCTGAAGAAGGAATACCAAGAAAGTCAAGATTGGAACCAGGAAGCAGGCCAAGTTCTATACCCCCAAGCAGCTCCCTCCCATCATATTTATTCTTCCTTTATTTAATACTCAGTGCCAACTTTGCAGGCCAGCTTTATTGTAGCGATAACGCCCGAGCTACCACCTGTTCACCATGTCCGAGTGAGGGGCTGTGGATCGAAAAACACAGACAAAGACAGCGGGTTGAAAAACAGAGACAAAGACAGCGGGTCATTCGCCTCAGCAGAATGCCGAATGCCTGTTTATTGAAAGAGGGAGGGCCGGGCGGTGGTGGCGCACGCCTATAATCCCAGCACTTGGGAGGCAGAGCCAGGCGGATCTCTGTGAGTTCGAGGCCAGCCTGGGCTACCAAGTGAGTCCCAGGAAAGGCGCAAAGCTACACAGAGAAACCCTGTCTCGAAAAACCAAAAAAAAAAAAAAAAAAAAAAAGAAAGAGGGAGGAAACCTTAAATACAGGCTTACAGCATAATGGGAGAACCCTAGAGGGTATTAGTTCACTACTGATGTTTACAATCTTGCATCTAAGCTGTTAACGCCCAATATGCAGGATACACAGACAAGGAACTTCCCTTAAGCATTCAGGAGGGTGGAAACCGGCAGGGAATTAGCATAGGGAGGACATCTGGTCGAGGTCCGCAAGTAGGCAACAGCTTACTCAATATGGGAGGAGGCCAGGGCCCTACACTTTATCCTGCTCTGTTTGGAAGCTAGCATAGCACCTTGCAGTACTATGAAAGCTAGTCCTCAGGGAAGATGCTTTCAGGGCAGATCCAGCTGGTTTTCTCCAAACCCTGTGTGTGAATGCATGATTCTTCAGCAATAGGGACTTACCTTCAACTTCTGGGGGGCAACCAATAGCAACAGTAGTGGCCTCTTGTTTGGAGACTATCTTAGACACCCTTGGTCAATAACTCAAATGGAAGTTTCTCATTGCCTGGTATGGGATTATTGTTAGGTATATGACTCTTGGGGGGAGTATTATTACCCCAAATGGCATAACTTCATTTAAACTATATATGTATGTATATACTCAAACATTTATATGTATTATGTATAATTTTATATAAATATAAAATAATATGAATTCTATGGCTTTTTTAAAAAAAATCTTTAGAATTACTTAAACCATCTCTCTCCTTCTGTATTGATCTTCCCCCTCAATTAAATCCACTCCCTTTCTCATTTCTCCCTTCACTTGAAAGGAATTGTAGAGAGAAGAGGTAGACTGGGAAATTATGTAATTATATTTTAATTTAAAAATTGCAAATAAAATGATAAATAAAATTACAATTAAATGAGTTATGTAGAATTTCCCTGAACTGATTTTTAGGTTCAATGCCATCCCACTGACAATTCATATGCCATGTGTGTGTGTCTATGTATATGGTAAGTTGGACAAGTTGCAGAACAATTGACTCTTATTTGTTTTAAAAAATGTCAGTGTGGCTTCCTGTTCAACATGAGGTGAAGGATCTCTCCTGTAACACTCTCATGCCAACACAGTCTGCTCAAGGCCATGGGACCAAGTGATCATGGGCTGAACCCTGAACTAGGGACAACCTGACAAGGTGAAACATGTACACAGCTTTATCCAGCACATAAAACTGCCAAAAAAATGTGTGACCTCAATCTGATCCAGCCTCTAGTTTAACATCTTGTTTCTGGGCAATTCAATGGCAGACGAACAGATTGAAGAGCATCTTGAGAAATAATTAGGCAAGTTTAGAGGCCAGGACATCTCACCTGGTCTCTTGACAAGGGCAATGTTAGGGAAAAAAAGGTGCAAAGATGATTGTGGATTAAAGGAAATACAAACAGCAATCAGTATTCATATGTATATACCATATGAATGTACAATTAAAAGTATGTACATTCTTCCTGTGGGAATTTTTAAAAATACAGAAGGCACAGAAGAAAATTAATGATTATATATAATCATATTTACATATGTTATCTGTTAAAGTGTTCTTCGGAGGCTCTTTGAGTGTGCTTCCCAGTCCCTTGGTCAATATTAGGAAAGATCCTGTCAATAACCCAATGTGGAATCAGTCCCATGAGAGCCAACAGCCTCATCCAGCTTTGGGAGGACTCATCAGCCTCTTCACGGTGTAGACTGGATTGTCATTCACTCTGGCTTTCCTCTAATACTTCTCTGAGTATAAACGGTGTTTGTGTTCCTTATTTTATAAAACTATAAAATAAAAAGTCAAGGATTTTTATTCTGTGTATGTGCTATCTAAACACTTGAATAAACTAGAGTCTTAATATATATATATATCTCCATGATGCTACAGAAAAGAATAAACCATACTATCAGGTCCAAAAAAAACTCAAGACAAATGACTGAGTGAACATTAGCATACCAAAGTGTATGCTGGCCTATAGGCTCCCTCAGCACCTGTGTGGCTCCTCTTAGCTCTTCTCACCCCACCCCCTTCCCTAAACCTCCCCAGCCCAGAGGCTCCCTTCCCCCAGCTCCTTGTTCTTGTATTTCAGCCATTTAGACCATGCACTCGCTTTTGCTCCATTGGTTCCCTCGGCTCCTCTGCCCGGCTGACCCCATCCCCTCACGCCCCCACCCCTGCTCTTTTGCTCTCTTGGTTCTCCTTCCCCCGTCTTGACTCTCTCGGTCCTCTCTCTCTCTCTCTGTCTCCCTTGCTCCCTTTCTCTCTCTTCCTCTCTCACCCCTGCCCATGGCCCAATTCAGTCTGCTGGTCATGTTTATTCTATTATTTTCTCTCCCTGCTCTGGACTCTTCTGATGCCTCCGGCTATACACTCCCTCATATCTACCATAAGATCCTCCACCTCATACCCTGGAGTGGCCATATCCTCATTTCATTCACATGCTAAGCAAACTAATAGTTAGAAAACAAGAAACTGCAAAACCATTAAAAGGACAGAAATCAGCCACACCTTTCAGTCGTAACTGACGATTAATGGTCTCAATTTCCTAACCAAAGGACACAAATTGACAGATAGGATTAAAAAACAGGATCCAGGGCTGGAGAGATGGCTCAGCAGTTAAGAGCACTGGCTGTTCTTCCAGAGGACCCAGATTCATTCCCAGCACTTACATGGTTGCTAACAGCAATCAACAACAACAACAATAACAATAATAACAACAATAGGTGAGTTAAATACATATGTTGACTTGTGTAACTACTGCTGCACAAAAAAAGGCAGACCCATACATACAGTACCCCAAAGATCTCCCTGTACCCACCACCAATGGGTCTACTTGCTACCCACTATCCCAGACCCCAGCAGCCATGAATCCATTTCCATCCATACAAGCTTGTTATTTTGTCTTATCAATGCAATCACCCCCTCTGCCACCTTTTGAGATTAGTTCCCACCCACCCACCCACCCAATTCAGCAATATGCCCTTACCTTTAAGAGGTACATCATCACCAAGGGATAAGTTCATTGTAAGTCGTGAAGCTGAGGACTATATGTTGAACACTGATTGTATGGAAATGTTTTTGGCTTTAAAACAGGGTTACTGATTGTCTTGGGGGTCTTATTACTGTAATAAAACACCATGACCAAAAGCAACTTGGAGGCATTATTTCACCTTACAGTTCTCAAGTTCACTGAGGGATGTCAGGGCAGGAACTCAAGGCAGGAACCTGGAGGCAGGAACTGATACAGGGGCCATGGAGGTGTGCTGTTTATAGGTTTGCTCTCCATGGCTTGATCAGTCTGCTTTCTCATAGCACCCAGGACCTGCAGCCCCAGGTGACACCTCCCACAGTGGTCTGGGCCCTCCCACATCAATCATTAATTAAGAAAATGCACTACAGAGTTAATTACCAGCCAGCCTTATGGAAGCATTTTCTCAATTGAGAGTCCCTCCTCCCAAATGATTCTAACTTGTATTAAGTTGACATAAAATGAGCTAGCACACTTGTCTGTTCCTTAGTCATCAGAGTGACTTTTATAAATTTTGTTGTATTTGGTATTTAAATTCTCTGAAAAGTATGGTGGGGCTTCCAGCTAACTGTTGAACAGAATTTTCTTGTGTTGAGATGAGAATGGTCTTTTTTTTTTTTTTTTTTTTTTTTTTTGGTTTTTCGAGACAGGGTTTCTCTGTGTAGCTTTGCGCCTCTCCTGGAACTCACTTGGTAGCCCAAGCTGGCCTCGAACTCACAGAGATCTGCCTGGCTCTGCCTCCCAAGTGCTGGGATTAAAGGCGTGCGCCACCACCGCCCAGCTGAGATGAGAATGGAACAGTACTGAAGAGGCTGTGTTTGTGGGGCTTCTGCTGCAGAAAGGAGAGTTCAGACCTTCCTCCAAACACTGTGAGCCTCATGCCGGTGGCTCCCTGCTGCTGTGCACATGGAGTAAAGCACACCAAAGGTGTCTGGATCCCCCAGAGGGAAGCCAGCTTCAGGACCACATTTGCCATCCATGGGAAGTCATCCGTGCCTCTGAACACTGGTGAGAAAGGGACTCCTTGTGGTAGGGAGGCAAAGGTCTCTGATGGGAGAAGCCAGGTCCATAGGGCTTCCTTCTTTCATCATCCGTCCCTGCTGGGTCTCAGAACTTGAGCCGTGATGGGAAGGGACAGTGAACATGTCCATGGTGATGGTCAAGGTAAAGACAGGAGCTGAATAGGTATACATTTGATTCTGCTACAATACTTAGGACTCATTCTGATTTTTAGGTGAAAAAATATTTTGAATATACAGAAAAGGGGCCACAGGAACAGACATCAGTAAACCCATGGACCACTTATCTTGATCAACTCCTGATTTTGTGCTTCACATTAAAATTTTTTTTAATGTTTGTTATTTAAATTTTCTGAGCATTTCATACATGAATACACTGTATTTACATCATCAAAAACCCTCCAACATCTCTGTTCTCCCCTCAAAATTAAGGTGCCCCCCCCTCACACACACACACACACACACACACACACACACACACACCATACCCTACTGAGTGTTGCCCATATTTATTTTTAAGAAAATAAAGCATAACAAATAGAGTTGAAATTCTGTTATTTTCCATATGGAGTTTTAAAAATTGTAAGTTTTGGAATCTGATCCTTGAGATTATATGTGCATCATCTCCCCATTGTATTTACCCATTCTTTAGATAAATAAATACAACCAGAGGGCTGGCTTTTTGCTTGCAAACCAGCCATAATACCACACCAGCCACCTCCTCTAAGCCCCCTCTGCCAAGCACCAGGCAGCTAGAACAACTTCTATGCCCCTTAAGTATTCCATGCCTGCCACAACTGTGCACAGGAGCCTGCCTAAGCCTGATGACTTGTTCCTTCTTGTTGAAACCACACAGGCCTCTGCTCACCCCATGCCCTTTGCCCCTGGGGATCAGAAGACCTGGCCTGGTCTGCCTCCTGATTCTAAGAGTCCGGGAGGATAATGGACATCTTTCTTGTGACAGTCGTTTCGTTTCTGTGTCTGTCTTTCTGTATGTGATTTAAACAAGTCTCAGTTACCTGTGATGTCTAGTTTCTGTCAACTTGACACAAACTTAGGGTCATCTGGGAAAAGCAAGCAGCACTCCTCCATGGCCTCTGCTTCGGTTCCTGCCTCCAGGTTCATGCACTGACTTTCTTTCATGATGGATGGTAACCATAAGGTATAAGATGAAATAAACTCTTTTACCCCACAGTCAGGATGTTTTTGGTGAACCTCACCAGGTGAAAAATCCTCTTGGTTTTCTGGCATAACAGTCCTTTTGTTTACCACATGTACAGTTCTAAGTGGACTGTTTTCCCCTCAGTCTTCTCAAAGATGCCACTGCATTCTCTCTGGCTCTCACTGGCTGATGGAAAGCTTCCCTGACACCTTTCTTTTCCTTTTTCTTTCTTTCTTTTTTTTTTTTTTTTTTTTTTTTTGAGACAGGGTTTCTCTGTGTAGTCCTGGCTGTCCTGGAACTCTATAGACCAGGCTGGCCTTGAACTTAGAGATCTGCCTGCCTCTGCCTCCTGAGTGCTGGGATTAAAAGCATGTGCCACCACTACCCGGCTAACATTTTCTATTTTTCTTGTCCTTTTTTGCAGTGCTGGGAGTTGAGCTCAGAATCTTGCATGTGTTCTGTGAGTACTTTACCACTGAACTATATCTCCAGGCCAGTTTCTTCTTTTTGCCCTTGATGTTATAATTTCTTTTTCTTTTTTTTTCTTTTTTCTTTCTTTCTTTTTTTTTTTTTTTTTTTGTGTTTTGAGACAGGGTTTCTCTGTGTAGCTTTGCACCTTTCCTGGAACTCGCTTTGGAGACCAGGCTGGCCTCAAACTCTCAGAGATCCGCCTGGCTCTGCCTCCCAAGTGCTGGGATTAAAGGCGTGCGCCACCACCGTCCGGCAATTTCTTTAGGTGCACATTTATCTTTCTGTAACTACTTGACATTTATTCCAATCCTGGAAATTTTTTATCTAGTATTTTCAAATGTGCAGTTTTCTATTTCCCCATTCCCTGCCCTGTAACCCCCATCATGTAGCTGTTAGAATATCTCAAAGGAGATTCACAGCTGCATAGCTGCCTTAGGATACTTTTATTGAAAAATTTTCATACAATATATTTTGATCATACTCTTTTCTCTCTCCCAACTCTTCCCAGATTCTCCCACCTCCCTCCCCACCCAACTTCATTTTCTTTCTCTTTTTCTCAAAGACAAACTGGAAAAACAACAAAAAGCAAAACAGAAAATCAAAACTACAAATAAAAAAAAAAAGAAAATCAGTTAAGACAAAAACAAAACAAAACAAAGACACCCGCGCACATGCACACACACACACACACACACACATACACACACACACACACACACACACACACACACACACACCACGAGTGCATTTTGTGTTTACCAACTAATGCTTCTGAGTGTGCATTTCTGCTCCTCCGTATCTCACATCACAGTTGAGTTCCCCAGGACTGTCTTCTAATTCTTCTCAGCTACAGTTTATATTCTTTAATGAATATTACATTTTTTCTTTTCAAAGATTTCTACTTTGTACACGGATGGCTACTTGGTATTTTATTTTAGCATGCATTATTCATTTCTGCCTGCTTAAATGTATTGTTTTTCTTTTCTTGTGCATGTGTACATGGGTCACAGCGAGTATGTGTATGTCGGAGGAAAACTTGTGGGAGTCGGTTCTCTTCTTCCATGATGAGAGTTTCTGGGATTGAATAAGATTAGCGGTCTTGGCAGCCAGTGCCTTTACCTACTGAGCTATCTAGCTGGCCATGATTGTATTTTATTTTTTTACTCTTATTGTTTTGAGATAGGTCTCATTGTGTATCCCTGGTTGCCCTGGAGCTTGCTATGTAGACCAAGCTGGCCTTGAATTCACAAAGATCCACCTGCTTCTGTCTCCAAAGTTCTAGGATTAAAGATGTGTGTAGCATAATTCTCAGCGGTCCTGATTTTATTTTTAATGAATGTTATTTTTACAAACCTCTTTGAACAGCTGTAATTGGAGAGAATTGTGTGCTGGTTAGTTTTTGTGAACGTGAGTGACACAAACCTAGACATATCTGGGAAGAGAGAGGGAAGCTCAGCTGAGGAACTGCCGCCACCAGATCGACCCACCATGGGCTGGGCCCTCCCCATCAATCACTAATTAAGAAAATGTCCTACAGGCTTGCCTACAGCCTGATCTTACAGAGACATTTTCTCAGTTGAGGTTCCCTTCTCTCAGATGACTTGAGCTTGTGTCAAGCTGACATAAAACTATACAGCACACATCTCTTTTCCTGTGGGATACACTTAAAGACCTCCAGGAGATGCCTGCAACCTTGGATGTTACCAAACCCTAAGTATACTGTGTTTTTCCCTATGCACACATAACTATGTTAAATATTCATTTATAAATTAGGTACAGTAGTAAATTAGCAATGGTAACTAGCCATAGACTTTAGCAATCCCAACACAGGGGTTTTTTTTGTTTGTTTGTTTTCAGTTTTTTGAGACAGGGTTTCTCTGTGTAGCCCAGACTGTTTCAGAACAAAGATCTGCCTGCCTCCTCCTCCCGAGTGCTGGGATTAAGGGCATGTGCCACCGCAGACCTGCTGCGTCGTTGTAATTATTGAACACCTTGTTGCCTAAAGGAAGCCCTTTGTATTTCTCTTTGGAAGCTCTGAATCTCCAGGCATCACCAGCCCTGTACTTTGGAGACGTTATTAAGTGCAATGAGTCACCTGATGCAGACAGTGTGAGTGCTCAGCCAGCCTGATCACCAAGATGGCTTACAAGAGACTGTGGGGCTGTGTGTGCACAGTATAGATTTGCTAGACAAAGGTGTGAGTCATGGCCACTGTGATGGAGCTGAAAGTGGGGGACGTCATCACACCACTCAGATTGCTACAAACTAATTCTTTATTTCTGGAATTTTCCATGTAATGTTTTTCTGATAGCAGTTGATCACAAAACTGAGTGCAAATGGGGTTCATAACTGTCTCTGATTTTGGATATCCTCTGAGGATTTTGGAATGTAGCCCAAGGATGGGGCAAGTGACTGCAATGGAGATCATGGATTCTATTCTATGGTGACACAGGAGAGATGCAAAGCTTAGACTAGATGCCATGAAGCGCTTCATTTAGTTTGGGTTCTTTATCCAGACTCCCCTTTAGGTCCAGAAGCGCAAAGAAACTGATGTTGCAAGCATCTAGGTAGAGTTTGCTTTGGCTCCATTTCCTGACTAATGGATACTCACTCAGCACCTGATTTGAAGCAGAAATATGGTATCAGTCTCCACCTGACACACAATGCTTTCAGCCCTGTTCCTGGAGAAGCCAGACTTCCTGCTCCAGCTCCAGTGCTCACACGCCCCGTGGCTCCGGCCCATCTACTATTTTCTGTCCAGTCTTGTTTCTGGTCTCAGGATGTTTATCATTTTTTTGAACTGACTTTATGTTAGGGGACTCCTCTCTTAAAATTCTACCTGTGGTTGTGATGTATCGGGAGCAGGGCAGTGTGCTGAATATGCCTTCTCGCAGGGTGTCTTAGAGTGCATTTCTTGCCAGCCACACACCTGGAGAATTTGCATCTACAAAGTCCATGGAACAGTGTACACAGTGTGTGTGTGTGTGTGTGTGTGTGTGTGTGTGTGCGTGACCAGAATGGATCTGAGCATTTTTTGCTGCCAGAGCTGATGGAGGGTCTGTTCCATGTTTGGTTCCCAAGATGAATTCCTGGGTTTTCTATCCACGTTCTATTGACTTGTCACTGTCTCTAAGAGTCTAGAAAAGATATATATGGCATCTCTTGGCCAATCCATATCTTTCTTGGGGTAACTGGTAACTTTTCTTAAGACTATGTACAAGGAATGGTGGAAGGAACCAAACAAAGCTGGTTGTGGCTTCAAGAAGAAAGGGATGTGGGTGTGGTCAGAACAAACTATAGGTGGCCATCCTCTGTTGCCAGAGGCAGTATGAAGACAATGGCAATACCCAGTGCTTACCCAGTGCTTTCAAGTTCTTACTGTGTGTCTGCTTGGTTTGGGGCCCTTCGACCTTGCATGGCCTCTCAACCTCACCCACCTAGGAGACACACCCAGGGTCACAGCTGAGAGTCACGGCCTCTGGGTGGGGGTACTCAAGGCTGTTATGAGAACAAAGAGAGGTGGGTCAGAGAAACCCTGAGCCTGTGCTGCTCAGGGTCCAGCCATGTTGATCAGTGTGGGTCCAGCTGGGGCTCATTTGATTGTCTCCTTATTCGGGGAGTGGAAGAACACAGCCAGCTGTTTCCTTTTGAACAAGCAACTTCCCAATGTGATCAGAGGGATTTCTCAGAATTTAGAGGTAGGAGCGGAACTATGTTACAACTTATCCACCTCCACAGGCCGTTTGCACCTCTCTGTCTAGCTGGAGTGCAAAATGAAAATCCCCTGCAGTTTTTTCCTTCTCAGAATGTCACACCCAGACAGAGAGGGCTGCAGAGGACAGAGGCAGGGCTTCAGTGCTGATCCTGAACAGCAGGCTGTGTGGACAAACACAAGGAAGGGACAGCGGAACAGTCCTCCATCTCCACTGACAGCTTCGCTTGTGATTTGAATCACACAGTCTAGGCTCCTTTAAAAAACTGGGGGACAGGTGTGGTGCGCACGCCTTTAATCCCAGCACTCAAGAGGCAGAGGCAGGTGGATTTCTATGAGTTTGAGGCCAGTGTAAGGAGTTCTATGAGTTCATGGTCTGTGTAGGGAGCTCTGGGATAGCCAGGGCTACATAGTTTAGACAGACAGACAGACCGACAGACAGACTGATAAATCTGTGATGATAAGGATGGAACCCAAGGAGGGCTGTGTTGCACTGCCCCATTTTATAGGTCAGAAAGTTGAGGTATAAGAGGCTGAATAGTTTTTCAGTCATCTAGAGAGGTGGCATTCTGAATCTCTACCTGGAGCTGCACAGATTGGGTGAGCAAAAATCAAGATAGCAAGCTTCTCTTTTTTCTGGTTCACCATCCCATCACAGGACATACATGCTTCTACATGAGCAATCACTGAAATGTTTCCCAGACACACATGTGCCCAAATTGTCTTGTGCCATAAAGGGATTTCAGGACAACCATGTAGCCTGTTGACATGTGTGTTTTGAACAAGATGGTGGCCATCCATGCTGGGTGGGGCCAGGACTCATCTACATTTTAGACACACTGTCCAGAGAACAGCATCAATCACTGTGACAAACTGAACTGCATATTGGGAAAGGGTAGTATTTTCCCAAACATGCCACGGTGACAAAGAGTTTTCTCAGGAAAAGCTCTACAGCACACCTTCGTGCCTTTGCCCTAACATGCTCCAACACCTCCACATCAAATGGAGAGAGTCCAAGTGCTTTCAGTCACCCCACTTGTGGTCTCCCTCACTCATTAACACCTTGCTCACCCAAGCCATCTTCTAATTCCATCTGGGTCACACAGATCTGAGTTGGAGGCTGACTCTGCCTCTACAGGCTTTGGGGGTGTGTGTGAGAAGTTTCATTCTCTGAAATACCTTTTGTAGCATTATTTAGCATATCCAGAAAACTGAATTCTGAATGTTGTCATCTCAAAGAAACGACAAGCACATGTCCCGAGTTGACCAATAAGCAATGTGTAAATGTAGTGCAACATTTTTACAGTACTCCAGATAGCTGCATGATTGTTATCTATTAACCAACAGCATCTGCAAGCAAGGCTTGTTAGCATGCAAGTCCTTGGGAGCTCCTGAACACATGTGAAGAGCCTGGTATTGCTTCCTCGTTCAAAGAGGTGACAGGTTGAAGTCTCCTGAACTGTAGCCTATGTTTGCCTGGAGTAGAGACCAGGGGGAGGTTGGCTGCCCAAGGAGTAAACAGTGAGTGTTTGCTTCTGAAGGAGGAGGTGGCAGAACCCATGGGAAACAAGAAGAATGAGGGAAGAGCTGAGCTGGCTGGATAAGACAGGTGAGAGCCTGGGGTGGGGTGGGATAGCTATATAAACTTGAGGAAAATATTTCTTACTATTTTAAAACTTTATTCCTAATTGGTTTGTGATTACTGATACTCTTGTGAGGCATATGCTGTTGTTTGTTTTTCTACTCTTTTGTGGGGACATGCCACCCAGCTCCCAAATAAGTCACACATGGCTTATTCTTACTTATAAATGTCCGGCCTTAGCCTGGCTTATTTCTTATAAGCTTATCTTAAATCAGCCCATCTATCTTTTACCTCTGGCCTTTTCCCTTTTCTTACTTCTGTGTATATTACTTTAACTCTTACTCCATGGCTTGTTGTGTAGCTGGGTGGCTGACCCCTGGCGTCCTCCTCTTTTCTTCTTTCTCTTTCAGATTTCTCCTTCTTTTTATTCTCTCTGCCTACCAGCTCCACCTATATCTCTCTCCTGCCTCACTATTGGCTGTTCAATTCTTTATTAGACCATCAGGTGTTTTAGACAGGCAAAGTAACACAGCTTCACAGAATTAAACAAATGCAACATAAACAAAAGTAACACACCTTAAAATAATATTCTACAACAGCATGGTATGATGTTTCAGTGTATGTATACATCATGTAACAATCAAGTCAGGCTAATTAGTAAAAGGATCTGATGCCCTCTTCTGGCATCTGTGGGCACTGCATGCACACAGTACACATACAAACATGTAGACAAAACATTGATACACAGAAAATAAAAATAAATCTTTAGCACGACAATTAGGGTGTTTGGCCATCTTATCACCAGAGTAGGTCAGTTCGGGCTTTCTCTCGACCATTGCCAGTAGTCTATTGTGGAGGTATCTTTGTGGATTTCTGTGGACCTCTCTAGCACTTTGCTTCTTCCTATTCTCATGTGGTCTTCATTTATCATGGTCTCCTATTCCTTGTTCTCCCTCTCTGTTCTTGATCCAGCTGGGATCTCCCGCTCCCCTAAGCTCTCTTTCCCTCGATCCTTGCCCTTCATTACCCCCACTCACATCCAGGTTGTTCATGTAGATCTCATCCATTTCTCTGTCATTGGGTGATTCCTGTGTCTTTCTTGGTTGTCATGCTAGAAACCTCATCCAATGACTGAGGGAACCGGATGCAAAGATCCATGGCCAGGCCCCAGGTGGAGCTCCAGGAGCCCAATTGGCGAGAAAGAGGAGGGTTTGTATGAGCGAGAATTGTTGAGATCAAGATTGGAAAAAACACAGGGACAAATAGCCAAACGAATGGAAACACATGAACTATGAACCAATGGCTGAGGAGCCCCCAACTGGATCAGGCCCTCTGGATAAGTGAGACAGTTGATTAGCTTGATCCGTTTGGGAGGCCTTCAGCCAGTGGGACCGAGACCTGTCCTCAGTGTATGAGCTGGCTGTTTGGAACCTGGGGCTTAAACAGGGACACTTGGCTCAGCCTGGGAGGAGGGGACTGGACCTGCCTGGACTGAATCTACCAGGTTGAACTCAATCCCCAGGGGAGTCTTTGCCCTGGAGGAAATGGGAATTGGGGGTGGGCTGGAAGGAGGGGGGCCAGAGGGGAAAAACAAGGGAATCCGTGGCTGATATGTAAAATTAAATTAAATTATAAAATAAAATAAAATGAAAATAAATCTTTAAAACACTTTCTATGGATAAAGCATAGGAGCCCTGTCTTTTCTCCCTAGGGAATCAGAAATTCTGCTTGGTGCATGGGGGTCTCTGGGAGGGTGGGCAGATTGGAAGATGTCCCAAGAAGAGGAGCATCAATAGCCAGTTCCTACAGGAGTGTGAGTGATTCAAGTCTAAGACTTGAGTGGAACATGCTAGGAGCTGTAGGAAGCTGCCTGGTTCCTGTATGAGAGGCACCCTGGCCTTCCAGCTACTCAACATCTTACTGTGTTATGTTTGGAGGTGGTTCTAGGGAAAATTGTTTTGGTTCCAAGTGATAGGATCTGATTAATCAAGCTGGCCTAAGAAAATCTGTGTCTTGGGAGATGTCCTACTTTGATTGACCAGGCATGAGTCAGTAGCAACAACACGATGGCCAAAGAGAAACAGCCAGTGTCCACCACTGTTGCTGGAGCATCTTGAGAGTCAAGCCTCCCTGACTCACAGTCAGAGCTCTGCCAGACACCGGGACCCAAGGGAAATAGTTTCCCCAAGGAGTCAACTGCTCCCTAAAAGGAGATGCCAAGTAGCTGTCAGAAACAATTTGTACTATGCACTTCTGGGACGTTCAGACATTCCCAAACATGCTTTATCCCATGAAGCAAGAACGCAGCACAGCACCTTGGGGTATGAATGGGACCTGCTCAGTCTTAGCAGGTTGCAGTGTATGGTTACTTTTGTACTAGTTACCTGTCGTTGTGACCATTTGTTTCTGTTTTTGTCACAGTGACCAGATACCTGACAATGAGTAACTTAAGGGAAGATTCTTTTGGCTCCTGGCGAGGGCAACAGTGGATCATGGCAGCAAAGGCGTGAGCTCCAGATTGTGATGTAGTTAGTTACGTTGTGTCTACAGTCAGAAAATCAAGGGAGATGAGTACTGGCGCTCAGCTCACCGTTTGCTTCCCCCCAGCCCCTGTGACGGTGCCACCTACTTCCAGGGTGGATCCGCCCTCTCCGGTGAATCACCCTTGGAACCTCCCTCACAGTGATGCCCAGAGATGTGTCTCCTAGGTGACAGTAAATCCAGTCAAACTGACATTGAAGATGGACCATCATACCTTCTGGTGTTCTCCACATGACTGTGGAGAGTTGATGACATGTTTTGCTCTTGGGTAAGAGGCACGAAGATAGAAAAGATGATATGGCTGCTGCTGTTATGTGCTCTTGACCCTGCCTGGAGACAGACACAGCTACGATGTGTCAGATATTTTCTCAGAGACCGTGGAGCACACAGGCTGTGTGAGACAAGAGGAGCCTATATCTTTCTTCCACTATCCTAGAGTCACATACTCTAGAGTCAAGGTGTGGGGCAGAAACTGACCAAGCATGAGCTATTTGCTCATGTCGCCTAATATCCATGATAATGCAGGTCCCTAAAATAATATTAGGACAGGAAGGGAATATAGCCACAGGAAAGGAATGGGTGATTGGGAATGCAGAGAAACTCTTGGTAGTCATGTGGAGAGTGGTTTGCAGCTGGGGATCCTGGGGATCCCAGGGACTGATTCATGAGACAGGAATCCAGGGCAACAGCTCAAGAGGGGGATGTCCAATCACTCAAAGTAAAAGTGAGAGTGCTGTCGGGTCTGGATCTTAGCTGTCCCCACAGAGCCGTGTGTTAAAGGTGTGGTACCTGGAACGGTCCTGTGGGAAGGTGGATCCCAGTGGATGCTCTTCCTGTCACATGGGGGAGGCAGACCCTCACGGCAAGAGGGGGCCCCCCTGGGCCTTTCTCCTTTGCTCTGCTCCCCAGGCACAGCGGGAGTGATTGGCTCTGCTGCTGGTGTGTGTCACTTCACTCCAGGACAGGAAACAACGGGGTGGATTGCTCAGGGGACAGGAAACTCCAGAGCCAAGCATATTCTCTTTCTAAATTGATGATCTTAGTTGTTTGTTATGGTGATGGGGAGATGGGTAGCACTGTAGGAAAGGCAAATTGGTAATATTTCAGGAAAATGTAAGATGGCAGGGGAGTAATCGTAACAGTCCCTAACTTTCCAAAGTAAGCCACTGATAACTGGAGTCAACATGGGGGTAGATGCAGTTAGGTCTAGTGATGAGGAGCAGGTGGGGTGCTGGCCGTGTGGATGGGGATATGTAGTTGGAGATGTCCATGGTACATGGAATAATGCTCTTTTTGGTTACTCTAGTCTTCCCTACTCGGGAATCAGTCACTGTTTCCCTTTTGGAAACTCGTCCCTTTCCCCTACCAGGTCTGTTGCTCTAACAGGATGAAATTCTCCACCTCTCGAGCCTACAAGTGTGTGTGATGTGGCCAACCCAGGTCACCAGAGCACTCTGAAATGAGTACGTGACCCAATCAGGGGACATCAGAGTTAGGTTACAGAACTTGACTGGAATTGATTGGGAAGCAAAAACTTCCTTTCCACTAGGGCTTCCCAGTCAGGGAATTCCAGCCAGCCTGGAGCTGCTGGTGGCTATCTTATCACTGTTTTGGGAAAGTGTAGCCAACCAGTGGCAGGAGAGGCCAGATGTCACCTATGGGGCATTCGTGACCAGCTAAGACTGAAGCTGACTTTCTCTGTTACACAAACCAACATATATCTATTTCCTTAAGTCAGTTGTAGTTGACTTAAAACCACTTGGTTCAGCCACTGGGATTTGGAATCTGGTCTTAGCAAGGGAAATAGGGCTCAAGGAAGACATTGGGGTGTTGGAGTGAAGATGGGACCTCAGAGTTACAGGGAGAAGATAGGTGTGGACAGAACCATGAGATGAGCCATGATTTGGGAGCTTGTGTAGAGATGTGCTCAGAAATACTTCTAACTCCACTAACAATTCGCTGTTCTTATAAAGCACTGATGTTTGTAACAGATTGAGAAAACACTTAGGACTGTTAGAAATACAAGAAGGGGCCTGGGGAGTCGGCTCAGTTGGTAAAATGCTTGCCTTGTGAGCATGAGGACCTGAGTTCAGACCCCCCAGCATCTGTGTAAGAGCAGGTGCGGCAGAGTGCACGCACCTGTAATGCCAGCATTGGGGAGGCAGACAGTGGAGGACCCCCGGGCTCTGTTGGCCAGCTAGTCTAGCTGAACTGGCAAGTTCAAGTTCAGTGAGAAACACGGTTTCAAAAACTAGTAAGGTGATGAGCCACTGGAGAAGATAACTAATGGCTAATGTCAACCTCCGGCCTCCACATGCACCTTCACCTCCATATGTACACATGCACACACACACACACACACACACACACACACACACACACACACACACACACTACAATAAGCCCAGCATTTTTTTTCTATAAGGAAGATACAACTGACATTTGGGAAGCATCTTTAGAAAGTGGGAAAACAGGTTCCTCTGAAGACTGTCCAGAGTTCCACCCTTCACATGTCATTGCACTTCTCTGGGGGTCTGCAGAAAGTACGTCAAATAACAAGCACGCTGGAGATTTCTCTGCTAGGACTGGAGGTGTTCAATTCATTTTCCCAGTGCTGCCGAATCACCAGGGCATAGTTAAATGACGTACATTTAAGAACAAGGGTCAGTCAGGTCCTGGCGCCTGAGCTGCTGCTCCAAGTCCCCTGTGTGCTATTCAGGCTCTTTGCCTAAGCTTTGGTGATATTGAAGTTTGTTAAATGAGGCTGGTTTATCTCACATGGGTGCTGAGGTGGATTGTGTTTGTCATTCTTTTGTCACTAAAGGGTCAATTGGGGGACAGTTACTAAAATAGTTTGAGGCCCATTTCAGGAACAGGAGAGGATAGAGTGGGAGCAATTGAGCTTGGGGGTCTCACAGCACTTGGTTCTGCCTACAGGCTTGGCTGCCTCTTACCTGAATAGCTCAGCCTGGTTGAGCCCCTTAACTCCACTGAGACTCAGTTTCCCCATCTATTAAATAGAATTTTGTGCAGGGATCTGTGTGAGGATTCAGTGACACTGACTGCATCAGGACACCAGATGGGCACGTGCACATAGCCAGGGCTTAATACTCACTGATCCTCAGTAAAGGAGCTTAATTTTTATTACTATTTTAAAATAATATGTGTGTGTAGGGGGTGCCTCTGGAGTTACAGGCAGTTGCGTGAGCTACCTAACATGAGTGCTGAGAACCCATCTCAGGTCCTCTACAAGAGCAGTATACCCTCTTCACAGCTGAGCCATTTCTCCAGCTCCTAAGGAGCTCATTTTTTGCCTTTTTACTGTGTTTTAATTGTATACAAACAAAACTGCATGTGCTCACAGTGCGGTGTTCATTCAGGCAGCTCAGACTGACATAGAGTAAAAGGGGAGTGTCCTTTTTGGTCTCCCTGTTCATCTCGCTCCTGGGGTCTCCAGGAAAGCATATTTTTTCAGATGTACTTTTACCTGTGTGAACTGGTGTACCTACAACACACACCACCTACTTCCCCACGTGCACACATCCTTTCATACATATCACACACACCAGGCATTGTTAACATATTTATGACATTGACATCTTTGCAAAGCTAATACATATAGACAAGTATAATAAGTAAGTTCATTTTTAAGTTGTTCAAATAGTTTAAAGAGTGGACATAATGGCTGTTTATTTTTTCAGAGCTGAGGATCGAACCCAGGGCCTTGCGCTCGCTAGGCAAACACTCTACCACTGAGCTAAATCCCCAACCCCTGCTCTTTTTTTTGCTAACAGCTTTGTTAAGATATATATAATTCACAGATCACGCAATTCGCCCATTTTTTTTTTAAGATTTATTTATTTATTATGTATACAGCATGTATGCCTGCAGGCCAGAAGAGGGCACCAGATCTCATTACAGATGGTTGTGAGCCACCATGTGGTTGCTGGGAATTGAACTCAGGACCTCTGGAAGAGCAATCAGTGCTCTTAATCTCTGAACCATCTCTCCAGCCCCAATTCGCCCATTTCTAAGTGCACAATTCTCTGGATTTTAGCATGTTCATGGACTGGTATAAGCATCACCACAATTAATTATAGGACATTTTCATTATGTAAAACATAAGCGCCTTGACAGGCATGGTGGCACACACCTTTAATCCCAGCACTCGGGAGACAGATGCAGGCAGATCTCTATGAGTTTGAGGCCAGTCTGGTCTACAGAGTGAGTTTAGGACAGTCAGGGCTACACAGAGAAACCCTGTTTTGAAAAACCAAAACCAACCAACCAACAAACCAACTAAACAAGTCCCTTAATTTTTAGCTGTCACCTTCTTCTCACTCCCTCCGTGTCAGCCTCATACAACCACTAATCTACATTTGGTCCCTGTATGTTCATTTGGTTTGACTCTTCTTTTTTTCATATGAATAGACTTATATGATAAATGGTCTTTTAAAAAAAGATTTATTTGTATTTTATGCACATGTTTGCCTGCCTGTATGTATGTGGACCATGTGCATGCCTGCTGCTCTTAGCAATCAGAAGAGGGTGTGGATCTGCTGGAGCTGGAGTTATGGATGGTTGTGGGTGCTGGGAATCTGGCCCAGGGGCTCTGCAAACAAGTACTCTTAACCACCGAGCCATCTCTCCAGCACCCCTAACCATGTTTTAACGACTTTCTTTGTTCCTATAAACATTGGTTTGCGGACACTGTTAGGATAAATTCCTGAAAGGGACTAATACTGAACTGAAGGATATATGCCCTAATTTTTTGACAAATAATGCCAAGTTGTTACACAAACATCTTATCAACATGCTGTTTCTGTCCAGGAGTAAGTACTTCTTCTGCATCTGCTGCAAAGACAGCGCCCTCTCCTCTGATTTAATATTCAGCTTTAATTCACAGTGATCTTATTATGAGTGAGGTTAAAACATCTTTTCCTGTGTTGAAGGACCATTTATATATCCTTTTCTGTGAATGTTCTCTCCATTTCCTTTGCCTTTCTTCTGCGTTAGCTGTTAGGATTTTTTTTTTTTATTGATTTTTGGGAGTCTTGTATTGATTAAAAAATGAGTGGAAAAGGCCCTTTTCCACATGTATTTTTACTTCTGATGTGATTTAATATTTTGTAAAAAAAAAAACTGTGAAATTTTGTTTCTTATGGGATTGAAGTTATCCATTTATTCTTTTGTGTTTGGGGGTATTAAGTCACACTTTTAAAGGCCCTCTTTATGGGGGCCATTGAGGTGGTCCAGTGGTTAAAAGTGTTTGCTATGCAGGCCCGATGACCCGAGTTCACTCCCCAGAACTCATATGGTGGAAGGAGAGAACCGACTCGCTAACACTTCCTCTGACATCCACAGGTGTGCTCTGACATGCTTCGCCCCTCTCCACAGAAAGCAAATAAATACAAATTCTTAAAAAGGAAGAGCTTTCTTCAAGAATTTCGGATTCGTGGTTTTATTTGTTACATTTAAATCCCTATCATTTATTTCAGTCTAGGTTTAAATCCAACCTTCTTCCAGGTTGCTGTCAAACTTCCCTAGCATTTTTAGAATAAACACTCTTCCCTCAAGTGGTTTGAAAAGGCATTTACTGTATGCTGCTTTCCTTGGTGGGTCAAATTTCAGTTCTGCTCCATACTGAGGGTCACTTTGCTTGATAATATTTCAATATAAACATTGTAATTAGTTTGTCTTGTTTTCAAACAGCCCAGCTGGCATTTTTATTGGCGCAACATCAGATTCATAGGAGAGCTGGTATTGTGTGATGAAACTGCTTAAAGCACTTGGCAGGGTGAAGAGTGAGAGGGCTATGTGGAAATATCCCCAGACCTGAAACACTTTGTTCATCACAGTCACAAGCCCCCAACGGTGACCAGTTTTCCTCTGGTTCATGTGGAGGGGACATCCTGTGAGCACGTGGGATGCTGGTGACCAGATTCCATGGAGCTCAGAAGAGCTTGGGGTATTCCTGTACAGTGAGAGTACTTGCTCTCCCGGCTGAGACCTCTGTTCATGGCTAGGCTGGAAAGATTCTGGAGGCTGGTACTCACTGAACATGACCAATTATCCCCAGGCCTCCGGCCTGTGCTTGCTAACAGTGGCAGGAACACTGGAGCCTCATGAGATGTGGGCAGACCTGCAAGGTCTGTCTGCTCTTGGGGTGGAGTTAAGGGCCAGTGTGTGGAGGGAACTATTTCCAACCAGAACAGGGGCAGCAGCTGTGGTCAGAGCCTGCAGAACCTGCTGGAGGTGAGTCAGGCAGTAAGCAGGTCTCTATGGGAGACCATTGGCACATACAGTCCTCAACACTCCTGTCCAGAGACAGTCTGGCTTGGAGGTGTGGCCTTGTCCTTCTACCATGCAGGAGGACACTTCTGAGCAAACCCACAACCCAGGAAGAACCCCCCGAGGATCTGGGTGGTGTGCTTGAAAATTGCTCACCTTTCTACAATATCTGTGTATTAAAATTCACAGTTTTTCATTTAGAAGTCTTTTGCTTTGAATAAAAAGCAGTAGAGGCCTGTGTTCCAGCGAAAGGTGGCTGGGGAACTGTGATCTTAGAGGAGTGGGCCTGAGACCTTCTCCCAGGATACATTCGAGTTATAACTCTTTCATCTGGAGGCCCAGTGGAGACTAGTATGGTACCCAGTTAGGGGATGAGCAGCTTGTTGAGCCCCTAATACTGATGTGACCATGTGATGAATGTAGAAAGCTAAGTTGAGAACCAGTTCCAGTTTTTGTGGCGTGTTTCTTTCTCTGTGGGCTTTGCGTTAGACTTCCAAATTGCTCTAACCATTGCACTGCAAACTGTGTCTTGAATGTATTATGGTTTTTCGTGACATTTAAGTCCTACCACTGGCCTGCCTTGTATCCTGTATACACACCATCTTAGTTACTTTGCTGTCGCCACAACAGAACAGCACGACCAAAGCAGCTTATAAAAGAAAACATTTCATTTGGGAGATCATGGTTCCAGAGGGTCCATGACCATCAGGGTAGGGAGTGTGGCAACAGGCAGGCAGGCATGGTGCTGGAGCAGGAGCTGAGAGCTCATATCTGATCCACGAGCACAAGACAGAGAAAGAGAAAGGCAGAGAGGGAGTCAACTGGAATGGCATGGGCTTTTGAAACCTCAAAGCCTACCCCCAGTGGCACACCCTCTCCAACAAGGCCACACCTCCTAATCCTTCCCAAATAGTCCCACTAACTGGGGACTAAGCATTCAAACATATGAGCCTATGGGGCCATTCTCATTCAAACCACCACACATATTATCAGGATACCCGTGTTCTTAGATGAGCTTGCCACTGTCCACCTGCTGTCATCCAGCCTCCATAGCTCCAGAATGTGAGCTTACCTGGAAAAGGTCCCTTATCTGCTTCCCGTGACTCAGAATACTAGCTCACAGCCAAGCTCAGAGCACTTGGCTGCACTACCATCACATGCTCTTTTCCCTTTAAATGTTCAATTAAGGAAGACTGTCTCTCTGCTGGCACTTTCTTGTCTTTCACCTGGATCTGGCTAGCTAGTGTGTTTTTCTTGGAAACTTGGCACCCAGAGGGAGCATGCATTGTTATCACCTGACATGTGCTTTTCCTGTAACATTGAATCACCCACAAAGGCATCAGCTGGAAGTCAGTGTCTGAAGGAGAAAGATCTGGGTGTCGTGTCCCAGGATTACTTTGTCTGGGAGATGTGTCCAAGAGAGTATTTAGCCCCAGAGGGTACAAGGGTCTCTTCCAGGTCTTCTCTCTGTCACACTCCTGAAATGTTCCTGTGTCTGTCCTTGGGAGCTGAGGTTCTCCTATATATGGCTAGGTCGTAGGATTGTTGGCCACAGGTTTCAAGGGTAAAACTAACAAGAGAAAGCAGGTGTAGTCAGCAAGGCTTACAGCAACAGCAGTCTTGGAAGCCCCCACGCCCCAAATCTATTCATTAAAAAATTTTAAAATGATGAAAAAGGCTTAGAAACTCCAAATTTCATTTCTTAAACTGCTGAGACAGAACCATGACTTTAATTTTATTCTAAAAAAGACACTTTCTTTATGTGTTCCACTAACAGTGGCATTGATTTGTCATTTTATGAATCTTGAAATGTGATTTAATTAAGTGGTGTTTTAGGAGCATTAAAAGGCACCCGGATGTCTAGCTTGTGGAGGCACAGAGCACTTTTGTCTTCACAGGGCAAAAGCAGGTTCCTGGTTCTCTACAGGGAAGTGTCTTCAAGGAGATGGAAGACAGAGGAAGGCAGGGAAGGCAGAAGAATGACAGGGACATGTCCTCAGACGTTTCCAAAGAGAGGCCATGTGGATAGATGGCTCTATTCATGCCAAAGTCTTAAGTGCCTCTATTTAGTTTTTAACATTTGTGTGTGTGTGTGTGTGTGTGTGTGTGTATGTGTGTGTGTGTGTGTGTGTGTGTAAGAGGGCAGTTGAGAGAGTTGGTTCTCTCCTCTTACCATGTGAACTCTGGGGACTGAACTCAGATCCTTAGACTTGGTGACAAGCACCTTTATCCACCGAGCCATCTTGCTGCTCCTTAAGTTTATTTTCAATGTTTACTTGAAAGTACTTTTTCTAGGTTTGGAATAGGTTTTTCCCATAAGGTTTATGTGCTAGAAGTTTGGTCTCCAGTGCAATGGTGGGGTCTCTGAGAGGTGGAACCTCACAGGCAGCAGATGAGTCATGAGTGCTTTTTGTGGAAGAGATTAGTGATGGCATCATGAATGGTACCATGAATGGCATCATGAATGTATCATTAATGGTATCATGAATGGTACCATGAATGGTATCATGAATGGCATCATGAGTGGTATCATGAATGGTATCATCATGAGTGGTATCATGAATGGCATCATAATGGTATTATGAATGGTATCATAATAGCATCATGAATGGCATCATGAATGGCATCATGAATGGTATCATGAGTGGTATCATGAATGGTATCATGAGTGGTATCATGAATGGCATCATGACTGGTATCATGAATCAGGTCTCACAGGTCTCAAGAGTAAGTTCTTACAAAAGCGTAGACTATCTCTTGTCTCTTGCTTCATCTCTCACATGGGATGGCATCTACCACGTACCAACATATCACCAGACACCAGCGCCATGCTGTTTGGACTTTCTACCAAACAGAATTATGAGCCAAATAAACCTTTTTTCTTCATGCATTACCTCGGGCCAGATACTGAGTTACAGTAATGCAAAACGGACTAAGACAGCTCCTTACACACTTCCAAGGAGAAGAACTTCCCTGATTTAAACACAGTGCTCAGACAGTCAGTAAATGCTCAGCCACATGGGAACAAGCTCAATATAAAACACTAAGTTAAAAGAAGAAATTACAGTGTGGTCTTGACCAGGCACAGTCAAGTTCTGTGTATGTTCGTTTCTGTGAATATCTAGACCTAACTAGAAGAAATTCAAACATGAAATACACCAAAACTATGCTGAATTTCTACTCTATCATTACTTTGTATTCTCCATAGTTCTTTAGTGAAAATATATTCCTCTAAATTTTTATATTGAAATAAATATGAAATGCTACATATATTGTAACTGAAGTTGGCCTCTAACAAAAGGGACTAAGGAATTTTGAAAACCAGTTCCAGAAACTGGGAGGGAACTGTACTGGAGCCTGAGTTTCTTACTAAGGGGATGATTAAATATTTCTGAAGAGGTCTGAGCAATTTGTAGTCTGGATCGACTCTGACAAATGAAGGCTGTAATTCAGCACATGGAATCTCTATTGGCCTTTGTAATTGGGGATGTGGGGGAACCTGAGGCTTCCCAAGCTGGTGGGAAGGACAACTTCCCAGGTGGTGTAGATTCCTGCAGGGTATGAAAGCACCTTTCTTTCTGCATAGGCTCTTGACTTCCGTTGGGGTCTTCTAAAATATAGAGGTGTGCTGCAAACAAGCTCATATGTGACACCGTACAGTAGAATCTCTTTCCCTCCTGACTCTGTGCCTTTATAGTTAAGAATATACATATATATTCTTATAAAAATTACACACACACATACACACACACACACACACACACACATACACACACACACATGCAGCAAAGGACTTGGAAAGCAAACACACCGTCATTTCAGCACGACTGATACTTTGCTTTACAGTACCTGTCACTAAAGTCCCTTTCTGTGAGGCTGTGTTCTCCACCAGAGAGCCCGAGAGTCACTCTCATTGCCCTGGACTGTTTCCTGCCTCCTTCAGAGCATCCGGTTAAACTGGCTCACACAAAAGAAGGCAGATGCTTTTCTTTTTGCAACAGGGACAAGTGAAAATTTGATCTCACCTAATTTTATACTAGCAATTAAAAATGTACTCCAGTAGGAGCAAGAAATAAATCTGTAGAGACAGCCAGGTTTCCGAATTCTTCATTGACACTGACTTGGTCCAGGTTTTCAAAGGCCTCATTCCCACCCTCTGCCCAGGCAGCTTTAATTTCACCTATTCCTAGTTCTTGGCTTGCTTCGGAATGGAATGTCTAATGCTCCTGGCAACGGTGCTTTATTAGGGGATGGCGTTCTGTTATTAGATTGCATTTTATTATTTCCTTCAGATCCACATGCACCCGATATTGGAGGGCCCTCCCTATGGGTTGAGACAGAGAGATGCTGCCAGTGAGGTGATTTTTTATTATTTTTGTGAGTGTCTATGCAGCCAGATGAGAAACCCAAACCGCACAGACCAGAGGATGGGTGCCATTGCCATGTTCTAACTGGTAGAGCCCACTGTCCATGCCCAATAAGCCCCTTTTGCTGACACTGTAGACTGGAGGGAGAGCTGGCTTTCTTCTGTCTGCTCCATGAGATCAGAAGGCATTTAGCACAGCGATCCTGGCCTCTTCACACAGCGGATCTAGTTTGCCGTCACCCCCTAGGGAAATAGATAACACGCACCTTCGGCCAGCTTTATGTACAGTTTGATGTAGCACTAAATATACCTTGGGCTTCCATCGGAAGCGTATTTTCCAAGGCTACAGGCATGTAAAATATTAAGTAGCCTCTAGCAGAGTCTTAGTGGATTCCTGAAGCTCTTACTCTCAGGCACAGGGAGGTAAACATGGTGTCAGTCTATGGGCCAGAAGCCCTCCAGGGCAAAAAAAGGTGCAGAATACAGCTGATGATGCCATACACTGTGGGCATACTCTAATTGTCTCAGAAGTCTAGATGAAATAAACAAATGGAACAAAAAATCACTTTGAAGAAAATAATAAAACACATTATTAAAGTTAAAAAAAAGAAACTAACCACAAAACCTTATTTTCTTCCAATTCCATCACATATGAAAGGTGGGCTCAGCTTTGCTTTCTTTCCTCTCCTGTCTCCAGTATTGGGGAAGAAGCTGGGTACCACAGCACTTCAGTGTGACTATATGTGTGTGGTGTGTATGGGGGTGTGTGTGTGCATGTGGTATGTGTGTGTATGAGTGTGTGTGTAAGTATGTGTGTGGAGTGTGTGTATGCCATGCTATGTGCATGTGAGTGTGTGCCATGCTATGTGTGTTTGAGTGTGTGTTGTATGATTATGTGTGAGTGTGGTATATGTGTGTGTGTGTATTATGTGTGTGTATGTGTATGAATGTGTGTATGTGTGCGAGTGAATTTGTGTAGTGTGTGTGGTGTGTATGTGTGTGTGAGTGTAGTGTATGTGTGTAAGTGTGTATGAGTGTGTGTGAGTATGTGTGTGAGTGTACATGTGTGGTATGTATGTGTGTGTGCCATGCTATGTGTGTGTGTATGTGTGTGTGAGTGTAGTATATGTGTGCAAGTGTGTGTGCGTGGTGTATGTGTATATATATATATACATACATACACATATATATGTATGTGTGGGGTGTGTGTGTGTGTGTGTGTGTGTGTGTGTGTGTGTGTGTGGTGTGTGCCATGGTGTGTGTGAGAGAGTATGTGTGATTGTGTGAGTGTGTGTGAGTGTGTGTGTGTGTGTGTTATTTAGTCAGATTTTTCTTTGGTCTGCCAGTTCACAAATAATGACATGGAAACTTATTATTAATTATGAAAGCTTGGCCTTTCACTTAGGCTTGTCTCAACTAGTTCTAATAACTTAAATTAACCCATTTATATTAATGTACATTCTTCCATGTGGTGTTACCTCATCTCTGTACTGCCCATCTTGCTTTCTCTGAGTCTGCTGGTGACTCCACCTTTCTTCTTTCCAAAGTTCTCTCTCTGCCCAGAAGTCCTATCTATACCTCCTGAGTAGCTGTTGGCCATTCAGCTTTTTATTACACTAATCACAGTAATACATCTTCACACAGTGTACAAATATCCCACAACATTTCCCCTTTTTTGTCTAAATAAAAGGAAAGGTTTTAACTCTAATACAGTAAAGTTATATACAATAAGAACAATTATCAAGTAAGAATTGCATTCACAATGTCAAGTCCATTTTTATTTGGCAAATTTGGAGAAATTATTATCTATCCTATCCTGATGAGTCCATAGTTTTATACCTAAACCATTTTCTATCATAACTTGTATAACCATCCTAAAAATATCCTTTTAGATCTAACAACATTTTTTTAGATAGATAAATTAAGCTTTTATGTCTCTCAACCTTAAACACTTTACATCTCTTTTGTAAGTTTTCTTCTGAATTTGATAACAAGGAAAACTGTAACTATAACTATCTAGTCTTCAACCCAATCAAAGACCTGAGAAGAATATACTATTACCTATGTAAACAGGAAGCACAGAACAAACAACTTCTAAAATTATAGAAATGACAGTGACATCTGGCTGCCTGGACAGTCACCCCAAGTTTCCTCTGCAACACTGGGTCATCCACCTCTGGCCTACAGGCCTGGCATATATGACAGATTCTTCTGTGAAGCAGCAATTTTGAAGGACTCTCCTACCTTGTTTTGGCAAAGTTTGGCAGTTGCCTTCTTTTGTGTCCTGCTTGTCCAATTAGGACAACATAATGTTAGCAGTTGAAGCAAGGACAGTTTCTTGCCTAGTGGCTAACTTTGCCACAATGAAAGCAAACTCCATATGGAGGTTCTCTGATGCCCATCATCTTTTTTTTTTAAGTAAATTAGTGCTACCAGGAGCACACATGTCTCACTGTCATGAAAAGCCTTATGTTGTTAAAGCATCTTAAATGCCATATTCTATAGGTCTCTGAAGTGTTTGAAGACCACCTATCTATCTAAAATATATCTCTGTTAAACCTTGAAAACATACCTACATGACTGCAAGTTTGATTGTTATAGATGACTAACTACCAACCTACATTTTTTAATTATCCTAAACAGTTTCTGATAATAGCATTTAAGGACTAAAACTTTACACTAAATTTTAAAATGACCTGCATAGGTATAATACCTTAAACAAGAGTAGAAACATATATACAGTATAACAAAAATAACCTTAAATTTGTATCAATACACAAAATCCATACCAATGTAAAATACTTAAGACTAGTATTTGCTTTTTTTAGTTTAAAAGGAGATTCAATAATCTACTATCTTATTATTCCTATAGTGGTGTGTCTGTACCATGGTGTGTGTGTGTGTGTGTGTGTGTGTGTGTGTGTGTGTGTGTGTGTGTATGTGTGTGGTGTGTATGAGTATGTAGTGTGTGTGTGTGTGTGTGTGTGTGTGTGTGCTGTCTTTCATATGCCTCCGGAAACAGGGCTCTTGATCTGAGTTTGAGATGCAGAAAAAACCCCAATTTGGTTCTAGGCATGACTCCCTGAGCTTTTCAACTAGAAACTGAGGGACTTCTCAGAGGAGGCTGAGTGCTGGGCAGAGGCCTCCTACGGCCTTACCAAACTCCAAGTCTTGGATGTCACACCGGAAGACTATTTCTTCATTTACCACAAGCTCCACTAGATTCCAGTCTTCTATCTGCTCCAGGATGACATCATGTCCATCTTTGGTCAACACAGCTGGAAAACAGGGAAGGATGTAGGTGACATGGGGGCAGACTCCAGGTTAGCCTATGTCTGTGTTCTCATGGACGGCAGCAGCTTGTCTCCTCCCTGGCTGTTCATGGTCATAACCACCTGCTGGGCACCTAGATGGTCCTTGATCTCCATGTATCCTTATAGTCTCAGGAAAGCAAAGACAGATACCCAAGTGGCACATCTCTTGCTTATGAATTACCCCAGACCTAGGGGATCTGTTAGGAAATGACCCATCTCTTGGAAGTGGCAATTGAGTGTTCCACAGCTTAGTCTCATAGAGACAGTGCTCAGGGGACCCAGGATCCAGCAACTTCTTTCCCTGCTGATGGAAATATAATTTGGTTGCCTTTCAAGAGGGCAATCCATAGCATAAGCCATAACCTTCAAAAACATGTTTTGAGAACATCATACTTAAAAGAAACCCCGTAAGAAAAAAGTCAGAAATACAGGTAGATTTTTGCAATAAGATGTTCTTTTTACTATATAATACCAAAATTCAGTGAACAATTCATAAGTCTGATAATAAAAGGCTGACTGAGTAAATAATGCTATGTGTTCATAATGAGATTTTAATTTGGAAGTTTATAGTTACAGGATGGTGAGATTGGTGAAGGGTGCTTGCTGCCAAGGCTTAGAACCTGAAGTGGAAGGAGAAGATCAACTCTTCAGTCATTCTCTGATGTCCACATGTGTGCCATGATGTGGTGGTATGAATAGGGATGGCCCCCATAGACTTATGTGTTTGAATACTTGGCTAATATGGAGTGGTACTGTTGGAAGATATGGCTTTGTTGGAGAAGGTGTGGCCTTGTTGGAGGAAGTGTGTCACTGTGGAGGCAGGCTTTAAGGTCTCACATATGCTCAAGCCATGCCCAGTGTGACAGTTCACTTCCTGTTGACTGTGGATCAAAATATAGAACTCTCAATCCCTTCTTCAGCACCATGTCTGCCTGCATGTCGCCATGATTCTCACTAGGACAATAATGGACTAAATCTCTAAAACTGTAAACCAGCCCCAATGAAATATTTTCCTTTATGAGAGTTGCTGTGGTCATGATGTCTCTTCACAGCAATAGAAACCCTAATTAAAACACATGATGTACACAGAAACACACAAACAATATGTAAATATGTGTAAAAAATTAAATAGGAGCTTAGCTGGGTGGTGGTGGGGGTCTCTCAGGATATTTGAGGAATGGTAGGCAGTTCAGGCTGGTAGAAGATGGTGTACAGCAAGAGAGTTGGGTCTGTTTACCTCTGACCTCAAGGAGTTGGCAAAGGTGCCTAGGTGAAGAACCATGAGTTAGCTGGGCAGTGGTATCGTACATCTTTAATCCCAGCACTTGGGAGGCAGAGGCAGGCAGACCTCTGAGTTTGAGGCCAGCGTGGTCTACAGAGCTAGTTCCAGGACAGCCAGGGCGACACAGTCCATCTTAGAGTCTGTGTGCCGTTTGCCTTCAGCGTTCTGTGTGCACTGCTGAGGATTTGGGTTAGAAGGAACAAGGCAGCAGATGGGGTCATTTTTTTTTTTTAAAGTCTTAGCATTCCAATCAGTTTTAGGATGGGAAAAGCAGACATTTCTGTCAGTTAATTGCATTTAATTACAGAGACAATTGCTGTTTGAAAACGTTGTCCTGTCCACTTCTTCATCTTTCAATCAGTTCAAGAACATCCAGCCCCAGCTGTGAGCATTTTAATTGCATAATTTTGATTTCACTTTTGGAAAGAAACTTGAGAAAGACTCAGTGAGGGTCTCCATTAACACGATCACGCTCCTCAGGCGCCCAGTGGCAGCCCTAATTGACCTGCTTCAGCTAATGCCTCTCTCCAAAGAACGCCTGCATCGTTTCTTTGGCATATTTATGCTATTGTATCCTGTTCAAGTGTCTTGATCTTAAACATCTCTGAAGAGGGCACTCAGCTTGGACCAGTGACTTGTTTAAATGGAAGTGGTCCAGCTGGGTTGGAAGGGCAGTTCATCGTGTAGGGAGACATGACATCAGTCCATGGTAGGGATTTCTGGCTTCACCTTCCCCTGCCCATAGCACCCCTCTCCCCAGTAGGAAATAGCTATACTTGGGAAAGTGCACTGTGGCCTCTAGGACCTTAGGCTTTGCACGGTCTGTAGATCCTCCTGGGGAGTGGGCTAGAATCTGACAGGGACAACTCAGGAGCCTAGCTGTCTGTCACTCTGCTACAAACTCCTACAGCCAGCTTTCTAAGGCCTAAGGGGCTCTGAGAGACCGAGACTATAAGGACTAGCCTAGCCAGGTGGTCCCACAAGAGACCTCAGGAGGTAAGCACCTCCCAGCTGCCCCTGATGTCCCCTAAAAGGCCCATCAGATTGAGCTCAGATCACACTTGGGTTTGGAATATCGTATAGAGATGAAATTACTCTTACAAGACAAGGTGTGGCTGAGAAAACGGATTTGATCTACAAAACAAGACAAGAAAGGGTCCTCCCTCCTTCTAGGGGCTGCCAGGTACAGGCACCTGAGCTCTGGAAGGGCAGGCCTCTTGACCTTCTTCTGGGAACCTGGGGTCAACACTGGCTCCCCAAAGTAGCAAACGCAGAATGATGCTGAGTACCACCAACTCCCCTTGTGGCTGTTGGTTACCTGCCTGGTCTGTACTCCAGCGACAACAGCTGCAGAGTCTGTCACACTGTCAGCCTCAGGACATTGTCCCCTTCCTGTCAGAGAGGAGTGACATGGAACAGCGAGGCTGACTGTAACATGGCTGGTGCGGGCTTAAGGGATGAGAGAAGAAGACACGTTGGAATCCCCGCAGCTCACCCAAATGCCACCACTCGGCACGGAGGGGGCCACGGTTTCCTGAGTTGCTACTGAGGTGTCTATTCAAAGAAAGGTCAGATAAATATGTTCCCTGAAACAAAGTCTGTGCACAGGCAGTGGCTGAACTCCAGCATAAATCAGCCAGAAGTGGTAAGCCACCCGCAGAACACCCACCTCTTTGAAGTGGCACCTCATTCCTCACAGGCGATCTGGATAAAGAGAAGGGACAGGGGAAAGGCTCTGTCCTCACTGAGCGGGCAGAGCTGTGTAGCGAGCTGTGTAGCCTCTGCGGATGGTATAAATGCTTCTGAGTAGGAAGTCGAGGTATACCGGCAGATCGCTTTCCTTCCTTTACTCTGAGCAGACAAGATGCCAGTGGCCATTAATGAGTTCAGCTAATGCATCACTGGAGAGGCAGGGTAGCATTTGGGTGCCTCGACTAAATAAAGATTGATTCTATTTTTAATGGTCAGTTTCAGTGCCTTCCAATCCCTTTGAGGGGCTCCTTTGGCAGGCTCAACTACAGTAGGCAAGGAGCAACCGTGGCCAGGGCAATTACTTAGCACTCTTTTAAGCAACTGGCTTAGTGAAGACATTTTTTGCTGCGCCATCATAATTCATGGATAACAAAGAACAAAAGTGTTCAGATTGCTTAGGGCATGGTACGTTCAGAAAAGATCAGGCATCCTTCCAAAGACAGCAGGGCTTCGGGAAACGATAAAGGGCTATGATTTTTTTAAAAGTCATATGCAGAATTCAGATGCAGATTTTACAGAGGGGCTGCAAGAAGATCTGCTTGCCTCAGTGTTAGCACCGGGTCTCAAGTGGGGGGCGTGGGGGAGGAGCGAATGTTCCCTGCTTTGTTGCTATTAACACCTCGGCCCTTGTCACTGGGTCCTCTGTAAATGTTGGCAGCTGTTATTAGATGCGTTATCAAGCATGGGTGTACACAAATTACTCTACAAATCAGCCACCTGCAGATACCTTACAAACCTCGCCGGCCATCAAAATGCTCCCCATGATCTTCTCAGAATACCTTCCCTCCCCAAGAGGGTGCAGCAGCCTGCGCCTGTGGCCTCAGCTCAGTGCCCGGCTCCACCGATTCCTTTCCCTCGGCACTGAACCACACGCTCAGTAATTCACCAATCTCTGCATCCCTCTCCGACCCATGTCTGCTTTCTCTACTCTCTTCCATTTCCCTCTCTTTCCTTCCTCTGTCCTTTCTTTTCCCACCCCTCTTTCTTACTTTATTTGCAGGTGGGTGGCAGGGTCTTAGTGTGTAGTTCAGGCTGGCCTTGAACTCATGACCCTCCTACCTCACCTCCTGAATCCTGGATTACAGGTGTGTTCTCCCCTGACTGGTTCTCCATCTTCCTCTTTTGTTCTCCCCTCTTCAGAGTCTCATGTAGCCCAGGCTAGCTTGAACTCCTAATCTTCCCTCTGCTTTCCAAGTGCCACGATTACAGATGTGCACTGGTTCTATGTTTCTTTCCCAGTGCCACGATTACAGATGTGCACTGGTCCTATGTTTCTTTCCCTTGCCACGATTACAGATGTGCACTGGTCCTATGTTTCTTTCCCTTGCCACGATTACAGATGTGCACTGGTTCTATGTTTCTTTCCCAGTGCCATGCATACAGATGTGCACTGGTTCTATGTCTCTTTCCCAGTGCCACAATTACAGATGTGTACTGGTCCTATGCTTCTTTCCCAGTGCCACGATTACAGATATGCACTGGTTCTATGTTTCTTTCCCAGTGCCATGCATACAGATGTGCACTGGTCCTATGTTTCTTTCCAAGTACCATGATTACAGATGTGCACTGGTCCTATGTTTCTTTCCAAGTGCCATGATTACAGATGTGCACTGGTCCTATGTTTCTTTTCAAGTGCCATGCTTACAGGTGTACACTACGTCTATGTTTCTTTCTTCTTTTTTTAGTACATTTTTGCTGAAAAAAAAAAGTACATCTAAAAATATTATCAGCTTATCAATGCAAAGCAGACTCTTGATTCTGTAAAAACCTTAGAAATTATAGAAAAGGACAAAATTTTTAAAACCACCCTGACTCTATCCTGTGTGCCTCTTCCATTATCTGCCTCTTTGGGCACAGAGAGATCATGGAGTACAGGGGACTCTGGGCAGGCTCTCTCCCTAGTGCTGCGCTTACCCAGCCCAGCCTTCCACCACCCCATGTCACATGATGGATGTGCTGCAATTTACCGAGCCATTGCAGTTTCTGGTTGTTTCTATTTTTTCCTTTCACCAAGAAGGTTGCAGAAAACATTGGTAGTATGCCACCTGGGTATGGGTGGTCTTTTTCAGTTAAGAAGGCACCTGGAAATGAAGCGGTTGGTTTCTGTTGTGTGGGCTACATTTTATAGACACTCCCAAGTTGCCTTCCAAGGTCACTGTCCCATTTGCGAACAACTGGGAACCTAGGAGAATATTCATTTTCTAATCCTTTCACAACTGACAACCATGACAGCATCTCTCTCTGGAGATAATTTGAGCTCAACAGTTTAGGATCCATTTCTTCTGGAATCCCACCTCACATGCCTTCTGGTACTTCCACATCATCTCCCACTTGTGCACTACCCATCCCTGGCCCCTAATACTTTGTCCTTAGGCAACACCTCTGCCAGCTGCCTGGTTACGTCTCTCCCTCCAGCATGTGGCTCTATCTTTCTGATGAGTAGTCATGTCCTTAAAACATTCCCTCCTGGAATATTTAGAAAATTACTTTATCAGGAGACCCCACTTTGAAGGTCATGTAAGCAGTGAACCATGACTGGGGAGAACATACTCTTTAGTAGGGTCAGTTGAGCAGGGACCTCTAGGAATGCAGCTTTTGCGACTCATCACCCCTGCCAGAGTGGACTTTCCTAGGAGTCGCTCATGCTCCTGTAAGCAGGCAATCCCAATAAGCTCGCTGGCTGACTGCATTAGACTTGGGTGGAATTGTTTCTTCGGTCTTTGTTAGTGCCCCATCTGGGGTGAATATTTGTTCACCCCCCTCCAGGAAAAGTCATGGAACACTTTCTATACACCAAGTACAGGAACTGGGACCCCACGGGACAGACGGGAATCTCTGAAGATTACATCCGAGTGTGTATGAGGAGAGGAGGTGAGATCAGTGCTGTGGCAGATACCTAGACACACTAAGAAGGACAGAGGAGGAGGGAAGGACCAGAGATGGAGGAGGGTAGAGCTGCTGAGACGGCTCAGTGGGTGAAGGCATTTGCTATCAAGTCTGCCAACCTTAGTGTGATACCCAGTACCCACATGGTGGAAGAAGGGAACAGACTCCTGCGTGAGCGCGCGCGCATGCACACACACACACACACACACACACACACACACACACACACACACACACACACACACAAATACTTCAGGATGTCTTGTCCATGAGGGTGACTTTCGGGCTGATAACTTGAAGGCTGAGGGAGGAAAGGGAAGATCACGTGGAGAAAGGCATCACAGGTGTAGCACCTGTTGGGCATGGGTGTCAGCTCCCGGGATCCCTGGAGAGGTCCTTGGTCAGTGAGGATGTGGCTGTCGCTGGAGAGGATGTGTAAGGAGGTCAAGGAGGTCAGGAGAAGCTTGGAAGGTCTTTAGCGTCTATGAGCTGGGAGTCACCAGAGTCACCCAGGAATGAAGCCATGTTCTGACCCGGCTCTGGTTCTGAGAACAGACTATAAGGAGACCGCTGTGGTCACAAAGATCTCTGGCTGGAAGCCATGACACAACTCAGCAGAGAGTGATGGGGACTGGACATAAATGGAGGAGGAGAGAGGTTGATAGGGTGAAGGATTGACTTATGGACATGTGCTGAGGACAAGGACCATGGGATGGATTGACAGGCCTGACAGTAGGTACAGTGGAGGGAGGCCTGAGACATGAGTGACAGCAGAACTGGAGCAGTGAGGACCTGGGACAGGGATGCTGATGTCATCAGTATCTAGATCTGGTCTACAGTTAGAAGGGCTCCTGCCTTCTTCCTTCTAAATTCTAGAACATGATTTCTACCCACTGGTTTGGTGTCTCTTAATAATCCAACGTCCTACACTTCTCTTCTCCAATTTCCTCCTTTCAGAATCAAACATTAAAGTACAAATTAATGGTGGGTTTTTTGTTGTTGTTTGTTTTTTGTTTTGTTTGTTTGTTTCTGAGACAGCATTTCTCTGTGTAGCCTTGACTGTCCTGGAACTCGCTCTGTAGACCAGGCTGGCCTCAAACTCAGAGGTCTGCCTGCCTCTGCCTCCTGAGTGCTGGGATTAAAGATGTATGATACCATTGCCCAGCTAACTCATAGTTCTTCACCTAGGCACCTTTGCCAACTGCTTGATGTCAAGGGCAAAACAGACCCAACTTTCTTGTTATACACCATCCTCTACCAGCCCGAACTGCTTACCAGTCCTCAGATGCTCTGAGAGACCCCCCCACACACACACCTTTCCTAATGACTGTCTCCAGAGTAAGTCCTTGTTATGTGTGCTTTTCTCATTAGACTCACACCAATGGGGGGCGGGGGTTCATATTCTCCTTTACCAACAAGGAACATGAGGCTCATAAAGGAAAACCAACTTGATTTTGACTTTGTCTATAAGTCTATGAGGAGTAGAGACTGTGTCAAAACTAGGTTAGCTCAACATCCGGGCCCCTTGTGCTTTGCCTCTGCTAATGCTGTCTCCCTGGCAGTAGAGAAGGCCTTATGAGCAGATTCTACACAATATTAAATATCTAAACTTGGAAGATTCACGGGTGTTGTGGAATATTTCACTGTGTAAAGATGTGTTGCGTTTGTTTATGCTGTGGAATATTACTTCAATTGTGTAAAGGTGTGTGACATTTGTTTATGATGCATCTGTTTAATGATGTAAGGATGTGTGTTTAACTATGTAAAGATGTGATACATTTGTTTCACCTGGTCTGCCTAAGGCACCTGATTGATCTAATAAAAAGCCGAATGGCCAATAGTTAGGCAGAAAAAGGATAGGTGGGGCTGGGGGGCAGAGAGAATAAATAGGAGGAGAAATCTAGGCTTGGGAGAGAAGAGAAAATGAGATGATAATGATGATGATGAGGAGGAGGATGAGGAGGAGGAGGAGAGAACAAGGGAAACACCCAGGGCCAGAAGCCAGGCAGCTACCACCAACCAGACACAAGAAGCAGTGAAAGTAAGATATACAGAAGGAAAGAAAATTAAAAGGCTCTGAGTCAAAAGGTAGATAAACAGAAACAGGGTAATTTAAGTTAAAAGAGCTAACCAGAGATGAGTCTAAGCTACGCTGAGCATTCACAACTAAAAGTCTCCGTGTCCTGATTTGAGAGCTGGTTGGTGGCCCAAAAGAGAGAGAAAGCCTGGTGCACACAGGGCTGTAGAGAGGATTAGAGTGTGTCAGGTCTAATGTGGGAGGTGGAGTTACTGCTTTCTAAGTTATTGTTCAGGACACTGGAAAACTCTGCCAATAGACAGTGATGGGTCTATGATATTGCGATCTGTAATGAATGTCACCACATGCTGCTGCTATGGACTGAATTGTGCTTTTCCTATTTTTTTTTTTTTTTTGGTTTTTCGAGACAGGGTTTCTCTGTGTAGCTTTGCGCCTTTCCTGGAACTCGCTTTGGAGACCAGGCTGGCCTCGAACTCACAGAGATCCGCCTGCCTCTGCCTCCCGAGTGCTGGGATTAAAGGCGTGCGCCACCACCGCCCGGCCGCTTTTCCTATTTTGTATGTTGAAAGTCCTAACTCCCTCTGACCATGCTTGGAGACAGGGCCTTTAGGACATAACTAAGGTGAAATGAAGTCATTGTGGGGTGGGGGGCTGGTTTGACAGGATTAGAGTTTCTTATTCTTTGTGCATTGACCTAAGTAGCTAAAAGCACATGAAGTTTAATGTGTCCACAACCGAATGTGATCATCCAAATTGTGGCCCCCGGTTGGTGCTTCCCAGTTTGGTAGACAGCATTGCCATCCATCAGCTCTGCTGCTAGGCAGACGTGGCTAAATGCTGGTGGCACCCTCCCTACCCTTGCCTACCCAGTCTACTGTCCTAGGGAGGTCACTGCTGTTACTTGGCATAACTTCCCTTTATGGCTGTCTTGACCCAAGATGCTCTCATTACAACCTTGGACCACCATCAAAGCCCTTCTGCTGTCTCTCTCCCTTCTGCTCTTGACCCTCCAGCTTGGGACCCTCAGAGCAGCTGATGTTTCATTTCCCTGCCTGGAGCTCTCAGGGTGCGCCTGGAGCTCTTGCTCCTTCTGGCCTAACCTCCATCAGTTCAACATCTCAACACTTATTCCTACCACCGGTTTCTGAAAGCGTCAGGTCTTCTGCCCGGAATGCCCTGGCCTCTCTTTACCTGGCCAATCTCTATTCATTTATTAAAACGCAAATGTATCCTCAGTCCCCTCCAATTTACCGGCACTCTAACAGGCACTTAGGAAATGCTTTTGCTAAAAAGAACCAATTTATCTCTTGGTTGTACAAGATAACTCAGAGTGGGATGAAAGTCTGCCATCTCTGCCTTCACTTTGTGTCTGTCTCGTTTATTCTGGGTCACTTGATTGCTTAACGTGGCTATCGCTCAAGGAGTCTTCCTGAACACTGGGGATGCTCAATCAATCAGGATGGCTGGAGTATATGAGCATCTCACCTCCTGCACCAATTCCACTTTAATTGTTTTTGTTGTTTGTTTTTTGAGACAGGGTTTCTCTGTGTAGCCCTGACTGTCCTGGAACTCATTCTGTAGACCAGGCTGGCTTGAAACTCAGATCTACCTGCCTCTGCCTCCTAAGTGCTGGGATTAAAGGCGTGTGCCATCACCGGGCCCTTTCTCCACTTAATCCTAAAATGTAGGCAGCACCCCAGGGATGGATTTGGGCTCATTGTGCCCTTTGTCCCTTCCTCCTTTCAGTGTGCAACATTAATGACATTTCTCTGCTTCTGTAGGCTTATCTATTTAAGTATCATATTGGGGTGGTGTGATGGCTATTCTCGGTTGTCAACTTGACCATATCTGGAATGAAATGGAGGGCACATTTGTGATCCAGATCTTGAGTCAGGAAGGGAGCATGCCTTTGATCCGGATCTTGAGGCGGGATGACACACCTTTAATCTGGGCCACACCTTCTGCTGGAAAGCCTATATAAGGACACTAGAAGAAGGAAGGGGTTGTTTATTCTTCGCCTGCTTGTCCTTGTCAGCACATCCATTGAGCCTACTTCGGGATTCCAGCTGAGACACCCAGCCTCAGGGGGGACTGAGCAACTACTGGATTCTTGGACTTTCCATCCACAACTAGCTATTGTTGGGCTGCAGCCTGTAAGTCATTCCAACAAATACATATTTTGTAAGTTCTGTGACTCTAGAGAACAACAAATATATATTCTATTAGTTCTGTGACTAACACAGGTGGTGGCTGAGTTTGGTCTCTTGGGACTTTTGCCCTAAAATTCTGGTGGCTCCGCTGTGAGCAGGTTCCCATGCAGCCTCTAGTCTGTCAGGGTTTAGGCATGACTCTGAGTAATCAATGCTCTCCTGCACACATCCTGTTCAACGGTGAGCCCATCTGCCTGAGTCCAGGCACACAGATGTTTAACACAGGCCTTGCCGCATAAATGAACAAGCAGGGGATAGAATCTCAGCCTTGTCACTTTGCAGCCATTTGACTTGCAAAGGACACTTAGTATTTCTGACCCTAATTTTCCCAAATTGTAATGTGGGATTAGGTGCTGTGTGTGTGTGTGTGTGTGTGTGTGTGTGTGTGTGTGTGTGTGTATTTTGCCTGGTAACACTCAGGGTGCCCACAGATCATGTAGTGGGAATCAGAGGGAGGTGCTAAGTCATCTTATGAAGGCTTCCTGGGGAAGGCAGCACTTGCCTGGGGTCTGAGGCAGGAAGGCCTAGGTAGAAGACTCAGCCTGAGTCCGGGAGGCTGAGTCTCAAAAAGGGGCACTCAGCAGGGTGTCCCACCTTGCAGACCCTCCAGTCGGTAGGTACGGTGCTCCACGGACAGGCCCACTGCGCTGTAGGGCCCGTAGCGCAAGGTCACTAAGGCGTTCTTGGGCATGGTGCTTCTTCCTGGCTGCTGGAGGCTGTCAAGGACTCCAAACAACACCTGCTGCTAGGCAACTACTCTGAGGCCCTTCCGGCCCCCAGAGGGGTGGGCGTGGCCATGCGCTGGGCGGGGCTAAGGCTTCCTTGTCCCAAGTCCCCAGGCCTAGGACAGTTGCTGTACAGCCTCATAAACTAACTCAGTTTCCACCTGCTGCGGTAAGTGCTGTGTGGTACGTGCTGTGCTAAGTACTAGCGGTGAATGGGTGAATGACTAACTAACGCTGACTAGCTATGGAAAGCACGTGTCTGGCTGCGTTTTCCAAAGTTTCTTCCTTTTCCCAGTAACCATTGCTCAAGGTGAGTTGCCGCCTGTGGTTTTGCTGAGGCTCGGGAGCCTTGCCAGGTGGCGCAGGAAAGTAGAGTGGATGGGAAACTGCGTTTTCTCTACTCTCTGTTCTGTGTTTGATTGATTGATTATACATACACACAAATAGACATAGCTTTGTTTTGTTGAAGCCTCCCAAACGCTGGGATTACAGGCATGTGCCACCACATGTGCTGATAAGTTTTCAATTAGTCCATTTCCGCTCTGTTTGGAAGTAGTTTCCATTCCTTGCTAGTTAACCTGTTTGGCTGAGACAAACCTAGATTCACCAAACTCTCATCCTGGGGTTGGGATAAGGACTCAAAAGGGTCTCTGTCTGTCTGTCTGTCTCTCTCCCTCCCTCCCTTTTGCCCTCTTACTACTACTACTACTACTACTACTATTACTACTACTACTACTACACACACACACACACACACACACACACACACACACACACACACACACACACACACACGCCCCAGGCACAGACAACCCAGGGAGAAACTGGAAGTCCCATAATCCAGAGACCCCACTACAGGGAGGAAGCTGGATTCCTGGACGTAGCCTCAGCAGCCTGCTTTATTCTGGGGGAGGAAGAAGGAAGCATTTCCTCTACAGTCCTGAGATTCAGGGGTGAGTTGTTGTTTTTTTTCTTTTTTTTTTTTTCACAGCAGTTAGCCAGTCCTAACAATCACCTTCTTGTGAGTGCAACACACATTTATAAAAATCAACATGGTTGATATTTTTATACTCATTATGAAAAGTGCAAGGATTAAAAACTCCCATTAATTCTTCTCCCAACATATGCTACTGTTGTGCATTAATATTAATTCTCTCCACGTGCACAGTCTGCTCTTCTGTGACACATACTGGTTGATCCGTATTGCCAGTAGACGTATGACTTTCGGAGGGCACAAAGAATTTCCCCTAGTACTCGGCTTCACATTGCCAATGCAAGACATAACTTTCACCTTAATAGGAAGAGTTGATTCTGAGCCAAATACCAGTAACCATGGCCCAGAGGCACGAATTCAGATTGCCCCAAATATAACGTGTTTTGACATAGACGTCGTCTTATGAACTTTTTTATAATCATAAAACAAAAAAAGTCATAATTCAAAGCATTTACCAAATACATTGGTGGGCACAGTGGGTATACAAGCTACAGCAAGGCGGGGTAACTCAGCAACAGGCTTCAGACATAGTCTGATGATATTTTAGCTGTGGGGTTGTGGAAGCTAATGGTCTGTTAATATACTCCAAAGGTTTTACATAATAGCTGAAAAGATGTTGGGTCAGACAGGAAAGTTAGCAATGGGTGAATATTAAGGGGACTAACAATAACCCAAGATAATTTGGGCTCTGGATCTGAACATTACAAGCACGAAATCAAATCAACCAATCAGCCATGCAGAATCTTTCATATGGGTGTGGCTTTTTCTGGGAACTTCAGTTTACAGCACCACTGAATAGTAGAAAGGGAGTCACAACACGGAGGAGCACAGCCAACTACAGGGAGAGAAAGGCAGAGCCCTACATGACATCAGTGCTCTTCATCCTAATCAGTGTGGCCTCATGCCTTTCGGAAGGACCCAATTGTGCTGGCTAGTTTTATGTCAACTTGATACAAGCTGTAGTTATCTGAGAAGGTGGGGAGGGGAGAACCTCAATTGAGAAAATGCCTAGAGAAAATCTGGTTGTAAGCAGGCAAGCCTGTAGGGCATTGCCTTAATTAGTGATTGATGGGGAAGGGCCCAGCCCATTGTGAGTGATGTCATCCCTGGGCTGGTAGTCTTGAGTTCTAAAAGAAAGTAGGTTGAGCAAGCCACAAGGAGCAAGCCAGTAAACAGCACCCTTCCATAGCCTCTGCATCAGCTCCTACCTCCAGGTTCCTGCCCTGTTTGAGTTCCTGTCCTGACTTCCTTCAATGATGAACGGCAATGTGGAAGTGTAAGCCAAATAAACCCTTTCCTCCCCAAGTTGCTTTTGGTCATGGTGTTTCATCACAGCAGTAGTAACCCTAACTAAGACACTGATGTTTGGTTTTCTCTGAACTTGGTGCACTTTTAGAAGACAAAATCTACTCCTCACTGAAGTACTACTGATTGGATGATTAACTTTGTTAAAAATGTTTGTAAGTACTTTCTTCTTGGTTTTGATACTAATCTGTTTTCATATTTCACCTCCTTGTCGCTGTGTGTGCCTATTTGTATGTGTGTGTGTGCTGTGGCATGCATGTGGAGGTCAGAGGACAACTTGTGGCACTCGTCTCTCTCTATGTGGGTCCCAGGGCTTGAACTGAGGTCATCAGCCTTGGTGCCCAGAGCCTGGATTCACCACGTCTGCTTATCAGCCCACTATAGTGAGCTTCTTGCTTTTTTGTTTGTTTGTTTGTTTGTTTGTTTTGAGATGCAGTTTCTCTATATAACCCTGGCTGTCCTGGAACTTGCTATATAGATTAGGCTGGCCTCAAACTCACCTCTACCTTCTGAGTGCTGGCATTAGAAGTGTGTGCCACCATGCCTGGCATTACCTTGGATCTAGATACAGAGTCTCTCACTGAACCTAGAGTTTACTGATTTGGCTAGACTGGTGTCTTAGGGGTTTCTATTACTGTGAAGAGACACCATGACCACAGCAACTCTTATAAGGGAAAACATTTAACTGAGGCTGGCTTACAGTTCAGAGGTTTAGCCCATTATCATCACGTGGGGGAAGCATGGTGGCATGCAGGCAGACGTGATGCTGGAGAAGGAGCTGAGAGTTATACATCTGAATCTGCAGACATCAGGAAGAGAGAGTGACACTGGACCTGGCTTGAGCATTTGAAACCCTAAAGCCCACCCCCAGTGACACATTTCCCCCAACAAGGCCACACCTACTCCAACAAGGCCACACCTCCCAATGCTACTCCTTAAGCATTCATATATATGAGCCTATGGGGGCCAATATTATTTAAACCACCACAACTGGCTTGTTGGGCAAGTTTCTAGAAACCTTTTGTCTCTGCACCCCACCCCACCCCCAAGTGCCCAGGGTTGAGGTTATAGATGTGAGCGTCCACATTTAGCTTTTACACGGGCACTGGAGATATGAACTCAGTTTCTTGTGCTTGCATAGCAAGTACTTGGCCCACTGAACCATGTTCCCAGCCCCTAAACCATGTCTTTTCAATGCTGAGTTTATTTCTGGAATATAACATAAATTTACATAAGCTACCTTGATCTTCTTCGGTATTTTTGATAATGTGTTTGTAGGTCCTTTTGGGACATCTATGTAAACAGTCATACAGTTTGAAAACAGTTACAGCTGTATTTCCTTCATTGAACCTTTCCTTTTTCCTTCTTTTTATCGTATATCACTGTCTAGAAACTCTGCCACAAAGTCGAATAGAATGGTTATTATATATATTTTCTCTTTATTCTGAGCTTGAGATGTTATCCTCTAATCTTAATTTTTCCTCTTTGATTCTGCAGTTATAGTCTCACATGGAACAGTTCTAATTCCGGGGAAGACTGGCCTTTCATATGTAAATTACCGTAACTCTTATTTCTGGATAACAACTTGATTTGTCCTATTACCTAGGTATTTTCTACATTCCAGTTTGTGGAAATAAATGGAAGATAATAAGGCTATCCTACTTAAAAAAAATTTTAACAAAGTTATATTTTCCACAGGTTCAAAGTATTATTAGTAATAGGGGCAGAAATAAAAGTCCAAATATGTGAGAAAACAGGACTCCATAGATTTTGTTTGCATGACCAAATCTCATTCATTATTTTATATCAGAAAACGAAATGGGATCCAACCACTCTCAGCTTTCTGGAGGTGGAGGTAGGAGAATCAGAAGATCAAGTTCATCCTCAACCTAGGTAACAGGTTCAAGGCTGGTCTGGGCTACGTGAGGCCCTGTCGTCACAAAAACAAACAAAAGAAAAAAGAAAAAAAAAGAGAAAAGGAAGAATAAAGGGAACTGTGACTCCAATGGAGTTGTTTTGTAACACTGTTCATTTACTTTTCATTGGAAAAACATAATGTTGTTTAGTTTTTTTTTTCTAATCCAAACTAACTGCATGATGGGGCACCTTGAAGACTCAATAAGGAAGTATGGGTTCTTAAACTCTGGTCTCCTAGGTTACAAATTTTCTCTGTTCTGAAATAACAATTTTCATGTCCCATTTTTGAACATTAATTATTTTTAAAGTGTGTCTTTTAAAATTATTTTCAGCAGATTGGGTTTGTCCTAAAATTCGCAGGCCAGTGCCTATACTCCCAGAGAAGTTTCTTGATTCTAGCATTTGGCCAATTTTTATTAAAAACAAACTGACAACAAAAACATCATCATAAATGTTTTTGCCATTGGATACTGTTTGTACATAATTTGAACAAAAAGTGTCAACCTAAATCTTGGGTAGTCCTGACAAGGGTCAAAGTTACTCTAAAGAAGGCGTAAGTTTTTACACTATGGAGCTGTCTAGAGGTTTTAATTTGTTCTATCTTAACATTTTTAGTGTCAGTAGCAATATAGTAAACCAATAGGTCAGACCCAGTTAATATTCTTTCTTTGGGGGCACTGGGGAAATATAGCTCTGTTGGGAAAGTGCTTGGAATGCAAGTCTGAGGACCGGAGTTCAAGCCTCAGCACCCACATAAAAAAGCCAGGCAAGTCTGAGGACCGGAGTTCAAGCCTCAGCACCCACATAAAGCCAGGCGTGATAGTGTGCACTTACGTTCCAGCATGGGAAGACAGAGACAGGAGGATCGTCCAGAGTCTAGACTCGGTTAGAATGGTAGCCAGCCATCTTAGTCTAATGAGTGAGATTCTGGTCCCTCCCAGTGAGAGACATGCATATACACACATGCAAATCCAATATATATTAAGTTCTTTTGTTCTTATCTGTAAGAATTTGGATCTCAAATAAAGATATGATCTACAGCCATCCCAGACTAAACCCACCCAATTTCATCTGAGAGAAAGGTACCCCAAAATACAAAGCTCTTTTTAGAAGATTTTCAATAGGCCTCTATGGGACTGGAACAATGTCTTAGCAGTTAAGAGTGAGTACTGCCCTTACAGAGGACCCAAGTTTAGTTCCCAGCATCCACATGGGACAGGGTGACCCCAGCCTTTGTGAGCACCTGAAACTCATATGCACATACACCCATACAAACATACATGTACACATATAATTAAAAACAAATCTAAAAACGAAAAGCCTCTGTCCAATTTTTGTTTTGTTTTTTTGAGACAGGATTTCTCTGTGTAGTTTTGGTTCCTGTCCTGGATCTCGCTCTGTAGACCAGGCTGGCCTCAAACTCACAGAGATCTGCCTGGCTTTGCCTCCTGAGTGCTGGGATTAAAGATGTGCGCCACCGCCACCCGGCTTCCTCTGTCCTATTTTTTTGTCTAAAAATTATATTTTCTCCAAATAAGATACTTTATTTTATGAAGGGAGTGAAATTTTTAAATTTTTTTAAGACTAGAAACTTGATTCAAATAAAGTAGAAGGTTTGGGTAAGCTAAGAGTCATAACAAATAATGTGATTAATGTAAGGATGTAATATCATCCTCATTTGTACTTTTATTAAAACTCAAATCATCACTCTCTCTCTCATTTAGAAAAAATAGACTAAGGAATGATTTTTTTCAGATAGTTAAAATATAAAAGGATTTAGGAAACATGCTATAAAAGAGCGGAAGTTAGTAGAGATGTGAGAGGAGCATTGAGTCCCGTTGTGCCCAGCTGGGGTCCTCCACTACAGATCTGAAGTGGTGGAAATAAGCCTCACTGAGGCCCCCTGAGGTTCACATGGGTATGCCCGCAGGACAAGGGGGCACAAGTCTGAGGTGAGAAACACAAACCTAAGCTTTGTCTCTTGGAGTTTTGCAACACAAGGGTTAGAAGTGGCTCTTGTGTCTCTCTTTACTGTGGCTGAACAGAATCTTCAATCTGGTATCTTTTTCAAAGTCCCTGTAACCAATTCTGAACTTTTAGCTATCATTTGAAAAATACCGTCCAATGCCTCATGCAGTCATTCCGTTTTGATAGGATGCCCAGCGATGATTTTATAAAGAGATAAACTGATGTTTTCCACGTGACATAGATCTTAGTCTGAAGAGCCAAAGGCAGCCTCTTTGGCTAAGGAAGCTGAAGCGTGGTTGATTTTGACAATTTCTTTTCATGTCATTTGTTTAACAACTTACCCAGAGGACTGACGATCGTAGGCACAGTGAAAATTCTGCACAATAGGTCAACTTTTAGATTGAAATGTTTGTCCATAAATATAAGTTTCATGATTGTTTAACAAGAATGCTTCCAAAAGGAATAATTTTTTTCTAACATATTTTTCCTTCCTACTGACAAGGTGGTGGTTTTCTGAGAAGAAAAGACTTTACCCCAATAGGAAACTAAACTATTCCAAACTAGTTTTACCACACTTGTGTATTTTGTTAGTCTTTTCAAATAGCCTAATTTTTCTTTCTCTTTTCTACTGTGTTTTGTTTTCTGTTTCTTTGGTAACTGATTTTTGTCTTTAATCTTTTCTCTTCTTCTTTGGGGTCACTGGTTGGTTCCTTCTAACTGATTCTAAAACCCTTTACTTTTTATTGGTTTTCTTTTTAAGACAGGGTCTCATGGTGGTGCTCTGCCTAGCCTGAATGCACTGTGTAGCCTAGACTGGCCTTCAATCTGATCCTCCTGTCTCAGATTCCCAAGTGCTGGGACTATAGGCACAGGCCCCCAGGTCCAGCTTTTCCCTTTTTGTTTCAAAGTTATATTTAGCTCACCAATTCTTTTATCATATCCTTTTCTGATGTATTTTGAAGTATTTGCCTGTGAAAATTTTTGCCATATCCCAAAGGTTTCGATATTAGGTACCTTTAAATGAATTTCATTTACTCCTTTACAACTTCATACACATCTTTAACACGCTTTGAGTGTATTCCCACTCAGCCTCTCTGCTCCCACTGAACCCCTTTTCCTCCTTTCCAATGTGTGTTCCTCCCTCGTTCTTGTCTTTTTGTTTGTTATTGTTTTTTTACCTCCTGTATTTAATTACAGTTGCCTTCATGAGCATGTATGGGAGATTATTTACTTGATCAAGAGAAATTTACCTGTGGCTCTACCACTGGGGAATATGACTCCTTCAGCCCCGTCAACCGTTAAGTTCCTACAGCTCCATGGATCCCTCTCAGTCTGTGAAGGAATGTTGATAGGCCCAGTCTTACGAAGGTCTTATGCAGGTAACCACTGCTGCTATGAGTTCATGGGTACAATAGCTGGAAGCATCTTCCCTGGTTGGCTAGCTTTCACAGTGCCGTGTTTAGAAAATAGTATGGCTCTTACATTCTTCCCATATCCTCTTCCACAATATTCCTTGGAGGAAGTGATATAGTTACCCGATTTATGGCCAAGCACTCAATAGTTACTTATTCTCGGCATCAACTCCAAACAGAAGCTTCTCTGACCACTTCAGAGAGTGGCACTAAACTATGCATATAAAAACTGGAAGGCAGCGTGGTATCATATCCACTTAGCAAAACAATAGAGTAGGTTCCCATCTTAGGGTCTATGACCTTCCTGGCCATGGTTTGTGACTAGGTTTCTAGTACCAGACATGAATTCCTCTTGTGGAGAGAGCCTCAGATCCAACAATAAAGTGATTGGACACTCCCATGTCAGCCATGCCACTATTACGTCAATGAGCACATTTGTCTGACAAATTGGTACTGTATAGTGCACAGGGTTCATAGCTAGGTAAGACCGTTAATGCCTTTTCTCACCCAGCAGACTATATAGAGCGTTCCAACAGTATGAAAGCTAGCCAGCAGGGAGCACAATTCCAGCTCGTTTTCAGCTTGATTTATTGGTCTCCTGAGACCAAATCAAGGGGTGTCTTCAATATCGGGGTCTTATCATCTAGTTCTGGTTGGTAACCAAGAACAATGGTAATGGCCTGTATGTTTTGAGGTGTGGTGTGTGTGTGTGTGTGTGTGTGTCTCATAATAAGGTATCCTACACTTTGGCCCCAGACATTCCGGGAACAGCATTGCTATGTGGTGTCTTTAGCATTCTTTAAGTATTTTAAAGTTTATGTTATCTTCTTTTCTTTGACCCAGGAGTTTTAGAATTGTGTATGAGATTCTGGAATATTCTCAGTCATTTCTCATTGACTAGTGCTTTCCCACATTCTGTCTGACATGTCCCTGTGCTGGCTCTGGTTTTGTCAACTCCACAGAAGCCAGAGTCATCGGGAAGAGGGAGCCTCAGCTGAGGAGTTGCCTCTGTCAGATTGGCCTGTGGACAAGTTCATGGGGACATTTTCTTGATCAATAATTCATATAGGAGGGTCTCACCCACTGTGGTGGTCCTGGATTGCATAAAAATGCAGACTGAGTAAGCCATGAGAGCAAGCCAGTAAGCAGCATCCCTCCGTGGTCCGTGCTTCAGCTCCTGCCTCCAGGTTCCTTCCTTGAGTACCTGCTCTTCTCTCAGTGATGGACTGTGATGGAGAGGTGTAAGCCAAAGAAATCTTTTCCTCCCTAAGTTGCCTTTGGCCTTGATCTTTATCACAGCAACAGGAAACAAACTGAGATGCTTCCCCTGCGACTCTTACATGTACGTCTGAGTTTCGTATTTTGTCTTCCTTCAACAGTGTCTTTAGCAATACTAGACATCTGTTTATTGGTTTCTCTGAGGTGTCTATTATCTGAAGCTGCTGTGGTACTGGCTCCTCTTTACTTCTCTGCTGCTCTCCTGTGGTGCACATCATTTCCTAACTTTGTATTTCTGACTGTGAGCTCATCTGCAATAGACTGTTTCCCACTGTGGGTGTTTGATGTGTCCAAGGTGGAAAGTGGTTTTATATTGTATCAGGCCTTATTGTATCAGGCCAATTTGGCCTTTTAAAATGATCATGTAAATTCAGATTTCTCGTCTTCACATGGTAAAGTTTGTGGTTTTGATTTCTCATTCATTTCTTCCCTCTACATCTACTACCTTGAGTAGATGACAGACTTTCTTGGCCTTGTCCGGGGCGGGAAGGGGGCTCATGGGAAGATTTTTTCTAGTTCTTTTCACAGGATGAAGATGCCTCTGGAAATTGGTTTTGTGCTGGACATTAAGTGGTTCTTCCACCCTCCATGGGCTTGTGCATTCTGTCAACCCCAAGGGATGGTGTGCTGGATGGGCCAGTGGGGTCATGGGCTGCCTAGTTTTAAATGTCAACTAGTCACCACCTAGAATCACCTGGGAAGGGAGTCTCAGTTGAGGGATTATGTCGATCAGGTGAGCCTGTTGGCTTGTTCTAGGAATTGCCTTGACTGTTGATGGCAAGACTCACCCTGATTGTGAGCAGCACCATTTCATGGGCTGTGCCCTGAACTGTGTAAGAGTGAAGAAAGCCAGGTGACATCGACGGTGCTCAGTAGGGGTCCATGTGCATCTTCTCTGTCTGCTCCTGGCTGTGGATATGGTGCTTGAAGTTCCTGTCTCCTGACTTCTCAGCCATACTGGACTGCAGCCTGGAACTGTAAGCCAAATAAACCCTTCCCTCCTGCAGGCTGCTCTTGGACAGGGTATTTCACCACAGCAACAGAAGTGAAGCCAGGACAGACCTGTCGTGTGTAAACTTGTAGCTCCTGCTAACTATGGGTGCCCTTCCTTCTGAAATGCACTTATTTTCTTTCTTTCTTTCTTTCTTTCTTTCTTTCTTTCTTTCTTTCTTTCTTTCTTTCTTTCTTTCTTTCTTCCTTCCTTCCTTCCTTCCTTCCTTCCTTCCTTCCTTCCTTCCTTCCTTCCTTCCTTTCTTTCTTTCTTTCTTCTTTTTTTTTGAGACAGGCTCTCTTTATATAACCCTGGCTGTCTTGGAACTTGCTTTGTAGACCAGGGTGGCCTAGAACTCACAGAAATCTCCCTGCTTCTGCTTCCCAAGTGCTGGAATTTTTTTTTTTAATCTTCTGAATGTCAGTACATAGCTTAAATATTTTCCTTTAAGTATATGTTTTCATAGTTGGAGGAGCCCTTCTGCATCAACTCGGCCTGCCATACCACTCCTTCTTAATTAGAAATAGAGAGCATAGACAGAACACTGGGGCCCATGACATAAGGGACAGAGGCAGGAACAGAAATCCTTTCAAGAGATGGAAGGGACACACGATGGGAGTGGAACCGAGAGAGAGTCGGTTTAGAAAGGTCTTTGTGTCTGGTGGGAGGCCAGCTCTTCCCTGGGGGAGCACTGTACTCACCCTACATGTGTAAAGGGATTTCTGAAAGGGAAACTCGGGGAAATAAATAAATAAATAAATAAATAAATAAATAAATAAATAAATAAATAAATAAACAAATAAACAAACACACACACACACACACACAGTGACTAGGATGAACTGACAAGAGAATGGCTGCTGGTATTTCCCTCTAAGGAGACTGCTGCTCCAGAATCATTTGGAGACTGCTGCCCCAGAATCATTTGGAAACTGCTGGTTGCTCTTGTGCCATTCAGAGGGATTCTCCCCGCCACCTTCTCTGGATATTAACATCCACCCAATGGAAAGGAGGCATAATTTTATATTGTCTTTACTTCCTGTTCTCTGTGTTATCTGTATTTTCACATCTGGTTGTTTGAAGGCCATCTGCCATATGTATGATAGATAAGAACAAATCACATTACTTTCATCCTCTTCTCCATGCTGGAATATTCTAAGCCATTCTCTCTTTGAAAAGTGGCTTTCCCACATCCTGACTCCCTAACCAGCACACCCCAGTGTTCCGCATCCAAAGCCCTGGTTTTCCCATTTGGAAGACTCTCCATTCTGGCACTATGGATTGCTCACTTGTGGAGAGGTCTTGCAGCCTGGACCAGTGTGACCATGTATTTGTGAGCCTGTAACAAGAATGCTAGATCTTTACATTGTTTTCCTTCTATTTTCAAACAATGGCCATCTCATATCATCTTGTCCCAAACCTCAGAGATAAGTAGTGTTGTTCTCAACATTCCCACATTATAGGTAAGGATTCTATGGCCTTGAAAGGCAATAAGGCTCCCCAGGAACCATAACAACTTTGGAGTACCACTGGGCTTGTTAGCCAGGCATCTGGCTTCTGAGCCTGGCGGTTTTATCTCTACTTTATGCTGCCTACATATGTTTGGACAGGCTTACAGGCAGCACCCATCTCTATACTGAGTTCCTGTCAATCAATTAAAATGTCACATGGAACCTATGCTTCTCTTCAATCACAATATGGCCTGCCATATACACTAACAGAGACTTAGTTTCCTCCTTCCTTTTCTTTCATGGCCCAGTATCTTTTATTTTAGATGCAGAATCTGCTTATGTTGCCCAGGTTGGCTTCAAACTCCTGACTTCACGTGATGTTCTAGCCTCACCCTCAGACCCTGGTGCTGTCATAGACATAGGCCATTGAGCTGTGAATTTGTATCATCTGTCAGCAGGAACAATGATATCATCATCTTTCTTGGCATTACATTTTATTGAATACCGTCTTACAGTCCTTAAATATCTTGAATAGAATATTTTCAATATACTGCTCTTTATTCATACATGTATTTCTTTAAAGCACAGAACTATAAATTAAAATGTACATATTGCCATAAATCTAGAGCTATATTATAAAAATAGAACCCAAACGTCAACTTCATATGTAATTTGGCAATTTAGCAGTACGATAAGGTGGCCACACTTAGGATGCGTCATTGCTTCAAACAGCTGTCTCATTTTCCATCTCTTTAGGGACACACTGGACAGTCTCTCTTCCCAGGGTCCCCACAGAGCAGCCTGTGGCCATGGCTCAGTGTCGCCTTTGCATAAAGATGAGTACGCTTTGTTCTTGGAGGGGGAAGGCCAGCTTCCAGTCTCTTCCTAAGGGAGGAGGTGTTCCCTCCAGCCAAGGGTCTGCCACTCATGAGTCTTGACACCCTCACAGTGCGTGGTTTGATATATCCAATAAATACAGTGAATTCCTTTTCTGATAGAGGATTGGTTCTTCCAGATCAGTGTAAATAGTTTACAAGAAAAATCACTCAATGCCAGTGGGGTATTATCATCCCAAGCGGGCACCACTGCTCAGCTACCATGCAGCCCTTCACCCACAACCCAACCTTTAATCTTCACAGCCCAGAAACCTAGTTCCCTCCATTATCAAATGAAGAGACTTGTTTTTTTCTTTCTGAATATCTGGATGAGATGATCTGAACTCAAGGAAGACCGCTGTGGAAGATGAAAGCAATGTCTTTGAGGGTGTGGGCCGCGCTGTATTTTAATGGAACTTGGGCTGTATGTGTGTGGAGGGACAGCGGCAGGTAATGATCCAGAGCTAGCCTCTGCCTTCATGACTTATTTGGGTCCACCTCATCATGTGATGAGGTGACTCATCCTTTTATGAGGCAGAACTACTATGTGTACCACTGGGTGCTGCTGGGAAAGAAGCATAACTGTTAAGTTTTTGAAGATCCTAGAGCATGGTCCCAGTTCACCCAGGCTGCTTGCAAGCTAGGCTAGTCTCATTTCCAGTTGTAAAGGCCAGGGGCCGCCTTGATAAATAATGAGGGACTCTTTCTCCTAACATGCCAGCTTTGTGTGATGCCTCCCCACAGAGTCTGTGGGTTGGGCCCATAAGGATTGGGGAGCAACAAAAAGCTGGGGTGGGGGATGGGAGCAGGGCTTGGCAGGGTTTGGCTCCTGCAGGAGATCAGGCTAGCGGCAGGAGTCAAGATTGTTTGCCCGGGTTGGGCCTCTAGCATTTTCCTTTGTTGCTGGTGGCTTGCCCTCAGCGGGCTGCCATGCACTGCAGACCTCTCTCATGTCAACCAGGCTTGCTCCCACAGCTTCCGCAAACTCCACAGAAGAGGTCTCTTTGCAGCTGTGAAAGCTGGAGATGCAGAAGATGATGGCCTCAGGCTGGGGGTTGTAGCAGGCTCCATATCCATTGGGGACCACAGGGCCGTAACAGCAGAACATCTCCATGGTTGTGGGCACCTGGAGAAGAGCATAGGTCAGAAGCAACCTATTCTGACATTCAATCTGGAACCTGCTAGACTGCGGTGGGTGAGTCCCTGTATCCTAAGACCTCCAATGTATTTGTTTCCCTGTCTATCCCTGTCCATCTGGATTTGACCAGATTAGATTGTGTTGGCATGAATGAAAGGGTGTGGCTAGAGTAACAAAGATGAGCCCATCAAGGTGCGTGGTGTCGGGGGGAGAGAGACCCCCAACCCACTCTCCACTGTGCAATTGGTTCTGCTTGTGGAGCTGGAAGCTCCCAGGGCGACCTGCTGCTCCGGCTTGAGCCAAGACTTTCCTTCATCCAGGGGCCATTTGAGGCACTGTGGCAATCAGGCTAATTTACTAAACGGCACCCTGGTGGCACCCAACCATTAGATGGCTTCCCACAGGGAGTAATTTATGAACTGGAGGAAATCTGGCCCATCTTCTCTGTTGATTTCCCCCAGATCCTTAATTACTGTCAGTGCCGCCTGGCTGGGCTGATTTCCTCCCCAAGGCCCACCCATGCACAATTGCGCAGCGCTGGGCACCTCCAAGCCTGCTGTCACCTGGAATCTTAGTCAATCGGCTAAGATGTTTTGAATTTAGAGGGCTGAGGCTTTGCAGTCCAGATCACAAACCAAGACAGTGTGTCACTGAAAGCTCACGCCGCAAATGCCACTTTCCAGCGGGAAAGGACTTAACAACCCACACCCCCAACTCATTTTATCAACTGGTTTTAGGGATAAGTAGAAAGGATTGTTGAGCCAGTGTAGTGTGGGACAGGGTCTGTTTTCAGTCCACAGGTTTCTGGGGCTGTGTTCTTGGGCCTTCAGAAATGACACTGGCCATTTTAATGGGGCAGAACAAGCCATTAGTCTTGCTAATAGACTCACTGCATTGTCAGAGAAATTTGCCGTGCAATGGCTGGAGGCCATAAAGCCATTCCAGAGCACTCTGTGCCCACGGATGGTTTCCTGAAGAATTTATGTTGTAGTATTCTGGTCTCATTTATTCCTGTCTGCGAGCTCACCACCGTAATGACAAAATTAAATTACTGAGTGGGCTTTTATCTTCAAACATAGCTTCGTCGGCCCCCTTCGCGGTCCACGTCCAGCGGTTTGCAGAGAAGGTAACTTCCAGGAGACTGGTGTGTTTAGGTGTGTCCTCCCCTCCCCTGCAGCTTCCCACTAATGAATGTCATTTCTCTGTGGTTGTGGTCCTTTAACACAGTCTGCGTATGTAGAGCACCAGGTCGGAAGTGTTGGGCTGACAATTGATTTTCTGCCATCCGTGGCCTGGCCATTCATTAACATAATCCCCATGACCTAATTGGGGAACCTCCAACCAGGCCTGTCTGGCTTCGGGTCCTAGGGTCCTCTACAGTGGAATACAAGTCCGTGCAGCAGATGGCAAGGCAGTACCGCATAGAACCCCCAGGTGGATGTGTTCACAGCCTGTCTACCTTGGCTAAGGGAGCCTGTGGTCATTCCTACTTAGAAGATAGAGATAGGGGACTATCAATTCCTTAAGAACAGAGTCTGGGGTCGGAGAGATGGCTCAGTGGTTCAGAGAGCTTGTAGCTCTTCCAGAGGTCTCAAGTTTGAATTCCCAGCACCCATATCAGGCATCTAGCTCACAAATGCCTGTAACTTTAGCTCCAGGGCATCCAACACCCTCTTGTGGCTTCTGAGGGCACCAGCAGACACAGAGCATACACTCACATAGGCACATACATGTATACACACATAGAAACACATAAGTAGAGACAAAACTTGTTAAAAGAAAAAAGGAAGAGCCAGGTGGTGGGGTTGAGAGTGAAGAGGATATTGTTTGATGGCACAGTAGGAAGGATATGGTTGACAACAGTAACTTAAATATTTTAAAGTCGCTAGTAGAAAAGATTTTGAATGTTCTCTAAATGACTGAGTTGATAGATATACCAATTAGGCTGATCTGACTGCTACCCATTACATGCAGATAGTTCAGCATACACTGTACCCTGTAAGGATGTATAATTATTTTTGCATAATTAACATATATTAAATATATGCAAATATATTCGTGTGTGTGTGTGTGTGTGTGAGAGAGAGAGAGAGAGAGAGAGAGAGAGAGAGAGAGAGAGAGAAGAGAGTGTTAATAAAAAGCAGAGACAAAGACAGATTCCAAGTTATTATTGTCTTCAGAAACTCCCTGATTCTCCTATGAGGCCCTGGCCCCACACACAGAGGCAGTACCTGGCTGGTGGAGAGGACAAACCGGTTGCTCATCAGGTATGTTTCATCCATGAACATCTCAGGTGGCTCCTTGCACAGGTCCCGGGCCAGCTCCCTCAGTGCCAGCAGGTGGTTGTCAATGGCCATGCCAGTTATGGCCTGGGAGTCAGGAACAAGAAATCAATGAGACTTGCACTCCTCTGTACCTTCTCTCCTGTCTTGTCTCCTCAAGACCAGTGATGACCCCAGCAGTCACGGCTCTTGCTTAAACTTCTCTGGATAGACAGCCTGTGTGAACTCAAGCTGACTGCTCTACTATGCAGCCTCTGCTCCTGGACTCTTGCATACTGCTACACACACAGGCTGTGTCCAGAGAAGGCTGGGGCCTACCTTACCAATGTCTGGGTAAAAGGTAGGTGGACCCATCACCCACTACACAGCTGCACCAGCATGCTATTCTAACAGAAGAATGGGTGAGCCTGCCTATCCCAACACCAGCCTGCTCTGGACAGGCAAAGGGTATTCAGGAGAAGGCTGGCTCATGTGTTGGGTCCAGTCACAGGGGAGGGGTGTCAAAACTGTCAGGGCTAGAATCGCACCATAACTAATTCTTCACCCTCCAGCACAAAGCTGCAACAGGGTTCATCACCCAGTCAGTGCAGTGTGTGGACTCACTTAAATTCGACTCATCATCTCAGAAATTAAGTCAGGAACTAGACGGCTGAGCAAAGCTCTGCTGATGCTAAGGTGAAGAAAGTGCTAGTTGATGATGTGTGTGTGTGTGTGTGTGTGTGTGTGTGTGTGTGTGTGTGTGTGTATGTCTGTCTGTCTCTGTCTCTCTGTCTCTCTCTGTCTCTGTCTCTGTCTCTCTCTGAGATAGTTAAACGCTTCTCAGTAGATGAGGTGAAGGGGGAGGACTCGGGGCCAGAACACTGTTCTAGGTCTCCCCATCTTAAGGCAGCATGGATGGCATCTACACTCTTGTTTGCCTTTTGTTTGTGATCATGTGTTTATTTGGGGCAACTGAGGAAGTGGGGAGACTCGGGGGACTGCTCCTGGCCAGTAACAATAACCCAGTTACCACCAGAGTAATTAAACTTTTGGGGTTCCCCTTATGTATGGTGGCCATTTAGCTGTTCGAGGCCCTTGTGGGAGGGAACTGCCCTTTGCCAGTGAACTTGGCTTGGGTTTACCAGGCACGTATTCACATCTGACAGCTGCTTTCCTTCCTTTAAGAAAAATGCATAAGGATGATGCAGAGGCTCTGGTCTCTCAGACGGCATCTAATTACAGTCTCAAAAGATGTTATAAAACTTCAGCTAACTTTATTCCTAATTAATTTACTTATGTAAGGTGGTGCTGGAGATGGAATCAGGGGCCTCATACATGCTAAACAAGTATTCTACCATGGTGCTATAGCCAGGTCCCATGGTTTGGATTTTATATGCTCTGTTGGGACAGAGAAGACGTACTATAAGCCCTCCCCAATCGTGAACACTCTTGTTTCTCTGGGGACCTCTATTTATCCTTCCCTTTGTGAAGGCCCACAAAGGGAGACGTTCTGTAAAGCAGCCTGCCCACTCTGCTCTTGTCAATTAAATGTGCCCAGAGGAATGAAATGAACAGTTATTTAGAGTGTTGAGTAGCAGTGAGTACAAGGACTCCTGGGTTAGTCCTCCATCTAGGACTTCGAGGAGTTACCGTATGTCTGATGCCGCTGCTGTGGACAGCAGAGGGGCAGAGGCCTGTGTTCATGCTGTAGTGGGATAGGGCGTCACCATCATGTGACCTGCATTGTACTGTCAACTGCAATAAAGGCTGGGAAGGAGGAGTGTCGAGAGATAGGAGAGGAGTGAGGGGGCTGGACCATGCCTTCCCATCGAGTTTCCTTTCCTTTCTATCTCAAATACACTTGTGCTGTGGGAGGCTGCCTCTTCCTGTGTCTTTCCCCTGTTCTCAGGGCTGCCTGGGTACCAGTGCCACCTACCAGCTGCCCTCCTACCTCTCTCTCCTCTCTCTGCTGCCCACTCCTGAGTCAGTTGCTTTTGTCTGATTCCCACTCCACAGGGGCAAGGCCTTTTAGCCGCTCTTTCTGATATTATGTTCATTGTTCTGAATCCGTGCTTGAGAGTACAGTGACTGTACTTTTCCAGACTTACTTAAAACTTCATGTTATAAGAAAGAAAACAGCTGGGCAGTGCTGGCACACACCTTTAATCCCAGGACTTGGGAGGCAGAGGTAGGTGGATCTCTGTGAGTTCGATGCCAGCCTGGCCTATAGAGTGAGTTCCAGGAAAGTCAGGGCTACACAGAGAAACCCTGTCTCAAAAAAAACAAAAATAAATAAATAAAAACAAAAAGAAATAAAACATTAGCTTCTGCTTCCTCTATCATCTTTCCAATAGTCATATTTCAACTCTTTGCTGTTTGAGCAACAGCCAATGCTTAGATGATATCACTGCGTAAACATTCACAGCTGGGTCTTGTAGTATATTATGATTAGATTAGAACCCAGCACCTATCACCTTAGGCAAGTGCTCTACCAACCTAGCTATGTTCCCAGACATAGATTTCCTTTCTTATTAAACATTTTGTTCTTCCTTTAAGTTGAATAGATTAAATTGGTTATTTTTTATGTATCTACTTCTAGTTAGTTCTCAAATGCAGCCATCATTTCATACCTCCTCTCACTGATCCCTCCTTTATGCACCAATAGCTCTCTAGATCTACTGAGTAGCTGCTGACTTTTTGTTTCCTTTTGGCATCATCCTGGGGAGTCCTTCTACTTCATTTCCATTTGTGTGTGTTGAATCTTCTGGTTTTATTAGGTTTTATGTCTCATTTTCTTACTTTAGAGACATGCAGCCTTTAGCAGTTAAATGAGAAAGAGTATTTAGTAAGTAAAAAACATAAATTTCTTCTGTCCAAAATGTCTGTATTCTGTCTTCACATCCGATGACAGTTTAGCTAGGTATGGAAAGTGTGGTGAAGATAGTTTTCCCTTAGAGTCTGAAGGCCTTGCTCCACTGTCATCTACCTTCTGATGTGTTGTTGAGAAACCAATTAAATCTTTATTTATGACCTTTTTTCTCCTTTTCTCTGAGAAACTTAGGATCTTCTCTTTGTCTGTAGTGTAATGAAATTTCCTTGATATGAGAATTTTCTATTGTGTAAGATACTTGGTGGATTTGCTCAATATAGAAACATTTTCTGCAGTTCTAAAGAGTTTTTACTTTCTTAGTGCTGGGGATAGTACCCAGGGCTTTATGCCTGCTAGCCAAGCTCTCTGCCACTGAATTATCCTTTGATATTTCTCTGAATTACTTTGTTGGTGATCCCTCTACTCTCTAATTTCTCTTTCTAACAACTTTTATTTGGAATACTGCTCACCTGAACTAAGCCACCCCATTTTTCTTACATTTCACCCATTTTTTGTTTGTGTTTAAAATAGGTTGCCTCGGATTGTCTCCCAATATTTCCACTGAAATTTTCTACTACATTCTACTTTAGAACTATCTTTATTTCTTGATAACATTTTTTAGAGTTTCCCATTCCTATTTATTTATTTATTTATTTATTTAGGTTTTTCGAGACAGGGTTTCTCTGTGTAGCTTTGCACCTTTTCCTGGAACTCACTCTGTAGCCCAGGCTGGCCTCGAACTCACAGAGATCCACCTACCTCTGCCTCCCAAGTGCTGGGATTAAAGGTGTGCGCCACCACCGCCTGGCCCCCATTCTTATTTGTAGAATAAGAAAATTTGAAATTTCACATCTTGAAAGTTACTAATCAATGACTACATTAAGAGGTCATGCTTTTAATAAGTGATTAGGTCATTAGGGCTCTTTCCTTGTTAAGGTTCCTATAAGAGAAACTTCACACAGCTTTCAGCCTTCTTGTCTTCCACCACATGAACATAACACATCCTTCCACTCTGGAGGATGCGGCAGCAGGCACCATCTTGGAAGCAGGGGCCAACAGCCTCTCCTGCTGACCCTTTGATCTCAGACTCCCTGACTCCAGAGGTGTGGGAAATCTGTTCTTGGTAAACTATCCAGTTCAAGGGATTCTGTTATAGCAGGCCAAACAGAAAAACCCATCAACCAACCCCTTCTTTTCCCACACCCCACTTCCGGTGCATCCCTGGTGCCTGAGCTACCCCAAGTGCGGCGGTGCAGTTGGGTGGGTCTTCCAGCCTCTTTGCCTGTGCCCTAGGCCGGCTGCCATCTGCTCTGCTTTCTCTAATTCTTTGCTGTCACCTTTTCTCCAATTCTCTTTCCTATGTGTACGGCTTAAAGTACCTGAGTGTTGTCCTGGAGAATTCCAGAGTGGGGGATATTCAACTTTTATGTTCAACATGCCCCGTTGAATCAGAAGTCCACACATTCCTCTTCATCCCTTTGGCCCTGCCCAGCCACAGTCTGTACACCAGCTCTCCCCAGTAACATACAGCTTCTGCTTAGCCAGCCACTCCCACAATGCAACTTGCCTGTGGGGGGCCCGTTTTCAGGTTCCTCGTGGCTTTACCCAGCAGGTCCGCATAGAGGATGATTAGGACCACGGGCCTGAGTGCAGATGTCTGAGATGGTCTGCACTTGGCTGTGCTGGGGGAGGAGGTCTTTTGCTCTACCCCTTGGCGTCTCTATAAATACCCTGAGGCAGAGACAGTCAGGGCTTGTTGGAATAGGTTCCAGGCTCTCTTGAGGCTATCCTTTATTTTCTATCTGTTTATCTCCGCAATCTAAATCCTTCTATCTAATATTTCCTGCTGCTCGCACTCAAAACTCTGGGGAGCTGTGGGGTTGGTGGGTAAACGTCCTGCACTTGCCCTTCTTTGGTCCCACACTGGTGTAACAGACAACCTGGCTCTTCTGTCCTTTGCAAGCTGCACACTCAGCTGCTCTTCTCATCAGGTGTATTCACAAGACGCCCGTCTTTACAACAGGCTGCTCTCCCCTTGCCCTTCTTTCCCTTTCTTCTTTATTTTTTTCCTGGTTTTTCGAGACAGGGTTTCTCTGTGTAGTCCTAGTCCTGGCTGTCCTGGAACTCACTCTGTAGACCAGGCTGGCCTCGAACTCACAGAGATCAGCCTGCCTCAGCCTCCTGAGTGCTGGCATTAAAGGCGTGCACCACCAACTCGGGTTTCCTTCTCTTTCTTAATCCTTCCCACTTCACGTTCAAGACTGCCTCCTCAGGGAATTCATCTCAGCTTTTCAAAGGAGAGGAGAGAGCTTGCTCCTCCACGTTCTCTGAAACTTCTCAGACTCTCTTCATGTAGCTTTGACATAACTTTGAAGTACCTCTACCCCAGCTCCATGTTAAACTCCCTACTGACCAGCGCTTAGGGATTTGTTTCCTGTATGTAGCACTTGGCCTAGCATGAAGCAGGAAAAAGAATAATTCATGGAAAACAGAGAGGACACTTGCTGGAGTTTGGATCTGACATGTTTCCAAAGGCTCATGCATTGAAGACTTAGCACCATTGGACCATTCCACCAAGCTGTGGAAACTTCAAGAGATGGAGCCCAGTGGAAGGTCTTCCTGTAATTTTGGGTGTGCCCTTGAGGGGGATTGTGGACCCCAGCTCCTCCTTTTCTTCTTTTACTTTGTCACAGAGGGGAATGGTTTTGTTTCATCGTGGGCTCCCTACCATGATGTACTGCCTTTCCACAGACCTAAAATCCCTGGACGCCACCAACCTTGGACTGACACCTCTGAAGCTGTGAGCCAATACCCTGTCCCTTTTCTGGCTGATTGATCGACTGTCTTGACTATTTTGCTTGAGTAATGGAAAGTGACCTTTTCAGACAAGAATCTCACTCGTATACCAGGCTCGCCTTGAACTTGTGATCCTCCTGCTTTGGGCTCCTGAGTACTTGGAGCATAGGCTAATACAATGCTTAAACAGAACAAACATAGCTATTAAGATGAATTAGGGACTGAGTTAGAGGAAAGTCTACCCTGGTGAGTTCTAAAACCCACAAATACGTTGTATTTGCTTTCAAGTACATAGAGAAAAATTTTATCAGTCCTTCTCATAGATTTTTGTCATCCTTCTGGTTGATTTTGAGTGATCTGTAATTAACGTATTGATCACTAGCTCAAGTTCCCCATTGTTTATATGCAAATAATGGCTTTGCAATATTAAAAAATAAATTATTCCCTCAAACTAGAGAAATAGTCCCCATACAATTTTGATGTCACTATTAATTTTGAGCAAAGACTTTGAGTTCACGGGCAGCATAAATGAACATAGAGCAATCAAGAGGGAAAAGCAGCCCTGGGTATTAGTAAATTCTAACTCCTTTCCAGTGTGCCAGGGACCAAGCTACCAGTATTCATCAAGCTGCCCCACCCCACCTCAATTTGGTTCTTGTAAACTGTAAAGCACCACACATATTGTGAACTATTATTATCATTATGGCTATGTCAACAGGTTTCAAACACCACTTACTGTTCTCTGATGGAACCTGGGGAAAGCAGGAAGGGTAGGCTGCCCATGTTGTAGAAAGAAGAAAAAGACCCATCCAGTGGCAGAAGCCTGTAATCAATCCCAGCCACTTGAGAGACTGAAGTAAGAGGATCCCACATTAAAGGCCAACCTGGGCTAATAGTGAATTCAAGGCCAACTTGGGCAACATAATGAGACTCTTGTCTCAAAATGAAAAGTAAAAAAAAAAAAAAAAAAAAAAAAAAAAAAAAAAAAGGACGTAGCATATACAGCTTAGTGCTATAGCACTTGTCTTGCATGTGTAAGACCTCAGGTTCAATCCCCAATGTCACAAAAATAGAATAAGAACGAGGGTCGGTAGCCTGGCTGAGTCACCGAGCAGTTGGTGTTAGGGAGGCCCCACCACTCACCATGACTGTGTACTCAGTCTGGGCCTGGATGGCTGACTTCAGCAGCTGCAGTTTCTCAAAAGCCTGTGAGCAAAGGAGAGGGTGTCAGGGTGCCAGAGAACCCTGTCCTGGAACAAAGGGCTGGGGCAGCCACAGCAGCCTCACGGGCCTCCTTGTGGTTCCTTAAGGCAGAGCGGGGTTTACCAGCACGACAGCCTTGTGGTCAGTCATGGCTCGCACGAAAGCCAGAGCCTCTGGAGTGGCCGATCTGATGTTGTCCACCCGACCTTCCTGGAACCGGCGAATGGATGCGCTCTCGTAGGTGGGCACCAGTCTCTGATAAAGCCTGAGCAAGATAAAAGATGGATGGCAAACAGTAATTTGTTCTCAGGGAGTCATAAATACTGAAAGAAGTATAGCCCCGGCAGGCTTTATTTTCATAGCTCTGACATGACGTGGCATAGTATTTCATTTTAATGTTAATAGAATTCTAGAGGAGAGTTCCAAAGATGAATGCTGGCAAGTCTTTGATGTGAAGAACCATGTACACTTTTATACACTGGGGACTCCGTTGATATAAAACGAAGAGACGACTGGTTGCTTTTGAAAAACAGAACACTGCCACCAGTCTGTAGGGAAACCTGGAATTTTCTGTGAAGCCTAATGAGTGTTGATTAATATTATCACAGCATCAGATGAAAGTGCAGTGCATCATGCACACCTTTCAGGGAAGCCTGCTTTATTTTAAATGGTTCACCATGACCTCTAGTTAAAGCAGGCGAGCATGGTGAGTGTAGACAGATGCCCAGGCCCACAAGCGTGTCAAGGTGTGTCTCATGGGAAAACTGCAGCTGACATCCCCACACATTGTTTCAGTCTCTGGGCCGTTCTAGCAGAGCTCATGCTGGTGGCTTGAAAGCCTTTCTTCCTGTGCATGGAAACCAGGTGAACACCCCCGGCTTGCCACCCTGACCAGCAGAACCCCCACTTCCCATCAGCCAGTAACGTCCATGGAGTCGAGGAAAAGGAAGAAGAAAAAAAATGACAGAGTTCAGACCAACGGAAACCCAGTGTCACATAATGAGTTGTAGCCCTGCGCCTTACTACCTTTATAGGGGGTGAGCTCCTGGAGGGACAATGTGATATGATAGAAAACTGGGTGACAACAGAGCCCAAGGTGGTGGCTTCCGGGAAGAGAGTATCTCCAGACAGTCCTCTGAAAGGTGACAGGTAAGAGAGTGGACTCACAGCCAAGGCAAAGATCTGGAGGCCAAAGAGTTTACAGGAGGGTCCCAAAGCACAAGGGGGGTCCTGGAGTCCCAGACAGCGAGTGTTTGTCTTATTTGCATGTGTCCAAGGCCACTCTTCGTGAATACAGGACTGTAGGGGGCACACATGGAAGCAGTGATCTGTGGAGCCCGTGCTGCTTCTGACCAGGCAAAGGCTGTTGGTAGTTTCGAAGGGGCTGATGGTGGTGATAGGGGAGGGCAGACAGCAGGCTCGAGAGACATCTGGAGAACTGACAAGTCTTTGATTAGACCAACTTGGGAGGTGGGGTGGGTATCCTTGCTTCCATGCCCCAAACAAGGCTTGGAAGAGCAGGGAGGGAGGGGCCACACCACCGGGACTCAGATGGGTGGAGGAAATCAGATGAGGAACAGTCTCTGCAACTTCTTGGTCTTCCTAACCCACGTGATTCTCTTCGGCCGCACCTGGCAGCCCCTTTGAGTCCCAGCTCGGGCAGTCCCTCAATTATGATACCTTTCTTCTTCTGTTGGAGTTTGAGTCTGACCTGAAACCTAGTTCAGAGGGCAACATCTCCGTGCAGCTGGCTTTGGCCATCCCCCCAGTGCTCTGCCCTGACCCTGAAAGCCACACTTCCCTTCATGATGCTTCTAGACTCTAAAGCATCCCATTCGACAGTTGACCGGGGCAACGGCTCATCTTGCCTTCACCCACCTGTAGAAGGCCAGCTGGAGGGCTACCTGGATGAAGGCATCAGGGCTGCATTTCTGCTTCTTAATAAATGTTTTTCCATAGTTGTCAAACTTATAAACAATGAAATCCAGATTCTTTACTATTCTGTGGAAGAGAAAGAAGATATTCTGCATGCAAGATAGGCTACCTGTACCACAGAGCCCACCCAAGCTTTCCTGGTCCATGTCCTAGTAGCCCAGAAGGTGAGTGCACAGCCCTTATCCTCCAGAAATACCCTAGGATATCAGAGACCTACCTTCACTCACGCCAAGTGGCGGAAGGCACCCTGGAAGTTGTGCCTTTCTAGAAGAGCTCAGCCCAGCGGGGCCCTTCTAGGGGGAGGTGGGTGTGGCTGCAGCAGCGAGGTGGGAGGAGCATGGAAATGAGACATTTGCATGGGCAGGGTGAGCCTCACCCACAGACTCCTACCTGCTGGCTGCCTACAAGGCAAGCCTGAAAGAGACCATTTATATGTCTGTGGAGGAACAGGGGTCCAATGTCCCCGTGGATTCTCAGCTGTCCTAACAGTTAATTTCTCAGCCGGCTGTCACCCATGCTCATCCCTGCTTGCCATGGGCAGAAGGACTTGGGATCTGACTGGCTGTCATGGTAGCCCCAGCGAGGGCTGGGGCTTTACTCATCTGCTGCTTTACTTGTAACAGAAATCCCATGTTATCCAGTGACTGCTGATAGGTCTCCCAGGACATGCTTATCATTCTCAGAGTGTCAGGAAACTTCCCTGTGTCTGCACAGAAATGCCTGTGCCACCGCCATATTGACCAGTGTCATCCTTTAGGAGTTAGGGGTCCGGTCTGACTATCATGGGGGCATTGGCAGCAAGGTGTGTGCCATTGTCTTGGGTCCTGCGGGAGTAACCTGCCCTGACTCTCTCTGTCCCTGGGACTGGATGCTACATCTACTACTCTCCTGGCCCACCTTAAATCAGTCTTCCTGCCTCATATGAGCTGAGCTCCCAGGAGTCATGCAGTTGCTTGGGACAGGAGAGACCCTACCTTTTGACATATTCCTTGGGCAAATTTCTCTTTCACCATGGCCGCTCAGAAACCCCCTTCCCACCCACTGCTCACCTAGGTCCACCACCTCCCACAGACTGTTCAGGTCCAGGTGACTCCTCATGCCTGTTCGGAAGAAGCTGGGGGGACTTCTTCCTAACACACAGGGCCAGCTCAGGGCCTTCAGCTATTTTTCTATCTCCTTCTTCTGGCAACCCACCCACCTTGGACCGCCCAAAATAAAAATTGAGGTGTCAACATCATCCCATGGAAACCTCGAGCCCCCTTCCACGTTCAATAAAGCTAGGCAGCCTCCACAGCAGCTCCAAGTGAGTGTTTCCATCCTAGGTTTCCCAGCTTGGTCACACTGTGTCCTGCTCACCTGTGCTACTCCCACAGACTCCTCCACAACTTCTACTGAGGAGCAGCTCCTCCTCATAGGCAAGGCAGTAGCATGACCCAGCTTCTCTTTTATGTCCCAAATCCAGCCATCTTCTCATTTACCGTCTCCATACCAGCCTGGATCTTTATGAACCTACAGAGGCTTATACAAGCCACTGTCTTGCCTCTTCCCTGCCTGCTAGCCCCTCAAGCTGCTGTTCATCCTCACTGTCCAGGCAGAGTTCAACCTCATGTCTATCTTCAGGTTCGGGTCTGCAGGCCTCTCTCTGTTTTGGACACTTCATGTCTCGTACATGATTTGATCTGGGGTCTGCTGCTTCCACTAAAGTGTGAAGGATAAGCCCACGGCACACTCCTTTCTGAGTTCCCAGTACTTTACCACAGAGCTGACACACACTAGAGCTCCACAAGTTTGATGTGTGAGTGAATGGGTGTTCTCACACTCATTTACACAGGGACTGATAAGGACAGTTCAGATCCGGCCCTTCTGCCTGTGTCCTTTAAGGCCCGAAGCGGCCCCTCCCCGGGGAAAAAGGCCCCCTTGTCAAGTTGCAGTGTAAAGTCAAATTGAAATAGCTTGGATTCAAATGACCTATTCAAAGCAGTTGTTTATTACTCCCTCAAAGCAGGGAATCATTTCCCAGCCTTGACTCTGCTTAGTCAGGTGAAACCTGCAGGAAAAAAATAGCTTCAGGTTTGCATTTTATGAAAATGGTAGGATATTCGAGCAAGGTTATTTCCTGAGAGCCGTGACTCCTCTTTAGCTTGACTGATTTTCCATGAGGGGTGAGAGAGGGTGGAGCCTGGAGGGGAACAGAGTCCCAGGGGCCTTTGGGATCACCCAGGGTGCTGCAGCAGCTGCTGAGGGGGCAGAGTGGGTCTTGGGGTTCCCCTCACCTTTGAAGTTTCTCTGCCGAGGAGGCGAGGTGGCCTTGAGTTTCTGGGGAACATTTCCACCTCAGCCTCCTGGGGGCAGGGAGCTCGCTCACTGAGTCAGCTCGCACCAGCTTCCTGTTGCTCTTCATCCTGCAGACACAAAGGGACAGCCTCCTGTAGCAGGAATCTTAAAAGGTCTTATTAATTAAATCAAACCTGAGGCCAGTTATTGGGGTGAACAATGGAAGATCAGAGAGACAGAACAAGCCACAGCTAACCTCACCTGGCCAACTTCTCAGCTGATCTTGTTTCCTCAGACTGGAAGCCTGTGTGTCCTCATCCAGAATGAATCTCAGATGAACTGCTGCTAGAAGCCTGAAAGCTTAACCAGCCAAATGCTTCTAGTTTCTGGTCTTCACGCCTTATATATCTTTCTGTTTTTGCCATCACTCCCTGGGATTAAAGGCTCTCTTCTTGGGATTAAAGGCGTGTGTCACCATGCCTGACTGTTTCCAATGTGGCCTTGAACTCACAGAGATCCAGAGGGATTTCTACCTCTGGAGTGCTAGGATTAAAGGTGTGAGTGCCACCATTTTCTAGCCTCTGAATCTAGTGGCTGTTCTGTTCTCTGACCCCAGATAAGTTTATTAGGGTGCACAATAGTTTGGGGAACACAATACCACCACAAACTCCTGAGACCCTGCAACCTGGGGCTGTGGGCAACGTTGCTTTCCTGCACAGCCATCTTAGCTGCTGGTCTGCACAGCTCCTGAACTTTAGGGGGTCTGAGCTGCTGGAAGCATGGAGCAGATAAAACAAATTCAGCGACAGAGCCAGGATCCCACCCACTTGCACCTGACTCCAAAGTGCATCATTCCCTTCTCTATCTCCTAGTGTTAATCCATGTTCGGGCTGCACTTATGGAAGACTTGGAAATGTGGTAGCAAGCTGAGTGTGTGTCTCAGTCACTCCAAAGACTTTTGTGGAAGAGACTGAGAACCTACATGCCAGGAGATACTGCAAGAGAGTGAGCAAAACCGTGAAAGCTAGAAGGAACTCAGCCTGGTTAAGGAACAGGAAAGCAGGCCTTCACCCTAGCCAGCATGAAGGCTGGGGACCTGGCCTGTGATGGAGGAGACCCCCCTCTGTGCCTGTTGCTGGTTTCAGGACCAATAACAAAGATTGATCTGAGCTTCCCTGGATCAAAGCTTGGATCCCCGCTTCTCTCTGTCTGCCCCGAGTTTCCTGCCTGATCTGTACCTCCCGTCTGTGGCTCATAAAGCTCATTTTGCAGTTTCCGAGCTTCTTTCCAAATTCATCTTTGGCTCAGCCATTTTCTGGCCCGACGCCCCAGTTTCTCCCGGCTTTTCATGGCAGCCCTCTGAGGTCTTCCTCTGCTCTGCCCCAGACTCACATATGTTTCAGCAGGTGCTCCGTGCACTGTACCAGGACGATGCCATCAAATGGGGAGTGCTCACACACCACGCCACAGGTGCCATCTTGGCCCACCACAAACTGCAACAGGAAAGAGGCAGGTGAGCTGACCCTGGAGTCAGCATTTCAAACTAGGCTCTGGGCCTGGGTTAGGACCACCTGACCTACTGGGGCATTTCTCCTCCAAGGATACCAAGGATCCCTGATTCCTGAAAAGGATGCTGCAGGTGGCTGCAGGCAGAGAGTGTGGAAATCTCAGGGAAGCTCCCACAGGCCTCCAGGCAGTGAGGGGGCAGCCCAAGTTCCCCACGGAAGCAGTCCAGGGTTCTTAGTGAGCTCATACTGTCTGGTGCATGGTCTATAGGGCTGAGTGGGTGCTCAGGCCTGTTTGTCCTTAATTGCATGCACAGCAGACACCATTCTCCACTGCTTTTTGTAACCATTTGCCTAATGGACTGACTCTGCTTCTCTTGGCAACCGTTGATTTTTATTCCCAGGATCTAGACCAGTGTCTATCCCAGAGCAGCTGCCGGGTAATTGAGTTGCATGAATGAATAAAAAAATAACAATGTGATTTGGTGGTAAGAGGATTTGTAGGGAGAAATTACAGGTTCCTTGGCGGGAAAGGTGTGGGGAGAATTTCTGTTAAACAGTCACCAGATCTCAGTCTGCTGTCATGTCTGGTTATGGAGGAAACTTCCACCAGACTCTTCGAACTCCTGGACTGGGCTCGTTTAAACCAGCCCAGTAGAGCAGCTCACAAGACTGAGATGGAAATTAGAGAGAAAGGCTCTGGGGGATCCACACACACCAGAAAGATTCTGCGGGCCTCTTTTACAAAGACCGTATTGAGTTGACTTGGGAAACGAACATTCTCGGGGCTCAAAAGTATTGAGAGAAAATAACGAGAAAGACAAGACTTGACTCTTGGGGTGTACCCCACGTGAAGTGGGGCCTCTCTGGAGCTCCTCACACTCAGACTGCCCTGGGTAATGAACAAACAAGGAAGCAAAGGAACGAGCTCTTACGGTGTTTCCTGAAGGCACTTCCCGGGACCACGGCACACAGTTTGAGCTGCCTCTTCCCATACCTTCCCCCAGTCTTGGTTATCTTTGCCAGACACTGGAATCTCAATGTATTCCAATATTCTAACCAACAACCACACACCCACAGGGCATCTTTTGTATGCATCTTTCTCTCTTTTCCTTCGCCAGCAATCTCTTTCTTTCCATGTGGAGACTCATTTTCCATCCCCTTAAATTCAGGTCCACGGCACCTCAGTAGCAACCCTAGCTCACCTATTTTCTGTCCTGTCTACAAAATGGGGAACATGTGCCCTCTCCCTATGAACACCTTTCTGTCCCTGTCACTTAAAGGGAAGAAAATAGATCTTTTAAAAACTGTACCCAATGCTTACTCTGCTCTGTGTCCTGTACATCCATTACATCATTACGTTCCCACCACTGCTCTGTGAATGATTGTAAGCCATTAGCGCCACTGTGGATGCTAAACAGCCAGCACAGTGGGGATAGAATTCATCAGAAATAACAGAAACACTATGCAAACCAATAAAGAAAATAACCCACCAAATGCAGGGATGGGGAGAGGAGAAAATTAGATACTTCCGGGAAATGCTTACGGAGGTGGGCTGTCCCAACCCAGAGAGATGGTTAACTTGCTTTTATGTGGTCACTGGGAGAGTGTGGTGGTATTGTAAATAAACAAGATTGCATTAGATTTTGGCATGTTGTGGGGTATGCTGGGCGTGGTGGGGTTTTAAGGGTAGAGGTCTGAAATGAATGGCCAACCTAGAGCACAACCCATTTGCGTGCGTGTTTTCCTCTAAATCAACGTAAGATGTTATCCTGATGCATGTGGGTGAAAAGCTATGGATTATTTGATTGTACCTTAGGATGTATTTAGGGAGTGCTGAGTCGCCTTGCTTCTCAGCATAGGTTGAAATAGTTAAACCAGGGGATGGACATTCAGAGAAGCTGGCATCCCCGGCCTGACCTGTTTAACTAACTGCTGAGGACTTACTGGGTGAGTTCATGGTACTCTCCCACCCCAAAGTGTGATGGAGGTGGAGAACAAGCCCAGGTGTGACCAAGCTCTTCCAACACAGTAGCAGGACAGTCAGGGAGTCTCAGTTGGGTTCTACTACTTGGCTTCTGAGAAGAACTCCAGCTAGTTCAGAGGTGACGTCACTAGTACAGTCTGAGTGACAGAGACAGCAAGACCATGTGCTGGCAGCCAGCTCCAGCAGAGACTGTGCCGTTGCAAGGCCACAGACAAGGCACTTACCTGCAGGGACTTGTCGTACCAGCGATTCGCGCCATTGAAGCTGCAGCCTCCGCCATGGAGGAGCTGGAGCGCCCTGTGAGTGTCACTCAGCTCTCCAGTACCCGGAACATCCAGGCACACCAGGCAGATGCAGCGCTCAATCATGTCCAGGGAGTCCCGGTTGGTGGAGTCTGCAGGACAGGTGAGGGTGGCCTCAGGTCTGGGGCACCTGCAGAGTCCCACAGGCTGCATGCAGCCTGCCTGCCTTGACAGGACCCTGCAGTCAGAGGTACTGTCCCGAGCCTCTCTCTGCTCTACCCCACTGGTCTCTGGAAGACTGTTGAAACCTAGCAGTGCCCAGTGCTTCACCCAGTGTGAGGTCGCTGGTTCTGCCTGCCCAGGTGAAGGGGGGTGCTTCAGTCCTCAGTCCTGTCCAGGATCCCACTCCCTTGTCTGACAGCACCCTCACTCTGGCACCGATATTACTTTATCTGTGCACATTGATCATCGACTCTGATTTTTTTCTGAGTATTTGTTCCTGAGATTTTTAAATTAGGCAATTTCACATGAAAAACTGAAGAACGGTGCTGCTTGCCTCTTCCGTTTCCCCTGAGGCTATTGGTTCAGAGTCTGAGTTGCAGGGGGATGGGCAAGGCTACAGCGGATGCTGAACCTTAATGAACTGGCTGGGGCCAGTGGAGGCACATAGAACTCACTTATCAGGGCAAATAGGCTAGAAGCCACTAGATGTCCGCAGGACAGATGTCACCTGGGAGCCCAACCTGGCCTACAGCTTATTCTTACATAAAGCCTCTAACACTCCCCAAGAGATTGACAAGCCCACCTGGCAGGTGGCACCAATCGTGGGTACCTGCTGCTGCCACTGTCATGTTTTTCCTTCTTCCAAACACGGGACCTTCTTGAGGAGGTGACTTTCTCCACCCCGTGCTGGGTATGGGCATAATAAACCATCTTTTGCTTTGAAGTTAATCAAAAATTTAAATCTATCATAAGCCAAAACTTCATAGCTTTGATCTAAAATTCCAAGGAGCTACTTCAAGACCCAGAGGAGAGGGCTGAGCATGGCCTGGGGACTCTGAACTTGGAGCTGGATGCAATGACAGAATGGAGACAGGTACCCTTAGCCTCTGAGCAGGGGTGAGAGTGCGCTACACACAGAAGACTTGGGATGTGGCATTAGGAACCGTTGTGAACTATTGGCAGGGGTTGCTGCCTGCATCCTGCAGCTTCCCTGCTCTTTACTCAGAGGACCCTGCATTTAGCCTGGCACATGGACTGCTGGTTAAAGTGACAATTTCCAGTCTCCTCTCAGCTAGAAGCAAGCAAAGGTCTAAATTCTTCCAATAAAATCTGGAGGCAAGAAAGCCAAGCGCCTGCTCTCCTCACTGTGCCCCTTGTCTCTCTGGCTGGAAGATGGCCATGGTGCTTAGTTTTGGACTGCATGCTCTATGGCAGCTGGGGGTCAGGGTGGGTTTTGGGATCCCAGGCTAGCCAGGACCTTCAGAGCACACAGAGGGTATGCTGGGTCAGATCCTTCCCTTCACTCCTAGGAAGCCGCGTTATAGAGAAGCAGCAGGTACTCTGCCGCTCTTTCCACCTTCCTCCACACTACGCAACTCCTGAGCACTGGGCTATGCTACCCTTCCCTGTCTGCCACCCTAGGTCCTCAAGGTTCTGGCTGTCATGCAACCTTTTGGGGGCTTCCATGTCTGTGGACTCATTGAGGGTGAGACCTCCATTTAATGTGGGCAAAGAGAACTGTCCATGGTTAGTAACAGATTTCAGGGCACTTTCCTGAGCCTGGGCCATAAGAGATGATAATAGCCCAGCAGCCTTACAGGATAGCTCAGGGCCCCACTAAGGACCAGAATCCACGACCCATCTGGCATAAGCCTAGGGGAAAGGCAGGAGTAAGGGTGGACTGGGGACAGGATACATTCCCTTCCACTACCGGGTTCTCCACACTCTGTCCCTCTTTTCTCCAGCATGCATCTCTGAAGATGGCTGTGGAACTAATTCTTATATGGTGTGCTGTGCTGGGGTCCCTTTAGACTCCTAGCGTAGGCAATGCCTTCAGAGCATGGGACATTATGCCTGGCCAGACCCATGTCAGATCCAGATAGTCAGGGGAAAGGAGAAGCATATAGGAAGGAGATAACACCCAGGATGGCGGGAGGGCTGGAAGCAGACCCCAGCCACGTGGGTGGAGCTCGTGAGTAAACTGACTGGCTCCAGCTTCTGTGTAAAGGTTATAGGATTCAGATGAGGCCAGATGACCACAATGCTGTGAGGTTATGATCCAACCTTTGCTGAGCACCTGCTATGTGCCAGGTGCCAATTTAGGCATGCATACTATAATAGGGGACTGGCAACATTATCATGTCCCATTTGCAGGTGAGGGGAAAAGGAAATAAATAACCTGACTATAAGCCATTTCCAAGATCTTACTTAAATATGAGGTTTGATAATAATTGCCCAGTAACTGGAGAAGGCTGGGTTTGTTCCAATCATGTAAGCCCCAAGCCCAAGTTGGGAGCAGAGCATCAAGAAGGTCAGACTTGGGAATGAGGAGTCCTCCCAAGAGTCACTGAAGTTTCCTGGGCCCAGTTTATGTGCTTATAGTAGAGCCAAGGATGCCTGGAAACATGGGAAGAATAAGACCTTGTTGGCTAGTGAGGGACCATAGACAGCTCAAATGCTATATATCATTTCCCTCTTGTCCATTTCTTGGTAAGCACTGGAAGTCTGACTTTGTATCTTCCTTAACCAGGGTTTCTCAGAAACAAGCCCAAACCAGTGTGTGACAGCTAGACTGCAGCCCAGCCAGGAAGCTGCAGCAAGGCCTGATCCAACCTCTGGATGGAAGAGTGAAAGCTTGGCATGCTCCTCCCAGCTGTCCAGCACAGGCTTGCAGCAAAAAAAGGGCTGTTCCTCCCCATGCTAGTAGCTTGACCTCCTTCAGACAGACGAGACAAATCCCTGAGGAGGGGCTGAGGCCTTGCTACCAAATGCTGGCCATGTCTGGCCCAGAAGTTCAGCACCACTCACCAGGAACTCACCCTGGCTCATTAGGCAAGATGAAATGGGAGCAGGAGAGCAGTGCTGGGATGCCAGGTGGCCTTGCAAATGAACTCCCTGAACGTAAGCCCTGATCCATCAAATACTGACAAGTTTATTGTGTAAGGCAGGAAATGAAGCACACCCAAACTCATCTACCATGACTGTGGCCCAAGTGGAATAGAAATACTGGGTGGTGGGATGGACACTCGTGGCAGGGGCTGTTTGTCTTGTGACCGCCTCGTGGAGCACGTTGGGGCTTGCTTAATGTAGTGAGTCAATCTTCCTCAAGAAGCCCCTATTTACTAGTGGGAAGTGGGAATTAGGTAATAGGGGGTTTCTCCTGAGCCTCACAGCTTCAGTGATGTGGAAATTCCAGAGGTCTGGATGTTAGAAGCTTCCAGACTCGCTCAGATGTGCAAAGATACAACACAGTCCTTCGTGCCTCTGCCTTGGAAGGCTGGGACTCTCAGATCCTACTCTCTAACAAGGATGCACACCTGTGCACAAACACATACACATACCCAGCCCTCTCCAGGACTTCTGCCTTCTCTGTTCTCTACCAGAAAAAGTACAAATCCCATTTTCTTCCAGGAGGTGAGGTCCTGGAATTCCTCGTGGAGACATAGAACTTCTCATCTTTTGTCATGTCCGTCATAATGACTGTCCTTTCTAGGACAAGGGATTACATCTTTTGGGAGATAAATTTTCCATCAAACATTTGATATTTTCCTCTAATCTATGGACTTGGGGAGGTAATCTTTATCATACCAGTTCCCAGTGCCTGAGATGTCAACAAAAGTATGTCTTTGTCAATGAGACCTCTCTCTTGTGAATCAGAACCAATTTGAATTGAGTTATAAAATCTCCTTTAAATTTTTCAAAAGAGAGAGTCTTGTCTTCCAGGAAAATGGACTAGGTTTTCCCCCATCCCTCCCATTGGATGTCCTGAGTAAATATTATATTTAAAACAAATATAAGAAGTCTCCGGAAGATGGAAAGAGGAAAGCATGCCAGACAGGGACCTCAGGACCTAAAAAAGCAGCATGGCAGCAGGTCCTTCGAGTGTATTGGACTGAATTGTACTCCATGCAAATTGTGTAGTAAAGATCTAAGCTCCATTATGACTGAATTTTGAGAAAGAACCATTAAAGCAGTAACTGAGGTTAAAGGAAGTCATAAGCAGGGCCTGTAATCCGCCCATAGGACTGGTTCATATAAGGAGAGGCACCAGTTATATGGACACAGCGAAAAGGCCTTTTAAAGACACAGTGAGAAGGTGGTGGTCTGCCAAGCAAGGAGTGAGGCTGCAGGGGAGACCGTCCTTGCTGCCATGCTGCTCTTGGACCCCAGTTTCTGTAAGTTAGAAGGACACTTCCGAGTCACCCAGTCTGTGCTGTTTTTCTTATGGCATCTTTAGTAAACCAACACAGAGAGAGTCCCCTTCCTTTTCGTCTAAAACAGTTCATTTCTGGATGAGAAGAAACCAGAAATGTGAAAATACAAATGAGGATACACACACACACAAAGACAATGCCCCTGCACAGACCTCTCTATCCACAGCAAAATAGAAAACTCGTGGATAAGCAGGGTGTACTGGTGCTTGCTTTTAAGTCCAGCACTTGGCAGGCAGATCAGGTGGATGTCTGTGAATCTGAAGCCAGTCTGGTCTACATAGTGAGTTCCAGGACAGCCAGGGCTACATAACAGAGAGACCAGACTTTGTTTAAAAAAAAAAAAAGAAAAAAAAGAAAAGAAAAAGAAGAGAAAAGAAAGAAAGAAAGAAAGAAAACAAAAAACCAAGCAATCCCTCCAAAAGAAAGACAACTCTTAGATAATAGCCTTTATACTTCAGCCAAATACCACCAGGAAAACTGTACAAGTCCCCAACTCTATATACACCTGTAGTCTAGCTGTTCCACCCCCTGCTGCCAGCTCAAGGCCAATGGCAGACCTAGTCTGCCGTCGCTGATTCATGCTGAGGCACCTCCACCTCTGTGGATGTCAAAGACGCCATGGTTTCTTACGGAAGCTGGACCTTCCAGCTCCACTGAGTGGTGACCGGCCCAGCCCACCATATTTCACACAGCACCCACAGAAAGCATGTCGAGACCTTGGATTCTCACTGAGCAGGATTAAGGGCTACCTCTCCTAGCAGAGTATCAACAGATTGAAGAACTTTGATTTCTGTCTCCACCTGGGTGTGATGAGTAACATCTCTCCCATCACCGACTGCAGTAGTGGGAGAATAAGACAATTGAATCCGTGGGCTTATATAACACCCAGGGCCTTATAACATAAGTCACCCAAGTTCCAGTAGAAACCACTCACCACAACTGGGGACATTTTGACTTTAACAGAGTGAAAGAAGTGTTCAAATTATATGTGACATAGGTTTTTAAATTCAGTACTCATGAAATGTACCAACAAGCAATTTTGAACATGTTTGAAAAGACAGTTTTTTTTTTTTTAAGGCCAGAGTATACTGGCAGATAAATAGAAACTCTCAGAAAAGAAGATGTGAAGAACCAAATAAACACCTTAGAAATAAAAAATAGTAAATATACAAATGTAAAATCAGTAGATGAATCGAGAGCCAAACATAGGGGGCAGAGAAGAGACAAGCAAACTTGAAGATGGAATAACAGCAGAAAGAGAAGAGACTGGAGGGGAGTGCAGACAGCTGTGGAACCTGCAGCACAGGACATGCAACTTCCATGTCAGAGTGCAGAGCAGCTGTGGAACCTGCAGCACAGGACATGCAACTTCCATGTCAGAGTGCAGACAGCTGTGGAACCTGCAGCACAGGACATGCAACTTCCATGTCAGAGTGCAGAGCAGATGTGGAACCTGCAGCACGGGACATGCAACTTCCATGTCAGAGTGCAGAGCAGATGTGGAACCTGCAGCACGGGACATGCAACTTCCATGTCAGAGTGCAGACAGCTGTGGAACCTGCAGCACGGGACATGCAACTTCCATGTCAGAGTGCAGAGCAGATGTGGAACCTGCAGCATGGGACATGCAACTTCCATGTCAGAGTGCAGAGCAGATGTGGAACCTGCAGCATAGGACATGCAACTTCCATATCAGAGTGCAGAGCAGATGTGGAACCTGCAGCACAGGACATGCAACTTCCATGTTAGAGTGCAGACAGCTGTGGAACCTGCAGCACAGGACATGCAACTTGCATGTCAGAGTGCAGAGCAGATGTGGAACCTGCAGCACAGGACATGCAACTTCTATGTCAGAGTGCAGAGCAGATGTGGAACCTGCAGCATGGGACATGCAACTTCCATGTCAGAGTGCAGAGCAGATGTGGAACCTGCAGCATGGGACATGCAATTTGCATGTCAGAGTGCAGAGCAGATGTGGAACCTGAAGCATGGGACATGCAACTTCCATGTCAGAGTGCAGAGCAGCCATGGAGCCTGCAGCACAGGACATGCAACTTCCACGTCATCACATTCCCACAAGAAGAACAGAGAGAGGGCAGAACAGAAAGCACTCAGAGAAACAATGGCTAGAACTCCCAGAATTAGGAAAAGTCCTCGGTCTAAAGACTGAAGAGACTAGCAACCCAAACAGGGTAAGTCAAAAGAAATCTGCACCAACACACATCATGCTGAATGCATGAAAACCAACAGCAGAGGAAGTATTGACAGAAATGTCATGATCTACGGGAGAAAAGCAGGTAGAGTGACGGCAGACTTCTTACTGGACCCCGTGGGGCCTGGAAGGAAGTAGAGGTAGACGTGAAAGATGTCTACATCCAAACAAAAGCCCTTTAAAAAGAAGGGAAATCAATCAAAGCATAAAAGTGAGGAATGGGGCGTAACTCATTGGTAGGATGCTTGCCTTTGATCCTGGGGGTAGGGGAGAGAATGTATCTCTAGCCTGTCTACCATAAAACAATGACTAAAGAGTGTTCAAAACAATAGGGGACATGATTAATGGAATACTGGTACATGACCAAGGAAGAAAAGACATTGGGAAGAGTAAAAGCCCGAGTGAAAAGTTCATTTTCCTTTGTGTTTTTATGTTTTGGTATGAAGCTAACTATAACAGTGCTTGACATGGTTCTAAATGTACACAAAGACAAGATGAGTATATCATAAATAAAGGGAACGTGGTGAGCTTCGTGCACACGGGAGATGATTTCTTCAACACAACAGACTGATGAGTTGTATATACTTAAGGCAATACTTATGTGAACATCTAGAAAAGGTTATACAAACAGATAATGTTAAAACATTAGAATTATTTAAAAAAAAACCATATAATCTATAGGAAGGCAAGAAAGAGAAAAAAAAAGAATTAGAATCCAGGAAAAAATGATTTAAAAACAGAGAAAACAAAAATATTAAACAGCAGAGTTAAGACAAAACATGCCAATGACTATTTTATGTGTAAATAATCTAAATACACCAGTTAGAAATAGTGGTAGGGGCCAGGTGGTGGTGGCACACACCTTTAATACCAGCAGTCAAGAGGCAGCAGATCTCTGAGTTTGAGGCCAGCCTGGTCTACAGAATGAATTCTAGGACAGAAAAACCCTGTCAAAATCAAATAAATAAATAAATAAATAAATAAATAAATAAATAAATAAATAAATAAATAAATAAATAGTGGTAGGTGGTGGCAGAATATAATAGAATGTTACCCAGCTACATGCTGCCTACAGAGAGCTACATCAAATATATTATAAATTTGCTGTAAGCAAAAAGAAGGAAAGTACTATTTCATACAGCATTAATCAAAAGAAATCATGAATCTGAATTAGTATGATATACACTTCAAAACAAAACAGAACTAGAGACCTAGGAGCAAATTACATAAATAAAGGGTAAATCTGCAAGATGACAGGGCAATGCATGTGTTATAGGTAACAAACACTTTGCAAGTATGTGAAGCAAAACTAACAGAACTAGAAGGAAAAATCCACGAATGCATTGCTGAGGTGAGACATCAGCACTTCTCTGTCAGCAATGGACAGAACAACTAGGTATAAATTCAGCAAGGACACAGAACCCAATGCCACCACCCGACGGGATGTGTTTGACATTTACAGAACATTTCATCCAAGAATAACAGCATGGACATTCCTTCCAAGCACCTGCTGAACGTATTCCAAGACAGACTACATCTAGGGCCATAGGACAGCCCTCAGAATGGAAAAGAATGAACTAATACTTCGTGTTTGTTCTCTGACTGTGATGGAAATGAAATATAAATAAATAACATAAAATTATACACGTTGGCATGCTAAACAACACACTTGAAAAATAATCAATAGTTAAAATGAGAGTCATAAGAGAATTATGAAAAACACACCACAACGAATGAGAATAAAAACACACAATTAAAAATTAGATTCAGCTAAAGTAATTAGAGGGGAATTTAAAGTGCCAAATGTGTGTGTGTGTGTGTGTGTGTGTGTGTGTGTGTGAGAGAGAGAGAGAGAGAGAGAGAGAGAGAGAGAGACTGAAAGAATGAATTACCAATATCAGTGCCCCCATAGATATAACATACAATTAAAATATTATAAATATCTATACACATAAATCTGGCAAGTTAGAGAAAATGGACCAATTCCTGAAATGCATAAAACTCCCACAATGCATTGAGTCTGAAATAAATGATTGAAATGGTCTTACAACTATTAAGGAAATTGACTTTGTAATTTTATGCCCCCCTAATAAATCTCTAGACCCAGATGACTTCACTAAAGAATTCTGCTAGGTGTTTAAGGTAGAATGAGCATCACATTTGTGTCATTTATTCCATAAAATACAAGGAGAACATTCCCACTGGATCACCCCACTGTCAGCACAACTTATGTATACTACAAGAGAACAAGGCAACTCCAGACCAGTGTTCCTCGTGTACAAACAGCAAAACCCACCAAACTATAGATTAAAGGATAGAAGTAAGCAGCAGCCTTCTATAAGAAAGAAATCACATTATCATAAAAATTGATACAGGAAGAAAAACTATTTGGCCAAATCCAACATTGGTTCATGATAAAATTTCTTCAAAAACTTCAAAGAATAGAGCCAGCGAGATGGCTCAGCAGGCAAAGCTGAGTTTGATCCCTGAAACACGGTGGAAGGAGAGAACTAACTTCTGCAAGTTGTCCTCTGACTTTTACATGTTTGCCATGGTACTGTATGCGCGCGCACACACACACACACACACACACACACACACACAAATCAATCAATCAATAAATAGATAAATATTTTTAAAAACTCAGAAAATAAAAGGGACCATCAACTTAACAAAAAATCTATAAAAGCTCTATAGCTCACAGATTTATAAGTTAAAGAACTGAATCTTTTTTTTTTTTTTTTTTTTTTTTTTTGGTTTTTCGAGACAGGGTTTCTCTGTGTAGCTTTGCGCCTTTCCTGGAACTCACTTGATAGTCCAGGCTGGCCTCGAACTCACAGAGATCCGCCTGGCTCTGCCTCCCGAGTGCTGGGATTAAAGGCGTGCGCCACCACCGCCCGGCTTTTTTTTTTTAATTTAATAAAGTAGAAGGTTTATTCTTGAGCCACATATGGATGGACATGGCCCAGGAATGTGGATTCAGGCTGCCCCAAATAACATGTTCCAATGTGGAAACTGTTCATGAAGTTTTACAGTTACAGAATGAAAGAAAGTTCTAAAGTAGGGCTTTCAAACACACAGGAGAGCTCACTGTGTAGGTGGGTTATAGCAGGACTGTATGTCTCAGATGTTCTGATGACAATCTTAGCTTTGGGGTTGGGGAAAGGTAGTGGTCTGTTAATACAGTCCCAAAGGTTACCGGATAGTCACAAGGATGTTAGCTTAGATACAGAGGTGGGCGATGATTGGCTACCAACATGACTAAAGATAGTCCAAGGTAATTTGGTTCTGGGCCACAACATTTCAGCAATCACAAAGTTCTAGCCAAACTGAATTCTTTCTAAGATCAGGAACAAGATAAAAGCACCCACTCTCTCCACACAACTATTGAACACAGTGACAGCTGCCTAGCCAATGTAACGAGGAAAGAAAGTTTTTAGAAGAGAAAGAAAATTGTCACCATTTATCGCACCTAGTTATCCTTAGTAATTCTTCGGATGTCCTATGTAATCTACTGAGAACTCTCAGGGGGCTTACAGGATGGCTGAATCAGTAAAGGGGCTTGCCGCCAAGCCTGACAAACTGAGTTTGATCTCCAGAACTCATCTAGTGGAAGGAGAGGCCTAATTCCGGCAAATAGTTTTCTGATCTCTACAGAAACAAGTATGTGTTCACACACACACACACACACACACACACACACACACACACACACACACACACACGCACGCACACACGCGCACACACACACACACATACACACACACACACACACTAAATAGACTTAAAAATAACTCTCATAGAATTAACAAAGAGATTCATCAATATTTCAAGATACACAATCAACACACTAAAAGTCACTATAGTTTTGTATACCACTGACAAACATTTAGAAAAATAAAAAACAAAACCCCAATCATAATAATTAAATAAAAATTAAATACTTCACTGGGCAGTGGTGGCACATGCCTTTAATCTCAGCACTCAGGAGGCAGAGGCAGGCAGATCTCTGTGAGTTTGAGGCCAGCCTGGGCTACAGAGTGAGTTCCAGGAAAGGCTCCAAAGCTACACAGAGAAATCCTGTCTCAAACAAACAAACAAACAAACAAACAAACAAACAAAAATCTAAATACTTCAGGGTAAATCTAACAAAAATATATGGGACACTTTTATGCTGAAAATACAAACCGTAAAAGAAAGAAAGAAAGCTCAAAATAAGAGGAGGGCTGCTCTAGGCACATGCTTTGGAAGACCCAACATCATGACGCTCTCAGTTTTCTCTGCATGGATACATGGGTTTAGCAGAATTCCCATCAAGCTCCAAGCAGAATTTTTTTGCAGATAGAGATGAGATTATTCTAAAGTCTGTATGAAAAGGCAATGGAAGAAAAACAGCTCAAACAACTTCAAAAAGAATAAAGTTAGAGGAATCAGTATATTGAATTTCAAGACCATTATATAGCCACATAAACAAGACTATACTATATTGGCAGAGGGATAAACGCACACATCAGTGCAATAATATATAGAACTCCTTAAAACAGACTCTCCAAATATGCTCCGCCGATACCGAGGAAGGTGCAAAGACCATGCAATGGAGGAAGGTGAGCCATTTCTTCAGCAAAGGTTCTCAAAGTGATGGAGCCCCCAGAGGAAAAGGAAAAGAAAACTTGGGCTTGAATTTTATACAGAAACTGACTCAAGATGGATTCCTGACTTCATAGCATATGCTGTAACGCTACAAAACTGTCAGGAAAAAGTAGAGGAGAAAAGCCTTGGCATCTCGGCCTAGGCAAAGAATTCTTAGTCTTGACACCAAAAGCACAATTATAGCTGATAAATTAAACCACGATGAAATAAAAATGTATTGCCCATTAGAATATTCCACTAAGATAAGCTATAGACTAGTGTGAAATATCTGGAAGCCAAGTATCCGACAATTTGCATCTAGAATATACAAGCAACTCTCAAAACTCACAGTGAAAAAAAGAATCCAGTTAACAAGAGACGAGGATGTGAAACAATATGTCATCAAAGAGGATACACACATGGAAAACTAACACATGCAAAGATACTCAGTGTCCTTAGACATGCATGAAGGCAAAACACACACACACACACACACACACACACACACACACACACACACACACACACAAATAAAATAAAAATAAGTAAATAAAATAAAAGCTTAGCAGACAACTATAGTATGTCCTATTGGTTTCATGCCTGAACATTTCTCCAGAAATGGTAACACATTGCTGTAAAAATCCATATGCTATACTGGGCGGTGGTGACACACGCCTTTGATCCCAACACTCAGGGGGCAGAGGCAGGCAGATCTCTGTGTTCGGGACCAGCTTGGTCTATAGAGCAAGTGTCAGGACAGCCAGGGCTACACAGAGTAACCTTGTGACAAAACAAAAACACTAACTTTTTAAAGAAATAAATCTCTTGAGAATTATGCTGAGTAAAAACCAAAAAATTCTGACAACCACACATTCTATAGGATTTAATTTATATAACATTCTCAAAGCAACAGCATTATAAAAATGGAGAGATTTGTGGTTGCCAGGGGCTAAAGAGGAGTTGAGGTGGGAGAAGGCAAGTGTGGCTCAAAAGTCTACTTTGGGGAGTCCCTGAGGTAATAGAGATGTCTGACAATTGACTGTCAGCACCCTGGGTGTGGCACCGTACTGTAGTTTCTCAAGATGTCGATGACTCTTGGGTAAACAGAGACATGTGGCCTCTCTCCATGTTATTTCGCACAACTTTAGAACCATCTATACTTATGCCAAAAAAAGTTTAACTTTATTGGAAAAAAAAAAAAAGAACTCTTTTCCATTCTCCTACCTATCCTCCACCACAATCGGGGAGTCTCGTGCCCAGCCTGCTACAGGCTGCTTGCAGATCGCTCCCTATCTCCATTTCCTGGGGACCCTGCCTAACCTTGGTGTTCACTCAGCTTTCCTCATTCTTGTGGACCCTCTACCTGGGACCCCCAGTGGCCACATGGGACAGGGACTCAGCTCAGTGACTGACTCAGCCATCGCCAGAGAAGCTTCCTCTTAAAGTAGATGGGAACTAATACACAGACCCACGAGTGGACAATGTGCAGAGAGTGAGAGACCTTAGAACACTCAGTCCTAAATGGGATGTCTTCATCAACCCTCCCCGCCCTCCACTTAGACTCGGGGAGCTATGAGGAAGAGGAAGCAGAAAGATTGTAAGAGCCAGAGGGGATGGATGACTCCAAGGAAACAGTGTCTTCCAGACACAACAGGACTACGCACATATGAATTCACAGAGACTGTGGGAGCATGCACAGGGCCTGCACAGGGTCAAGCCACCCGGCTCTGAGAAGGGACGTGGACATGAGCCCCCATCCCTAATCCAGAAGCTATCTTCAATTGAAAACAACTTGCAAAGGAAAATTAGTTTTCTCCAGTGGAGTCTCACTGGGTATGGTAACCACACTTAAGGGCATGCCCCAAGCCCAGTAGATGGCTCACAAAATGAACTCAACGGTATTTTTTTTTTTTTTTTTTTTTTTGCCTCATATTGTTCGGGCATTGTTTATCTTACTGGTCTCTTGCTTGCATATTATAGTTTCTGACTTTGTGTTTTTTATGGATTTTGGATTTTTTTTGTGTGTATCTGTATGTGTGTGTGTGTGTCTGTCTGTGTGTGTATGTATATCTGTGTGTATGTATGTGTATCTGTATGTGTGTATCTCTAGGTATGTATCTGTATGTGTGTTTATCTTTATGTGTGTGTCTCTGTGTGTGTATCTGTATGTGTGTGTATGTATATCTATGTGTGTGTATGTATGTGTTATCTGTATGTGTGTTTATCTGTATGTGTGTGTCCCTATGTATGTATCTGTATGTGTGTATGTGTGTTATGTATATCTATATGTGTGTATGTATGTGTATCTATATGTGTGTATATATCTGTATGTGTGTGTATGTGTTATGTATATCTGTGTGTGTGTATGTATGTGTTATCTGTATGTGTGTTATGTATATCTGTGTGTGTATGTATGTGTTATCTGTCTGTCTGTCTGTATGTGTGTGTGTGTATGTGTGTTATGTATATCTGTGTGTATATGTATGTGTTATCTGTATGTATGTGGGGGTATGTGTGGTTCTTGTGCTTTCTCTTTGTTGCTGTTGTTTGTATTCTAATTTGTTCATTTTTTATGTTTGCCTATTTGTTTTCTACAGAGAGAGAGAGAGAGAGAGAGAGAGAGAGAGAGAACTGGGGAGAGAAGAGGGGAAAGGAAATTGTGATCAGAATATATTGTAGGAAAAATTATTTTCTTTTATGGAGTTTGTGTTTTGTTTGTTTGTTTGAGACAGGGTCTCTCTATGTAGCCCTGGCTGTCCTGGAACTTGGTATGTAGACCAGGCTAACCTTGAACTCACAGAGATATGTCTGCCTCTGCTTCCTGGGTGCTGGGACTAAAAGTGTGTGTTACCATGCTCAGCCATCAAAATTTATTTAAAGAAGAAGAAGGAGGAGGAGGGGGAGGGGGAGGAGAAGAAAAACTCAAGAATCAAGCCAAACAAATCCCTTTGCTCTAGAACCAGGGTCACGGGTGGCAGTGGGGTCGGATAGCAGGGGCAGATAAGCAAAAACCTGCTTCTCAGTGCTTTACACTTCATGCCTAAAATGGGAGACAAAGGCTGGAGAACTGCAGGTCAGAGACATTTTTAAAAAGACAGGTTTTGCGTGTGTGCACAATATGATATGTACAAGGCACAGGACACAAAATGTCCCTAAGGTAAAAAGCTTCTAAGTTAGGATGGCATGTAAGGAGGAAAGCTGTGCAGCCTACGTCTACAGGCCATTGTCTCTGACTACATGGGCAGTGCCCATGTGGTCCTTGGGCAAAGTGATGCAGAGATTTTCCCTATATCTAATAAGAGCTCTCATTTAGTGAAGACCCTTGGTGCACCAGGTACCAGGCCACATGCCCCCATTATATCCAAGGAGCAGGCTGTGGTCTCCACCATGGAATAGGAATCCCAGGCTGTAACTGATAAGAAGGATGGGTCCATACCAGACCTTTTGCTCTGGACCTCTCACTCCCCTGCTGGATGTGCTCATCACAAAGGTCTCTACTTCTACTGCAGAGGGTGGGGACATAGCCCCAGATCCTCCTTCCCTAGAGAAAGAAAATTGTATTCCAATTCGAAAGCTCAGGAGGTATTTCTGGGCCAATTAAATCAGAGAGGCTGTTATTGCTAATGTATAATTGGTTTTAAAGCCAACAGACTTGCTGAGCTCTGGATGACAATATTTAAGCAGCATTTTGCCCCCTTCCTGAGTGGTTCTTGTAAACCATGACCATGGCCTTATGCAGCTGCAGCCACCTTCTGTTAGCTCCCTTCTTGGAAGCAGTGCCTTGGCTCTAATTGGCTGCTGGGGATAAATATTTACGGGGCTGTGTAAACGAGAGCATCTGCCTGTGAGGTCTGTTCCCAGGATCGCCACACAGCGCCCAGGAAGGCTGGAGGGCTCCGGCAACCTCTCCAAGCTGGCCATACTTCTCCTACAAATTGACAAGCGCTGTAGTCTTCCAGACTCAGGGCTGAATGTCTAATTAAATTTCCAGACGACGATAATGGTGTTAGCTCCTCCCGGGTTCAGGAGGCCACAGTTTCACAGTTTGATGGGGAGGAAGGTCCTCTAAGGATGAGCAGACCCTTCTGAGGCCCCAAGTTCATCTTCAGACCCCACCCTCTCCCCCTGTAGCATGGATCTCAGGCTGGGTACCTAGGTACCTAGTGCCCTTGGCCATTACCTCTAAGGCTAGGACACTGCACAAGCCATGCAGACGAAATCTCCCTTTCATAGGCAAAATGAAAACTCTGACGATGGACAGAAATGCCCAGGTTGAGGCCATGGAAACTAAAAGAGGAGCTTGGAGTGTGGCTGAAGCTGATATCCCAGTAAGTGAGTTCCAATCATGGCTTCACCTGAAGGTGACAGTGTGCTTTTAAAACAGAATCCTAGTCCACACCAACCCCACTGGGAAACCCCTGGGCTTGGGAATCTTTGTTTTTTGGCAATGTTTCAGAGGATTCTCATGTCATCAGTCAACCTCATTGCATGGCTTGCTGGGCCTCAGGTTCCACTGCCTCCCAAACTACGACAGGTATGTAGTATGTGGCTCTACATTGCTTTAAAATACTGTCTGAAATGCTTCTCTGGTTGGAGCCTGTATGCCCTGGCACCAAGGCCTCCTAGAGGACTCTTAGCATTGGCCCATCGATGCTGGGGGTGCAAAGGGTACTGCCCAGGGTGTGGTGTCTGAGTGAGCTTGGAAGGGGAACCAACGTGGGTATAGGGAAGGGAGGGACTTTGCAGCAGGCAGTCGGCTTCCCGGAGTGGGCTATGCCTCCTGGTGCTCCCTGGACGCTCAGGAGCCCCACTGCCTGTCAGGGCAGGGGGTTGGACTCACTGACCGGGGAGCTCACAGAAGGGACAGTCCTAGCTGAGAGCTGTGTAGAGGGTCAGGGACAAGGTCTAGAAGGAGAAGAGTTAGCAAGGTAAAGGACTGTCCAAGCCCCTGCTCCACTGGCTCTCAGCTGCCTGGAGAAGGACTCATTTTGACCAGAGAGCACATTTCCTGTGAGCGGTGTCCATGGTCAGCCCCCTCTACCAGGGAGAGAAGGGGAGTGTCCCAGTCAGTCTGCTGGACAGCACCTCTCTGGTCCTGTGCCAGCACCTGAGAGGGGGTGGGGCTCTTGGGTTTCAGCTGAGAGTTGGGATCTACATCATCTGGAAAAAGCTCGATACCAACACAGAGTTACTTTGGCCAGTAACTGCCAGCTGGCAGGCAGCAGCTTCCTGGACATTACAGACTTCGGACCATGGCTGCCTATGGCGATTCCTCCTCCCATTCCCCATTTCAGGTATCCCCTAAGAGCACTTGGTCAGTCTCCTGCCCTCTGTAACTCCCTGAGCAATTCATACTGCTCCTTGTGATGGGCCAATTCTCAGAGTGGCTAATCCCTCTACGAACGCTCCATCCACATGCTTCAGCTGGAGTCTGATGCTCCCAAAGGTTCCCACCCCCGGGCCCCGTGACAGGACACTGCTGTTTTCCTTCACTTCCATATATCCCGGGCCAAGTTGGGTAGGTACCTTCTCAGCAATCCCTGTCCCTCATCCCCTTACACTTGGGTCTAGAGCCTATAATTACTTTGTTCCCCACCCCCACCCCCCAGGCATTGTCTCCTTGTGACTACACTGTGACAATCTCTTCCCAACTTCCTATCATGAGTGTCTGGGCTCTTGTATCACCTTCTCCACCCTCCCATCCCTTACTACTCTCATCCTCATTCTGTGCAACTTGGAACATCCATATGGACAAACAGGTCCTTATTCAATTCTCCTCTCTATTCCTGGACTCACTCGTCTCTGACAGAGTAACCACAGCGCCCACTGGGGAACTTCTCTCTATTAGAAGCACCTTGCCTCGAAAGAACTAATTAAGTTAAATGAGGCCTTATTATCGTGGACCCTAATCCAACAGTACTAGAACCTTTATAAGAAGGGGGGAGGCGACTAGGACACAGACCGACACAGAAGAATGACCATGTGGAGGCTCAGGCTGAAGTTGTCACTTGCAAGGCTCAAAGTGAGGCTTCAGTAGAAAACAGCCCTGTGGATCCCCCATAGTGGACTTCCAGCCTCCCAAACTGTGAAGCAATCCCCTCTATTGTTAACCACAGCCTGTGGCACTTTGCCATGGCAGCTTGAGCATGGCACTGTAGTAACTTACTCAATTCAGACCCCAGCGTCACAGCCACTGCTTGCCTACCTGTCCCCTAGTGACATTCATCAACTCTGCTAAATCCAGGCACCCACCTTGAATCTGAGAAGCTGAACAGTGTGTGTGTGTGTGTGTGTGTGTGTGTGTGTGTGTGTAGAGAGACTCTTATAACATTGTTAAATAGCTTTTCCTAGGTTGATTATTCCTGAAACCCTCCTATGTGGGCCTGAAAGAGTCCCAAAATCTCTATATCCAGAGGGGTTTTTTCCCCCCATTTCCAAAGAGGCTATTTACAAATTTCTCTGTCTTCAGAATCCCACCCTCATTTCTAACTCACATTATGATTCTGCCCACTCCTGACCTGGATCTGCTCCTGGGAGCCTCCTTCCATTCCACTATGCCAGCTGTAGACCCATGAATGGGTCTCAAATCTAATGAAGGTCTCATCTCCTGCTTCGATCTGCTTTCTCCTTTGCAAACATCCCATGTCCTCTACCCCCTCTCTCCTCTTCAGCATTTCCCTTTACTCCATTCCTTCATGGCACTTGCCTGCCCACAGCGATGCACTTGTCTCTCCTACTAAGAACGCTTGCCTGGCCCTTATCCTCTTCCAGAAATGTCCTATTATTCTGCTTTTTTTCAGTCCCCAAGTTTCTGAACAGTCACCCACACATGCTGGGTCTGGTCATTGACCACTTGATCAACAGTCCCCTGCTGCTGTTCCTACCCACATATGCACTTGTCAGCTCCCGGACAATGTCAAGGCTGAAAAGCTCAGCGGCCCCTTTCTCAAGCTCTCAACAGCCTTCCATGGGGCCAAACGCTCTCTCCTCTTCCCCTTTTCAGTCTTTGCCTCAGCGCCTGGTTTTCCTGTACTGGCCAGGCTGTTCTCACTCCTTTTGCCTTTCTCTGCTTGACCCCCGGGACCCTGTTCTATTTCTAGATGATCTCATCCAGGCCCATAACTTTAAATATTACTTAGGTCCTGATGCCTGTCAAATTTATAACTCTCTCTCTCTCTCTCTCTCTCTCTCTCTCTCTCTCTCTCTCTCTCTCTCTCACTCACTCCAGACACATAGATCTAACATGACACCTCCACTTCGATGACTCAGGGTGCCTCAAATCAAGTGTGCTTGGACAAGATCTCTCCATTTTCAACCCGCTCCCCATCTCAGTAAATGATCCCAGTGTCCACTCAGACATGGCTCTGCCTCCTTTCCCGTGCCTTCCTGATGAGGTTTCTGCTTTGAGACCTGTCTAGACTCACCCGAATCTCTTCATCCCCACTCTCGCCCCTCGCCCATGCTGCATCAGTAGTTCACTTGGAAACAGGAATGATTTCTGAACCGGCTTCCCTGTTTCCCTTCCGTGGTGGTCCAGGGAAGAGGGTGCCGGTCTGGGAGGAGTTGGTTTCCTGCTGTGCGGAGAATGCTGCCAGCGGTGCTAATTGGATTAATTGATTTGCCCAAGGGGAGGTGTGTGTGATCCCTTTCTGCAGAACTTCCTTTAAAAACAGCACTTCCATTCAGAAAGCCAGATCAAGTGCCATTAACAAATTAATTCTGATTAGTGCTGCCCAAGCACTCAGACCTTAAGGCAACCCCATTCAGTCATCTTGGGCCTGGCCACCTAATAAAGTGGAAACTCTCTGGACTGCAGAGGTGATTATTTTGACGCCTGTCTCCATCCCCAGAGGGCAAAGGAGTGGGATGTGATTTCACCACAGTCTCCTGAGGGAATTAACTACTTTCAAATTCTAAGTTATTAGTTCCCCAACATGGCACCATGTCCATGAAAATGAAAATGGATTTGAGGTACACATTTCTGCAGCCCTCTCTTTAGGACCAAGTATGCAGCAGGCGCTCAATATTTGGATGAGCATTTGGTAAATATGTCCCGGCCTAGTATCCTTGGTAACCCTTGGTCGTTTTATTCCACATTGCACTGCTTCTGTGGTTGGCCTGGTAGATTTGGAAGTTAAACTAAACAGGTCTCTGTCCTCCCAGACCTGACGGGTGGTGGCAGGGTGTCAGAGCACTGATTAGGAAAGAGCATGGCGAGTCCTTCAAGAGGAGAAAATGGGTCCCGGGGACTGGAGGGATGGCTCAGGGGTTAAGGGCACTTACTGTTCTTTCAGAGGACCTGAGTTTGGCCCAGCACCCCCCTAATGTGTGCTGGGTCATAACCGCCTGTAACTCCAGCTCCAGGAATCCAGTACCTCCTCCCATCTCTACACTCACATGCCCATAGTCCCCCCCACACACCCAGGGGTGGGGAGAGAGATTAAAACAAACCTTTAAAAGGTGGATCAAGGTGACAGCAAGGAAGGGAGATTAGGGAGGCCCGAGGCCCTGACACCAGAGTGGAGCTTGGCATGGTACAAGGGGCCGGCCAACTCTGGAGGAAGAACTCTCTAGGGGGAGGGACTAGAACATGCAAACACTTATCGTCTGGGAGCCTGGACATCTGACCCGCACAGACATCCTTGCTTACAGATTGTGCTTTTGTGATTCCTAGAACAGGACAACATGTCCCTACACTGTGGCCAACTTTGCCCACACTAATCTATCTGCCTAGGTGTCATCCTCCAGCCCACCTGCTTCTCTCACTCAGAGTTTCCCGACAAGACCTTTCAAATCCTATTTGGGTGTGCTACTTCTGTTCTCTGGAGCCCTGGGGCGTTCCTGAGACACCTGCTCTCCCTGTCCCTTATGGGTCAAGATGGCGTTCTGGGTACTCGGGCCTCCTCTCTGTGCCTCTATTGCAGGGTGGCGTGGGGCCTTGGTCCTATCCGACTCTCACACCCCAGAGGTTGCACACACAGAGTCTGAATTATGGCCTGGCCCTTTGCAATCCCTAGCAGTGGGTGAAGACTCCCAGAAGGCTGGCTTCTCGGTACATGACATCCCACAGAGTCAAGAAGGGAAGCCGGTCCTTCAGTGAATGCTGGCTTTGGTTTCAAAAGTAGCTTCTAGGAGATGAATAAAAACTTAAAACTGGGGCTGGAGAGATGGTTGAATTTATAAAAATTCTTGCTTTGCAAGCACACAGACCAGTTTGATTCCACTGAACTCATGTAAAGTTAAATAAACAACAACAGCAACAACAGCAAAACACCACCCAGGGCATAGTATACCACACTTGTAATCTCAGCATGGGGAGAGGTAGAGGTAGGTGGATCTCTGGAGCTTTCTGGCCAGCCAGGCTTGCTTACTTTCTGAATTCCAGAACAGTGAGAGATCTTGTCTCAGAAAGTGTGTGGGGGTGGGGGTGGGGGGGGTGGGGGGGCGGAGTTGGGGGAAAACACCTGATGAATGACAGCTGAAGTTGTCCTCTGACCTTTATATGTATACATGCATACACATGTGCACCTGTATGCACATGAACATGAACACACACACATACATACACACAGATATACATACGCATACACACGTATACACACACACACACACACACACACACACACACACACACACACACACACACACACGGGGGGGGGGGGGGGCGGACTAGATGTCTAATGAGGATGTTTAGAAGCTTCATAAGAACTGCCAGAGGAACATGTGTCAGGCTGTACAGGAAAAGTCCTAGGACCAAGAAGCCAAGTAAAGAAGGGGGCCAGCTATACTCCCAGAGGGGGGCCCTGCACCTGATTCCCATCTGCCTTCTCTTCCAGGGACTGGAGTCTCCAAATGAACGTGACACAGCCCACCATGACACGGCTGCTGGCTGTCATCAGCACTCGGCGTCCCCAGATGACCCACACTCCGGGCTCCTTTCTCTCATCCGGAAAGCCAGAGTATCACCGCGTAGAATGAAAAGGCGCAACAGGTCCCTCTGCTGCCAGGGACCTCCCCACTGCCCCACCCTGGGCTGGAGGTCCCTGAGCTCCCCCGCTATGGCTGATGGAGAGTATGTGCTTAACGCTGGAGGGGGAAAAGCCGATGGGCATGAGGATGAGATGGAGATGGGCTGGGTGCTGCAGCTGACCTTTTAGGAGGACCGTCCTGGCCTTGGCCCACTCGCTCCTCCCGTCTGACGTCAGCAGGCCGATGGGAGGCAGGCGTTCATCCTCGTTGGACGCCATTTTGACTATCTTTCTCAACTGAGTGAACAGATCACCCTCACTGAGACGGCGGAAATTAATGACAACATCCAAGACAAAGAACTGTGGGGGAAACAGGTCAAACACATCACTTGTGGCAGCCAGCCCAAGGCTCCCAAGGCTTCACGGAGCCTTCAGGAAGCTCAGGCCCAAGGTTCCCAGGGGGTTTAATGTTTCCGAGTTGTCTCATTTTGGAGAGCATCCAAAGCTGTTGGCTGTACTCGACTCCAAGCTCTCCCCAGCACAGGCCTGATTAAACCTAGCTACGAGAAAGCTTTTTCCTTCCTTCCTTCCTTCCTTCCTTCCTTCCTTCCTTCCTTCCTTCCTTCCTTCCTTCCTTCCTTCCTTTTTTCTCTTTCTTTTTTTTTTTTTCTTGTGGTTTCTAGTGCATGCAAAATTCTCGGGTTTGCAGAGAGTCAAGTATAAACTGGTACAACCACTGTTGGAAGGCTGTGTCAATCAAAACTAAAAGTGCTTGTCTGACTCAGCAGCTGCACCTTGTGTATGCAGAGTTTAGCCCGGGGCTTAGGGAAGCACATTCATGTGTACCAGAACAATATGAGAGAGAGCGTGTGTAAATCAGGCTTCTTGTATTAGCAAAGCAATAGAAAGAGCCCGGGTGTTCTTTTGGAGTAGACTGGTTAAGTAAAATGCAGTGCACCCATGCAGTTTCCTATGAACTAGAACAAACAGCTACAGACAGAGCTGTGGGTATATATCTAAACAACAGCAACAACAACAAACCAACAGTCATGACAAATATTAAAATAGAAAACCAACACACAAAACACTAGGTACATCTGTGCACATTCATCTGCGTATGCACGAGCTAGGCATGTATGCTTTGTGATGCTGGAGTTCTATAGCTCTGAAAGCCAGGGCCTTGGACTTGGTAAAGGGTATCAATCTTGACACATCCTGCTGCATCCTTTTCAGCATATGGACATGATGAGCAATTGCCCCACCCGGCACCCTCAGCGAAGTCCATGAAATCTGGTCTATGGTTGCTTCCAGAAGACTTGAATAATGTGCCATTTGGAGGCTGAGAAATGTTTGATTTGACTTTGTTTGAATGAAAATGAAGAGAGTTTTTCACTTTGTGGCTGGCTGGTCAGGGTATCAGGTGGCTGGGAAGCATGCTGCAAACTTTTAAGCCTGCAAACAGTGATCACAGCTACCCTTAGATGATAGACTTTCCCCAAGCTCACTATTTCCTGAAATGAGCCCAGGAAGAAAACAGACAATAAGTAGAGAGTGTGGGTAGGGAGGCAGGGATGGTTTCAAACTTAGGCTCTCAATGTAAAAAGTCAGGAAGACCCCCAAACCCCCACTTTTTGTCACAAGAAATACTTTATGAGGCATCAGCGTACAAGATACACAGTGTGGTGGGCACTGGGAAGGGGTCAGTAGCCTTCACGCTCACCTTGTTCCCTTGCCATGGGGACCCTGACTGGTCCTATAGAACTGTCTGAAAACCTGAACTTTAGGATATAGAGCCCATCTTGGGCAGGTGGTAGGACTTGGAATCCTTCTTCCTCTTACACACACCATTAGCTTCCCTAAGCCTCATCTTCTTGCCTGTCAATGAAGACTCAAAGGTCTCCTCTACAGGGTCATTGTGAATAATTAAATGAAATTAATAAATGTGAGTTCTGGACCCACAGTCTTACACATGGGAGGTCTTTTCTGTTAGTTCTTACTCTGTCCATCCATCTAGTCTCCAGGAAGGACATTTACTATATGAGAATGAATAGCTGTGAAGATGAAGGTTCATTAGATGGGTCTTCAGCCTGACTCAGCTTCTCAGGGATAAGCATCTAGGGGGTGCATTCCCTAACTGAATATTCTATTCATTCTTAAATTACAGCTGCCAGATAGAAATGGATTGACTGAGTAGAGAATCCTATTTGGGGGGCACCATGCCCCAAGCTCACTGTCTGCTCAGGAACACAAGTGCATGCACACTTGTGAAGGAGCAGGAATGGATGGGCACTATATGCTACACGTGTGCGCCACTCTATGCTCCACACCCGCTCCAAGTCTGAGAGCCTGTGACAATGGGCCACGTACCTGGCTGCAGCAGGCAACTATGACGTGCTCTGGCTCAGGCATGATGCTGCTCTTCTGGGCCACCAGTGTGTCCTGAGCATGGCCAGGAAGCCGGTAAGAGGAGAAGAGCCTGTAGTACTGCTTCATGCAGAGGGGCTGCCCTGAGAGCTGGCCCTTGGCCCAGTCCGTGGGGAGGGAGTGGCTGGAAGGGGAGAGCATAGAGAGGCAGGCAGGCAGGTGAGAGGGTGGAGGAGGAGAGAGGCACTGGGGTGGCTTCTATGGTAACCTTATTTTTTCTTTTTGAAGGATTTTGCATCAAACTGAGGGCATGCTAAACAAACACTCTGCCACTGGGCTACTACCCCATACTTTCTTGTGGTTAGGCTAAAGCTACACCAAACTTACAACTGCACTGTGGCAGAGCTCATCTTCGTTTTGTGAAATAATGGAATGTTCCATTTCTGTGACTCATGGAACATCTCACAATTTCCCCAAACCTCTACAACTCCATCCTAACCACAGTCTCAGGCAATGCACGTGTAATTTTTGCCTTTTAAATCCCCCGTGCCTTTGATTACATCAATCTTTTCTTGGCACACCTTTACCTCTACCCTGGTACTTATTGTCTTTTTAGAAAACTCCTCCTGTAAGAGCCAATTCTGTATTATCTCTTCTGGAAACCTTCTCAAAGTTCAAAGTAGAAGTTCTTTTTGTCATGTGGTTTCTAAATGATATGTCTGTTCCATCCATCCACCCATCCACCCATCCACCCATCCATCCATCCATCCATCCATCCATTCATCCATTCATCCATTCATCCATCATTATGTATGCTAAGGCATCCTTCTACCCATTCGCCCATTTTATCCACCAAATCTATCAATTCATCCATTTATCCATCTCTCCAAATACTCATCCATTTATCTATCATCCATTCACTACCTCCATGTGTTGTAGAACATTATTTTAAGGTGTGTTACTTTTGTTTATGTTGCATTTGTCTAACTCTGTGAAGCTGTGTTACTGCGCCGGTGTAAAACACCTGATGGTGTAATAAAGATCTGAACGGCTAGTAGCAAAGCAGTAGAAAGCATAGGTGGGGCTGGCAGGCAGAGAGAATAAATAGACGGAGAAATCTGGGAGGAGAGAGCAAGGAACGAGAGAGAAGGAGGAGGACATCAGGGGCCAGCCACCCAGCTATACAACCAGCAACGGAGTAAGAAAGAAAAGTATACAAAAATAGAGAAAGATAAAAGCCCAAAGGCAAAAGCTAGATGGGATAATTTTAAGTAAAGCTGGCTAGCACTGAGCCAAGCTAAGGCCAGACATTTATAGCTAAGAATAAGCCTTTGTGTGTGACTTATTTGGGAGCTGGGTGGCAGGACGCCCCAAAAAGAATAAAAAGCAAACTACAACAACAACCATGTATCCTCCCATCCATCTATCCATCCATCCATCCATCCATCCATCCATCTACCCATCCATCCACCCAGATATCATGCATCTATCCATCTGCCATTCAACCACCCACACATCTACCATGCATCTGTCTATCCAGATATACATCCACCATTCAACCACAACTGTCATCCATCCATCCATACACCCGTCTGTTGTGGAATATTATTTTAACTAGGCAAAGATGTGTTACATTTGTTTATGCTGCAGAATATTACTTTAACTGTGTAAAGGTGTGTTACTTTTGTTTACACTGCATTTGTTTAATTCTGTAAAGATGTGTTGCATTTGTTTCACCTTGCCTGCCTAAGGTACCTGATTGGTCTAAAAAAGAGCTGAATGGCCAATAATTAGGAGGAGAGAGATAGGCAGGGCTGCCAAGCAGAAAGAATAAATAGGAGGAGAAACCCAGGCCTATGGAAGGAGTGAGAGAAGGAGAAGGAGGAGAGAAGGAGGGAGACGCCTGGGACCAGGAGTCAAGCAGTCTCCAGTCAGCAGATATGAGAAGCAGTAAAAGTAAGCTATGCAGAAGGAAAGAAAAATAAAAAGCCCTGAGGCAAAATGGAGATAAAGAGAAGCAGGTTCATTTAAGTTAAAAGAGCTAACTAGAAATGAGCCTAAGCTAGAACAAGCATTCAAAACTAGTAATAAGCCGGATGGCAGTGGTGCATGCCTTTAATCCCAGCACTCAGGAGGCAGAGCCAGGTGGATCTCTGTGAGTTCGAGGCCAGCCTAGACTACAGAGCAAGATCCAGGACAGGCACCAAAACTACACAGAGGAACCCTGTCTCGAAAAACCAAAACAAACAATAGGTCTCCATGTCATGATTTTGGAACTGGTTGGTGACCAAAAAGTAAAAACCTGGTACATCCATCTACCTATCATCTAATCATTCATATGTCTATCCATGCACTATCTAGTCATCCATCCAGCTACTATCAATGCATTCATTCATACACCACTATCATGCACTAACTCAGTGGTTCTCAACATGTAGGTCACAACCCATTTGGGGAGTCAAACAACCCGTTTATAGGGGTTATCTAAGACCATCTGAAAACACAGATATTTATGTTATGATTCATAAAAATAGCAAAATTGCAGTTATGAAGTAGTAATGAAAATAATTTTATGGTTGGGGTGAACACAACATAAGGAACTACATTAAAGGGTTGCAACATTAGAAAGGTTTAGAACCACTGTATCAACCCATCCATTCATCGGTCTATCAATTCACTATCCATCCACCCATCAACATGCATGTATACATCCGTCTATTAAATATCCATCCATCCATCCATCCACTCATCTATCTGCCACCCACCCATCCACTAAGTCACCATATATCTGTCTTCTGTGAGTTGAATGAGAAATGCTCCACCATAGGTTCATGTATTTGAACATTTGATCTCCAGTTGATGTCACCATTTGGGGAGATTATAGAACCCTTAGGAGGTACAGACTTGGTGGAAGAAGTATATTTCAGGGGGAGCGCTTTAAGAGTTTATACCTTCCCCCTACTTTCCTGAACTCCTCCTCCACTCATCTCTGTCTCTCTGTCTCTATCTCTGTCTCTGTCTCTGTCTGTCTGTCTGTTTCTTTCTCCTTTATACATGCTGTTCAAATGTGTTCAGGCAGCTTTCTTTTCAGGGTATGGGTCCTGGGATGTGTTGCTGGGGTGCACGTCGCAAATCGGCAATCAGGAGAATTTCAGGCATATTGAGTGGCTGGCAGGGGCAGGAGTCCAGGGCTAAGGGGAAAGAAGACCTGTTTGACTGAGCTGAGCCCAAAGGGTAAAAAGCTTCCAGGCAGGTGGGCTAGGTGGAGTGCCCACAGCGCTGCCACGAAAGTGAGGCTATATTGCGTGGCAATTTCATGACTGACCTGTGGTGAGATGAGTGGCAGGATCCAAAAGCACCTGTAGCAATGGTGGGATCTGATGCTAATTGAATTCCATACTAAAACATGCTATCCTGTGTTTCATAAACTTGGTCTAGTCACTACTTTTTTGTTGTATTTTACAAAATTTGAAAATAGAGACCCTTCTTCAGAGATAGTTTGAGACTTACCAGAGGACCAGTGGAAGGCAGAAAGTAAGCCAGCAGGGTCGCAACTGAGTGAAGTGCACAGAAAAGGCTACAAAAACGGGCAGGGACAGCCTCTGGGCTGTGGTGGCAGGGTAGAAGTTGGCAGCCTGTGCTTGGTGCATTAAAAAGCCCCTGGAGCTTTGACATGCAGGAGCATGATTTGAATTACGCTGGCTTTTTTCTTTTGGAGCTAAGGGTTGAACTTAGGGCCTCGCCCATGCTAAGCATACACACCATCACAGAAACACAGCATTCCTAGCTCTGGCGTGTGTGTGTGTGTGTGTGTGTGTGTGTGTGTGTGTGTGTGTGTGTGCGTGTGTGGTTTGGTTTGGTTTTTGTTAGTACTAAGGACTAAACCCAGGGCCTCACCCATGTAAGGCAAGTGCTCTACAACTGAACTATATTCCCAGCATGTCCTATCCTGTTTTGTTTTTTAATGGCCTAGCTTCTGTAGGGAGAGGATCAAAGTCTGTCCCAGAAAGCACCAGGAAGAAGGCTGTAGGCAAGGTGTGAAAATAATGTGGGCCATCTAGGAAGGAAGATGTTTGGGAACCAGCTGGGGTAGGTGGTAGCCACTTCTAAGCACCGTGGATGTCATGGAGGGAGAAAGAGTGACCCCAAAGAGACTTGTGGATCTGCCAACCCAGGTTGTACTACTGCCTGTACTGAGAAGGCAGGATGGCTGAGGGATGAGTGCCCATGGAAGAAACATACAAAGCTCACTGGACCCCTTTGTAGTGACCAGGAGATGCCCCAGTGGGGATGCCTGGGGTTCGGGGAAGGAATGGGGTTTTATTTTGTATCCACCTGTGAACCTTTTGGGAGCAGGTAGGAGGCCTAAATTCTTGTTCTCTTCCCACATCAACACACTGGAAAGTGAATGATTGCTGCAGTGTCCTAGCCAGGCACTCTTTCAAATGTTGCAACTTTGTGATATTTGCAAGTACAGGGCACAGGAAACTGTGTGTGGGCTTGCATGGAAATAGGTGTCTGTGTGTGTATGTGCATGTAATGTGCTCACACATACATATGTATCTGCACACTCGTGTGAGAGTTGGGGGTCAAGCCTGCTAGTAATGCCTGGCTCCACGGTCCCTGTGCTCTGCTGCCGGGGTCGGAATCGTCCCTCCTCTACTCTGCAGCAAGGGTGCTGCTGAAAGGCACAAGCTCACGATGGTATGTGAATGGAGGAGTGAGTTCCAGAAGGAGCCCTGGAAACCTGGTAGGAAAGGGCAGCCCACAGGCCTGGCAGCCCAGTGTGGAAAGAGAGCTTTCAGACTGGCCCCAAGCCAACGCTCCCACCACGGTCTTAAACAATTCAGACTCAATCATGCTGACCCCAGGGCCGGCCGGAGCCTCGCCCCTCTTCCCCTCTTCCCCAGAGAGAATGTATGTCTTAGCTTCTGTCCCAGGGTTGGGTAAACACTGACCTGGATCCACACAGACCAGAGAGGGAGGCTACCCTGTGCCTTCCTTGCCCTTCCACGTCTCAGCTGTGTGGCCATGGATAAGTTACTAAACTTCTCCGAGCTTCACTTCCTGATCTGTGCCTAGGACATTGCTGTCGACCCCTCCTTCTTTCCAGCACCTGTGGTTCGTTGCTCTCCCCAGTGTCCCCAGTGCCCTGGGGTTGACTAGGAGGGGGACCTTCCTCCTAGAACGGAGAACTCGCTGCCGGAGCAGCCCCCACCCCCTGTAGGAGGAGCCTATGTTCGCTAAGCTAGGGTGGGCATGTGGACACCAAGGCTCCCAATGGGGAGACTGTCATCCTGCTGGCACTGTTTGGCTCAACACCGCCTCCCTAACACCGCTTCTTCCTTCTCCACCCTTCCCGGGGGATCTCCAGACCCAAACTGTCTAGTTCATACCACAGGAGGAAAGAGGAGGCTGGGAGGGAGGGGCACTTTCAAAGGTCAGAGAAAGTGCTCATTCAAGGAAAAGGAATGCTTAATGGCCAGGAGAGCTGGCCTGAAGGCCGTCCTGATGCTGGGCAGTGGGCAAGGGACACCACACGGCTGGGTAAAAGACCAGCTCCCTGCTCTCCCTGGCATCCTGTAATACCTCAGCAGGGAGACGGACGTGAGAGGAGACCGCCAAGCAGGGCCCTACCCCGTCCCAGGCTGGGCGCCAGGCGTACCTGTCCACCAGAGCCTTGTAGCTGAGCACACCAGAGATGAGGCTGGCTGCGAACCTGCAGGGACATGGAGAGACAGGAGGAGTCTTGTGAGCCAGCTCTCCCACCCCCCAGCTCTCTCACTTTTCCTTTTTCCTTCCGAACTTCCTCGCCCCGCTTCCTTTCTCCGCCAGCGCCAGCGCGCTCCCCGCCTCTCCCTCGGCTTCAGACTCACCCATCTATTGCCCGCCGTTCGCCAGGCCCCCGTGTGCACTCACGGGATGTGGGTCGTGCTGCCCCTCCCCCCAGGCTGTCATTCCACTCCAGCCTCGGATTACAAATGGCCCTTTGGTGAGGACTGAGAATGGCTTAGCTCTGGGGGGTGGGGAGAGGAAGCCAGAATCACCTTGAGGAGGAAGAGGTGTCTGAAGGAGTGGTAGAGTGAGTGTCAGGAGAGGGAAGGTGAAGGCTGGGGTACCCCTGGGCAAGGCCAGCCCCTTGGCTGGATCTTCTGGGAAATGCAGTCTCCTGGGGCAAGCCTGCAATTTGGATCCTTTTAGAGGCTAATGAAAAGGAAAGTGAGTCCTGGGAGGAAAGCCTCGGGGACCAGTGCCAGGGGACAGTGCTCTCTTAACTGGCCATGGATGAGGAGGCCTGACTTAATTGCATACGGAGGGAAATGTCCCTCAGATGCAATTTGGAGAACTGTCTTCAGAATCCATCCATCCTCATTCTTCCTTCTAAGGGAGAGGGGGGCAAGTGGGAGCCAGGCCTGGGCTGTGCCTCTGTTCACCCTATTGAAATATTAAGAGGATGAAATTCTGACAGACTCCAAAAGGGAGGCCCTTCTTCCCTGCCCCTCACCACCACTGCCACCATCCTCAGTGCACCTAGAGGCCCTTCCAGCGGCTCACTGAGCTCTGAAATTGCAGCAGATGGCAGCTGTGCTGGTGGGGAGGGACGTCCCTCCTCCAGGAGTCTGTTTGGAGCAGGGCTCCAGGGGGCTCAGAGAAACTCTCAGGCACCTGGAGCAGCATGCCCCAGCCGGGACTACTTTTAAATGACAGCTCACAGATCCAGCCGGGGTCAAAACCAATATGTGGGTCCCTGGGGTCCATGGCCCCCATTAGTGCCATCAAAAAAAGAATGTGTTTGGGGCAAGAGTGTATGTTTGTTACTGAGCACTACCATGTCTAACCTCCCTCCTGGCCTGATGGTGCTGGGAGTTAATGTCCCGAGCCCCCGAAAGCTCAGCCAAGGCACAAGCTCTGGCCTCTCCTTCCTGGCATGAGGTCAGGCCCCACATCTGGGGTGGGTTCCTCTGCTGCACACCCAGTGGCACCGTGGCCTTACCTTAGCTGGTCGTTGGTGTCTTGGAAGTGCTGCCGAGCAAAGATCACAGCTGGGCTAGAGTTGACTGGCAAGGCCAGGCGGTTATTGAGATACATGTCATTCAGCCAGTATTCAGATACCTGCCAGGGAGCACAGGGGAGGGGCACATTACATCTGACCCCCTACACACCCCTCCTAAACAGGAACTGTGCTAGCAGAAGTCATCAGTCCCATTGCGACCACCCTGGGTCAGCACCTCCCCCGCCCCGTGGATCCTTCATTCATTCCACAAACGCTCTAAGCTCCAGCTATGTGCTGAACCTGCATCCTCCCAGTCTTCCAAGCCTGCCCTTCATCTCCACCCCATATTGTTTCCTTTATTCCTTCCTCTGTTCCCATCTTCAATGATAAATCCCTGCACTACCGGTAGGTCCTTGTTACGCCTCAGTCCTACCTGTCACTGCACTCTGCCTTTTAAGCTCATCTCTATCCCCATCTTTCCATGTCCCTGTCCCTAGCTCTGGGCCCCATCTCTCCCAGTCTCTCACCTCTCTGTCTTCATCTTTCACATTCTGCGTCCTTCTCTTTCCGTTATCTTCCATCTTGCCTGCCTCTCTCCTTTGTTACGCTACCCAACCTATGCTACCGGCCTGTTCCCCTCTATCGCCCAATCCCAATCTCCCCCCAATCCCAATCTCCCCCCAATCCCAATCTCCCCCAATCCCACCGACCTATCAGCCTCACCCACATCCTCTCCTCTCTCTCCGTCCCCCACAGGGATCTCTTGTCAGCTTCTGTCCAGCAACCCTTACCCAGTTGGCCGTCTTCTCCTGCCTCTCCAAGAGCTTTTTCTGCAGGGTCTCACCCAGACCACCAGGGGCCCCAAACCGCTTCACAATGGCCTGGCTTTTCCTGAACTGCTCCTCAGGTACCAGGTGCTGCATGCACTTCAGGTAAGTGGCCAATGTCTGCTGCAGTGGGGGCACTGGCAATTTGGGTAGGTCCTGGAAAAGAGGGTTCATGGCACTCACTCCCTTTCCTTAATATGGCCCATACCTATCCTTGAGTTGACGCCAGGACATGTCCCATTCTGTCCCATCCACATTCCCCATTCTGGAACCTGTTTACTGGGCTTAGTTCAGCAGACTTGTAAATCAAAGGTCCTCCTGTTTGCTGTCCCTGCCCCTGTACTGTCCCTGGGTCTCAGGAAGGCACAGAAGGCAGATGACAGGCCCGGGTTCACACCCTGACCTTGCTGCTGGTCAGTTGTACGTCCTTGGGAAAGTCTCTCCCTCTGCAAGGGCCCAGCTCTTCATATGAAAAATGATCCTCTCACAAGACGGAAGGGATGACAGATGTGAGCGTGCTTACAGCCCATAAAGGATGGGTCTGGGATGAAAGATCATTGGCAAGATTGCTGCCTGCTGGTCACTCTTCATGTGGGAGCTCTTCCCAGCTGGTGCTCCAGGGTGTGTGTACTCTCTTAGAGAGAGCCCCGTGGATTAAGACAGCTTTGGGTGGAGACATGGCTTCCTGGGGGTAGGGGCTATCTCTGCCCTGCGCTTCTTGTTTCACACTTCCAGGTATGAAACCCAGGCAGAGGACTGGTTCCATGTGGGAACTGGAGTCACATAAGGAACAGTGGAGGTCTTTCCTGCCCAGGTCTCTCCAAGCCTCGAGTCATTTCACCCATAGGACACAAACAACAAATCTTCCTACCTCATGAACCCCAAGGGAACGAAAGAGAAAAATAATTGGCTCCCGTAAACGTATGCCAGGTTTGGTTAACTGGCCTTATCCCTCCAAAGGGAATTATGAGAAGAAGCCTGTGGTCTCTGGGCTCCGGGTGAGGTGAGAGTCGGAAAGGAACCACCTGGACTCCTCCCACGGGCAGTGCCTGTTCCAGTTAATCAGCCATGGTGGGTTAAGGGTCTGTGTGCTTATGTGTTCATGTGTCACATAGCCAGGGTGGGGGTGTCAGTACACATGAGGAAACTAACCCACAATGTGGAGAGACTAATCCTCGGTCACATAGTCAATGTATTTTCTCCCCTCCTCCCCCTCCTCCCCCTCCTCCCCTCGCCTCCCAACTCCCCCCGCCCCCATCCTTTGCCCTGCTCTCTCCCCTCCCCATCACTCCCCTCCCCTCTCTCAGGGTCTTGCACAGTTAGGTAAGCAGTGCTGTTGAGCTACACCCCCAGTTCACCTCTCCTCCTTTCTCTGGGATTTTCCTCCTCTTATATCCTTTCTGCTCTTCCCCCCTGTCCCCCTCTCTCAACCCTTGATAACAGAGAAGCAGATCTTTAATGCCTGCTGTTGCTTAAACTGTTGGCACACAGCAGGGTGCCCTTCTTCGGGGTTTCTTGTCTGTGAGGTGGTGAGTCAAGTTTCTGTAGGGTAGTCAAGGGCTCACCTACTCTGGTGGGCCGCTGAAAGCACCTGTCTTCTCCTGAGGCAGCCCTGGGTGTTGGCAGCAGCAGCACTGATGGATGAGAAAGTCCCACCCATCTGATCCTGTCTCTGCAGCTCACTACTCTGGCTGGAGGTGGGGAGTGTCAGCACCAGCTTCTGGTGCTGCTGTCCTGGGGAACGCGACAAATGCAAGAGTGGGCCTGGCCAGTGCCCCAGGTCCTTTAGCCGGCTTCAAGCAAGCCAGGTTGACCTCCCCTCGGCCACTCTTGTTCCTCCTCTTATATTTATGGGGATCTGTGTGGATGGGGCAGGCAAATATCTCCAGAAAGCATAGAGCAAGCGGTGGTCTGGTCAAGAGTGGTGGCAGCTTTGACCAGAGTGGGCTGTGGTCCAGCCTGGGTGGAGGGAAACGGTGACGGGTAAGATGAACAAATCTCAGTTTAGGCATTTCAGCTCCAGGCGTGGTTCCTCCCCTGACTGTTGCGGACCTCTGGCCTTGTGAAGACTCGGAAGCCTGGAGTTTGCATGTTTCCTGGGTGGCTCCAATGAACCAGGTTCTGGACTGGTCTTAAAGACAGTGGAGAGACAGAGCCTGCCCTCCAGGAAGCTACATCCCAATGCAGGGGAAGAAGAGGGACATGCCATGGGCTGTAGCAGCAGAAGCATGGGTCCGCTATGGAACTTTGGGCAATGTAAGGAGCAAGTTCAAGGACAGAAGACGGAAAGTTCTGATAGGGTCAGGTGGAGGGGCGAGAAGGGTGTGGTAGAGGAACCAGCACATGCAGGAACTTGAACTGAGATGCACTGCTCTATCTCTGGAAAGTTAGATGTAGCAGGAGGGAGGGTGCCTTCCCAGGAAGGCTGCCCAGGGAAGGTAGTGTTGTTTCAAAGCAGTGGAAAAGATGATGCTTAATGCTCCTGGGCTGAACCAGTGGCAGCAGTTGGAGCTGGGACGTGCCAGGGCTTGGGAAGGGGATTCAGCCTTGCCTAGGCAAGCACCTTGGGGTACAGTGAGGTTGGGAAAAGGTGAGGGAGATGGTGCCTGACTGGTGCCAGGGTCTCCCCCTTGGACTTGAGATTAAGAGGTGTGGTCATCTGCGTTCCCCAGCAGCCTGAAGCTATAGCTGGCATGTAAAAGCCGCTTTTGCCCCCAAAGCCTGACTACTCCTCACGTGGCCCACAAGGGAATGAAGAATGGGGTGAAAGCCTGGTACCTCTGCTTTCATTTTGAATGTGCTGCCTGATTCTGCATGTAGGCATGGTAACTACTCAAGGAGTATCTGTCTTTAAAAACAAAAAACAACGAAGAGACAACAGCAGCAATACCTAACCTAACTCACCCCTCTACATGGCTGAAGGGACAAAGATAAGAGGAATTTAACGTAGCTGGGTGGTGGTGGCGCACACCTTTAATCTCAGCACTTGGGAGGCAGAGGCAGGTGGATCTCTGAGTACAAGGCCAGCCTGGTCTACAGAGCAAGTTCCAGGACAGCCAAAGCTACCCAGAGAAATCCTATCCCCCCCCCCAAAAAAAATAAAACAAAGAGAAACTTAACCATCTCTCACAGATTTTCCAATGCTCCAGACCCTCCAAAGGTACCTAAACCTCTCCAGCCATTGTTCTAAACACCTTGCCCTTCCACAAACAGCACCATCTGAAGCCTTACAGAACAGACTATCCTTCAAATCAGGGTAATTATTCATAATAAGGAAGCTTCCTTCTGGACCAGGAAAACATTGGAAACCAAACTGCTTCCTCTGAATGGTCATAGAAATAACTTCTTCTGACCACCTTGTGGAATCATAGCTGAGATAATGGTCAGACCCCATCTTAAGTCTGGATCATGACTGTTTAATTGTACGTGTTTCTGCTCCTATGCCAATTTTTCCTCTAAAACCTCCAGTTTATGGCCAGGCCTTGAAGATAGATTTAGAATCCCTGGACCTCTTTACCTGTTCATCTTTCCAATGTGTCAATTGATTAAGTCTCTTTCCTCTGCCTTTTTACCATAGCGCCAGCTTAATTGATATATTGAGGACAGATGACTCAGTCTAGCCTTTTGGAACTACTAGAACCAGAGCTGGGGCTTTTGCCTTAAAACTCCAGTAGTGGGGCTACTAGCCCTTCAGGCCCAATCAGACTCCTCTGAAGAACAGGACGGGGCTGCAGTCTGGCCTTTTGCCTAGGAGAATACAGAGCTGGGGGACCATCGAGGGGCCAGTGCCACTCCAGACTGTTCTGGGAATAAGAGTGTGTGAGAGGAGAGATCGGGGATAAGACACATGGATCAGAAAGTTACTTACCAGCTCCTCCTCACTGCTAGAAGGTTTGGCAGCCATCTTTTGGGGGACCTTTTCCAGGATGGGCATCTTGGTGATTCTTGCTCCAGAGTAGCAGAGCTATGGACCTTGGAACAGAGAAGAAGCGGTATCACAGAAAGCCACTTGGACCAGAATGAATCCCTCACCTCCCATAGCCTTACCTCCATACTAGAAAGAGGCCAGAGCCTGACACTGGTGTGTAGGGAACTCAGTGCTGCTGTGACTGCCATCTCAGACCTCTGTCCTGTGCCCCTGACCACAGTGACTTCCCTGAATCCAGAGGCAGGGGGGAGAGGGGGAATGAGTCCTGCCTTGAGCCATCAGCTGGAACCTGCTTCTTGAAGCCGCTGTGACTCAAGGCGAGCTGACCACCTCAAGTAGCACTGGGAGGACCTGGGCTGGGCTTGCCCACTCCCAACCTAGCAGGATCAGAGCACTAGCTTTGGTTTGCCTGGAACTCACCTGATACACACTGTGCTGGTCTCAATTTTTACCCAAAACTGTAGCTCCTCAAAAGCAAAACTATACCAACTGTGTTCAGATTTTCCTCTAGGATGCCTGGCCTGGGTCAGGTATGGAGTAGAGGGGATGTGAGTTCAGAAAGCTCCCCCCTCGCCTGTGTGTGTTTGAATATGTGTGTGTGTGTATGCTTGAGTGCCCTCCAGTCTTCTAAGGCCCTGTATTCTGTGTGACATTCTGGGCTGCTTGAGGACTCTGGGGTCTGCTAGCAGAGTGGTGACTTGGGTAGTCTCTGGTACAATGGGAATATGGAAGGACATGATAGTGAAAGATAGGTAGTCAAGACCTCTGACCTGGGAAAGGCACATTAATTTGGAAGGTGCGATAGAAATAAACTAGGCTAAGAATGACACGGGCCAATTTTTTAGAGCTGTGGGGTACATCCTCTGCCCCACTAAACCAAAACCTGCACAGACGCACAGTCAAGATTTCTACCAACCTACTCTTTATTTCCCCCCAAGAGGCTAAAGCTGCTGTTTAGCTTGTTGGACCAGCAGCAGCAGCAGCAGCAACAGCCTCTCTCAGAGTCAAGCACAGTCAGGTGCTGGCCGAAGGCTCAGCTCATCTTGGGGAGAGGCCAATCAGAAAGGTGGAAGAACCAGACTCAGGGATAGAAAAGTCTGGGAATGCCTGGCCCCACTGAAGAGAGAAGGTAAAGGCTTTGGAGGTTTGTACAGGGCATTCCCAATACAATAGTCCTTGAGCCCAACCGTGCCCAGAAATTGCCCATGAAGATGTGGATGTTGATTACTTTGAGGGGTCAACCAAGCCAAGGTCAAGTTGATAAAGGCTCTACAGATTATTCAGCCAATGCTTCCTCTTGTGCCATCTAAGGAGTGGGAAGGGGAAAACACTGGCCAGCCTTCAGCGACTTCATATCTTGGAGAGGAGAATGGACCCCTGTCAGCTGCCATGCTGATGGGTGTTTCCTTGTCTCCCCCAGCCCCCAGCTCCTTCCTCCTAACCTCCTTTGCCCAGGCTTAAAGAGTTTGTATGTGTTTATCTTCCCCTGGTTTGTACCATCCCATTTCTGCTTCTGCTGGCTTGGCATGTGGGGGGCTACTGGGAGAGGTCTCTGCTCTGCCATGAAGGCCCACCCCCAGTCTGATCTGGCTGCCCAGGCTCTCTGTGCTTCCACTCCTGCAGAAGTTCCACCTGCCCCTCTGGCACTCCCTACCTTCCCAAGGATGGTTGGAGAAAACTGGGGCCCAGGGATGACAGCAACGGCAACGGCCCCTGGTATTGGACACCAAAACCACAGACCTTGGGCTTGGTAGATGGTAGGTGAAGTAAAAATAACATAGGTGGACGGGTAAAGATCAGGGGAGTCCTGAGCCCTGGTTATCAAGCCCTCCCAGCCCAGGCATCCGGGAAGCAGAATCCTGCAGTCTCCTGAATGTACCCCGACGACCACTGGTGCCTGGGGCGCTGAGGACTCCGAGAGTCTCCTGGGAGCTGTCCCTCCGTGGACAGCTCCTCCGGAGGGACAGTGCCTGGATCTGAGGCGCTCCGTGGCTCAGCTCTTCGCGCCAGCAGCCAGCGCACGGATGCCCAGCCCTCCTCACCTGCTCTCCTGGGCTGTTCTGCGCCGAACCGGCGCTGCTCCACACCAAGCAGGGCTGTAGGCGGCTGTGTGAGCCAGAAGGACCAGGGAGGGGGTGGCAGCAGCGTCAGAGATTGGGGCCGCTGCCTAGGTCTGTAGTAGAGCCTCCGACGACGTTGCCGGGTCCCAGCAGCCGCCCTACTGACAGCAATCAAACCAGCCCCACCTCTCTCAACTCCCTCCCCTTCCTCCTCCCTCTCCTCTTTTTTCCCTCCCCCTGTCCCTCCCTCCCTCCCTCTTCCTCCTCACTGCCCTCTGCTTCCCCCACCCCACGCCCCGCCCTGTGATTCCCTTCTTCTGTCCTCAAAACCTGTCTCGGACAGCTTCCCGGATGAGTTCGTGCGCTGGCATCGCATTTAAGCCCTGGAAAGGGGCACAGAACATTGTCCTTCTAATGGCCATCGCTCCAACCGAGCCTTCCCCAGTACCCATTTGCATCCCCCATCCCCATGGTCTCTTGTGTAGCTGCTTGTGGAGAACGCTGCAGAGTGTTTGGGTCAGAAGAAATTTTGCCCCTCCTAACAAGCTAGACCAGACTGGGACCCTGCTGCACCCCTTTAAAATATTGTAATTAATGACTGTGTTGGCCATTCTTGGACCTCCTTTCCTTTCTTTTACTGTCACATTCCTGCAGGCTCTTTGGGGAGGGAGGAGGAGACAAGGGAACACAGACTTGGTCCACTCTGATGGCAGGCAGGGATTGTTTAGGGACTCAACCAAAGGCTCACAGACACTTCTCCCAGGCAAAGTATCCCCCTTGTTCATATATATATATATATATCACAAGCAGACCCACAGACAAGGACAGACAGACAGACAGACAGACACACACACACACACACACACACACACACACACACACACACACACACCAGTACACACATACAGCTTACCCTAACCCAACTGCCTCTCCACTCTGAAATCTGAGGGCTCCATGGACAGACAGCAGGATCCAGGAATGGGTGTACTGCCTACAACCCGGGCCTCCACCATGGGAAATGAAGGATGGGAAACTTCCCTGACATCCCTGAATGGCCACTTTTATTCTGGACAGGGAGGGCTAGGGATTGGCACCAGCTCTCACATCCACATTCCTTCCCTTCTCCATTCAAACTGGCATGACAGAGAAAAGTCAGACCCACAGGCAACTGGTCTCCCCTTCCTCAGATAACAGAGCATAGCTCCTTAAGGAACACTGTCCCCAGGCTGGAACCCTAAAAGCTGAGGATTGCCTCCCCCTTCTCTGCAGAAAACAGCTCCCTCCTGCTCCCTTCTTGACAAGATGAGATGAGATCCCAGTGTGTAGGAAAAGCCAGTTCAGACATCAAGAGCTTCTGGTACCAACTGTCCTCCAAGGCCAGGTATATCCTCAGGCTCCCTCGGGTGGAGCCTCCAGGTGCTGCACTGAGCTCAGAAAGGGGGGACTATGGTGTGTGCGTGTGTGTGTGTGTGTGTGTGTGTGTGTGTGTGTGTGTGTGTGTATGTGTGTGTGTGTGTGTAGGTATCCATAGGGAGAGCCCTATTTGAATTTGTTTTCTTTTTCTAGGCAGCAAAGGAGCCTATGGGCTCTCATTCCTCCTCAGGCCTGGATTGAACCTGTGAAACCCAGACCAGCCATCTCTCCGCTCAGGTTTTGTGTGACACCACCCACCCATCAGTAAAGAGACGGCCTCCTCAGACAGATATGGTTTATTAATTCAGGCCGGAAGCACCGGGGTGCAGCAGATCAAGTTTGGCACTGGAAAGATCCGCAGGAAGGACAAACAGTTGCATGACTATTTGGGGGCACTCGGTCGGTGATTGGAGATCACCCCGCATACCTCTTCACCTCTGCCAGGAGCCCAATAGCTTCTCATGCCTCCCTGCTCCATTCCCTCAACGGATAAGACAGTGTGTATGGGAAGGGGGTTAGATTGAGATGGGTCACGGAGAAGGGATTCCAACAAGGGAATTCAAGACTGGAGAGGGTACTAGGGTACTCGCTGGAGGAGGTGGGCCCCAAGCCATAGTTGGCCAGTGCTCTCGCAGAATGCCCACCTTGACCTAAACGGGGAGAGTAGGTGGCCTGGAGGAGAAGCGGGTCTGCTAGCTGCGAGTGTAGTAGCTGTAGTCGTCCTCGCACCCATCAAAAGGGCCAGGCGGGCTGCAGGGTTCGCCGCCGTCCGTGCCCTGCACCGAACGCTCACGCAGGCGCACCGCGTCGTACAGACCCTGCGGTGGTTCATCAAGCAGCACATCGCGCTCAGAACGCGAGCGTGTAAGGAGGCCCACGTTACGCAAGAGCAACAGGACCGGTGCATAGAGCAGGTTGGCCAGGCCCATGCCAAGGCTGAGCTGCTCAAAGCCAAGCGAGTGAACGATATGGCCTGCCACTATGGGCCCGAGAGCATAGGCCACAGAATAGGAGATGTCAGCTATGGCATAGACGCTGCCATAGACTGATACGTGGCGCACGTCCACCAGGAAGGCGAGCGTGGGGAGCAGCGCCGTGTCCACTAACGCGATGCCGAAGCAGAGGCCGCAGAGCGAGACGACTAGCGGCGCGAAGGAGCGGCAGGCAGGCACGATGCACGAGCTCACTCCAATCACCGCCAGCCCGAGAGCGCCATACAGCCACTGCAGGTGTGGATAGCGCGCCGCTAGGCGCACGGTGAGATAGACGCCTAACACGTGCGGCACAAAAGCCGGCAGCCAAGCCATGCCCATCTCCCACTCGGATGCCGCCATTGTGTGCTTCATCCATGTGGCGATGGTGGGCTCGAGGAACGCAAGGGGAATGTTACAGGTCGTGAGCGCGCCGGCTACCACAGCGATGTAAGGGTCCAGCATGAGGCGATGGATAGGGGTGCCCACAGGCAGGTTGGCCCGCGCCCGAGCCGCAGCCGAGAAGGGCTTAGCCACCGCCAGCAGCAGCAGCGCGTCGAAGAGCGACACGGCAGCGAGCACTAGAAAGGGTACGCGTTTGCCGGCGAACTCGTAGAGGATACCCCCAAAGGGTGGCGCCACCAGACTTCCAAAGCTGATGAAGGCCAGCGCCACGCCCAGGGCACGACTGCGCTCAGGCTCCTCCGGATACTTGTCGGCGATCATGGCAATGCCAGACGTGTCCGCGAAGGCTGAGCCCAGGCCTTGAAGACTGCGCGCAGCGAAGAGCGTGGCATAGTCCTCTGCAAAGGCAAACATGACTGTAGAGGCGAACATGACGCCCAGGCCAATAAGCAGTGGCACGTCGTAGCTCATGCGATCAATGAAAGGCCCGCTCAAGGGGTTCACCAGAAGCTGCAGGATGGCCTTGGAGGCAAACAACACCCCTATCTTCACATCTTCACTTTCTGTAGGGTAGCGAGGCCGCAGAATTGATCGGGTAGACCCAGCAGCCGTCGGGGACGCCGAGGTGTTGCCCAAATAGGCACTGGCATTAGCCAGAGTGGGCGGCGGCAGGGTGGGTTCCCACACCTCAGAGACCAGGGTAGGGCTCTCGCTGCCCCCTCGCATATGGGCGATATAGTCGGGAACAATGGGCACGATGACCATGTACAACATGTTGTCCAGTAACAGTGCAACGCACACGATGACCAGCACCAGGCGTCGCTGCCTCTGGGGCTCTTGTAGCGCGGCTCCCACCGCTTCTGACAGCTTGGTGGCCGCCGCCCGGGCCTGCCCCGTTGGCGCGGTGGGTTCCATGCCCCCACCCGCTGCTCTTCCGAAGACGCCTCTGCCGGAGTCGGGTGCCGGCGTCCCGCAGTGCAGAGGCTAGGGTATGGGACTTCGGGGGCGCGGTCCTAGCCGCGTAGCGCCCCCTGTGCTTCAGGTGGCTGTGGGGCTCATATCCCTGAGCTCAGAGAAAAGCAAGGACTGTCCCGCGCGGCGCCGCTGCTCTTAGCTGCTCCAGGGACCAGTTGCCGATGTTTCAGGTGCAACCGCGGAGGCGGGCAAGCCGAGGGGCTGAGGCGGGAGACTGGACGCGCGGTGCCCAGAGAGCGCAGGAGCAGCCCCTGCCAAGCAGAGAGGCAGTATGCGCCCGCCCAGGGGCATGCTGTCACCACCCGCCGTCTCTCCAGCCCCGCCGCCGCGCTCCCCACCCCGCGCGTCCGCTCTTGCCTCTTTCTCCGCCGCCGCCGCCTCTTTTTTTTTTTCTCCTTCCACTTGGGGCTATGACGCGGTGAGTCTCGGCCCCCGAGTGATGCCCCGGCCACTGGCGTGGCTCATGCTAATGCGACGTCGTCGGGGCGGGGGCCAGGGGCGGGGCGCGTCCGGGCAGGGGTCCGCTTCCTAGATGCGCCCAGGCTGGAAGCCAGGGGAAGGGGTCTTGGGGAGCAAGAGTCCTAGACAAGCCCCTGGGGATGGGTGCGCCGTGGGAGGAACCGGCTCTCTATTTCCCCCCAATTCTGGGACCTATAGGGGTGAGGCCCCGTTCTTCCCTACTTGGTAGGAGGGGTGCGGCAGCTGGTTCCCCGCAGCCTGGTGGGAGACGGGACAGCCGGGGGCTCTAGACCTCCTCCTCAGCCTGGACCTCGGCGCACAGCGGGCACGGAGCCCCCGAGGTGAGCCGTGCTGCCTCCATCTGTTCTCACAGCTGGAACGCGCAGCCGGGACCCTGGGGCACAGCGCGAGCAACCCCCCTCCTCAACCCCGCCCCCAGCCCCTCTCGTCCCCCTCCTCCGGGAAGGGAGGGGGAAGGTACATAGACTTCAGGGTCTGATTCCGACCCACCTGCCCTTGGGCAGAATGTCTTGGCAGCGAATTCCCGACTGTGCGCGTGTGAGGACTGAGGGGAGGAGTCGTTCCCTGCACCCAGGGTCCTGGACGTCAGCGCTAACCCTTTTTGACACCCCCCCCCAACTCCCCCGCCTGGATTCTCCCTTTCCGCTTTCCCGGGCTCGGGTCCCCCTCCCATTCCCCCGCTCCCCGCCTCTTCTCCCTTTCTCCTCTCCTTCTCCTCATTCTAACTCCTCCCAGGTCCTCTTCTCTCCAGACCAAGCCCTCCCTTGGCTCTGGCGAGCCTCCGCCCACTTTTCTGCATAACCCCCTCCCCCCAGCCGCCTCCAAGCCCTGAGTGGGCTCACAAGTGGTGTGGCACTGCTAAGAAGCCCTGCATGGACGCCTCTGGGGCTCATGTGGCAGGGCCTCCGCAGCTTTGCTGTCAATAGAGGCTCGAGAAGGCTCACCTTCCTTCCGGGAGGGCTGCACAGGCTGAGACTCCTGGTTTGCAGCCGACAAGCTGAGCAGATCAGGCTATGCGCTGGGCCCGGGGTGTCCTCAGACGAACTTTGACCCTAGATGGCACGTGAGGCCCGTGTTCCAGTCCACAGACTGGCAGAAGAGAGGGTACTAGTCAGCTGAGATTGGGGGGGGGGGGTGACGTTGAGATTGCAGTTTCTCTGTCTTCCGGAGTCAGAGGAGCCTTCAGATGCTTCTAGCCTTTAGATCCCAAGCTAGCATGGGATTCAGCTTCCTCCACCGTGCTTCCCACTGGGAAGGAGGCATCATGATATCTGGACTCCAGAGGCAGACAGGATGGCTCCCAGCTCTGCCACTTACTAGATAAAAGTGCCAAGGGAGCTGTTGTGTCTTCCTTCTGCTCCCCTGTCCCTTTATTTATCAGTAAAATGGAACAGGAGTACCTACAGCTTAAGGTGTGGTACACACATAATGAGAAACATTAGTATTTGCCATTATTGTCAGAGCATGTGCTGCCTTATGTTCATGTCGTGGTGCAGGGTCTTAAGAAGAGCAGATAGATGCCAGGAGCATCCTGACTCCCTGGCTCATCCCTCAGATCGGGTAGGCATTGTGAGCCTGGGCTCTGTCTGGGCTGGTGGAGGATCCAGAAAGAACTGGAAAGCTGGCTTCTATTCTTTGGCTACAAGATGAGGTGATGGAGACCAGAACGTCAGAGTGAGAGGCAACAATCTTGTGCTCAACCTCTCAACCCACGCATACAGGTGCCCACGAGAGGAAGAGAAACTCATCCATTTAGGATGCTGCCATCACATGCCCTGTGATGCCCCAGCTGCCCTTTAAACGAGGGAAGGAGCCTGAATATGAGGACAACCATGGCTGTGGGTGGCATCGGGCAAGTCACAGCCCCACTCTGGTCCACCGGGCCTCTGTTCATTAAGAGGTTACCAAAATACACATTACAGAAAGTATAGGAAAACTAAATATTATCCCTCCCCTTCGTCCATTGCACACTCTCCAGCGGCTAGTTTTTCCTCAGCTTGCTTCATGAACTTTTGTCACCTCCCTGGCCCTCCAGAGTTTAAGAACTTGGAGCTCCTCTGACTTTCCTACAAAGGCCTCATGGCTTTTAAAGAGATATTCCCCGACCTACGTGGTAGTGATTGTTTATTCATATATTGTCACTCTGTCTGAATAAAATCAGGAGGCAGGATGAGACTGGAGGAAGAAGTTTTTTTTTTTTTCTAGTGGTTAATGGACAGTGGAATCTTCCAGAAAAGAAACTTCCCAGTGCTAGCAAGCAGCAGACTTGGTCTCCCAGCTCTCCAGCCCACATAATAATCCATAGCTGTTTCCGTGAATGAAGTCAATTCATTTCAGGACTCACACCCGACTCTCTGCTCCTCCATTCCTGTATGGTAGAATGCAGACTCACTTGCTCTGTGTCAGGACCATGTGTATGCTCTTCCTTTATCGTCCCTCAATTCTGGTACAGTGGAGATGCTACCATCTCCCCTACATAGGAAACCAGGCATGGAGAAAGAAGCTGGTCACTTGCCCGAGATTTCTGGCTGTTGAGACCTGCTTCATGGTCTTTGTGCTGCCTCTCTACGCCTTGTGTTTCATGATGCCCATGTCACTCCATCTACAATGTGGCACACCTTGGCGGGGTAAGGGCAAGAGGCAGATAAAGACGGGAAAGCGGAAGGTAGTGGGCTGGCTCCTTCAGGGTCCTTAAATGTCATTCTTTGCTTCTATGTAAAAAGGCAACAGCCTTTCCATCTGGACTGGGATACAGAGGTTACAGGTAGGGGAGGATCCCCTTCAACAAAACGTCCTCTCTCCTGGATGTGTCAGAGTCTGAGAACAACGTCCTTTCCAGGCCTAGGGGGTGGAGGAGGGAAAAAACAAAAAAAAAAAAAAAACCAAAACGCCGGAACTGTCCATGGTGCTGGCCTGCTTGCTGCCTGGCAGCAGCCTCCGAGGGCCCCTTCTCTGCTGTGTTCTGTGCCTGCGGCTTTTTCCTCACCCCAGTGTTTGGCAAGCTCCTGTCCCGAGACTCCTGTATTTGAGCATAACTTATAGACAAGAGTAAATTTCCTATTCAAACCTGGAGGAAAAAAAAATAGAAGCGTTCCCCTCCCCTCCCCTCCTTTCTCAAACCGTTACTATAGTATACACACACTGTAAGTTGACTGACTGAGTGAAGGAATTTATTTATTAAACCTGTAAAAGGAGCTAGCACTGTGCCAAACAGTGTACTAAGCATGAACCAAGTCACTTAATCACCTCACTAACATTCGTATTACCTTTCTATAATCAGGGATACTGCAGTGAAGTAATCCATCCCGGTCACATCTAGCGTCCTTGTTCATCTCCTAGTCATGGTGCTATCTGACTGCAGCAGGATAGACAGCGTGAGGGACTGGCCACATGGTCTCAGGGATCAATGCTGGATCCTCAGTGGGGGCTTGAACACCTTCAGACGGCTTGGTGGGCTCTGGGTGACAACTCTTCTTCTCACTTCATTCAATGGACACAGCTGTGGCTTTAGTCTGATAGAACCAAATCTGCTCCATTCTGGATCAGTGCCAAGGGGAGCCGGGGGCAGGGGGACAGTGGGGAGTTCTTGTGTGGGGGAGTCTGGGGAGGGTGGAAATAGAGTCATAATGCACCAGTGCCTTCTTGAGGTCATGGCTCTGTAGGTGCTGCTGGGGAGGGAGGGATTAGCCTGCCCCAGCTTCATTTCTGAGGTGGTCAAAGGGGCCACATCAATTCCAGAGCTTTCTGGAGAAATTCATCCCAGAGAGGAGAACTGCCTGAGCGCCTGTGGAGAAGCAGGTTGATGTGGTGGTTGGCAGTGTGTGGGCGGGGTGCTTACTCCTGATTTATTATTTCTTTGTCTCTGTGAGCACTTAAGTGCAGGCTTCGTTCCAATGACGCTCATGAGCCTCTGGATTCCAGCACGGGGTGGGGGTAGGGCAGAGTGTTCCTAGGACCCACAAAGCCCTCCTCCCTCCCCTGTGTGCGGCCTTGGAGGGCCTCAGGGCTTCAGCATTACTTAATTAATTTAGGCCCCCACAGCCACATATTCTCAGACTCAAAAGAACAGAGTGGCCCGTGTCAGCCTTTCCCGGAAACCTGTGAGTCTGGTGGCTGGAAGCCAGAGGACTATGTGTCTGCCTGGCTGCCCTTGGCCAGCCCATCCTAGGGCCCAGACTTGGACAATATAGTGGGCACTGTCGAGCAAAGGACAAAGTCTCCTACACTGTGAGTAAACCCTGATCTGCTCTTCACAGCACCCGGAGAAAGGAGCTGGCCAGTCCGTGGCCCTTTGACTTGGAGATACCTCACAAGCATTCTGATAGGAAGCCTGCCCTTAAATCGCTTTGCTTTTAGCCCTCCTGTTTACTTTTCATTTCAATTCGATGAGTCCCTCAGGTTCATTTTCCTTTTCTAAAACTTGCCCTAAACCAGCACTTCTCAACTTGTGGGTCACAACCCCTTTGGAGGTCAAATGACCCTGTCACAGGGGTCACTTAAGATCATCAGAAAACACTGACCTACTGGCCTCCCAGCCTTCCAGTTCTCGGACCTTCCCTAATCGGCCCCAGCAGCTCACACCTGCCCTCGGGTAAGCCAGGAAGTTTGCTGTTGTTGTTGTTGTTGTTGTCATCCTGGGACTCTCAGAATTATCCTGCCTCAGCTTCCCAAGTCCTGGCATTTGGGAGTCTGCCATGACATGCCTGGAGCCACCCTCATGCCAGCCTGAGAACTCTTCGGAGATGGGCTCTGTTTGTTGGTTAGGGATTCTGGACAGCGTTGGCCACAGCACTTTGCATGGGAGCTGGCAGTGGGTTTCAAATTCACCTCTACATTTTTTGAAACGAAAACAAACCACACAAATAATACAGGAATACGTTCTGCTAATGGAAATCGTAGTGTTATAGATGTTTATTCCCCTGGTGCCACTACTGTTTTATGTGTATTTCCAAGCCCCTTCTAAACTTTTCTATGCATAGATATGAGCTCATATAAAATTTAACAAACAGCCGGGCGGTGGTGGCGCTCGCCTTTAATCCCAGCACTCGGGAGGCAGAGCCAGGCGGATCTCTGTGTGTTCGAGGCCAGCCTGGTCTACAGCGCGAGATCCAGGAAAGGCGCAAAGCTACACAGAGAAACCCTGTCTCGAAAAACAAAAACAAAAAAACAAAAAAACAAAACAAAAAAAAATTTAACAAACAACGTTGTGCTTAGTTAAGTGTGTTTTAATGTGTGTTATATATATATGTCATTCTGAGGCTCTCTCATTTTCTACTTAACATTAAGTCTACTTTAGTTTATACAAAGGAGGTTTTGTTTTCTCCCTTCCTTTAAAGGTTTATTTATTTTTTATGTATATGAGTGTTTTGCCTACATGTATGTCTGTGCACCACATGCATGACTTGAGCTCATGGAGGTCAAGAGAGGATTGCAGACCCCCTGGAAATGGAGTTACAGATGGTTGTGAATTGCCATGTGGGTGCTGGAACTGAACCCTGGTCCTCTGCAGAAATAGTAAGTGCTCTCAACTGTCCAGCCACCTCTCCAGTCCTGAGTTCAATTTTCTTAGCTGCTATTATACTGTGGGATTTTTTTTTGCTGTAAAAAATATTAATTTCCCACTGACCTCCTACTTACAGGTGCCCCTGGGTTTTTCCTGATTTGCTGATGTTACAATGTTGCAATGAATCTCATCCTCTACTTGTGGAGATGTTTCTTCCACTAGAAAACAAATAACTGGGATTGTCATACCTAACTCAGCAATCTACGTACATTTATTTTATTTCTTAAGACAGTCTCTTATGTAGGTTGGGCTGGCTTGGAACTCATTCTGCAGTCCAAGCTGGCCTTGAACTCAGGGAGGATATTCCTGCCTAGATCTCCTGAATGCTGCCTCACACCAAGCACATTTTATACTTTAAGAGAAATTTCCAAATTGCCTTCCAAATTGTTGCATAAACCTTCACCCCAAGCCCAGTCAGTGCCAGCGCTTGCTCTTAGCTGTCTTTTCCTTCTGTCAGTCTGATGGGAGACAAAACTCACTGTCATTTCAATCATTAAATGCTTAATTGGCTGAGAACCTTTTCACATGTTTGTAGGCCGTTTGCATTACTCTCCCCCACCCTCTCTCTCTGTGTGAACTGCTTGTTGTTTCAGTTCCCTATTTTTCTTTTAGATTGTCCTTTTCTTCCCAAATCATAAGAATTTTTAAATATGCTGTCTTTGCCCATTGTAGATGACAATTATTGCTAAACCTTTGCTCTAGATTTGGCAGTTTATACTTTTTGAACAGGGTAAGTTAGAGTGGATGTGAGGCTGCTTGCATCAGTGAGAGCCCTAAGAGCCTCTTTGACAGGAGACAATTCAAGTTCCTTAGCTTGATGTAAAAGGTCCTCTATCTGATCCACCCACTGCCCCCACTCTAATGCAATGCCCAGATTCAATTACTGATTCTATCACCTTCTATCTCTCTGGAAAAACTTGCTCAAATGCTCTGGGTTTAGCAGCTGTCATTTTAAAACCCTTACAGAGTTGTGCCTTCTTTTTATAAGTTGTTCCTTCTTTGTGCATATCTAAACCTCTGCCCTTGCACAACTTGCTCAAGCTCACCAAACCTTACACACTGTTTATGCAATGGGTACATTGATGATGCTATAGATGGACTGAGCTCACAGATTGTGTCCACCACTCCTGCTTTCCTAGATGGCTTAAACTCAACTTTTATGGTCAAGTCAACCTCCGAGTAAAACTGTTCTGTGCTCTGACCATGTGCCTATCACTGTGTGGATCACATTACGTTACATCAACGCACGCTGTTTGCTCTAATAGAGTGTTACTCTTATAGCGGGATCTAAGGTAGCTTAGCCTGGCTCCTTGACTGGTGCAGAGTGTGCTGGACAGATGACTGTGGAATTTGCCTATTTCAAAAAGAATTAGGGAATTCTCATTTTTCCAAAGTGCTGTGGAGCCTGAAATAGACTAGGGGACACTTAGGGAGAAGAGGACATATCCCTGAAAGAAAAAATGCCCCAGATACACATTGGGAAGAACCAGGAAACATCTCCATAGATGGACTGTTTTGGGAAGCTAAGTTTCAACAGGAAACTGCATTTTACAGTCTAGAGTTGCCTTTGTCGAGAAAACGGAAGATAAATAGAGGCTGTTGGCCGTCTCTCCTGGACGCCGAGGCCTGCTGTGACTGGGAAAGAGGTCTGATTAGGCACCATTGCTTTCATTTTTAGTCTTGAAAAGTGTGGATTTGGGGCAGGGCCTCTGGAGAACGGGACCACGGGCCCCTTCATGTCCTAGAAGGAAGCATCAATAGTGTGTAAATATCACCAAGCACAGTGCGGTACAGTGGGGTGGGAGGCTCCTTAAATATCTAAAGAAAGGGCTGGTGTGGAGCTAATACCTCTGAACAGGTAGGTAATGGCCATCTACCAGATATGTTCTGTTAATTTAGGCACAGTGCAAGATTGTCTGGAAGCCTCTGAAATCCGGCTCCTTAGTGTGAATCAGTCAGTGGAGACATAAGGAGAAAGCCCCCTCTAGTGGCAAGATAGTGCTTTGCACAGCCTGCGCCTCATGCCCATCAACCTCATTGCAGTCTCTGATCTGGGAACAGAATCCAGAGAAGGCATTTTTTTCAATGGGTCTGGTTTTTTTATTTTGTTTTTTTTTTTTTTAATTTAAAAAAAAATTTTCTAAGTGTCCTTCCTAAAGTTTCTGGCTGGTGCCTTGTCCAGGCAGGTCCACTGAGAAAGAGACCAGCAGCAGAAAAGACCCCAGCCATGCCCAGGGCCAGCCTAGTAGAAGACTTTTCCCCTTACTAGCTTTTTGTCCAACTACCCTCTGGGAGGTTAGTCCCCCACAGTCCACTTGACCAAGTTCAGATGAACAGCACAGATGTGGAGTGATGCACCCAAACCACAGACCATCTGACTTGCCCTCTGTTGCTCAGCTGCTTGGTCCTGTATCTTCAGTGCCTTAGGATTTCATGGGATTCCTCTGTGGGCTTCCTTAGTCCTCCATAGGCAGGGTTATGGAAGTTACGGCCAGCAAAGAATCAACCATGCAACCAAAGAGACCAGAGAACTTTGTTTAGTTTGTACACAGGCTGGGAGCCAGACTCAGGCTTTGAAGAAGTCCAGCAGCCTCCCATAGTTTCTTGCAGCATCCAGAAGGTCAGACAACAGTGTGGTCTCCTGAGAGTGGTCTCTGTAGCCCATGTCCATCGAAAGACATTTCTGTCATAGTTAGATATGTTTACAGAAACAGCAAAAGCAGGAATCAATGTTTTCAGGTAGATGTTTTGTAGGTAACAATAAAAATCATGCAAACATTTGTAGGTTAACAATTAAAATAATTGCTTCCTTAGCCACCAGGATTGATCCCTTCTTTTTGCTCTGCTTTCTCTCAGTTGCTTGACCATACCTCTTATTGTTCCAGATCTGCTTGCATAGTAAAGCTATCCCTCATTTAAAAATACAGAGTCCTTCTTGGTTGTTAGCAAATCTGGGGGACTACTTATGCAAGAGAGGCTACCTGGTCTCTTATTGTCCCTGGCAACTGGGCTACCTGTTCCGTGTTTTGCATCACTTTTGTGGCCAGTTACTTATATTGGATCCCAGGGGATGATATTCCTTCAATACCAGTCCCTACTCCCAGTGCTATTCCCAAATCCAGCAACAAAGGTACAACTTGGACAACTCTTCTAATGCTTCCACATGCTTCTCCTGGTATGGCAATCGGCTGGGGCATCCCAAGAGGCAGGAAAAGGCAGTAATACTAGGCTAGGACTTGTCAAATCCAGGAGCTGAAAAGTGGCATCTAGAAGCCCTATATGACTGTCTATCATATTGCTAGGGCTTGGGAGTACAAATGTCCTGTGTATGTATGAGCAACACTTGGATGTCAGGTAGTGAGGGCATTCTACAACAGGGCAACATATGCCTTCTGACTGTTGGCTAGAATATAACGTTTTCCTCTGGCAACAGAGATTCTCAGAGAGGATAATGTCATCTGAGTTTTTAATGTAGTGGGTCTGCTAAGTAACAACCATGTCAATGGGATTGTGACCCTGCTATATAAGACCTGAACAAGCCCTGCAGAGTTTAGGACTCTGACTGGCCCAAGAGTTTTAGAAATTTGTTTTACTGTGGATGTTAGGCTGGCAGTTACAATGTGGGTATGAGAAGTCCTCAAAAGGCCTGCCACCTGGATATATAACAAGACATCAACAGTTAGAGAAAGCAAGTCATTCCTCTTCGCAAACTTGCTTAATCCTATAGAAAGCATGGCTAGAATCATTCTCTGTGCCAGGTTCCAGTTTCAGGGAGCTATTGGTGACCAGTCCTACAGAAAGCAAAGGGGATAATATCGCCATAACTCCCAGTGGAACAAGGTCACTTCACAACCCCCATCACCGAACCACCACGTCAAGTTCCTGAGGCTGCTGCTGTGCATAGACCCGTTAGCCTGCAGGTTGTCAGAGGAGCAGAGCCGCGCTGTGCAAGCTAACCGGCTTCCAGGTGTGACTACGGCAGGTGGTTACTCATTGTTTTTCGAGAGTGACCCAGAGAGGTTGGTCTGGGTTGGACCCTTGCAGTCCAGGTCCCCTTTTCTTCTGGTTGTAGATGAACAGTCTTATTAAATAAGAAACATAGAGCCAAATGCAGAGTTAAAAGCCCAGAGGTCAGAGCAGTAGCTGAGAGCTGAGACTTAAAACCGCCTTCTTACCCTTCCTGCCGCTGCTGTCCTTCCCCTCAGCAAGAGACCTACTTCCTGTGTATCTGTCTTTTTATTGACTTTCTGTTCTGCCTTCTCATTGGTTGTAAACCCAACCACATGACCTTCTTGTCACTGCCGGTCTATACAGACCTCCAGGTCTTCTATGGTTGGTATTGAGATTAAAGGCGTGTGTCTCCATGCTGGCTGTATCCTTGAACACACAGAGATCTGTCTGTCATGTGATCTGGATTAAAGGTGTGCGCCACCACTGCCCAGCTTCTGCTATGGTTTGCTATTAGCTCTGACCCCCAGGCAACTTTATTTATTAACATACAAATAAAATCACATTTCAGTACAAATAAAATATCACCATATCTGGTAGTAGTATCCATTTAACCCATGAATGGCAGATCCATGGAGTAACACCTGCAACTTTAACAGCAGGGGGAGCAACCAAATTTCCCAATGAGGGCCTGTCTTTCTTGGCTGCAGATCAACACTGCTATGTTGAATTGAGCCAAGGTCATGATGTCCTATAGCCTGGAAGAAATTTTCTTATCAAGAAGAAAATTATTAGAGAGAAATAATTCTTTATATAATCTCACACGATTAAGTATAATATCCAATTAAGGGACCATATCTAGCATTCAACCTCTGGTTATACTTTCCTGGTGGGGGTCTAAAACAGCGTAGGTGCCCAAAAGTAACCACTTATTTTCACTGTCAAGGCCAGTTGATGATCTGGCCTTCAGGGGGTCACTTGGTCTTGGGAAGAGCCTCTGGTTCCTCTGACCAGTTGTTCTAGTTATGTGAGAGTATGTCAAAGGCCTTGCTGGATGATGGCTTCCCTTGGAAGTATCGGGGAGGTTATTCCTCCGTGTTGACCCTCCTCTTTGTAGACTGAACACTGGTGAGGAGTCACCAGGTGGGGGACCTCATGCCCAGGAGAACAGGTTAGTCCTCATAGTTACAGAACTTGTCAAGAGCTGCCTCACAGTCTCCTGGGACCTACCTGACCTTGGAAGGCAGGGGAAAACATTCTCCCTTTTAGTCCCTCCATGGGCAAGAGAGGCCTTTTTGTTATATGTAATACGGAATTTCTCAAAGATAAAACTTTATTACCTCAAGACTTGAAATGGCACACTGGGATAAAAACCATACTTATTTCAAGCCACCAGAAATCACATTAATTTTAATCTTGTAAGTTATTGGGATACAAGTGCCTCTGTAGCAGCCGCTCTGTCCCCTGGGCCCTTCTAGGCTCTCCCAGGGTACTCTGGTGGTGCTCCCTCCTTGGGGACCTGAGAGCCTAACAGAGGACTAGGATAGCGAAGCGGAAAGTGGTAGCAAGTGACCCAGAGCTTCCTCCTCATTCTGGGCAGGATCTGGGGGGTCCCGGAACCCCCAGAAGGAAAGAGACCCCAAATGTCAATTGGTCCTTTTGTGTCAAAGAAAAAGAGATCTGTGGGCCAGCCACTCGGCCCTGGAGTGCAGAGGGCAGGCTTCAGGACACAGTGACACTGCAGACAAGAATGACTCCCAGGCCTGACCAGACGGGGGGCTGGTTTCCTCAAAGAAAAATTTCCCAAGTGCTGAGGGCTGAGAGGTCTCTGTAGATTCTACCTCACAAATTTCTTGGTATTCCTTTCCTCTGTCAATGATGTGAGACAGACAGACAAGGATGAAGCGTCTCCTCCAAGGAGAAAACCATCCAGTTACTCCTCTGTCCATGTCCCTTTATGGAGCTTTGGTGACACTTGGATACAGTGGACCCAGTTTCGCATAATGTGCAACTAGACTTAAATCTGGGGCCACCCTTAGACCATATGCATTTGTCATGGTATTCCAGCCAAGTCTTCATGAAATCCGTATCCATGGAGCTATAAACTTGAACCTGAAGTACAAGTCAATAAGCCACGCTCATTCAGAGGTGATCATGCTCCTTTGCCCCTTTGGGAGGATCCTGATCTGATGACCTTTTGTCTGCAGCTTTAGGATGTGATCAGGGACCTCTTCTACCCCAAGAGTGTGCCTGACTAGAACTCTGGGCTTCTGTGCCTTACTTTATCCTCCAAGTTCTTCCTGTCAAATTTGTCCCTCTTTCTCCAGTGAGTCTAGTCAGGGAGGTTGACTGTCTGGAGAGTCAAGTCCTGAGTCAGAGTACTGTCCCAAGGAATGCCAGGTAATGCTTAGCATCTTCACTTTGAAATCCTTCACTCTGGTCTGGCTGAGCTGCTGTTTCCTCAGTGTGAAGGGCTGGTGTGACTGGAATCTTGCTGGGGCCTCCAAATTATGTTATGGGAATTCCAACCAGCACAGAAAACCAAGCAACCAGAGAGACAGAACTCTGTTACACACAGGCTGGGACCCAAGCTAATGCTTTGGAAAGGTCCAGCAACATTTAATAATTTCCTACAGTTTTTAGAGGTCAGATAACAGTGTGGCTACCTGAGGATGATCTCTGAGTCCTGTGCCCACAAAAAAAAAAAAAGAATTTGACATGTTTATAGAAACAGCAAAAGCAGGAGCAAACATTTGCAGGTAGATGCTTTGTAGGTAGCAACAACAACAACAACAAAAAAACCATACAAACATTTGTAGGCAGTGATACAAACCAATTTCTTTCCTAACAAATAAGATCTACAGTATAACTATGGGGATAGATAGCTATGGGAATCACTCCTTAACAAAGTTTATTTAGAGTATTTGCCTTCCCAAGATAAGGGGTAGGGAATTTTATAAGCGGGCAGAAATCAGAACTCAAGTAAAACCTTAATTCACTCTATTTCTGAAAAATCCTGTTTTTTCTAGGCAAAGATTTTAATTAGGCTAACATAACATAGAGTAATAATTTGGTTTTGTTAGGTGTGTACATAGGAGTACAAAATAGATATTCATATCCTCTTCATTAGTGCAGAATCCACGATGCCGTCACCACTGGTTGTTGGGGATTAGCTCACCCTAGGTACAAAAGGGCAGGCTCAGCTTCAGAGGTCCATTGCTCAGGTCAAGTTCATCAGCTCTGCAAAAGGTGTTCGAGGCCCTCTGTATGTGGTCTGCTCTTCCCCTGTCACCTCCTCCCTGCACATGGCCACCACAGACTTGCCTGCCCAGGGCACCTGGGTCCTGATAGCCTGAACTCAGAGCCTACTGTGTTCTCTCCTCCACTTTTCCAGAAGGAGAGGTGACTCCCAACAAGGGGCACACTGGCCCAGCATCATTAGGAAGGGTTCTTGGCCGTGTTAAATTCACCTGGCATCTCTCAGGCCAGCCATGGGCCCCAGACTAAGAGATATCTGGAATGCTTTGAATATACACATATAGACATGTGTGTAGACCTCCAAAGTGAGGTGTTACAACTCACTAATTTGTTCTGGGTTTGTGTGTGATGGTGAAGATGTTTGTGTGTCTGTGTGTTTAAGTGTGCACATGTGCACACGCACACACGAGGAGGTGAGAAGCCAACTTCAGGTGTCCTGTCCTATTACTTTCCACTTTATTTTTACTATTTTTGAATTTATTTTTGTGGCAGGATCTCACTCTGTAGTCCTGGGTGGTCTGAAACTCACTATATGGACTAAGCTGGCCCCAAACTCATTGAAATCTGGCTGCCTCTGCCTTCCAAGTGCTGAGATTAAAGGCGTGTAACCACTCTGCCTGGTGTTCACCTTATTCTTTGGAGGCTGGGTCTTTCACTAACCCCAGAGCTGCTATTGCGCAGTCTGGTCATCCAGTGAGCCTTCCCCACATACCCCTACATCAGCCTGTCGCTACCCATCAGCACTTGGATTACAGGCTTGTGCTACCACACCTGGCTTTCTAATTTGGTTTTAAAGCACATCAATGGTTGTTGACCAACTCCTCCTCACAGCACCTCCATCAGGTTGAAACTGCTATTCTCCCCCATCTTATTAGATGTGTAAAGAGAGGAAGTAACTCACTCCAGATCACGCCATCACGGAGCATCATATCAGAACCGGAACTCAGGCTTGTGCTCTAGAGCCTTACTCCATCCCCGTCCCCATGCCCCCCACATGGCAGTGATGACTGATAGTGGTTCACGAAGCTGGAAGACTCATAGGTCAGGAGGTCACACTGAGCCTGCCAGGTGCTGGTGACACCATGGTGATGGATCTGAGGGAGCAACAACTCACATACCTGAAGCATTGACTACCGCTCTTGTGCGGTTTGGGGTAGCAACGTCAGGACCGTGGTCCAGACGAGTGCTGTTTAATGCCTGATAATGTTCCGCTGTGTCTCTAGCAGCTGGTACCATTCCTGGCACATGTCGAGGCGCTCACAGGGAGGGAAATGTCCAGAATTCTGATTCTTTCTTGTTGAGGGCCTTAGTCATTAAAACCATCTGAAGAATCTTAGTGTTACACTGTGCCCATGTGACAAGAGATCTCTGCAAGGGAAAAGTGGTCTGGGCTGATGAACTGATAGTGTAGGGGAATCTATATTCTAAACTCTTGCTGGCATTAGACATGTGAAATGCCCGTATCTAAGTGGAATGAGAACGTGGTGAAGGATGATCCTGACGGACCTTGACTGTCCAGATTGGACACAAGTGCCAAGTTCCACATCTAGACTTGACGCTTGGTGGCTGGACAGAGGAAAGGAATTCTCTGGATTGGTGCTGGAGCTTGGAGTGGTGATTGTGGGCAGGGACTCAGATTTTGTACTTGAAGACAGGAATGCAGGCACAGCCTTTCTCCCACAGGTGTGTGGGGACCAGGCAGTGAAGAGAGACGGCATCAGGGAAGACCACTGAGGCACTCTGATTCATATGAAAACATCATGTGTTTAGAGTGTCAAGAAGAGTAACCCAAACAATTGTTTCCTGGGTAATTATGATGCAACTGATTAAGCTTCATCTAAAGATTGGGTCAAACTAATTATCCATCCATCCATCCATCCATCCATCCATCCATCCAAAAGGAGAGTGCCTGTCTTTCTAGTACCCGAGCGTGTGGTCCAATGAGATGTGTTTGACCATTAGTTGGCTCCAGACACTGCCAGGCACATCTCAGAGTGAACTGCCCATGGATGTGCAAATGACAGGTGCCATTTCCTCATTTGAACTCCTCAGATGCCATCTGGCAGCAGAGCTCACGACCTGGAACATTCTCACTGACCCCAGACATTGAGTCAGTTCCAGACTCCCTTGTGGAGCGTTCAGTCTGCATGGTGGTTGATTGGTTCAGACAGCCTCTGAGTGACTGGACAGAGAACACAAGGGTCATGCCTCTTTGGAATTGGCTTTTTTAAGTCAACATCAGAGAAGGGGCAGGATTACTGAGAGTGCCCAGAGCTCAAGAGGGAACCAGGCTGTACCCTACATGGAAGGTTCTCAGGAAAGGCCCCTCTGGTCATGCTAGGAAAGACTGGCCCAGCTGTCCTCCCTCTCTGAGAGACCCCTGTAGGAGAGATGCAGAGGATCCCTGGCCCTGAACTGAGGGCATTTATGCAAAGAGAGTTGAGGAAGAAAACCCTTTCCTTAGGGTCAGAGGGCTTCCAGTCCTCATTTTAGACTGTTTATGGTCTCAACAGAGTGGCTCTCTGATACTGTCTCCTTGGTTCCTGTGCCCTGGGGGCCTAGGGCCACCACCCTCTTGGGTAAGGCCTGGCCTCAGGGGAGCTGCCAGTGTGAGCTCTTTGAACAAGTCAAAATCAGGGGCTTATCTTCAAGAATGCTACTCAGGCAGCCAGCCCTAGCTTTCTGGAAGGGAGCTGTTGGGCCTGGCTTCCTTTTCTAGATTTGACCTTTACTCCAATAGCCAAATGGGTCTCCAAATGGTGCATTCAGGAAGCCTGGAGACTCCAGAATTCAGGAACTCCTGAAAAGCCTCCATGCTTCTGCCCCAGCAGGGCTTACCCCTGAGGGTAAAGGGCCAACAGGGTTCCTTCCTTCAGTGTCAAGAGTGGTGTATGAAATACAAGTGCCTAGACAAGTAAGCTTGCCTTGCTCCTGAGGGTGGGAAGAAGCAAGAAGGACAGGGCAGCCGGGGCCAGCTGGTGACTGACGTGAAATGAAGGACATCATTTGAGAATGTGCCAGGGCAAGAGAGCACTAGATCAGCTAACAAGACAGTTTTAGGAACCGGTCATCCCACGGGGTCTGTGCATGACTAGAGACGCCCAGAGGATGCTTTGAAGATCTTGGAGGAAAACGTGCTTTGGAGTCATGGGGAGCCAGGGCAGGGCCATGCAAGCAACACCAGTAATACCAGAGGCACCAGCAGCACCAGAGGTACCAGCAGCAGCAGCAGCAGCAGCAGCAGCAGCAGCAGCAGCACCTGCTGTGGATACGGCTCTGTATGCTGTGAATGTATTGCTCTGATTGATTGATCAACAAAACACTGATTGGCCAGTAGCCAGGCAGGAAGTATAGTATAGGTGGGATAAAGAGAGAGGAGAATTCTGGGAAGGGAAGGCTGAGACAGGAGATGCTGCCAGCCACCGCCACCATGAGAAGTAAGATGTAAAGTACTGGTAAGCCACAAGCCATGTGGCAACTTATAGATGAATAGAAATGGGTTAATTTAAGATGTAAGAACTAGATAACAAGAAGCCTGCCATGGCCATACAGTTTATAAGTAATATAAGTCTCTGTGTGTTTACTTGGGTCTGAGTGGCTGCGGGCCCCTGTGGGACTGGAAAAATCTGCAGCTACAACCTCCAGCAGCACCAGTGGCACCAGCAGCACCAGAGGCACCAGCAGCAGCAGCAGCAGCACCAGCACCAGCAGCATCGAGCCTCATGTCTCTACCGGAAGGAGCACAGCTCAGCCTCATAAGTGATCCTGACCATCCTGTGTGGGAGCCTCAAAGATTCCCAAATCCCTCTCAGAGACTCTGGGCCTTCATTGATTTTGGAATGGAGCATCTTAAATACTTTAGGGAATTAAGATGATGCATGTACAGCATATAGTATGGCTTTTATAATTCCTCCACAAGATTTGGGATAGTTTACCTATAATCAAATGTTTGACATTTGTGCAGAAATTTGGACAAATATCCGTATTTGGAAGATCAGTAGAGCATAAATAGACTCACGTCATTTCAGGTCAGGTTTTTCACCAAATGACGTAAGTCCAGACAGTGTTAGGAGCCATATGAGTCACAAGAAGTCTTCCTGCTTTCAGTGCCTCTTAGAGTTGACATTGCAGCTAAAGAATTGCTGCTCTGTCCTGTCCCTGAGGATCTGAGACTGGAATGGAGAATGGCTGAGCAAAGGAGGCAGAGCTGGGATATGATGGAACTGTCCTCAGAGATCTCTTCCTCCATGTCATGGAGATAGATGGCAATCAAGTCTACTTTACCCATCTTCTAAGAGGGCTTTGAGATCCCAGGCTGAGTCTGTCCTGCTGATCAACAGTGATAAAATTACCTGATAAAGACCACCAGACCTGTATCCTTGGAGCCCAGCCAAGTTAGCTTTCTCCCTTTACTGGAGCGGAAAGGTGGGCTGCACACCTGGGACCTGTGGCTTCCTACACGGGGAGAGGCAGAGGTCCTGCAGGCTGGATGGAGCACCAGGAAGGTTGATGTGAGCCGTGCTTTAGGAGAAGAGCTGGATTAGGAAGCCAGTTGGGTTTCTGCCCTCCAAAACTGCAGTTATGATCCGTACGAAATACTGGCTGAAAGACTTCACCTAGACCTCTACATCTGAGTTGGCAGTGAACCCGCTTCTCTGAGCCTTGGTGACTCCTGACTCAAGTGCTCACAGTACAACTGGGCTATCCTCTTCTCATTCACAATTCCAAACAGCCCTCTCTGGCCATGTAGTAGAGGACAAGATTTCTCAGCACGACATCCTCAGAGATTTACAGATAGATATCAGCCACAGAGTGCTCCCCAGCACCACACAGCCTGAAGGCCTTTTGTAGAACTACAGAGCTGGCCTCTTCTGACTGGGGGTTGGGGGACAGCCTGGGAAGCTGGAGAGGAGACAAGACCCTGGCTTTGTGTCTGCGTTTCTAACATTCACTAGTTAGAGGCTTCTAGGTGGTCCCTCAAATATGATGATGTCAGTAAGCTCCAACTGTGCATGACCCTGGCTAAGCATGGATCCCTTCTGCCAGAGTCCTCAAGAAGCAGGCCATAGCCTGAGCTTCATACCAACACATACATTTATAGTTTACCCCCAATTTCTATCCACCCAGCAGAACCATTAATGGCTTCCCTGAAAACAGGCACTTTTAGCTGCTTTGTGAAAACAGACAAACAAACCCACCAAAGGGGTCTCTGAGGTAACCAAGAGCAAGATGAAAGCCTGGCCTCTCTGCCTGCGTTTTGTATCTGTCCCTTTCCTTGCAGTCAGACTCTAGCTGGGCCCACAGGCATGCTGATTCCTCAAGGAGTGTCTGTGTGAAAACCGCAAACACTTCGACTCTTTCATCCCTTCAAGGATGAAGGCATAAAAACATTAATGGAGGCATCTTACCGGCTTTCACTGTGTCCTGCTCCTGGAGGCATCTTACCAGCTTTCATTGTGTCCTGCTCCAGAGCCCCCAAAGCCGCCTGCAGGTTTTCAGTAATTGTCCTAGACCTTGAATGTCAGGAGCAGCAGAGCCCAGCAGAAGAACCCCTTCTTAAACAGAAGCAATCATCTTACGGGAACAGGCATGTCTTCTCAAGCAACAAGGAAGCCTTGGCGCCACTTTGCACAACCGAAGCTTAACGTTCAACCAAACTATAACTCTTGACCAAGATTCTGCGTACTGCTGCTCCCTGAACCAATAACTCCTCTACTGAAGCCAAAGCTCGTGTCATTACCCCAAAGATGACTTGGGACACCTGAACTCCTTATTCCTGTTGTGATCACAATGACTGAGGCTCCGTTTTATACGCCACTCTTCTGTTTGGCTGGTGGGTTGCAACAGGCGGCCGAGCTTAGTCATTAGGGACTCTGAAAATTTAGGTTCTTATCCTAAAGCCCAAGTAATACGTCCTTTAGAAGGCAGGCAGCTCTCTGAGTCCCACGGGTCCAGCCCGCGAGTGTGCTGGTTTTTGTGTATGTCCCACACCCTGTAGACACTTGCGCTTGTCATCTCTGCTTCACAAGGTCTGACAAAACGGACATCTTAGTCCCTAGACTGCCGGGCATGGGAGCGCCCTACTTCCTGAGAGAAGGGGAGACTTCTCAGGAACCTACAAATGATGCCAGGTCAACTAGTGAGGAGCAGGAACACAGCTTTGCCTCTGTTTTACGGCTGAGGTTTGGTGATTTGTGCAAACCCTGCCCAAAGTAGCAGGGCTAAGACTGGGGTAGGTCTGCCTTCCTCAGAGCAATGCTGTGTTCACTTCTGGTAATGCTATCATCCAATTCCCAGCCAGCATGGATAGACAGTCCACACTGGGCAAGTGGCGGGTATGGGGTGGGGTGGGGGTGGGTGGGAACCACCAGACATTTGGAGGAGGAACCAAGGAAGACATGGTTGTAGATGAGGGCCAGTTTTGGACTTGTGCTCTAATTTACTAGTTAGGGTTCTATAGAAAGAGAGAACTCCTTTGAGGGTAACCTCTGACCTTCAGAAGGAGCCAAGACACAAAAACATAGAGCCAGACTCCTTCCCAAGATAGAGTGAAAAGTCTACCATCTGGTAATCAGGGGTCAAGTCAGAAAGGGATGTAAGTTGAAGGGGAGTGGCCACATCACCCAGATAGGAAGACTCAGGGCTCCATCCTTGCCTGTCCCGAGCCTTACTGCAGATGAGGTTCAGTGTGGCAGGCAGATTCTCAGATGGGGTTGACTGCATTGTTTTTTTTTTCAAAACTAAGCAGTTTTGTGGCTAGGCAGAGGCTAGGTATAAGATAAATAAATTCTGAAGGTAGTGTCTGGTGACTCTGGGGGTAACCGGTGGTGCTTGGGAGAGTCTGGGAGTAGCTGGGTTTGGGACTTGCATTTCTGAGTTCCTGTGCGATTGCCTGGAGCTGTACCTTTATGTGTGTGTGTGTGTGTGTGTGTGTGTGCGCGCGCGCGCGCATGCAAATGTCTGGGACTGCACCACTGTTAGTCTTTATTGCCACCATGTGGTCACCGTGAAGTATAACAGACTTTTCCTTTGATTAATAAGCAAGCATGTGCTCATCCAGTTTCATTTTAATCTGTATTTCATAAGTAAATTCTCTTCCTTGTACATTTCCCAGTGAATATTTGATTTATCCATAGGCTTTACATTGCTGTGAATCTTCAGCCTCTGATTTTTCCTTATGAAATTATTAATTTATCCAATTTAGGCAATTAAAGTTGTATCTATGCTTTAAAAATTAGCATTCAAAGTAATGGGTTTTAGAATCATGTTTTCATATGTGCTTTGCTCATATCTCTCCCGCATTATTATCTCTTGTCCCCCTCCCTCCTTTCTACGTTACTGTGCTCATTGTACTCGGTGCTAATTATTGCTAACATCTCTCTTCTTTCTCCTCCAGGCAATTTGGTCAGAATCAGAACCTAAGAATTGTCAGCCCTGTATTTGAATTCAGGATCTGCCACTTGCTGTGTGACTTCCAGTGAACTCCTGGTTTTCTTGAAAAGGAAATTAGTTTTCACTCCTGGTCATAGAAGAGGTCTGGGACCTCCAGAGACCTGGGTTGTGCCTCCCTTCTGGACTAGCCTGTGCTATGTTTTTACTGCCCAGCTTGAGTGCCATTGGAAGGCTTGATGTATGCCAGGGAGTGCAGGACCCTGGGACATTCTGGCGCAGTCAGCAAGCGTGGGTAGAGCACAGGAGAGCCGTATGGCTCCGATCCATGGACTGTGGGAGACAAAGGAGTTTTACCAGCTGCCCTTCCTGGACAATTGGACCAAGCTTTAATAATACTTGGGGAATGTTTCAACCTCTTGTCCTAGGGCAAAACTGTGGGTCTAGAGCGACAGCCATGAAGCATGTCCTTAGCCCTACCTCTGCTTATTCCCCTGACCCATATTGTTTGTGAAGATACAGAACAAAAGAGTGAGCAAGCAGAAGTTCAAAATTGGAGTCCCTTCATTTTTATAGAACTCATTCTAAGTGGCCCAAGTGCAGAGCAAGGATTGTAGGAATGAGATTTCACAGAACATGTATATCCTTCATCACAGTAGGTTTGCAAACCATCTTTGAGAAGATTCCCAGGTCTTGATGTGCTTCAAGGAAGGTTGGTGTTGGGGGAGGGGGAGGCTTATCAGGAAGATAAGTCTTTCTACAGTAGGGCAGTCATCTCCCAGATAAACTTAGCAGCACTCTGTCACCATCTGTTTGTGCTGTTATACAAAATGCCCAAGACTAGGTTGTTTTATAAAAAAACCACACACTTATTTCTCAGAAACTGATTTAATATTAGAAGGTGGAATGTTCCATGGTAGATTTGATGTCTGGTAAAGGCCCAGTCTCTGCTTCCAGAATTTGCCATTGTGGGTGTCTTCACACATTGGAAGGCATGTAAAAGAAGGCTGACCTAGTTCTGTCCAGCTCTTTTAATAAAAGAAAGCTAATTCCATTAGTGAGGGCAGAACTCATCATCCCTTACAGGTACCACTTCTTAATCTTGTTGCATTGAGGATCAAGTTTCAAACCCACAGCAAAGGCATTTCCCCGGAGCTCTCAGTACAAGCATCCTTACATCCTTTGGGGAAGTGCTAGCACTGAGTGCCAAGCTATTAAGTAGTTGAAGTTTGACGTTGAGTCCCTTCAACTTCCAAGCCCTTCAACTTCCAGCAATGGGTGCATTACTTTCTGGCGTGACTTCTCTGGAGCTTCCTGTATCTATCTCAGACACTGACAAAGCTTGAAATGAGGGACAGGGACCTGTACCACACTGAGCAGACGGGAAGACTTGCTCCGCAGCTGTGCTGTATTTTTACCTTAGAACATTCCTGAAGTTTCGTCCATTCTTTCCAAACTTATTTAAACCTTCAGCATTTTTATTCTTTTAAGGGAGTGAATGTCTGAGAAGCACCAGGTTCGTCTTTTAGAACACGTGTTGAGGGTGATGTAGATTGCACACTGGCATGTCTTTTAGATGATTGGCCTTGGTACCTGTCTGTGTTTTAAGGCTTCTTGAAGGAGGCTTTATCTTTTCCCCTTTGACCCACAACCTTTTATAGGTCATCTTCAGCCCAAACATGGGGACAATAAGAAAAGTCTGACCCTATGAGAAGTCTAGAAAGTCGTCCCCAGGGGACAAATGGGCTTGTTGACTGTATTGTTGAGGGGTCTTCTTTGTGTAGAGCCCGGTCCAAGTGAGTGTGCTGGGTCACTTTGCTTCTGACACCTCCACATCCTCTTCCCTCTCTCCTTTCAAGTGTATGAACATAAACCATGTGCTACAAACCTTATCACTTACTTTATTTTGTTTTGGGGTAAAGATTCAGTTTCAATTTTTGGGATCTAGATTTCCAGCTGCGTGTGTTGTCAGGTATCGACAGCACAAGCAATGGCTGACTTTAGAATAGGAACTGACAGTGGGAATTAAGGTTTGCAGGATTTTTTGTTTGTTTGTTTTGATTTTTTGATGAATGTGGAGACACTTTTGCTGCTGTGCCAAAGAGCTGAGATGCCATTGAGGGCTGAATTATTCTCCAGTGTGAGGGAGGTTCTTCTGTGAAGTTCAAAGTCATTCCAAACTGCAGGGAGGAGGAGAGCTTTTGTCTCCAGTGCCTCTGACATCTGCTGCCTTTTCAACAAAGTCCTTCCACTGTGAAGCTGGACATGACAGGTACCTGTGCCCGGGCCAGCAGGGACCTCTGGAGCCTTCTTCCTGACCTGTGTTTTTTTTACCTCCGTCATGTAGTTTTCTAATGAATTTTCACAACTTTTGTAATGTTGTAACTATTTAAGTTCCGCTTCCTACATTTTAAGATCTTTAATCAAAAGTTGAAATTGAAGATGCTTTCTGTAGACTTAGTACCAATGGGTGCCCAGCCACTGTAACACATCCTCGGGTGTTCTCTAAGGAGAGGATGCTGGTCACAGCAGCTTCAGCATCGCCTGAGTTTTGACCTCTTTGCTGATCTCAGATTCCTGGGTTCTCCTCTTTGGGTGCCCTCTTACCCTTTTCTGTAGGTGCCGCGATGAGAGAAATAACTGCTCTTGTCCCACTTGCACACCACATGGGCATTTCAAGTCGTGTTATTGCAATTAAGAGTGTTTTTCTTTTTTCCTTTTTTTCTTTTTCATTTTTTCTTTCTGCTCTGGCTTTCCTTAACAATTAAAACAATTCCATTCAAAACAAAATTCTCCAAATCCAACCAGACTGGATGCGTAGTATTAGAAGGCAAGCAGTCTTCATGCCAGACACACACCTTAAACTCAGCACTCGGGCTGGAGAGATGGCTCAGCGGTTAAGAGCACTGACTGCTCTTCCAGAGGTCCTGAGTTCAATTCCCAGCAACCACATGGTGACTCACAACCATCTATAGTGAGGTCTGGTGCCCTCTTCTGGCCTGCAGGCATACATGCAGGCAGAACACTGTATACATAATAAATAAATCTTAAAAAAAAAAAATCCAGCACTCAGGAGACAGAGGCAGGTGTGTCTCTGAGTTCAAGGCCAGCCTGGTCTACAGAGAGGACAGCTAGAGCTACACAGAGAAACCCTGTCTCAAACAAACAAACAAACAAACAAACAAGAAAAAAGCACCATTCACGTAAACAGTGTTATAGAAGGGGGGTCAATTAACCAAGGAAAGAAAACAATTATAAACATGTACAGCAAGACACAAAGGAGGACATTTTATCACAGGATGCATATTCTTCTCAAGTAGATCTAGAGTGTTTTCTGGAATAGATCATATTTTGGGTGAGGAAGTGAGTCACAGTAAGTTTTAAAAGTTTAAAGACTTATGGCCTGGTGGTGGCGGCGGCGGCGGCGGCGGCGGCGGCGGCGGCGGCGGCGGCGGCGGCGGCGGCGGCGGCGGCGGCGGCGGCGGCGGCGGCGGCGGCGGCGGCGGCGGCGGCGGCGCACGCCTTTAATCCCAGCACTTGGGAGCAGAGGCAGGAGGATCTCTGTGAGTTTGAGGCCAGCCTGGTCTACAAAGTGAGTCCAAGGATAGCCAGGACTGTTTCACAGAGAAACCGTCTCAAAAAACAAAAACAAAACAAAAAACAAACAAACAAAAAAAGAGGCAGGTGGATCTCTGTGAGTTCGAGGCCAGCCTTGGCTACAGAGTGAGTTCCAGGAAAAGGCGCAAAGCTACACAGAGAAAGCCTGTCTCGGGAAAAAAAAAAGTTTAAGGACTTACAAAGTGTCGTTCCTAACTGCATGTCGATGAAACTGGAAACAGGAGAAGGGGGAAACCATGAAGGCCACAAATAATATGTGAATGAAAAAGCATATACTTAACCAAGAGACGCCCAAGTCACAGAGAAACTAGAATACCCACAGATGAAAGAAAGCAGAAACACAGTGGACCACAACTTACAGGGTGCAGCCAAAACAGCGCCCGGAGACCAACACCCACCGTGAGTATACACATTAAACAAGAATGGGGCTGGGGAGGTCTCAGCTGGTAAAGTACTTGCTGCGTAAGTGTGAGGACCAGAGTCTAGAACTCAGCACCCACTAGGTGCAAGGCAAGTGTGAGATGGCCCGTCCGCGATTCTAGCACTCAAAAGGCAGAGGCTGTGGCCCAGTGAGCAAGCCAGTTAGCTGCACTAGTCAGTTGAACTGGTGAGTTCTGGGTTCATGTGAGAGACCCTGCCCCAATATATAATGTAGAGAGTGGAAGAGGAAGACAACGCCCAGCATCAAGGGAGAGGCGGGAGCAGGCTGCACTGGCTGGAGTCCTGACAGAGTGACAGTGGGTGCTAAACCAAGAGAGGCAGAGAGCTGGGATGGGCGTGAGGCTGAGTCCAGCTGCT